>NC_142863.1:4380000-5005000 GCF_061612785.1 Hesperophylax consimilis | reverse complement strand
ATAGTTTTGCGTTAAAAATGGACTTAGGCTATTGAAGTCAGATTTTTGTTTTGTACGAATCATCATGCGATGTGTATTTATATGTTGTGATGATATTTCAGTATGTAATATATCAAACAGAAATTTTATGCAAAGTCAATTTACTATATATTACAAACTATTGCTTTGATTTATGATTTAAACACGTTAATGCGATGATGTGTCGACGTGATTTTATGATACGCTCAATTATGTTGCAATGCCGTTTTATTTATTTTGCTGATGTATTCAAACTGTCCGCAGATTAAAAACAATGAAAATTACGAATGATCGCTTAGAATACAGTAACGCTCTGTATTCTGGTTTTACAATACTCTCAATTGAATTACACTGCTGTTGCACTTGTTTTGCTGTAATGTTGAAATACTTCGATTCAAAATTACAAATGATCGCTTAGAATCGGGATTTAATCACAATAACAGTTGTGTCCTAGTACAAAACGCTCAATTGAATTACACTGCTGTTGCACTTGTTTTGCTGTAATATTGAAATACGTCAATTCAATTTACACAAATGATTGCCAAATTTACAAATGATCGCGTAGAATCAGGATTTAAACACAGTAATGCTCTGTACCCCGGTTTTGCAATACACTCAATTGTGTTATGCTGCTACTGGGCTTGTTTAATTGTTATTTTCAAATTGTGCGCAAATTACAAATGATCGCTTGTAATCGTTATTTAAACACGGTAAGGCTATTCCTCCACCCATTCCCTAACAATTCTTGTCCATCTGTAATAATGAATGTATATCTGTAATAATGTACATTCCATTATGATCGAATTTAAACATGGTGAAAAAGAATAATATAATATATTTTTCCTTAAATATTCTGTGGTGACAAATAATAGTTTTAGAGTGATTTATTATGACTATTATTGTTGTTTTTTTTTCCTTTTTTCTGTTTGTCTAATTTTAGTCTTTAGAATTTTAATGTTTGCATTCCATAATTAATTAATATTATAGATTATTTCTATTGTTTAGGATGTGGCTAATATTGGGATGGTTTACTGGTGGTTATTTCGGTTTTGCAAGTTTACGTCAGTTTAACATAACATTTTTCAATCTCTGCTATTTTGTTGGTAAGCATCATATCTCAAGACCAACACTCTCTGTGGTCGCATTCAAAAATTTTGTCAGAATTTGTGTTTAGAAAATCCACGCATTTATTTAATTCCGCACTTGCAACTCCGTTAGCCCAACTTATTCAATCTTACTGTACCTGATAACGGGAGATACGATGGCGTATTTTTGAGTAATATTTTCACTGTATCAACAAAGACTCAATGTGAAGCCATGCATCATGTCTCAAATAACACTGCCTTGGTAAAATACAAAAAAAGGTTTTGTCATTGATAACATGGTTTTTTCACTGATAAAATCAAGTTTACTGATTTTAGTCACTGATAAAATCACACTAACAGCATTTTTTCTCTGATAAAATCATGTTAACGGAATTTTGTCACTGATAAAATCACGCTAACAGAATTTTGTCACCGATAAAATCATGTTAACGGAATTTTGTCACTGATAAAATCACGCCAACAAAATTTTGTCACCGATAAAATCATGTTAACGCAGTTTTGTCACTGATAAAATCACGCTAACAAAATTTTGTCACCGATAAAATCATGTTAACGCAGTTTTGTCACTGATAAAATCACGCTAACATAATTTTGTCACTGATAAAATCCTGTTAACACAGTTTTGTCACTGATAAAATCACACTAACAGCATTTTGTCACTGATAAAATCACACTAACAGAATTTTGTCACTGATAAAATCATGTTACCGCAGTTTTGTCACTGATAAAATCAAGTTAACAGTATTTTTTCTCTGATAAAATTCAGTTTGTTGGGTTTATTCATTTATTGCACAATGAGGCGTGTGTTTGAGCCTAGTTTGATGAATGTCTTTTTGGTTTTGGTTTATATGTACATTAATGCTTTTGTACTTATTTGGCAGCGTGTAAACTCGATACCAATTATCCATCAGTTCGAGTCTTCATTTCTACACTAGGCTTTGGTTTTTTACACTTTCAATACATATACAATTATAAACGTCTAAACTTGAAAGACTATAAAGTTTTTTTTTTTATTTGATATTTTACAATAATTTTCTATTTTAAAGTTACTTAATTTTTTATTGAATTTAAAGTAAAGGTGTTAGGTTTAATCATTTTTCTAGTTTTATTTTAAATTCGGCAGTAATTCTGCTGTTCGAACATGACAAGAAAATACAATTAAAAAAATTCGATTGAAAAAAAAAATAAAACTTATCGACTCATTTTGACTGTGAGGCATAAAATTTATATTTTTGTATATTTTTTTAAAAAGACCGTCAGCATTAAGTTAAATGATGAAAACATTAATATATTTTAACACTTCTGAGGCTACAATTCTTAATTTTAAGTTTTATATTATTTTTTTGATCGTTAGGAGTTACAGCTGTTGAAACATGTTGCTTTTTGAATTATTTCGTTTACTGTGAAGATTAGACCCTTCTCAAACTAATGGAGTCATCTATTAAATATCTTACCAACAATAATATCATTCATCTGCTAGTATTATTATCTTAATGACTGTTCAGTTTAGGATTGTTGCAAACGGAAGTGGCGCCATCTGTTATTTTCAAAAACAACCATTGAAGTTTTCGGTTTAAATATCTGCTAGTAATAATTATTGTTGGTAACATTACTCGTATGTTATTATTATTCAAATATTTGACATCTCATTAATGATTGTTTGGTGATAGAGTATTGTGTTTCAAGAAATTATTAATCTAAGCATGATTGTTTTATCAAATGCTTTGGCCGACACTATTTTTAAATGCACACGGGTAGCTATCAAAATTTAAAAAAAAATATTGGTATTTTGTAGAAATTTTCACAATTATAACAATATATCATGGAACTGTGGTCCACTATTTTTGGTGATAGGTGTTGATTTATCACCGACAGGTCGAGCGCCACTTATTATTTGTGATTGCCAGAGAAAGGGCGCGATCACAAATAATAATTAGCGTGATTTTGTTCAGATGTAACTTACTAAAATGATGGCAATTATTTATTATTTGTCTTCATCAAATTTATGTCATTTTTGTTACATGTTTTGTCACTATTATAAATTAAATCATTTTGTTGCACTTTTGATCATTAAAATAATTTTTTGCGGAAAAAAATATTTTGATATAAATTATTCAGTCATTGGATATTTGAGCCTTTAATTTTTCATCAATGCATATCTAATCCCATGTCTGATTATTAGTGACAAAATGCTTTGATTTATTTGTAATTTGTGTGTGGAGAGGATATATAGGCTTTTGAGGCCTACTTGATATGTAAAATGATGCAATAATCATTTCTGTTGAACTATATATAATATTATATTCTATAAGGTGGCATGCAAAAATGGATTTTAATTATTGGTTATGGTTCTGTCTTCATTGAGAACCCTTTAATTTGCTTTTACAAATGGTTGGGATTAATTATTTTGTGTTGAATTTTTTTGATCTGCAATCATTTAGTTGTGAATTTACAACACAACTCCTTTTGTAGACATTCTAAATTTAAAATATCTTGTTTTGATCTGCAATAATTTAGTTGTGAATTTACAACACAACTCCTTTTGTAGACATTCTAAATTTGAAATATCTTGTGTTGAATTGTTTTGATCTGCAATAATTTAGTTGTGAATTTACAACACAACTCCTTTTGTAGACATTCTAAATTTAAAATGTTTTGCTTTGAATTGTTTTGATCTGCAATTATTCAGTTGTGAATTTACAATACAATTGCTTTTGTAGACATTCTAAATTTAAAATGAAGGAATATACTTAACAGGTACTGTAGTTATTTTTACACTTTGGGTTTTAACTGGATACATTGCAATGTTTTTTTAAAATGTAAAATATATCTTTTGTATTGTACTTTGTTTCACAGAAGTAAGAATATTTTGCCATTAACAATATAATAGCTATTACGCTTGCTGAAGAACATTTTAATGTTGCGGTTCAAAGTTTTAACTTTGATGATTCTATTTTTTCTCTGGTTTAAAGGTATACAATTCTTTTTCAGCTTTTTTTCCGAACCCAATCTTTTACACTAATCTAACATAGAAAGTGTTAGTAATTTATTTAGTTGCAGATTTTAAAGGGTAAGATTATGTTTAACAATGTACAGACACCTTTTTGGACGACCATTATTTCCATTGGATCATGATCAGTCACCAACTTTTGAAGTATCCATTTTTGCATGCCATCGATTAGGACAAGGGAGAGGACATATTCATTCAATGGTTACCTAATATAATATACTATTTAATTTAAACCACTACTATTATTTACTGTCACAATCGCTAATCGCTTCCGCTAAACGATGTCTACTTTACTTTCTTATCACCCTGTGTTTTTTTTTTTTACCTTAACAACTTAACAAACATTTGGACTGGGTTTTTGCAACTAAATAGTCTCGGCTACAATTATTGATTGCTGCCAACAATTATTGATTGCTGCCAACAATTATCAATGATTGAAATCAATAATTACAGTTTGCTGCCAACAACTATTGATTGCTACCAACAATTTTTATTGATTGCTGCCAACAGAAATTATTGATTATGGCCCACAATTATTGATTGTTGCTAACAATTATTGATTGCTGTCAATGATTATTGATTGGTTGATATTTTCACTTTGGTTGCATAACTCTGTCCATTTTTGAGTCCGTATTATTGTCTTAAAGGATCTGCGCTTTTGTCATGATATTAGCTTTGCGATCAGGTTGGATTATTCATATTAGTTCTGTGTCTAGTTATTTTTGATTTTTATATCACACTTTAATATTCTTTCTTCTACTTGTATTATTTGGGTTGGGACGTGT
Organism: Hesperophylax consimilis; assembly: GCF_061612785.1. Taxonomy (NCBI): domain Eukaryota; kingdom Metazoa; phylum Arthropoda; class Insecta; order Trichoptera; family Limnephilidae; genus Hesperophylax; species Hesperophylax consimilis. The sequence goes on along the minus strand of NC_142863.1, from coordinate 5,000,081 downwards.
TGTTTGGGGAGGATTGGTCACTTAAGAGCCGGCTTGGTTGCACTTGGGGGCACGACTGTTAATAAAAATCTGTCTGTTGTTTAATTGCGGATTGTAACTTAGTTATTATCTAGACCGGTTAATGTGTTATTTGAGTTCAACAGATTTCTGTCACTGATAAACTCATGTTAACAGAATTTTCTCACTGATAAAATCACGTTAACACAGTTTTGTCTCTGATAAAACACAATTCTGTCACTGATAGTGATTATGAGTTTTGTTGCCAATGAAAACTTTTTAACAGCATTTTGTCGTTGATAAAATCATGTTTACAGATTTTTGTCACTTATAAATGATGTCAACATAGTTTGTCACTCATAAAATCATGTTAACAGCTTTTTGTCACTGATGAAATGATGTTAACACAGTTGTGTCACTGATAAAATCATGTTTACACAGTTTTGTCACTTATAAATGATGTCAACATAGTTTTGTCACTCATAAAATCATGTTAACAGCTTTTTGTCACTGATGAAATGATGTTAACACAGTTGTGTCACCGATAAAATCATATAGAAAGAGTTTTCTCACTGATAAAAGCTTGTTAACAACTTTTTGTCACTGATAAATATACTTTTGAACAAGCCATGCTGCATTTAAGGGCACAAGTATTAATAAATAACTTAATGTTGTTTATTTGTTGCCTGTATCTCAGTTGTTATCTACCATAGTTAATTTAAATATAAATATTTAACAGCTAACTGAAACTTGAAGCGTTCTTCAAAAGACTATGTTTGATATTTCTTTAAACTTGTGGAATATTTGCTTTTCTGATATCAAAGTGATTGCATGTTTGTGTTACTCACTAACTCACCACCGAGAGGACATTATTTAATCTATGGAATAGATTGAATTACGCAGTGAGTATGAACTTTGATAATTGGTTTGCCTTCTTTGATACTTTGGTATTATTTATTAATTTCTTGGGTCTGGAATTGTATGCTTTTTGTCAAATTTTATCCATCATGGATTCACGTCTCGATGTACAAATTTAATACAACATTGTCGGGTGTTTCAGCACTACTACTAACACAATAAATCGATCGTTAAGCACTTTATTTAGCGGAAATATCACAGATATTCATATCATTTTTCTGCTGTTCGAACCCGGTAAAATCAATCAAACACGATCGCATATGTGAACAAAGTTTAAGAGCTTATCGAAATTCTTTCTTGTGCAGATAGTCAAATACATTGACCTGTCTGGGGTCCAGTAGTCGAAAGATTTTGTGTAAATTAGTGAAATATCTAATCGGTGTAGATCAGACTTCTAGTAGGGTTATCTGTAATAATTCATTAATCAACTTGATACATCTTTAATGCAAGTTAATTATTATAATTTTTTTCATTGTAACAGTTTTATTTATGCATTTATTAATCATTAATATTTGATGTACTTTGACCAAAATAACAGTGTTTTTACAGCACAAGGTAGGCTTCAGTATATATATTCTGTTGTGTTGTTGAAATCAGCTTCAATTAGTTTTAATCTGGTGTATGGGCATTGTCAAACTAACTTACATTCGGGAATAGTCCAGAATTCAGTAATAAATCCCTTTTTTTACATTTTATTTACAGGGTTTTCCAATAAGAGGTGTTATTTAGATATTCAATCGTAAAAGATCAATGGTTTTGTTGCTTGTGTGGCACGTAGCGCCGTCTTGTTGAAAGTAAACGTTGTCCAGATCAATACCATCCAATTCCGGCCATAAAAAATCATTAATCATCTCTCGATAGCGCAATCCATTCACCGTAACTGTTGCTCCAGCCTCATTTTCGAAAAAGTAAAGTCCAATGACTCCGCCGGACCATAAACCGCACCAAACAGTCACACGTTGAGGATAGAGAGGCTTTTCAACAATAACTCATGGGTTTTCCGAGCCCCAGATGCGACAATTATGCTTGTTGACGAAGCCACCGAGGTGGAAATGGGTCTCATCACTCAAGATGATTTGCATTTGATTCACTCAAGTGAATTTTAATAATTTCAATGCGTTGTTGAAGCGTGTATCGTTCCATTTTTATTAATGGCGTAGTTTCTACTTGTCCAATGTCAAAAATGACAGCTTCAAAAGTAACATCTACCGAAATAGCGGGCTATTCAAAATAACACCTCTTATTGGAAAACCCTGTATCTCATCTTCTTCCCCTTATCATACTTCGTGTGATAAGGGGAATTCCTGGGTCGGGGCCCATCGCTTTGATAAGGCCCTCTTCTGATCTGCTGCACGTACTGCAGCTACTTTACTGCTCGTTGCAGGTCCACAGGTTCCTCTGGAGTCGATTTCCCTAATTTTATTTGATGCGATGTTGAACGCTTTCCGTCTAAAATTTTTCCGCCAAAATTTTAAGGTCTTCTAGCATTCTTAGTACTTGTCCAAGCCATCTCATGATTGCGAAATTTAAAAATAATAATTTCAAAATCTATCCAATTAAAAAAATCTTTTCTTATTTTTCGTTGGTCCCTAGCATCAGAAATCTCTAAGGCCTCGTTAAAATCCCGTCACATTTAATGCTGTCTTCAATTCGACCATAAAAAAAATTATCTCAGCCTGTCAGCGCATGCTCAAATTTGAAGTGGGTGTGTTTGATCTACCGTCAAGAATGACGATCATCTTCTCAGACTTTATTGTTTGACCACGAGAGTTTAAAATACATAGTTTTCATGTACAGGGGTACTATAAAATACATTATTGCTAGCGGTCATTGTAGAAATTGTGATTTTTTTGTTAACCTTTTGAACGCGTTCATTTGCTCCGTTTTATCTATACCCGTACGCGGTACATATTTTCAAATACCTATGCACGCAATTAAATGTCAAATTATAGCATTCTGGCATGATTTATTGAACTATATAGACAGAACAGATTATTCTCCACAATATGAAAACAAATCCTCGTGTGTCAACACTCATAGATGTTTATAAAAACAAAAACATAAAATTTCATGCAAAGACGTACCGTATCTTTTGAATGTGGTCCCGCCATTCACTCGGCGTGTGTGTACTTAGGTGATAGACACAAGTGGGACACCATGATCACTTATCATTTTTAGTTATGAAAAGTTATGAATGACATACTAGTACTAACGCCATCCGTTGACGAAAATGTAAACTAAAGGACTAAAAGGCGCGAAGAGGCGCACTTGATTATCAATCTTTTTTTATGAAATACAATTTTATTTTTGAGAAATTCTTGTAGATGTCAGCATCGTGATAGTTCTACGAATGTCCAAGTGAGCAAGAAATACATTTATGACGAAAGAGAGCTGGAATATCGGCCGTCAAAGTTTCCGTAACAACAGTTGATACGGCCGCGTACAAAGAGTTAAAGCTAACACGTAGACGATACCAAACTTGATAAAGTATCATTTTTATTTTTGTCTTTAACTCACCCGGTAGAAGTAATATTCAAAGACAAAATGCATTTATAATGACGAACTGCAGTGCTTCGTACCGTGCGTGGGCATGATTCTTCAACACTGCAAATGCACGTCTCCGGCTCCTAGAAGTTAAAGGACAGCCTTTATAATAGCCTTAAAGATTCTTCGATGAAATTGTAGTATAGATACCGTAGTCCCATGGGTTTTTAAAAAGTAGTAGATTCATCACTGCAATTTAAATTGAGTGAATCATATTTCAGACAGGAAGCCTTTAATTTTATTCCGACAAGAATAATAATTACTTTTGATGCGTAAAGATAGAAATAGTGTGATATAAAAAATAAAATTAAATAGGTACTAATCTAATCAAACATTCCTATTATATTTTCCGACAAATACTTTTTTAAATGCCAACAAGACATCATTAATTCAAGCGATTTTTAAATTCATCCATGCACCAAAATTGAATGAATTCGTCCCCCTTTAAAAAACGTGTTAATTTCTATAAAATTTATATTTAAAATGAAAATACTTATGAATCAAACAGTGCCTTAAATAATAATAAATATTTTTCATGGCACTTATCTTGACTCTTGTAATTTTTTAAAACTTTTTCATTCGGTAGGAATTGTGTTTTTTTTTTGCTCTTTATTTCCCAACATGAATAAAATGAAATAATTTTAATATATATGTTACAAAAATACTAAAAAAATCTTGTGTTTTAACCAATACCCCGTCCTTTCATAATAAATTATGTTGTTTAGTGTTGAAACTGTGTATGTCCTATGCAATATCATTAATTCTTCCTTGTTTACTGGTGGTGATCTGAACTGCTCTCAGATGGTGGGCGTTGTATTTGAGGTAACCATTGTATCACCCTGTTCATTTATGCAACTTAGGGGGTATTTCACTATCTCTGATTATGTTCTGACCAAGCAATAATCCGCGGATTAGTCATTTTTTCGTTTAAACTAAAAACGCTTCTAACGCTCGGGTTAAAGTTCGATTTGACTAATCAGTGCTCGAACCTCACGTTAGGCGCTATTCCTCGAATCAAAGATGGCGTCAAAACATTCCGAGTTTAACAGCTGAGAAGTGAGTCGAATTTTGTTGAATGAATTTGAATGCTTGTATGATCCACCCTGAATTATTTGATTGTGTTCAAAATAAGAAACAATGTATTAATTCGACACGAATCTATCTAAAATGACCTGATAATCAACATAACATAACCAAAAAAATGCACACTTCGCGGTGTGCGGACTGTGACGCATGACAGCCGTGGCAGTAGATGGAGTAACGGAATGGTGAAACGGTCGCCGTTGAATAACGAAATTATTCTGATCTTTAAAGCCAGCCAACGGAAGCTAGTCAGATATTTAGCCCGACATAGTGAAATACCCCCTTAATCTGAAATATTAGACACATCACACTGGTCATCATCAACATCTTGTTAATTTTTTTTATGAATTCTACAATTCAAATCTAAAAAAAACAGTTATTTTCCCATAACATAAAAATCTAACACATTTTTCAGTGGTTGCATAGAATGAAGTGTGGATCAATTATTGAAATTAGTATCGCCATTTATTTATTTTTGTTTTATTTTATTTGGTTTTAGGCCCAGCTGGGCTTTTATATTTTGCACAATCTGCTTTTGGTGGTACGGAACACATCTCTTGCGTGTGCAAGAGGCTCTTTAAAAAATACACCACTAGATGAATTGGGCATTCGAGATGTGCATTTATGGTTTATTTATGTTGTTACAAATTTACTTTAACCTCTGGACAACAAGACTCTGGTTTAAATATAGTCTCCTAAGACATTACTGATTTCTGATAATATAAATATACACGGTGTCCGGAAACTCGTAGTACAAGCGGGAAACTGGAGAATCTACACCACATGGGGAACCCAAAAAAACATAAAGTTTTTTGATTTGAGCATTTTCAAAAAAAAAAAAAAACCAAAAAAAAATATTTTTCGGCTATTTTAGGGTTAAAGTTTTTTCTGGTGTTTAGGGTTGAATAACAGATGTTTTAACCCTGCAGAGCAGAAATATTTTATGATTACACCGGGTTAAATGAAGGGTGATTTCAAAATAATGCTTCAAATCCGAGTTTCTTCATTTGTTTTACTTCCAAATAGTTTTAATTAGTTGGTTACTTTGATCTTCAGTAATAATTTATAAGAATTTGATTAAAAAAAAAAAAAAAAAAAAAATCAACTTCAAACTCGATTTACTCGATAACGAAAGCTCAAATAAAAAAAAAATATACTACAAAATCGACTCCAAATGTGATGTAGATTCACCAGTTTCCCGCTTGTACTACGAGTTTCCGGACACCCTGTATAATAAATTGTCATATTATTCTTCTGCAATCTTATGATATTGCAATCATATGAAGTTGCAAAATCTTAAGAATCTACAATCTTATGAGGTTGCATTTGGATAAAATTACAATACAATGGGGTTGCGTTCGGGTGAAATTACAAAATAATGAGGTTGAATTCTGATGAATTTGCAATATTATGGGGGTGTATTCTAATGAATTATAATCTTATTAGTTTGAAATTTTATGAGTCTGGAAACTTATGAAGTTGCAATCTTGTAAAATTGCATTCTTATGAAGTTGGAATGTTATTAGCCAGCAGTCTTGTGAAGTTGCCTCATTGTGAGGTTACAATCTTATGAAGTTGTAATCTTGTAAAATTGCATTCTTATTAAGTTGGAATGTTATGAGCCAGCAGTCGTGTGAAGTTGCCTCGTTGTGAGGTTGCAATCTTATGAAGTTGGAATCTTATGAATCTGCAATATTGTAAAATTGCAAGCTTATGAGTCTGCAATCTTATATAGTTTCAATTTTATGAGGTTACAGTCTTTTGAAGTTATAATCTTCTTAGGTTGCAATCTTATGAGGTTGCAGTCATTCAGCAGTGTTGTAAAATTGCAATCTTGTGAGGCAGCTGTCTTGTGAAGTTGCAATCTTAAGGGGTTTCAGTCTTATGAGTTTGTAATCTTATGAACTTACAATCTTATTGATGTGAGGACTGACTAATTGAGGTGTTGATTTTTTGACGCAGTTATTATCGTAAACCAATCCTTAAAAAGTATTTATAAGTAATATATTATGTTATGACACAGATGTGGAGAGTAAATATATGATAATGTCTGGTTTTACTAACGAAAGCATTACTCTGGTAGACTTGTACCCTGTAATAACCCTGTCCTGTATCCGGCCGTGGGTAGGCAGTGCTTGGTGACTAGATGCGGGTGGTCAGGTTTCTCCTACTCTTCCAATATCACCCCCATGAGAAAACTGTTCGAGACAAACTGACAAAAAAAACATTGGTGATTAAATAACATAACATATTATGTAAAATTTGACTACTGTGTAAAAAAATGGTAAGTATTGAAAATAATCAGGGATTCAACACACAACGGCTCTCAAAATGTGGGCACTTTTCATAAATTCATCAAAAATAACAATCAAACCCTGTCATGCTATTGGTTATGTTAAGAAAAGATTTAGAGGTAAGTTAGTTTCAAATGTTTTAAATTTTTTTTAAATATATTCAGGGTGTTTGAGTACTTTTTCGACAGACTTATAACAAGTGATTTTGGTCTCCGATGATCTAGTGTCAGTATGCTTGTACAACGTTACACACGTCATATTCAACGTCCCTTACTGTTCAATGTTGTGGGACTAAGACGTTGTACATCAAGTGGTATTAAGCAGTGATAGAATTAGATTCTTACCTATATTTTTTACTCCAATTAAGCTCACAAATCGCCAGTTAAAGTCTGTCGTGTAAGTTCTGAAACACCTGCATATTATTGTGTTTTATTTTTGGGGTATTATGCTTTGTTGCGCTTCCGCCTTCTTTGGCCAACGTTTCGGACAGCGTTACAGTAGGCGGGGGTAAATATGATCATATAAATAAGTCGTCGCAACGTGGCGTAAACACAGTTTGAAAAAGGCCTTGAACGCTGAAACAGCTGTCACAATAATAAAAAACTAAAATACTTGCAGAACTTAATAATATTATTAAATTTTAATAACGGGAATTGAACCCGTGCCTTCTAATGTCCGGTCAGGTGCTCTGAAACCACTGAGCTATGTCGGCTTGTTTCCAACCCGCCAAATGATTCAATATGTACTAGTACCTCAATCAACAATTACTGCTTATTATATTTTTTTCACCTGTAAACAACCAACTTTATTTTTGTAGGAACGGCTTTGTTAGTGCTAAATTTCTCACTAGATGGCGTTGAGACATATATCTTCATTTATTGGTGAAATATTTTTGACTTGTCAAATATATATTTTTTTTAATGATAAACCTATGTTTATAAGACAAGGTTTTATGCGTAGCATAAAGGATAGCTAATAATTATTTATTATAAATGCTGTTTACAGAAAACGAAATATTGGCTAACTCTCTGCCGGAAGGTATTTAGTGTGGGTCTACCGGCAGGCCAAGAAATCAAATTGTCGTATACAAGAACAGCGTGTTAACGCGCTAATTTTACATGGTCGACCTTCTGAGCACGACTACCTAGAGCGCGTACACGCGCTTAAGGCACACAACCGGTTAAAGAAGGAGGAAACACAACAAGGCATTATACCCCAAAAATAAATCACAATAAAACACCATCATAATTCCGCTTTTATATAATTTTGAAAAAAATTGCAATAATCATATTATGTTTAATTAATCTAATCTAAGTAAAAAAAATACATACTTAGTCTGTCAATTTAAATTTTCTTTTTTTTTTCTATACCAAATGTGGTGTAATTGTTAAATTTTCACAATTTGAAATAGCGCTCTGAAGAGATAATTCAATAGAAGTGTTTTGTGGGCGTGTCTGTGTGCCTGAAATAAGCTCAGTTTTTCCTTACTTCAACCAAAATTTTATCACCTAGTTTGTTCGCTTTTGGGAACAACTCAAATGATCTCATAGAAATAGTTATGTCTCCCTTACTCATGGTGAGAAATGTGATCTAAACGGTGATAGAAAGAGAAAACACCATGGTTTATATTCAAATCTAGAAATCACAAAAGATTTAAAATGCATACTTTTATGAAATTAAAGGTTTCAACTGCAATTTGAAAAATAAATTATGAATATTTTTTTAATTATTTTTATGTGAAACGGCAAAAAGTGGGGTGACATTAACATTTGTCTAATAAAATATGTATCTTTTTTTTTTCACTATCAGTGAGTTTAGTTAAAAAAAAAACATAAGGTGAGCCATTTTGAATTTTTTTTCTTTGTATTAAAAATTTTAATATGTTTATTTCTAATAATAAATTTTGAAAGCTTGGCTTCATCACCTTTCAAAAACATGTTTTAGTTTTGGGATAAATATTCCATTTTTTTGCAGAGCGGAAATACTTCTGACAGAATATGTCAGATTCTAAAATGTAAATTCTTACTCTAACAGATTACCAATTTCAGTGATTTGCCTGAAACCTAGGTGTCGAAGAGTCTTGTATATGATTGTAAATTGGCGACATTGGTTTTCTTTCAAATCGGTGATCACACTTCTAGGATTTATTTGTTCAGTGGTGTAGGGCCTATAAAATGATAACATTTATATCCACAGCCTCATTAATCACATGTTGGTATGGGATCTGTCGCATTTTAAGTACCATTAATTAATTAGGATGAATATAGCGTTGGGCATAATCAAAATTCCCCGTTCCGTACATATCAGTTTCAATATATAAACAATTTAAAAAAATATATGTCTGAAGCCGGGGGGACTATAGCAGACCCAAATGGGGTGCTGTGAGGATGATGGGAGATTGGGAAGAGGAAGGTTGGAAAGTAACTGGCTATTTAGAAACTGTCACAGGAGGCTCCAAGAAAAATAATTTTCCTTTGTCATCTTTGGGGATGCTGTGTAGCAATATTTTGGAATTTTTGAGGATAGGAAAGAGTGAATATGGGTCTTAGAAACGACCCGTTCTCATTCTACAAGTGTGTACAAATGTTGGGTGCGCACTTGGCGTGTTTTCTGATTATGCACCGGTGCTGAAGGGATCAATGACGCTACTTCCTTGGAGCATCTTCCATTGAAATAATACCCATAGATCAAGGACAGCATTCTCACCTGAAGCCTGTGCTCTATAGATTGCGATACGTTTTTTAAGATAGGGGAACCGTCCGTTTCTGCACAGTCGAGAACTTTTTATTTTTCAAATTCAAGCCACGTTTCAATTCTATACTCTAGTCTTTCACAGGGCAATTCCGAGAGTAAATCTACACTATTATTAGATAGTGTATGCACAGGATTCTAATTAGAACGGATATTACCATTACGATTTGTTGACCGTGTTACTTATATAAAATAAAGACAGAATTGACCTGCGTATGATTTATTTTACATCCACTCGAACGGTGGAAATTTCCAGGTATACGGTTTTCGATTCAGCCATTCGATTTAAATTAATCATACTTCCAAATATCAATATGGAGACATATGAAAATGCTTACTGCGGTTTAACCTTTTCGTCCCGGAGAGAAAAAAATCACATAAGATCCGAAGGGGGGTCACTAGAGACCCCAATTTGTTTTGCTTATTAAAGGATGTTAATGGCATAATATTGTGTAATTTGTTTTAGTAATAATTAGGGGGGAGTATATTCGAAGTGTTTCAGAAGTCATTATCAAAATATTTTCATAAATAAAGTCGTAGGTAATATTCTAATGAATTTAGATAATAATGCGCCTTTTTCCATACAAAACAGGGAAGGCGGGCCGATAACGAGCATAACTCCTCGATTCTGAATGTCGACTGGCGATTGGCGATTACAGCGTAGCTAGTTTGTTGCACAGGGTGGTCCGTAAATGATGGATCTATTTATAAATACATATTTTTAAGTTTTAAAAACCTACCACTACTAAACTAGGTACGGATGTTATTTCGAATATTATGGAATATTTAGATGTTAGTGAAGGTTATAATTCCTAATTTATGATATTATGTAGTATATTTACATTTAGGGTCAAATCGTAGTGTTTGCCTTACCATAAATAATGGGTTCGTTTGTATGTCGAGGGGTTCGAAATACAACGAATTTTTCGAATATAGTGAAAAAAAATGTATTTTTAGAACTTAAACGTGGAGTAAATTATATTTTACTGTAACCTCAGATATTCCTGTTTTTGATTTTTCTATATAAAACACCACAACAGTCCCAACTGCTCCTATCCAATCCTCTGGAACCAGTGAGACTATGGCATTCCCAAATGGGGTATGTTGGAGTGGCGGCTCGGAACTTTTAGGTGTACTAGAGTTTTTTTTATTTTTTTTATAGTGAATACCTCACAAGAGTCCCAACTGCTCCCGTCTGGAGCCAGTGAGACTATGGCATCCCCAATTGGGGGATGTTGTGAGGCTGAAGGTAAGTGGGGAAGGGAAAGAGGAAGGTGGGGAAGTACCTGGCTATTCAGATCTAGTCACTAAACACGGCTAAAGCCATTTGGAGCAACGTTTCAATTCTGAATGGTGGTCTTACACCAGGGCGATACTTTTTTTTATTTATTTTTTATAGTGAATACCTCACAAGAGTCCCAACTGCTCCCGTCTGGAGCCAGTGAGACTATGGCATCCCCAATTGGGGGATGTTGTGAGGCTGAAGGTAAGTGGGGAAGGGAAAGAGGAAGGTGAGGAAGTACCTGGCTATTCAGATCTAGTCACTAAACACGGCTAAAGCCATTTGGAGCAACGTTTCAATTCTGAATGGTGGTCTTACACCAGGGCGATACTGATAGTATCTTCCACGGAACGTGCCGCAAATAGACTATATATTATTTTAATTGATTAATTGTGAAATAACACAAATCAATCAAATAAAATTTGAAAGAGTGATGATATTACAATTAATAGTAGACCCAAAAGTCACGAGCCGGTACTGGTATTTTGTAAGGCTAAAGGTAGTGGGGAGGGGAAGAAGATGGAGAAGAGGAAGTTGGGGAAATAGCTGGCTATTCAGTACTGGTCACCAAACAAGGTCAAAGTTATTTCAAGCAACAACCTAAATGAATTCTAGTCAGTAAATTGTGAAATATCACAAAGATTAAAATTTACTTGCGCACACCGGGATTTGAACCCGCGACCTCCAGTTTACTAGTCTAGAGCCTTACCCTTCGACAACGGATGCTGTAATATTTATGAAAGAAAAAAATATATAATATCAAGTTGCAGGGCGGTAGATGCTTTCAGTATCGCCCTAGTGAAAGACCACCATGTAGAATCCAAACGTTGCTTGAAATGACTTAAGCCTATATGGTAACTAGATGTGAATATGGATGTACTTCCACCTTTGTCTTACCCATATCCTACCCCTTGCCATCCCCACTATCTTCAGCCTCACAAAATACCCCAATTGGGGATGCCATAGTTCCACTGGATAGGACTGTTGGGGCTCTTGTGCGGCTTTCACACAAATTAATTAAAACCATAGAATTTTATGATCTAATTTAAAACATTGGTAAATATGCCGTAAGAAACTGCAATAAATACATGCCGACTGATTACATAAATTCTAATATTAAAAGTACAGAATAAATATTTTACAATCCTGAAATAGATATTAATTTATAAACACCATTTCATAAGTAGGTGTGAATGAACTACTTACCAGTCTGAAGATGCCCATAGCAGGGCGAAACTAGTCCGGTTTTGCAGAGAATTATTTACCACGAAAATTAAGAGAATTAGCAACTATAACCCAATATAAAATTTAACAGACGTTTGCGATAGACTTTTTAACCATATAGTACTCTGTTTTTATTCAAGTTCCTTCAAATTACATAAAAATGTATACAAAATATGTGTCTCTTTCTGACCGATTTCTTTTCCATGTGAGAAACAGAGACAGATATAATTTTAATGTTGTCTCTAAACATGAAACATTTACCGGATGCAAGCTAGACAGGCCGATCTTTGTCCGGCAAGTGAACATTTTAGCATCGCAAAAGGAAATACCAGTAGTGCAGTGTACGCGACCGGGAGTTAGCCCTTTCCATAAAATGCAACTTTTACGGTCCAGTTCGTAGCTCGCTGGATCGTTCTCGGTGGTGAGCGGATAGTGGGGATGGGGACGGGGGAATTTTAGCCGATGCTACGAAGCTGAGGTGCGGGGCAGGGGACAGGAATTTTGCCGGAATTTTGTACAAATTATTTAATATCTAAGAAACTAGAAATAAAATATATATTTTTTAAATGCAGATCGATAACCAAATAGTTTTTTTAGGATTACCTAAATTACAGAGTATGTGGTGTAAAAAACAACTTAGATATAGCATAAAACTCTCGTTAGTGTAAGTGTGTTCCCCCCGTCCGGTACGGGAGTGTTAAAGCCAATGAATCCACCCGAGTTTCATCTTTTATCACATATTTTTAGGTTTTATAAAAAAAAATGTAATTGTTTAATTTATAATTGGCTTTAATCTATAAAAATCACCTACATAAATTTGGGTGGCTATCGCTCAAGTGGTTTGGAATGGATAGCTTGATTTCGCCCACCGCTAGTAAATTAAAAATATATACAATAAGCCTTTGTCCCACGTGTCGGTAAGCAATAAATTTAAACCAAATGCCGTAAGACCCTGTGCAAAAAATTTCCACATTGAACTGCTCTGCAGACTGTTACCTTGTTTTAGCGAACTTAATTTTCTGCGCAGGGTCAGGGGCTTACCGACCCGTTGGACGACGGGCTAAGTTGAATTACTGTTGTATCCTATCTGTATTTCTCTCCCATACGCATCTCTTACATAGGAATATGGTTGGTATATTCGTATGTATGTTGGTTGGTTGATTGTTTATTTGGACGGTTTCTTGACCTGTTTTGCTGGGTTTGTGCTGGTGACGGCCCCCGTGGTGAATTGGGACGTGTTGCTCTGTGTCGGGACCTTCCAGGTGAGTCTTTCTGTTATTAATACGTATTGCACACCCTCTCCGTATCACGTAATACAGTCAAACTCTCTTACAACGTTTACAAATGCGTCTGATTTCCTTCCAGGCTTCTTGAGTTCAGTTGGAAGTATTTTTTTCTGCCCCTCGTAAACTTTATGAGAGGGTTTCACTGTATTATAATGGCTCCCACAATAGCCATTGAATTTTTGTAGAATTATTTAGGCCCACCTGTGTCACAGAAATTCGAATGTAACATTGTCATAACATGGTCATTCAGCGCCATTTTGTTATTTTGACATTTGAAAGGTCCCTGTTAAACGTATATGTGTTTCAGCTTTCTATCAAATTGTAATAAGCCGGCAAGCTTAACAACATGATAGTTGTTGTACTTGACACCTACGCCAATGACATTGATTGTAAAATGCCGGTTTCTTCTCGGGGGTACCTTGGGTAAGGATTTGCAATTGAAACACAAGTTCGTCGGACAAGTGACTGATTGGGCCAGTTGTTTGCATATTTATTGTGTTCAAATTCAGCACAAGTTAATGTGTAGCAACGACACTTATATCTAAACAGAAATAATACAATGCATCATAGCTCCGAGAATTAATAACTAAGGTCCCACAGTTTTGTCGTGCGAGTAATTCATCCTTGATATGGCGATATGACACGTGTACGGTGATTTAAAATCTTATCAAGATGACTCATCGTGCAAGATAAGCCTCAAAGGATTCGACATTGCAAAATGTGTGATAACAGATAAATATTAATTTCCTTAATAATTTAGCTACATCCATCTGATTTTTGGTACAGTTGTACTCTTCTGCTGATCACAATTTGTTTGAAAGCTGAAACTGACTTAGAATTGGCATTTAACGGGGTTCTTTTGTCAAAAAACAAAATAGCCATGTTACATTTGAATTTCTGTGAAACAACACAACCTAAGTCTCAATCGAAGATCTCAGTTATAATTCACATATAAATCCAAAATGCATTCCTGCTATATTAACAAAAATACAGTTTCTATTGATTTCTGTTATAATTTCTAATATAAATTTTCTAAATACCGTCAAATGAATGTTTTTGCATTTTCCGTCACCATTACTCCGATACTGCTGTGAAACTAACACATTTCTCCAGCGATTTCCATGTTTTAAAATCTAATTTATATTTTCTAAATAGGTACTTCACAATTATGTACAAAGTACCTATTTAACAAATATAAATTAGAATTTAAAACATGGAAATCGCTGGAACAATGTGTTAGTTTCACAGCAGTATCGGAGCATTGCATTTTAGATAGATTTGTGTTTTAGATCTTACATTGAATATTAAAATTCCTAATACTTATTACAAATTTTAATATTCACAGTACGCATTACACGCACAGATGCATTGCTTTCATACAGAACGTTTCAAACTTTTTAATTTGACATCGGAAAACAATTCTATTGAAATTTAAAAATATATATATTTTTGAAGAAGATCCATACTACAGAAAATAAGATAACAGTCTTAACTGGGAATTGAACCCAGGATCTCTGTCTTATTGGAAAAACGTCTTTAACCACTCGACCATTGGGACCTAATTATTACACGTCATTTTTGTCAATCTCATATTTCAATTCAGAATTAACAATACTATCTTGCAACTAATTTTTACCATATTTTTGGCAGTTATCTTTTTTGAATGATTACACTGTTCTAAAGAATTGGTTTGTAACCTAGATAGTGTCTTGGATAAACATATCCGATTTTAATTTTTATGGGACACCTATTGACTTTTTATAAAAGTCTAAATGAATAAATATATATTTTTTAATAATAATACTAGCTAACGTCTACCTGGCGTTGCTCGACTTATAACCTTCTGGAAGAAATTCTCTAAATGATAGTCAAAACATTATCAAACTCCTTTGCATAGTTTAGAAGAACTAAGCGCACAAACAGACAGACGCCGATAGTGACTTTATTTTATATTATTTAGAGATTCAGTAAGGCTCTTCGTCCCCCGGGGGTGTACGCAAGTATCAGATACTCGACGAATCAACACGACTTGGCGACAATCGCCATATGTCTGCACAGGCACACGTTCAGTTGTAAACTTGTCTGCGACGCCAGTCTCTCACGACCAACTGAGCGAGGTTCTATCCGATTCGACACATTCAAGTATGTGTTGTTTGGGTCAAATCTTCAAATAAGTTTGAATAATGCTGTTTACAAGCAATGCATCTGCGTCCATGTCAACTCTAGCTGCGACACTTACATATACTGACATTATAAAATAATTAACATTTTCTTAATGGGAGCAAATATTATTTACAAATTCTCGTAACAAACTAATGCAATTTATTTGGGCCTTTGTAGATCATAAATATCTGCAAATGTATAAATTTGGCATGTTTTATAATTATTTATTGGTGATTTTTTTATATCAGCTGTGATAAGTTATTAAATATATATTTTAAAATATTGCGATAGTTCATAGCTATTTGATTATTTTTGTTGTGTAAAACTATCAATGCGGGAACTTTTAAAATAATTCCTAAATTAGTTTTAATAGATCTTCGAGTGTTTTGAAAATTGGCTAAAATGTGGCCATATAAGCTCCAGTGGTTAAAGGGTGGATAAATGCATGAAATTAAAATTAAAATAAGGTTTTAAAATATCTTATTATTTATGGAATTATAACTCTGTTTACTGAAAAGGAAACATTTTCAAATCACATTATTAATTTTTGTAAAAGAATTAATAAAATATAATGAGCAAACAATTAAAAAAAAAATTACATGTGTGTAGTACTTTGTAAGGTTGATTTTACCGTGCACCATTCCTTGGCACTTGGGATTTATAAGAGTTAAACTCATGATGCATTTAATTTCAGTACGATGCAAGTGACAAAAATGGATGCAAAGTAATTATAAATTATTTCCATTACAATATTCTTGCGTAAGGTGTAAATTTCATAATGTTTGCTGTTTTATTGGCTTTTAAAATCGTTTTCTTCTCAGTATACACAGTATTTTAATTATGCAAAGTAAATTTCATTAATTATAAAGCTTTATTTTTTGTCGAAATTCGTGTTATTTTGCAACAGAAGTGATGTCATGTTAACTTCTTGGTAAGGGGCCGTTCAAGTATTACGTAAGCAGATTTATTAAAATTATTTACCCCCTCTTCCCCCTTGTCACTAAAAGTAAGCAAAGCTCTTACCCCCCCCCTCCCATGCTTACGTAAAAATTGGTACCTATATGCATTTTTCTGTTAATGTATTCTGTTTTTTAAGCGAGTACCTAAACGTATTAATTATTTGTGGGAATCCCCGAATATGTATTCGGTTTTCAAACATAGGCAATGTGTGGATTGCCAATGTGTAAAAAAAAATAACTACCGCTGAGCAGTGCTGACGTAATCACTATCTCGACCCCCCCACCCCCCATGTCATCAAAAATAAGCAAAGCAAAGACCCCCCTGCCCCCCTATAGTGCTTACATAATACTTGAACGGCCCCTAATGGTCCAGCAAAAAAAGTTGGGAATTCAATTTTTTAATTTGTCAAAATTTTTTTTTACAAAATTAAAAAAATAATAACAGTATTTTCGATTTGAAGTTATAGCTGCTGTACATTTTATGGGTATTCAGTTTGTCAAAGAAGTATTTGCAATGTATTGTTATTTATTTTGTATTTAGTTTAAAATATCGGAAAATTGCTTGAAAAATACTCTCAAAATTCACTTTATTAATTTTGCGTAAAAATTTGTGTTATCGCAAACGCAAAATTTTCAGGTTACCTACGTATCAGTACGGTGACGCAACACCAACTTTTGTTGTATTATAAAAATCATAAAGCTGGTGTATGCTTCAAAAATATTGTAACTGTCCGATATCGGACGGGTATTTCAGTGTTATTTAAGCTCAGCTTGAGACTTATCGTCGCCGTTGAGCAAAGAGTCACCAACTAACACTTTTGGCAAAAATGAGTCAGTTCCTTCAAAGTACTTACTTTTTAAACCCGCATCTACGGGTAAAGTCGATAACTGCGGGAAAAATACATAAATTGATTTATATGATTGATATAAATCACTAACAGCACATAATCAATTTTTTTTATTTTACTAATCATCAAACATTTTTGATATTTATCACATATGTATATGAACTATCCACTTCTATTAACTATTTAGCAAGATAACTTAATTAAATGTGTCGAGTATATAAACTATCTAATTACCTTTAGTTATTACAAGTTTTCGCTTAGTTTGCAAAATTAGATACAGAAAGAAACTCACTGAGGGAACTGGTAGGACTAGTAACGGGACACTGCCATCTCAGGAGACACATGCAGTTGTTGGGAGTGGAAAACTCCAACAGATGCAGGAAATGTGAAGAGGATGAAGAGACTCCAATTCACCTATGGTGCCAATGTCCCGCCCTGGTGGGAACTAGGCTCAGATACCTGGGGAGACATACAGTAGAACCAGAAGACATAGCCACATACCCAATGACAACCCTGGTGAACTTTATTAAAGGGACTGGGTTGTTGTTAAAGGATTGAGGTAAAATGGGGGATAGCACAATGGGCATATGGCCTAAGTGCTCACGGGAACCTTACGTCAACCGTCTCGACGGTTCGACTTTAAAACCATGATTATTAATAAAAACTTTTACTACCACCCTTAAATGACATTTAAAATTGCACCCGCAAAACTCGCATTATCTCAAAACTGTCAATTTGTTAGTTAGTGACTTTTCACTTCACGGAGACGATATTTATCAAGTTGATATCAAATAGGTTGAACTAATAAGAACTAATCTACAATCAATTGAACTTAATTTGTTGAATTTATATCTAATTTAGGTACTGACGTGTCACTCATATGGTTTTCAGTTCCACCGCACGGGGGCCTGATGCCCGGGGGGGTGTACCCTGCACCCGGCAGTCCCTTTGGGGGCGGCGTGAGGGCCTTCTATCCTCCGCCCATGGCGCCCCTCTTCTACTGGGGCTACCCCAGCCCTCCCGTGTCCCCCACGCACATGTATCAGTCTCCTGGTCATATGGTAAGTTGAATTAATATAATATTAATGTTTTTAAAAAAAACCTAGATATTTGTTCCTTATGAAACAATGAATTATTTAAAACCTCACAAGGATCAGAACTGTCACTGAAGTCATTGAATGCAGTCACTGAATTTTAACTGAAAAATGTCTACCTTTGAAGACAGGTGGTTTAAGAATGTAGTCATCCTGCCCAGAGCCATGATCATTGGTAGGTTGGTCCTGCCTCTTGAAAAATAAAAGGCTATGCTGCCTAGCTCTGGTGAAGCTATCGGGGACTTAAAGCCTAATACGTTCCAGAACATCAGGATTGCAAATGTGCCCATCAAGCTGCTTATGTAATAATATCACCATTACAATTTTTTTCTTAACGTCTAGATAATCTAGTCCTAGCATTCGAGAACATTACTACTATAAGCAGGATATAAATCACAGATTCAGGTGTCAGTTTCATTGACATATCATTTTTAATATGAATGCCGCAGAAGAGTTGCTGCCCAAAGCCAGTGGGACTATGGCATCGTCTATCGGGATATGTCGTGAGGCTGGAGTAAGTGGGGAAGGGAAGGAAAAAGTAAAGACAAAGGTTTGGAAAGTGTATCTGGCTATTCACTAAACACGGGTAAAATTTCACCATTCGGAATAGAAACATTGCATGAAATGGTATAGCCGTGTTTGGTGACCAGTTTTGAATAGCTATGTGCTTCCAAACCTTCCTCTTAGCTGTCTCTTTCCCCTCCCCACACCATTCATCCTTACAACTTACCCCGAGTGGAGTTATCCTACTGTATTTGAACAGTTCGAACTTTTGCAAGTAGATCACACAATTATTTTACAAGCAATAATTATCCGCCTGAAACACTCATCCACATTGAAAAATCTCCTGATAAAAGATACATGACGCCAACTTTATCAGGATATTTTTCAATGTGGATGAGTGTTTCAGGCGGATAATTATTGCTTGTAAAATAATTTTTACCCTTTGTGCTATGCATAAAAAATCTTGTCTTAAACATTAGTTTACCAAAAAATAATAATTAGATCACACACTTCAAATGGCTAACAACAACAATATTGGCTGGCTGGCTAATTCCTAATCACGGCAACATTTTACTGAGGTGCTAGTTAGAGATTTTAAAATACTGTTAGGTTATTTGTAACCCGGTAATGTTTGTTAGTTTTAAAAAAATAACAAAACTCTTAAACTCTATTGATTACCATTTTTTCGAAACATGAATATTGTAATTATGTTCCTTTTGCATTACGTGAGCAACAAGTGATATGTAAAGTAAATGTGTGTTGTTTGCCTGTAGGTACCTGAAGTGATGCCCATGGGCGGCAGTCCTTTGGGGGTGCAGTTGGAGCCCCTCTCCGCCCCCCCCACCACCTCGCTGCCGCCTCCACCAGCCCTGCTGCCCCAGCACCACCACCTGTCCAGCCACGCCCAGCCGTCCATGCCCAGTCGCTATCTGGAGTTGTTCATGGTCAACTGATGGATTGGAATGATGGCTTCATTGGTAGAGGGAAAGGGGTGTTGATTGATTTTGGTGCATTTTAATCAGTCAATATGGGTTTGGGTCAATTTTGATCACAATCAAGGTGGATTTGGGTCAACTATGATCACAGTCGAGATGGATTGGGTTAATTTTGATCACAGTCGAGGAAGATTTCAGTCATTTTTGATCAGTAAAGATGGATTTGTGTCAATTTTGATCACAATCAAAGACGGATTTGGGTAAATTTTGATCACCATGAAGGTGGATTGGGTGTGGATCAATCGAGGTGGATTTGGGGTTAACTTTGATCAGTCAAGATGGATTTGGGTCATTTTCGATCACAATCAAGATGTATTTGAGTGAACTTTGATCACAATCAAGATGTATTTGAGTCAACTTTGATCACAATCACGGTGGATTTGAGTCAACTTTGATTGTTTTGAAACACAATTAGTTTTGTTAAAATTTATTTTGATAGTCATTTTTATGAATTAGGACAATTTTAAACATATTCAAGGTAGATTTTGGCTATTTAAATCATTGTGACCTAGAAGTAATGACTGAAACTGACATTGATTTCAATTGACATGAAGCAGGATTAATATGGATCCAGCACGCATGCAAAAACCCAATGATGTCAAAGAAATTTAGTGTGGATTTATGATTGTACGCAGTAATATGTATTGTTACAATTTTAAAACGCACTTACAGCTTTACTAAAAAATGTGGTGTAAATATTACGCAAACATCAGAACAGTGAAAAACTTGACTTATTACCATGGCCCTAAAACGGTCTTAAACCAGGCTCAAGGCCGGCTTTACCGCGCCAGCGTTGAACGGGCGTGTACGAATCTAATTAGTAAGACGGTTATTGTTTAATTTATGAATTTCCTTTGCCAATAAGAATTCTTGCTCAATCAATGACCGTACTAGAGTCAATCAATTGCAATATTGAAGTAACTAGAATCCTTATCCGCCCTAAATTAATGATATAACGTCTTGCACTCTCTAAATATATTATTAAAACTGCCAGAATATATTCTATGGATCTCTAATAAGGCCACATATCAAAGAAAACGTATTTAAACATTTAAATAGGTTCTTAATAATTTTAGCTCTCTGAGTTAAAAACACCAATTATTATTTGTACTAACAACTATGCGACCACATCAAAAATGTGTTGAAATAAATGTATTTTGTTGGTGAAATGAAAAATACATTTTTGCCAAATATCTATCTTGGATTAAAATGGGTTTTTAATCTGACCTGCAAGAATACATGTTAGCAAATTTGATAAACCCGAAATAATCTAGATGTACCTAGAAAGATGCCTAATGAGTCTGGGTTACATCTGAATAAACCTGGAAATTTCCAATAATAATTTTATTTTTATTTTTGAAATAACTCAATGAGTAAAACTTCAAATTTTAAATATTGCTGATAATATTAGTGACTTTTTAAACGAAATTTTGTAACAAAAACAGATAGTCGCATCTTGGACTTGATGGGACTGCAGCGCCTTGGCAAGGCGAAGGTCCTGGGTTCAAATCCCATATTCGACCCTGTCTTTTTCTTATTTTTCTGTTTCAAATTTTCGTTTAAAAAATTGCTAGTATTATCTTGAATGGATAATAATTCTCGTATTTTTCAATTTTCACTGACAATTTATGTAAATTTTATTAAATATTACGTTTTTCGAGTCTCATAAAATATTTGTGAATAGATTTTAAGAAATATTATAATTAATTTATAATCAGATATTAATGTGTTTTTAACCTTTTAACTGCTACTTAAGTTTTCTAGTTATGTTTATTTAAAAGTATATTTGATTATAAAGATATTTCACTGTTGATTTTTTTACTATGACTTAAGTATAAACTTTCTCTATCCAAAATGCAATTGAGAATATAAAATATTTAATTATTAACATACTTTTTTATGTTGTTTTATTTATACTAGCTGTGCCCCACCACGCGTTGCTTTGGCTCAGTATGTGTGTGCAGATTGAAAAACAATAGATAGCGCTGTTTTTAAAAGAAAACCATGTTTTTATTTGTCACAAGCGACATCTATATAATATATGTATATGAAAACATGCGCATATTTAAATGCAACATTGTGTCAAAATTTCATGGTGATGAACTTTAGGATACAAACGAACATTTATTTATATAGATAAATGAAGATATTATTAAAAAAATAATTTATTTAAATGCATTTGATCAAATGCAAGATTATGCAATAAGAAGGGTGCAATTAAAAAAACGGGATTTAAATATATATTTTTTTTTTTACAAAATTCAATTAGTCAAAGGATGTTGTTTAAACATTAATATTTATATAATTCTATAAAATAATGACTGAAAATTTGTTATCCAATATAAAATTGTTAAACTTGCCATTTTTATAGTAAATTTTTTAAAACTTGTGCAATCTAAAGTTTTACTTAAAAACAGGAATTAAATTATACTTAATACAATAAATTTAAGACAAAACTTAGCAGAATATATATATAGTAACTGTTCGATTTTATTGGAATGTTTTGTATTGTTAAAACAGATTACGAAATTTTTTTATTACATAGCTACCAACTATTCATTTTTCTATTTTATTAATTTTATAAATATATATTTAGTTCAATTTATTAAGTCTTACACAGATTGTTTAAGACGCGTTAATACAACAAAAATTGCAATGTCTTCCATTACTAAAATTTTTAGTTTATCACTAAGTAATTAATTTAATTGTAAGTGATTTGAATAACATATTATTTAAGGAATCTGATTAAAAAATTTCTCATCCATTGTAAAATGGTATAGCAAATAGAAATCTGCAATCTCTGGACCCAAAATTAAGTATGTTGACTTCTTGACAATTCAGTATTTCTTCCCAATATTTACAATAACTAAAAATATTATTATCTTGTTTCCGAATAATTTGTTTATTTTGAATTGTGTCAATATTGCAGCAAGCGAGCGATAATACTTAAAAAAAGGTACAACACCTTATTTATAAAACTTATCGAATTGAAAACTCAAATTTAAAATTAGGATTCCCCTTTTGAGAAAGTTCTTAATGCAAAGTCCGAATTTAGAAAAAAAATTGAATAGATTATTTTCCTTTCTCAAAATTTTAAATTATTTATTTTTGATTCTCATACAGATTTTCAATTTTTTATATTTATACTCTTATTATTTTGGTGCAATATTTTGGAAAATTAATTTGTTTTTATCGATATTTTGAGTCTAAATGAATAAGTAATTAAGTCAATAAAATATATATTTTAAGGTGACCGGATAACTTATCAAAATGACAATTCAACACACCTATAAAAAGTGTTACAAAGTCATTAAAAGTGATACACTTTTTATAGGTGTGTTGAATTGTCATTTTGATGAGTTATCATGGAACCATATTTTAACCTCTCGGATCAAAGATGAAATATTTTTAATAAATATTAAAAAATAAATTACAGACAGAAACGTCGTACTTTAAGGTTTTTTGTGTTAATAATTTTTATAAAATTATATAATTTGTGTGATGCTAGATTAGGAATATGTTGCATAGTTCTAAACTGTTTTTATATTAAGTTATATTAAAATATAATAATAAATTATTGAAGCACTTCAGAAATTATGTCGTTTAACATACTTTGTTATTGTGTAATGCGACAGATGGCCATTTAAAAAAATTTTAACTTTTTTTCCGCAACTTAAGCAACTTTTGATGCCGGGTTCCTTCATCGCATTTTAAAATACAACAAATAATAATACTTAATAACAGATTTTTTTCAAATTTTACTGAAAAAATTACAACTTTATAAAATGGACTCTAAACGTGATGTAGATTCATAAGTTTTCTCTCGTACCACTAGTTTCCAGACACCATGTACACACACAAACAATATCAGCCAATTCACACTTCTTCCCCTTAGTGGCTGAGTGGTGCAGAGCCGTGGGTTCCCGCTGTAGCGTTGCGGCTTCAAACCTGCAATTGCACAAGCAACATTTTCTCACTATAATAACGGTAGTAAGAGAAATTCAAATATTGTCAGATTATTCGTAACTTGAAAATGTTGCCTTTTTTTATAAAGAAAGAAATTAAATTAAATTACATTTTGCTGCATTATTAAAGAACACAGGTAACATAAAAATAAATGGACAATTTTTAACTTTTCATACTAAATCCAATACATACTTGCATTATTGCTTTTTTTATTATAATTTAATTTTTAAATCATATACAGGAATTGTTTAGTAATTAAAATAAATCTAATAATATTACATTTGTATATTTTAAAATTTAATATATTTGTTGCAGTCATTTAAGCAAAGAAATAAGAACATTAAATAATAGGTTTAAAAAATATACTATTAATACTTAGAAATAAATATTTAAACATTTCCTAGTTGATGATATTGCCATTAATTAAGTAAAATACTATTTTGAAAAATGTGAATAATCATATATTATTTATCATTTTTTAGTTAAATATTGCACTTTTTTTTTGTATTTATTTTACTTTTGTAAGTAGAAAATTAAACAAAATCTCGCTATTTTTAAAAGAATGTTTATAAAAAGTAATTTACTATCATCATTTTTTCTCGTTTTCATTCTTTCTTGCTATTGATGTGAACATGACTTTGATAAAGGAATCTACATCGGAATCTATATTCTGAAATCAAAAACAAACATGGTGCTGTTTTACATAGTCTGTAAATTAGAAAAATATTAATTTAAAATAAAATATTTTCACGAAGATTTAATACTGTTATTAATCGAATAACTTTTACATAGTTAGTAAATGTGCAATCAGAGACAGTAATGTAATATGCCACTCGAATGATCACGTCAAGAGCTGGAATATTTTTCCAGCGATCGTGTTTTCTAAGAGTTCGATTTGTAAATTTCCCGCCCTAAAAAAAATCACACCTTTGAATTTTAATACGGAGACGTATAAACTGATTATATGGATATATAGCCAATGAATTCAGCTATATTTTACCGGCAATCACATATTTTTAGGTTGTAAAATACCCATATTTTAAGGTTAGGTTTGGTTTAAAGATCGTAAACTTAATAAACAAGCGAATTCTGCGAGTTAGTTCTTTTAAAATTGCCGTATGTGTCACTTATTCTGGTCAGCATTGAATATTTTCTATTTCTGTAATTGTCTATGGCCTACTTGATAATCACAGATGCAAATACAAATTAAAAGACTTAATTTTTAATTGTAAATTTTATAGATTTTGGGTTTTATGAACTGTCAAAATTGATAGCACTAAATTATGATATTAAATACTTTTACCACAAAAAACTGGTATTACTTTAGAAAGATACGTTCACTGTCTACAATTATCAATAAGAATAATCTCGATTCTTGCTTTATTTAATTCAATAAATTGTTTTATACAGACAGCCGTTTACACGACATTTGACAATGAAAAAAATTGTAAAAAAGTCACTTCACATGAGTTGAAAATAGATAACATTAGGTACTTGTTAGTTGTACACATACCAAGGGATGAATTAAGACATTGTTTGCGGGAGAAAATTAAACATATTTTTAACAAATTATATCATATCATGCAATTATTTGGGAGGCGGGTTTGAGTGCTGCTACCCTGGGAACTATTTATTGGATAATCAACACCTCTGCCGTAGGTCACCTCAAGTGGCAAGCTACGTTTGATGATATAGCAGTGGTTACCGGGTTCATGGGCCGAGGTTTGTCCAGATCTTGCCCACCAGTTGGCCGGTTGAGAGAGATCCCTTGGCTTCTCCGGGTGGACTATATCGATCCATCGCCTTGCATCGCAATTGGAGAGATGGATTTGTACATCTGTCTCTCCCTCATTCCTTAAAAAATACTCTCCCCAGACTGCATTCCCTCATCGCCAAATATAACAGGTGACAAATCCCTCCTGTGTGAAGTTAATATTTTAAAATGTGTCTCAATTTTTATAAAGTATTTAAAAATATAAATTTAATAATTGAAAGCAATATCTAGTTTAAAAAAGGCCCCAAACAATGTGTTAAAATCGGAATTTTCGAAAAAGCCTACATCGTATTATCCAAGCATAACTACAGGGTTTTCCAATAAGAGGTGTTATTTAGATATTCAATCGTAAAAGATAAATGGTTTTGTTGCTTGTGTGGCACGTAGCGCCGTCTTGTTGAAAGTAAACGTTGTCCAGATCAATACCATCCAATTTCGGCCATAAAAAACCATTAATCATCTCTCGATAGCGCAATCCATTCACCGTAACTGTTGCTCCAGCCTCATTTTCGAAAAAGTAAGGTCCAATGACTTCGCCGGACCATAAATCGCACCAAACAGTCACACGTTGAGGATAGAGAGGCTTTTCAACAATAACTCATGGGTTTTCCGAGCCCCAGATGCGACAATTATGCTTGTTGACGAAGCCACCGAGGTGGAAATGGGCCCCATCACTCAAGATGATTTGCATTTGATTCACTCAAGTGAATTTTAATAATTTCAATGCGTTGTTGAAGCGTGTATCGTTCCATTTTTATTAATGGCGTAGATTCTACTTATCAAATGTCAAAAAATAACACCTCTTATTGTAAAACCCTATATTATGTTATAAATATATTTTATAATTCGAAAAATGGTTGAAATTGATTTTGCTTGAGAATAAATTAACAAAATTAATAAAAGTAACATCAAATAGCTGTAAAACCAATAATTTTACATAAAACTATTTATTTTATCAAATTGTGATAATTTTTGTTGGTTCTTAATTAATTAAATCTTACCTATAAAAACTAAAATTATCTTCCAATACAAAACATAATATATTATATTTTTAAGTTTAGTTTGCAAATTTATCATTGACTGTATGTTTTTAGATTTTGTACTTTTCCAACGTTTTTTTTTCTTTTTAAATTGATATGTTTGTATAAATAAGTTCTTATTGTTAAGACCTGTTACTTTAATTTTACATATTTCTATTTATGTTTCACATACATATTATTATTATAAATTAAAATATTTTATTTAAATTATTATTTTTTACATTATCACGCTTAAATGCTGATACTTCAAGTAAAATGCATAATAATTATTTATTTTTATTTGATGATTAATTTAAACTATTTGAGAAATGTATTATTTTTCATGTTTTAGCACATTCAATATTTACATTAAGGCTGCACCAAATCTACTAGAATAAAAATAGAAAAAAAAACAATAAAATCAAATTGCTTTTTATATATTTTTCTAAGTACTATGAAAGAATTTCTATGTAATCTGAAAGTGTATTCATGTAATGGTTGGTGCCGGAACTGGACTGAAATCGGAAAGTATAAATGTTGAAAGTATAAGTGTTTGAAAAGTTTAAAAAGAATGCAGAATTGTTCATGTTTAACTATGATGCAAAGTTTTCGTAACAACGTTTTTGTAAATTGTACCGTCTTACCCGACAATATGTTAAAATACTGATAAAATGTTATCGGCTATAAGTAGTTCAGAGAAATGATTTTTTTGATTGTGCCGCCGTATCCACGGCGATCTCAGTCGATTAAAACTGTCACTTCTTCCGTCGAGTGAACAACAATTTTAACTAAGTAACTATTAAAAAGCATTATTTTCCATTTCGAGTTATTGAAGTAGTTGTTTTAAATTGTTATCTAACTGATACAAAGTGTTTTTTTTGCATATTAAACTTGTAATTCTGGAACATAATCTGAAGTAGTCCTGGGTCAATCGTAAATTACCTGCTCTTTGTAACTCGCTCACGAACCACCAATGAGCTCGTGTCCATGTGATGGGTATCGGTGTGGCAAGCGATCATAGATATATGAATTTTGTAGACCGTAAAATAGAGATGGTTAATACTTGAATTCTAAAACACGCTATCATCTACCTACTACCTACCTGCATCGAATGAAATTACCCGATCAAAGATCGATTGATGGGTACTCGATTACAACGGATACTTTAGGCTTAGTGGCAGGCAGCTTGTACAACGATCTCTCTTCTCTACTCTGTGGTATTTTTTTCCATGTGTAAAAATATCACAAAATATCAGTGTAGAGCAGGGTACTCACCTAACCGTGTAACATGTAACGTATCTGATACTGTATAAAGTGAGTACGTAGGCACGAGCCTACTGCGAGCCGCTCGCGCGTGGAGCGCAGTGTGCTCGCAGCGACCCGCGGTTACCGTGGACGAGCCGTACCCACTTGCAGATTGATACAGTATCAGTTACGTTACATGCTACACTCTTGGTGAGTACCCTGCTTTAGGTACCTACTTTCAACCTGCCAGTGAGTCGCGATCGACCCAGGTAGTGTAAAATGATCGATTGACCCAGTTCTTTTCAGAAGAAGCCCCACAAAACAAGGGTCGGCTTTTTGTCGAGACCAGAATATTTTTTCTATTGGTCATTAGATAAATACAACTTGTTAGCAAAGTCCTCCATCAACATTTTCCACTTACAATCATGTTAGTAGGGGTTTTTCAAAAAGATTTTCAGGCCATTCGTAACCTGTTAATCAATGTTTTTCTTCTTAAAAAATAAAAATTAAACTTTAAATTAAACATTAGATTTTTTGCATAACCTCTGAATATCTCAGTTATGATTTCATTGCATTCTGATCAAAATGACTTCACACCAGTTCTGGAGAGAACCACCATAGAATAAATCAGCTCATGGAAGCTTTGATATTTTGAAAACAAATTGAAAATTATATTATGGACTACGTTTTTATTTCTGGAACTTATTCACGATAGGTAACCTTAAATTTCATTTAAAGCACGAAACTAGTTTTTACAATGTTGATTGTCACAAATAACTATTTGAGAATATCTTTGTTAATAATTAAATAATATTTATAACTTATTTTACTTTGTTAAGGATTTGAAATGTGTAGAGTTGATTTCTTTTGATTGTAATTATTTCTTGTTAGCCACAATAAATGATTTTATAATTGATTTTCTTTATTTCATTTTTATTATTTCTACCACTCTGGACTCCAATTTGTACTTTCAGTATCGCCCTGACCACCATTCAGAATTAAAACGTTTCTTGAAATGGAGTCCAAATCCAAATAGTTCGGTGATTGGGTATGTCATCAAAATGCCAATTCAACACACCTCCAAAAAGTGAGATAAAGTCATGAAAAGTGATGAAACAATAACTAGGTTACATAGGAAACTATTAAACCTAGTTTTTGTTTCATCACTTTTAATGACTCTATATCACTTTTTAAAGGTGTGTTGAATTTTCATTTTGATGAAATAATCGTATATAGCCATGAATTTCATAATAATGGTGAAACACAGTTTTGTATTGGAAATTTAAGACCCGATCGACCAAAATTTTGGATCACGATGTTTCGCCAACGTACCATTTCTTTATTCTATGATTATTACCTTTTGACAGATAGATCCCATGATAACAGAAGAGTCGCCAACTGTCCAGAGCCAGAAGAGAACTATGCCAATTTGAGGAACATTGCATGGCCTAAAGAAGTGTGTTATGGAAAAGAGACGGAGAAAAGGAAGGTCGTTAGAAGGGCAGTAAAAGATACTCTAGTCATATTTCTACCCATATATTATATGATATTATTCGGTGTCAATAACAAAATGCAAGATTTTGCAATTGAATTTGGTGAGGGGTGGGGGTAAGCCCTCCACGGCGGATTCCTCCATCGGCCTAAACAACTCCACAGTGGCGGTATACTTCCCCACCATCTCTTTAGTTAGCTCCATGTTGCTCGTGTCGCACTGTACACCGTTTACATTGTATTCTTGCTGGAAAAAAAAACCACTCATTATGTGTGTCGTTGCTTATCCAGAATATATAATGTGAGATATCGCGCTTATTTCTCGCCAGCGCCGTCGCATCTGCTGCCGTAATCTTGAATTTCCCGCCTTTCTTTTTGTAACACCCTTCAGTTGTCTATTGTCACCTTAGCAGTTGGCGTCCTGAGACGCCATCTTGATTCAATTTTGGCGTTTTTTTTTCACCCACGCCGGTCGTGTAATTTTCGTTTGGGATTGTTTTAACGAAAAGAATATCTGTTGCTACCCGCAAATTGTCGTAAATTTTTATGAAAATTAGTGCTAAGTGATAGTGCGAACATTTTTGACAGTTATTAGCGTCTTCATTTTGTGCACGGGGTTAAAATGGCCTCAGACAAGGACCATGTAGAAGATGACGTAACCTCTAAACGACGTGATCGAAAGAGGCGACGCCGTTCAATATCAACAAGTTCGTCGAGCTCGCAATCTAGCGGTTCGGCGTCGCAAAATAGTAGGCGACGCAGGCGCACGAAGAGACGTAAGCGGAATGACAGACATCTGCTCAAAAGATTAGCATGTCAAGTCAAGACCCTGCAAGATTTTGTCATGGACAGGTCAACGCAGGAAGCCACTGTCAGCACGCCAAGTATAGTGGCACCCTCGCATGCATCTGGGAGCGTTTGCTCGTTGTCGCCTGAAAGGCAGTATCAGATGCCGGGTCCCTCTACTGTTTTGAAGGAGTCTGCAGCGCCAAAATCTTCTGCAACACATCTGGGTTTGGTGGAGAATCTCCAACGCTTCAACTCGAGCGAGTGGGCCAATGTCCGCTACGCATCCACTTTAAAAGAATATGTAGCTGATCCAGGCTTCAAGGAGCTGGAGGTGAACTGCGAGGTGCTGGCATTTGACTCCGCCTCACCAATATTTCCGGCTATGGAAAAGATGCTGGCTGCGGTAACGCATGCCTCATTGAAGCAGAGAGAGTGCCTTCAACAGGCTCTCCAAAAACTCATAAAATGGGGAAGCAGTTCAGAAAGTTCTCTGTCAGGCGAGGCTTTAGAGGAACAACTGGACAGCCTGTTAGGAGAGGACTCCGAGTTTATAAAATGCTCTGACGATATCTTGCAGATAACCTGCGGAAAGCGAGCTGAAATCATTCAGCACAGAAGGGATAAGATTTTGAGCAGCTGTAAGACTGGAGTGGAACGGAAGCTATTCAGCAGAATTCCTCCTTCTTCCACTCATCTTTTTGGGGAAGAAGCACTGTCCGCGCAGTTGCAGAAACTGGGTGGTATAACAAAGTGCTTTAGTCAAGTGCGCCTACCTCAGGGTAGCCACTCGGCGCACAACCGCCCTTCAACATCTAAGGAGGTTGTTGCCTTTCCCCCCAAGCAGACATCAAAGGAAAAGATGGCATTTCCCTCGTTTCCCCGGCGGGCAGACCACGGGCGAGACCCCCAGTATTCCTCCCAAGCGAGGGGTAGGGGTAGGGAACAGAAGCGTGGCGCGAGGGGGCAGACCTCTCGTGGCCGCTTCAACAGATGACTATCAACCATTTCGGGCCGGTCAACTACAGGATTATTGGATAGAATGGCGGACCCTAGATGCCCCAGAGACCATCTTACGTATGATAAGGGGATACCGCATACCATTCATCCGAAAGCCCTTGTTGATAAGTCCAAGCCAAGCTCTCGCAAGGAGATTCAAAACAAAAGTAACCCCGGAAATGACACTCGAAATAAGAAAGATGATGAGAGATGGTACATTGGAAAGAGCTGGCGACAATGCCTCCTTCCTATCAACACTTTTTCTGGTTCAAAAGAGCGACGGCTCAAGAAGACCAATCTTCAATTTAAAAGCTCTCAATTTAGATGTAGCTTGGAAAAAGTTTTCTCTGATATCTCACCACAAGGTCCCACACTTTCTTCAAGCCAACGATTGGATGACAAAAATAGACCTCTCACAGGCCTACTTCCACATACCGGTCGCAAAAGCTCACCGTTGCTTTCTGAGATTGTATTACGGAGGCCTTCACTTACAGATGACATGCCTGCCTCAAGGCCTGAGCAGTGCACCACAGGCCTTTGCAGCCATCACAAATTGGATTGCAGAAATCCTGCGGAGACGGGGTATCAGGATCATTGTGTACCTAGACGACTTTCTCCTGGCTCATCAGAACAGAGAGGTCCTCCTCAGTCAAACACGAGAAGCTCTTCAATTATTGGAGCGGTTAGGTTGGTCGGTAAATTTCCAAAAGTGTGTCCGTCAGCCAGCACAGTCAGTGGAATATCTAGGAATTGTTTGGAACCCCCATCTGAATCAGAAGACCTTAACCGAATACAGACGACAAGGTCTTTGGAACTCACTTCAGAGCCTCGTGACAAAGGGAAAATGGACTCTGAAAGAAGCTCAGAGTATTTTAGGAAAGTTGAATTTTGCTACCTTTGTGGTCCCCAGAGGTCGACTCCATACTCGACTGATACAATTACAGTTGCAGTTAATGCTGAAGCTGACCCCTCAGCAGAAATCTCCGATAAAGAAGGAAGTCTTGTCGGAAATGAAATGGTGGATGAACAACTTAGATCATGTTTCAACTCTTCATGTTCCCAGCCCAACACATTTTCTGACCACAGATGCGGCGGATCACGGCTGGGGAGCCCTGATCGACGATGTACCTCTGTCGGGTTGTTGGACAGACAGTCAGAGGGGGGGACATTGCAACATGAAGGAGATGACAGCAATCTTAAATGCCTTAACATCTCTGACTCAGAATTTGAGAAGTTCTTCGTTACTCATTCAATCAGACAACAGGACAGTTGTAGCCTACTTGAGGAACGAGGGAGGCACCAAGTCAATGGGTCTCCTTCATCTGACATTTCAGATTCTCGCGCTTTTGGACAAGCACAGAATCTCTTTACAAGTGCAGTATTTGCCGGGACGCTACAATGGCCTCGCGGATCATCTATCCCGAGGGATGACGTTACCAGAATGGCACCTCCTACCCCCAGCGGTAGGAGCTGTCTTTCACAAGTGGGGCAGTCCAGTAGTGGATCTATTCGCTTCTTCGAGGGCTCACGTCGTGGATCAGTATGTCTCGATAGATCTCCACGACAAGAGAGCGATGTTTCACAATGCTTTCAGCAGGAGTTGGCATTTCCCCTTGGCATGGATCTTTCCTCCCCCCTGCTTAATGCCACGAGTGCTGGCACACCTGAACAAGTCGTCAGGGGTGTATCTGGTTGTAGCCCCAGATTGGCCAAAAGTGTTTTGGTTACCAGACCTAAAGAAAAGAGCCCTAGACCAACCTCACATAATACCCATGTTGGTCGACAACTTGATAGACTTATCGACAGGACTTCATCCTCAACAGGTCCAGAAGCTCCAACTACAGGTGTGGAAGATTGGGGGTGGAGTGAAGCATTGAACGATTGGTCACAGCAAGAGAAAGCTCTATTGAATGCGGGTTGGCGCAAATCTACGCTTTCAACTTATCACATGGCATGGAAGAGCTGGAAGGAATGGTGCTCCATTAACAATACCTGTCCTAATAACCCTTCGGGATCTCAGCTGGCACGGTTTTTAGCATACCTAAGAGTGAAAAAAGGCTTGGCTCCCAGTACCATAGCGCTTCACAAGTCTGCAGTGTCGGTTTTGTGTGACCCCAATGGCGATTTGAGGACTAGTAATCATCCCTTGGTCAAGCGAGTGATGAGAGGTATAAGGAATTCTGTAAATGAGAAGCCTAGAGCATTTACTTGGGATCCAGGACTCTTGGTGTCTTGGCTTTGTAAAAATCCTCCAAAGGACCTGACTCTTTTCGAAGCATCTCGTAGATGTGCTGTTATTTTACTACTGGCGTCAGGAAGACGAGTACATGATCTGACCTTGCTACATACATCTCCTGATAATCTTGTTGACAATGATGATCACATTATATTATGGCCAATTTTTGGTTCTAAGACGGACACCTCTACACATAGACAGTCTGGTTGGAAGCTTTGCAAAGCAGAGGATCGTAATATAGATCCTATATTTTGGTTGAGAAAACTTATGTTCTTGAGTGAGAACAGGAGACAGGAAGCTGGTGTTGAATGTCTGTTTATTTCCACACTGGGGCCTGCAAGACCAGCCTCAAGAACTGTTATTGGTGGATGGATTAAAACTATTTTGAAGGACGCTGGGATTGACGCCTCCCCTGGGAGTTTGAGATCAGCAGTAGCCTCAAGGAGTTGGCTGGAAGACTGCCCTATAGACACCATTTTGGAAAGAGGAAACTGGCGTTCAGAAAACACTTTCAAGAAATATTATAAAAAGCAAATCAGAGTTCTCAATGTTGAGGTGCTGAATCCCCCCATTCACTCTCAGTCTTTGACTAAGTTATTTCAAGCAATACAGTAATAGTCACAATTTTGGCTTTAGAATTGTCACCAAGCGATAACAAACACTTCTCACATTATATATTCTGGATAAGCAACGACACACATAATGATGGAGTTTTACCTACCATTAAAACTCTTATTATGTTGTCTTGCTTATCCAGAATATACTTAAGCTCTGCTTGGTGAGTCCAAATTGAATCAAGATGGCGTCTCAGGACGCCAACTGCTAAGGTGACAATAGACAACTGAAGGGTGTTACAAAAAGAAAGGCGGGAAATTCAAGATTACGGCAGCAGATGCGACGGCGCTGGCGAGAAATAAGCGCGATATCTCACATTATATATTCTGGATAAGCAAGACAACATAATAAGAGTTTTAATGGTAGGTAAAACTCCATCATTATTGTTAAACGCTTGCAAAAACATACAAGTAATCTTTATGCATCGTGTCCGGAAACTAGGCAGTACAAGCAGAAAACACATTTCGATTCTGTTTTGTGGTATGTATTATTATTATTTATTGGATAATTTGTATAGCGCCGCTTTTGTGAGATATCACCTCAGGGGCGCTTTACAGTTGATGCAGGTATTACAAAAAATATAAATATTACAATAATAAAGTGAAGTTAAGTTAAGTAAAATGAAGTATAGGAACAGGTGACACGAAGATAGAAGATGGAGACTCTGCAGCAAGAATCCTAGGTGGTGAAGAAACTAGACCAGCTGCTGCAGCGAAAGAGTCCACCGCATCCACCAACAGTGCCAGCACGAGGTTCGTCATCCGTCCAGGTATGTGTCTGCTGCTAATAAAACGCTGTCACACTATCCTCTCACAGATACCGGACCTTGGCAGCACCGCTGTGACGTTAGACGAAGATAGAAGATGGAGACTCTGCGGCAAGAATCTTAGGTGGTGAAGAAACTGGACCAGCTGCTGCAGCGAGAGAGTCCATTGCGTCCACTAACAGTGTCCAGGTATGTGTCTGCTGCTAATAAAGCGCTGACACCTCACATAGATACCCTGGCAGCACTGCTGTGACGTTCGGCAAGTCCATCATTCATCTCCATGTATAACTTTTTTAATTTAAGCTTTCGTTTTTGAGTAAATCACGTCCGAAGTTGGAATTTTTTAGGTTAATTTTGAAAAAAAGTCAGTCGCTAGCGGCTATCTATCAGTTAGAGTTTTCAATCCCGGACCTTTTTCGGCAATGTAATCCCGGTGCTGCGCTTGTCTTAATCCCGGGATCATTGTTACATGCTCACAAGAATAAATAATTTTTATATATTATTGTAATAGCTGAAGTCCCCGGCGTTGCCTGGGCTATAAGCAGAATTTTTGTAAATCAGATGTAGACTGTGATTTTCCTCTTTATTGTGCCAGCTGATTCTATTTTCGTAATAACTGAATTGTACCGTCTTATCAGATAATATATGTTTATAAAAATAGTATACAATCTACCATAAGTAGTTTCCCCAGAATAGCTACTTATTTTCAGAGAAATATTTTTTTACGGAGTGAAAAAGGGGAGTGGTATGATTTTTAAATATCTCATGTAGACACACATTGTTTGCAGAATATCGTCAATCTCAGAAATAAATCTGAAGTTTTTTTTTAAAAAAAAGCCACACACAATCTTCTTTATATAAATATATAATACAGGTTGTCTGGGGGTAAACAGCCAAACTTCGGAAGGTGATTCTACATGATAGTTCAAGTTAAAAAAAATGACTTTTTAAAAATTTCAATGTTTGGTGGTTCACAGGTACAAAAGTTGAATTGTTTGTAAGGAGAAAATATTCTTCTGTGGAAAAATATTTTTACATGAGAAAAAACAACAGAATTTCGAAAAAAGTTGTTAATCTTTTTACTTCTACCATCAATTATGTCGAACATGGTTGTATAACACAGTCATTAATAACTTAACTGACAGCCCTGCCATCGTCGACAAAATGTAACATTCTTCGGTAATACATACACAAAAAACTATCAGACACACTTACTAACCAATAAAATGCATGATCTATGCAACAAGTTTGGGGGTACTATTGATATATTTGACACTGACAATGAATCCTACAAATTACAGTCTCGTTGGTAATGTAGTTTTGTTCTATTTCATATTTTATTTTATGTTACTGTTACGTTTTGCTAACATTGTTTCGTATAATGACACCCTGTATATAATATAAATACTTCACATAGGGCTCTGAGGAGGTCCTCAGAACCTAAGTTATCTCTGTGGATACTGTGTGAAAGAATTAACCGCGCCTGCGATTCTGGAGTTAAACGATCAATCGTTTTCGTATGCGCCGTCTTCGAGTGAAAAACTACTAGTCGCCGCGACTAACTTTTTCGAATGTTTCAATTTTACGTATTCTTGAGCGTCGAACGGTCGAAGTTGGTAGAAGAGATGATTATATTGGCACCCCTGTGAATATTGTCTATGTTCCTGATGTTTTTGGGATTTCTATGGTGTGACTGTCAAACAGACAACAGTTATTCGTTATTCAAAACAGAAATGGCTGCGGGACATATTACAAATTGCCAAAAGCAACTCTTAATTAAGCTTGTAAGCTCCGATAAAGACTTAGTAAGTGGTAAATTTTCACCCACTTTTACATTTGCGGAATCCGCGCGGTAAAACAAAAATTGACAGCTAGACTAGATTTCGACAGCCAATTCCATAGAAACGCCAACAACCTACCACTCGCTGCCCTGTTTCTACTGGTTGCACCCAGTAGATGTTGTGTGGAATGACTTTTGACGTTTGGCGTCAAAGTATGTACCTTCGACCAATTTCGGGAATAGCAACGACGACCAACGTACGTACTTTCGACGGCGATTACGAGCGCCCTCGATTCAGGAATAGGGCCCTATACAGAGACGCATAACAGACGGCAAACTATTCCTCCATTAAATAATTCATTGTGAATTGGAATAACCAAAATATTTGGGAATCCAGCAGTGTTTGCACACCTGTTAAAATTAATGACCTAAGGGTTTTCTTAATTGTTGGTACGTGAGTGATTATGTTAAGGAATTATATTGTTTGGGTTTTTTGAAAATATTAAGCAGGGGAGAATTGGTCATTTTTGTTTGATTATTAATTAGGGTTATGTTTGGATCATTAGTTCTTTTATTTATCTCTAATTGTTCTAGTAAATTTAATCTAAAACCCTTTCTTTCTATGTGTAGTGGTTTAGGCTCGTTGTTGTCAAGCGGGACGTGGTTTTTCTCCAAGAGGTGAGCTGCGAATTTTGTATCAATTTGCATTTCTTCTGTTAAATCTACTGCATCCACTTTATTATTCAAGAAAGCCAAGATTCTTTTTTCAAATGTGAAATCGTCGTGTTTATTTGAAATTTCTTGTTCCCATTTTTCAATATTATGGTACCTACCTGCCTGAAGAAAGTTTGAAAAAAGAATTTTCATTGAGAAAGTGATTTTTTTTTCAAATTGTATAATTCCTTATTTGAAATAAAGAATGTTAGGTAAGAACATAAAAATACATGCTTTATAATTTACTAAGTAGGTAGGTAATTAAGTACCAACTTACAAATCTTAATGCTTTGGGGTATTGTCAAACAAAAAGCTATCATGGACTTGTCAGTGTAAAGGTGAGTGGTTTATTTATGGTGTAAATGTACGCATGATACGGGTAAAGTAGATGGGTAAGTAAAACCCAGTAGAGATACCTTGTAGATGGGGCAGTTTTCGGGGGGCAGGGGCTGGAGGGCCCTCATGTAGGGCTCCCAGTCGCTGCCGCTCTGCAGGATCTTATCGCAGAAGTCCTCCACCTCGTATGACAGCACGCGATGGCTGCCCCCGGCCGGCATCTGTCTGTCTATCGCCAACGTGAACTGCAAAACAAGAACATTCCTTCCGATCTCTAAATGACATGCCGGCCGTGCAAACAATAACATGAAGTCTGAATATTTTAATTTTATATAACATATATAAATATAAATTTTATGTTTTTCGAAATCTAATGTAGACTGTGACTTTCCTCTTGTTTTGAAGGTAAAGTGTGCAAAATTTTATCAATCTTGGATTGAAACTGTAGATTTGCATAAAAATCAAATTCACACTGCCCGCTCTCCGCCTAGGGTTGCCAGATGTCCGGTTTTGGACCAGTTAGTACGGTTTTATGAACGGCTGTCCGGTCTAGAAAATTTTGGAAAACCGGACAATAGAATGTCCATTCTTTTTGAAAATACGCGATATATATAACTCAATCACGAGAAAACGCTTTTAACGTTTGCCAAAGAGCTGGCCAGTATTGAAAAATGGTACCCTTTTGAAAACAATATCTACAAAACTTTCAGTTGCTTGAAGATTTAACGCGGAAGATTACCTACGCTATATGGTCAGAGATGTGCAAAATGGGTACCCAAAACCATTTGAGATGCAAAATGGAAATGGGTCAAAACTTTTCCATTTGAAAATGCAAAATGGTTTTTAGAAAAGCATTTCAAATGCAAAATGCAAAATACCTATTTTCAAAATGCATTGAAAATGCAAATTGGTTTCTCAGGTCAAACAATTAAAATAATTATAGAATTTTTAAACAGTTTTGTCATTTAATAATGGACATCAATGTAGAACAAACATATTACATGATGATAAATCAAAAAATGCCACGATTACTTCGTAGTGTTAGATTTCTTCGTAGTGTTACGAGCGGTGATTATGACGTTATCGGCATAACAGAGACTTGGCTTATGTACTCAAAAAAAAAATTGTTTGGGCTAACAGATAAGATTTATTGACAGGCGGGCCTTGAAGAAACACATTCCCACGGGAAGGGAGAGATCGGAGGGGCAGTCGAGTCTTGAACTTGGGTACGTTGACGGCCCCGAGAAATGAATACAAATCAGAAGTGATGTGTGAGATTACAGTTAATTAGTGAATTCAGATGGTGTTAGAAAGCTTTGTTGGGTTTTGAATTAAAGTGAAATATTATTGAACCGGTGTTTGTGTGAAGTGAAAGTGGTTGGACTCAGTGAGAAAACAATTAATAATAATGACAATAATAATAATTGGGTAATTTGTAGAGCGCCGTTTTGTGAAAAATCACCCCAGGGGCGCTAAGAGTTGGGCGATCGCGATTATAATATAAAGTGTGTTAAATTAAACGTGATTTCGTAAATATGTAGTTCAAACCAAATTACTTGTTTTAAAAACATGAAAATAATAATAATAATGATTGCGTTTTAAAACAGAGTGAACGTATTTAAAGGCAGGAAGTTTTTTTATCGGGCTAGAGAGGAATTGATTTGGCGAGATGGCATTCTATCCACGGAGACCGAAAACCAGAGAATCAAACAAATCATAAACTCGGGTTCGAATCCTGACAGAGATTAGGGAGATACAATTTTATTTACAGAATTATTTTATTACCCTTTTAAAGGCGTAGGGAGGGGACCAAATTGAACAGATTGCAAGGATTTCGCTAAAATGAGGAAAGAAGCCGATAGGGAGGAGATCGAAAATTAAACTGATTTAGCTATATAGAGTAACCAGGTAAGCTTCACGCTGAGAATGAGAGATGACTAACTGGGTGAGTTTTTTTAATATTATTTATTAAATTTCAGAGGACCCTTTTAAAAGACGGATACAACCGAGGTACAGGAACTAAGTTTACGACACCTGCCGCCCAAATAATGTTATCATTAAAAGGAATGTGCTAGGCGAACTGTCAATCAGCTGTGAGCGAGAGACGAGCCAACGACCTTTTCATATGTAGGCCGATAACTTTTGTTTTAGGGGAACGCCTTGGACCGAGGATCATATCGAAAATTTACCTACCTGCCGATCTGTTATTCTTTTAAAACATTACGAATCAAATCATGACGTTGTCCCTGCGGTAGGTATTGAATAGCCGACGAAACATAAAATACCTATTACAAATTAGGCCAACCAATATAAATTCGCAGTATAAAAATACCTATCTACAGGGTACCTACCACAACACTGGCGTACAATTGAAACAGCGAACACTATGAGGGAAAGAGGCGTTTAGGCTACGACAGTGTACAGTCAGTCGAAGGAGAAGTTTTGCTAGCGTATGACCGCCCGAATAGAAAGCGATCGGATGCAACCAGACAGAACAAAAATGAATACTTTTCTTCTGTTATTTGACTTTCTAATTTAATACTTTTCATCTATTGTTTGACTTTCTAAGCTACGAATTGGGATGCACAAAACAAATCTAGAGTCAAAAGAGGGAGATGGTAATCTCCGAAATAAAACTACCAACCGAATAACTTTTCTCAACAGGTACCTTTCGAGAGGTAGGCAGCCTCTTTAAATTAAATGCAAAAATCAAACCAATTATCCGTTTATACCTACCTGAGAGGATAGGTATTCAATAGAAGTTACCCATACCTAATACACGAGGGTGCTAGTAACCTCATAAAATAAATACTGGAACCAAATATTAAAATACAGACAGTCCTCATCCTAAATTTGGCATTTCGAGTAGACCTTACATACAGGGTGTCCGGGGGTAAAGTGCAGTAACTTCGTGGGGGGATTCTACATGATCGTAGGAGTAAAAAAGATAAATAACTTTTTCCGAAATTCCAATTTTTTCTTTTTCATACAAAAAGACATACCTGCTAAAAAGCCATAGTGTAGGTGCAAACTTACCCGATAAATTCGCAGGTGTGAACGTGGCAACGTTGCATATTTGTGAGTGGCGCGTATCCATGGAAACCGCATGTGAATTGTAAACAATAACAACACAGAGTTCGCCGTATGTTTTGATATTTTACCAAATTCAAAAAGAGAACTGCACTAAAATCACGTTACACTTTTTATTATAAAAAATATTAATAACTTATTGAACACTTAACTATTTTCATCGCTTTTTACTAATTTAAAATATTTTCAAAATGTCCACCTTCTGCTTGTAGGCAAGTATGTAAACGTACAGTAATATTATTTATAATTCGTACATTGTCGCGTATTTCATCTGCGGCTTTGTGAATACGTAACCGGAGATCTTCGACGTTATTTACTTCTTTGGCGTAAACTTTATCCTTCATCGCACCCCAAAAGAAAAAATCTAACGGTGTCAAGTCTGGAGAACGCGCCGGCCATGGCGAAGTACTCCCTCGTCCAATCCAACGATCTGGGAATTGTTCGTCTAGGTAGCGACGAACGGCAAGTCCGAAATGTGGTGGAGCTCCATCCTGTTGAAACCACATTTCACGTCTTCTATTTAAATCAACTTCTTCCAAAAGAACGGGAAGGTCATTCTTCAAGAAATCCAGGTAATTTATTGAATTAAGCCTAGCGCCTAGCGCCACAGCGCCCTTGAGGTGATTTCTCACGAAAACGGCGCTATATAAATTAGCCAAATATTAAATATTAGGTGGCAACACATGCGGTCCTATAATTTGATTGTTAATAATTGCAGCCCAAACGTTAACGGAGAATTGAACTTGATGGTGCAACTGCCTTACGGAGCGCGGGTTTTCTTCCGCCCATTCATGCAAGTTATGCAGGTTTATCACACCAGTTCTGTTGAACTGGGCCTCGTCCGTCCAAAGGATGTTCCCAATGAAGTTCGGGTTATTAAGTTGCTTACGAAGTAGCCACTGACAATATGCAATCCTTGATATGAGGTCACGTTCCAGAAAGCCTTGCACGCACCGATAATGGAACGGGTGCATTCCGTACGTCTTGAAGAGATCCCAGATAGAACTCTTAGGGACACCAGTCATTGCGGAAATTCTACGAAGCGACAATGTAGGATCATTTACAATTGTAGCCATGATGAAGTCTTCGTCCGCTATTGGTAAATGAATAGCATTGTTGTTTCGGGGTCTTCGGCCAATTCCTTGTTCGCGAATAAGTGCATGCGTTTGAACAAAAACACAAGCGTTGGGCACATTACGATTCGGAAAACGATTCCCGGCGCGCCGCTTCGTAATTTCCACCATGCAGTCCATAAAAATAATGAATATCTGCCCGTTCTTCGTTGGTAAAGCGAGGCATTGTCACAATAATTCAATATTTAAATCACGCACAAAAGAAACACATTTTTAACAGTTAGGTTACTCTTAAACTAAATAAAACTCGATGTTTAAGGAAAACACGCACCGAATAAAGATGTACTTTTTTTTTGTATTAGGCAATTCACCCTAAAGAGAGTGCTATGTGCCGTTAAAGTTAAGGGAGATGGTTATAATTTTATGGGAAATCTATACGGGAATAGGAAATCTCAAATATTGAAGTCATTCAAGTCTATGAACTTGTATAGAACTGAGAAAATGCGAGAATTGTTGAGAGAAAGTAAATAAGGAATACTAAGGGGAGATTGGTGGGTGATTTTTATAAGTACACGATAAATGCCTTTGAAGGATGAATGATTTTTACAATTAAAGAAAACGTGATCAAGAGTCTCATTTTCCATGCCGCACTGGCAGAGTGGACTATCTAGGACCCGGATTTTAAACAAATGGGATGCAATGGAGCAATGACCAATTCTCATTCTCGAGATACAGGATATAAATCTTTTGGATTTTTTCTTGCCGTGGAACCAAGGTTTACTTGGAATATGATTTTGTATTCCAGCATAAAAAGCACCAGTTCGGGTTTTCGTACTAGTCCAATTTTCTTCCCAGGAGCGGATCATGTTGGATTTAAGAATTGGGATGACGTCAGAGATAGGAATTCTAAAATCTAAAGGATTAGAGCCAGAAATTGTTCCAAGTTTAGCTAGAGAATCGGCTTTCTCGTTACCCTCAATTCCTAAATGGCAAGGGACCCAAACCAATATTGTCTCGAAATTTAATTCATTTAAAGATTTAAGGGTGTTTCTGATATTATAAATAATATAGTCTTCAGGTTTATGGATATTTGAGGAAATTTTCAACACTGCGCTTAGTGAGTCAGTGCACAGTAAGGCTCGTCGAATATTGAAAAGCTGGATTTGGCTCAAAGCTTGTTCAATTGCGAAGCATTCTGCAGTAAATATGGAAATTTCTTTAGGCAATTTATAAGACAAATCTAAATCGAATTCGGGAATGTGTACCGCAGCTCCACAATCTTTGTTATCAGACTTAGAACCATCTGTGTAAATGAGAGAAAATTCTGGAAACTTAGAAGATGTAATGTTTTTAAATTTTTCC
Source organism: Hesperophylax consimilis (assembly GCF_061612785.1). Classification (NCBI taxonomy): domain Eukaryota; kingdom Metazoa; phylum Arthropoda; class Insecta; order Trichoptera; family Limnephilidae; genus Hesperophylax; species Hesperophylax consimilis. Next base: position 4,956,887 of record NC_142863.1, on the reverse strand, counting down.
TCAACATTTTGATTAGATGAGGTTAAAATATCAGTTCGGAAGTCTGAAGTTATAACGTTGGGGATATAATTGATAGAATCAAATGGGATGGTGAAAATAGGAAGGATAGGATCTTTTTGTAGATTTTGGAGGGAAGAAGACAGAGATTTGAATGAAAGAAAACTTTTTAGAAGGAGAGGAAGTCGATTTTTATCTGTCGATCTTTTTTCGTTATTTAAGTAATTGAACAAATAATCAAGGCTTTGTTCTAAAGGGTGACGCGATATAGAAAAAGATTTAAAAATATATTTATCAGCTAGGAATTGTCTCCTTAAAATTAAGGGGGGATCAACACATTCTACCTGGAGAGAATTAATTGGAGAAGATTTCATCGCTCCAATAATTATTCTGAGCGCTTTGGACTGAATTCTTTCAAGTTTTTTGTCCAAATATTTAGGAAGAGGATCAAAAAGAAATGTTCCATAATCTAAATGGCTTCGCACTAGAGCACCATACATTAATTTAAGAGTAGTAGGATGAGATCCCCACCACACTCTGGAAACAGCTCGCATAATATTTAACCCCTTTTCACACTTAGCCGAAATGTTCTGAATATGCGGGAGCCAGGAAAGTTTATGATCCAAAAGTAGTCCAAGAAATTTAATTTGCTTAACGATTTGAAGAGGGACATTATCAAAGCAGACAGAAAAGGGGGGTATTTTTCTTTTGCGCGTAAAAGCCACTACTTTGGTTTTAGACGTAGCTAAATTCATCCCATTTGTCAACAACCAAACTTTAATATTATGTAAAGCCAAATTCAATTCCTTCGCAGCACGCGATAGATTTTTGTGTGGTAAATATATAAGGAAATCATCAGCAAAATAAAGTCGCTTGATAGATGAAGGAATTACACTGTCTAAATCACTTATATATATATTAAATAATAATGGACTGATTACGGACCCCTGAGGTAACCCCTTCCATAGTTTGCGATTTATAGTTTTTGAGGAAAAGTGGATAATAATGGATCTGTCTGTTAGTAAATTAATAATAAATTGAACTAGTTTTAAGGGAATTTTTATTTTAATTAACTTTTCTTTCAAAATGTTAATTAATACATCGTCGTAAGCTGACGAAAGATCAAGAAATGTGGCCAGAGTGCAAGAATTAAGGGACTGAGATATACGGATGTCTGTTGTTAACACACTTAAATTATCTATGGTTGATTTCTTTTTCCGGAAGCCATATTGATTAGGAGAGATAATTCTGTGATTTTCAACAAACCATTCCAATCTGTTCTTTATCAAGTGTTCTGCTACTTTCATTAAACATGACGAAAGAGCAATAGGGCGATAGGATGAGATTTCAGATGGATTTTTGCCAGGTTTTAAAATCGGAAGGATTTTTTGAACTTTCCAGACTTCCGGAATAAATCCCGTTTCGAACATGTAATTAATTAGGGATAGAAAATATTCAACCGACACGTCTGAGAATGCTTTAATGAAACTATATAAGATTCCATCAGGGCCAGGAGAAGAGTCTGGAAGGGAATTGATTACTCGATTTAATTCACTTATTGAGAAAGGAGAGTCCAGCCAGCTAGAGTGAGATGGATAAGAAATAAAGGAAGGCATTTCCTCACATCTGGCAACTGACGGAGGAGCTATCTTATCAGCAAAACCTATAATAATTTCTTCTGGAATATGTTTAGAACGCTGCGGAGTATATGACGAACCGAATTTTTTTAAATTGGACCATACGGATAACTGGGGAGATTCAGGAGACAAGCGTTCACAGAATTTTCGCCATCCAGACCGCTTTTTGTTTTTCAAAACGCGTTTCGCTTCTGCCTGGGCGCGTTTCACAGAAAGGTAATTTTCGAAAGACATACATTTACGGAAAATGGAAATTGCTTCTCTTCTGGATTTAACGACACTAGTGCATTCTTCATCCCACCATGGGGTGGAATGTTTTATCTTAATGTTAACATTACGTTTTTTAAGTGTTTTTTCTGCAGCTTTTATTATCATGTTAGGAAATAATTCACATTGTAAACTAGTGTTGACAAGGGAAGACTTAGATGCTTGAACAATGGAGTCTAATTCTGAAGAAAAATTTCTCCAATTCGCGTCTTTCGTTTTAAATTTAAAACTATTGTTTATCGAAAAGGAATGCGTGGAAGATATATGGTGGAAGGTAATTACTATAGGAAAATGGTCACTGGAAAGGGGATCTTTAAGGATGTTCCAAGAACATATGGGAATCACCGAAGATGAGCAAAGAGATAAATCGACTGCACTTTTCCGATGTTGAGGGGCAGTGAAACGAGTTGGAGATCCATCATTTAGTATACATAAATTATAGGTATCCATAAAATCTAATAGATTATGGCCAGAACGGTTTGTTAACTCACTGCCCCAAGAAGGAGAATGAGCATTGAAGTCCCCAAGTATCATATACGGGGGACGAATCTGGGATATAAATGTTGACCATTCGTTTTCAACAAAAATTGTAGAGGGAGGGATATATATTGATAGTAATGTAATATCAGATATAACAGCAGCTACTATCTGAAAATTATTGGAGAGAGTGTGGAAAATAATTTGTTTAAAAGGGATAGAATTATGTATAATAAGAGCAGTGCCACCTTTGCCATCCAGTCTATCATGTCTTAGACAATGATATCCAGGAATATTAAATTGGTATGAGGGTGTTAACCATGTTTCGGAGATGGCAGCAACTGAAATATTATGTTCATCAAGTAACTGTACAAGATCAATTTTGTTGGCGAATAGACTTCTACTATTCCATTGAAGTATTTTGCTCATTTGCGGATACATCGGGAAGGCTAGAGAGTAAAGATTTCATATAATCGGCAGCGTTGGACGGTACTTTATTGTTATTTGAAAGGATCGTAATTAATAGGGTAATTAATGTTTGAATAAAAGAAGAATTTTCAATCGTGACTTTAGGGAAGATATCGGAAGTGGAACAGTTTTTTAAGGCAGTCCCATTGGGAGCCTGGGATTTATTATTCCCATTCGGGTTAAGTAAAAGTTCATTATGTAGTTTTTTATCGAAAGAAGGAATAAATTTTGGATTAGATTTTATCGGTTTGAAAATTGTTTCTTTGTGGGAAGATGATAGAGGGGATTTAGGGGAAGAAAAATGAAAGAGAGAAGCGTTAGACGTTATCTCTGCAAAAGATTTTTTTGTAGGAGCGAATAATTTAGAGGCCTGAAAGTAGGAAATATTGTCTGCAGCCATTGACTGTTTGATATTTCTCTGTCTAGATAACTCTGGACAGGCCACACTAACAGCAGTATGGTTGCCCTTACAATTAATACAAATAGGGTTATTCATTGTATTTTGACACTGTTCAAAGGGATGATCCTCTCCGCAATGGAAGCAACGAGGAGGGGAACGACAAATAGGTTTTGAATGGCCAAAACGGCAACAGTTGAAACATTGGATAGTCGGGAATCTGTATATTTCAACGGGAAGAGAGTTATAATAAATAAATACACGGGATGGTAATGTTTGACCTTCGAAAGTAATAACAACGGATTGGGAAGGTTTCCATATAGTGGTGCCGGTGGAAGTATCCTTGAAATTCAAACGACGTGCTTTTAAAACTTTTGGAGTTAATTGGGAGTCATTAAGAGCATCTACTATTTCTGTTTCTGATAGATCGGTTGGGATACCTCTTACTCTGCCCATTCTGGTTAAATTGAATGTAGGTATGAAAGATTTAAATTTATTATTTGAAAGAGAACCTATTTTTTTAACAAAATCATTAGCTAATGTGGCTGATTTAAATTCTATGGATAGTTTGTATCGACCTTCCGGTTTTATTGATCCATTTATGATACCGAGGTTATTGAGTTTTGAGCTAAAAATAAATTTACCAAAATCCAGGGGATGAATTATTTTCCCCTGTTCAGTCCTTTGGACATTGACAATAAATGGAGCTGAAGATGAAATAGAATACATAAGCTCAATGGCTTTTGCTTCTGGAGGAATTGTATCATTATAACTTCCATGAGAGATTGGGGCTTCGTTTGATTTTTAAAGGGATTTAATTTTAGGAGGTACACTAAGGCAAAGCGGAGGACGTCGTTTTCGTGAAGGAAGGGTTACAGAAGTCTGGGTATCATCAGTATCGTAGTCGTCTACAATATTAGAAATGGGCTCAGGGTCCGGAGGTCGATTTTCATCTTCCTCCATTTCAACAAATTTAAAAAAAAATTAAACAATAATTATTATTTTAGAAATAATAAATGATAGAAATAATACACGCAACTTCGTCGCAAACCAATAACACAAACAAAAATAATTAATACGAAAAGGTAACAATAAATAAATCTTATCTGTACGCCGCGCCGCCGTCAAAGTAAGCCGTCAAACACAGAGCACTGGTAAACACGACTGCACACTACCGAGGTTCGGTGACTAATCCGATGTACTTTTTAGTAAGGCTTTAACACTAGATAAAGACACTAAATTAACAAGTTTTTATTTAAATGAGACTTTTAACACTAGATAAATTAAATTTTCAAAGTTGTTTACTCCGCGCGTCAAATTAGGTGACACATTACATTCAAAGCACAGACGTTTGTTTACTGAATTACGATTTACTAATAGCGGGGGGTGCAGGAGGGGGTGCGGGGGGACAGTTACCGGGGGGCGCGGGACGTAGATTTGGCAACGACGAAAAAAATAATGCCGTCTACGCACGTCTGACAAATTTTTCGTTATTAGCTTAAAAGTACACCTAAAAGTTGGAATTTCAGAAAAAGTTATTTATCTTTTTTACTCCTACGATCACGTAGAATCACCTCCCGAAGTTACTGCACTTTACCACCAGACACCCTGTATATCTCACATGATAATTGGCTGAATGGGTAGGCACACAACCTATCGCTAAAAGCAGGCTAAATGTCGACAAGATCGTCGTGTGTTATCTATGTTATTGACCTAGAAAGGGATGTAAATCCCCGACGACGAGGGAGTTACAACGTTTTCTAGAGGTGGCACGTAACTTAGGACCTTACGTGTCACATTTTCGCGACTAGATTCGTGACAAGGGATGTCATGGTTTTCCCCTTCTACACTCAGTAAAGTAGATTTTCCTGGAGGTGCATGAGGTTGGGGCAATTCTGAAATTGGTGATGAGACCTGGTTTTCTTTATTCTGGCGTGACGGTTGCCGATTTGGAACAAGGGGAGACCCGGCCGGTTGTGATATCCAGACACGCAGATATCGATCGCCTTGTTCAAATTATCATCCATCGGTTTTGTTTGGTAAAGAGGAGGAGCCAATCTTAGCTTGAAAAAAGTTCATTTCCTTTCCTCTCCTTCCCCTCCCAAAATATATACAGGGATGGCGCCGACAACTAACACCATAAATTTATCGTATGTATATCACATATATAAAATCTAACACTTTATCATATTCACATTACCCTACGACAGGTAGAATCACGTATAGCTAGTCAGTGAGCAGGCGAATCAGAGAATGAGGTTTATGAAATAGCTTTAAAACACAGCGGTAATGGATTCAACTCACTCTATCTCAAAAGAACCAAGGGATACCACACATACATAGATAACTAGGTTTCTAAACCGAGAAACAAAAAAAACCAACACAACGTTCGGTGAAGCCTTTTTATACTGAACCGTCACGTGAGATGAGTACGTTCAAGGTCGTACGTCACGTAGACAAACTAGGGTGCGCACACTTGAAGGAATGCGTAATAAAGAGAGGAACAAAAGCTTGTACAGACGACAGGGAGGATATTCCTACCCTGGATATATACATAATCAAAGCCTTATGGGAAAGTAGAAAGGGCAGAGCATTACACCATGGGTGGTGGTGTGCTCCTGGCTGTCAAAAAGGAACTCAATGCAATTTGTAATTACTCATGGTGTTCTACGGATGAGGACATATGGGTTACTCTTCGCATCCCACGTGCAACTGGATTCACTAACGTTCATCTCTGTTTTACCTACCTGTCAAAAAGTTTCAACTTCAATGCTCGAATCACCGCCTTCTCGAATGATCTAGGTATCAAGCTTTTGAATCAACCAGACGGCAAGTTTCTTATCATGGGAGACTTTAACCTACCCGATATTACCTGGACTCTTCCTGTGGGTGAGGTTAACCTGATTCCTAGCAACTACACTTCTACAATAAGCTCAACATTTATCGACAATATTAATTACTGTAACCTCCACCAATATAATGGTATTCAAAATACATTAGGAAGAATTCTTGATCTCGTTCTCTGTAATTTTTTGGTACGCGTAGCTCCCGCGAACGATCCGTTGGTTCCTGAGGATGCTCATCATAAATCCATAATTATCACTGCTGAATTCGTTGAACCCCCGGTCATAAAGGAAAACTCAATTAAACGGCCCTCATTCCACAAGGCTAATTATGATGACATAAGAGATAGCCTGGCACAAGAAGATTGGAACGCACTTAACCTTACCGATTCCGTCAATCCTGCAGTATCGCATTTTTACAATATTATTAATAATTTGATCGCTGATAAGGTTCCATTGAGGCGTACTGGTAAATATTCCTACCCCCCGTGGTATAGCTCATCATTAATAAAACTTATTCGTGAAAAGCAGAAATTTCACAGACTATATACAACCTACAAGAACCCTTCCGATTACATTACTTTTTCAAGGCTACGCACCAGACAGAAAAAAATGGCAAAAAAGTGTCACGAAGACTTTATTAATAATGCTGAAGAGAATATCGCCAAAGATCCCAAGGCATTCTGGTCATATGTTAAATCAAAAAAACTATCAGCATCTATTCCTAGCGTATTAAATCTTAAGGATGTAACAGCCGAGGGTGGACAGGCAGTCTGTGATTTATTTGCTGATTACTTTCATTCCGTCTACGAACCGGCTGACCCTCTGGGGATTTCCTGCGATGACTCTGTAGTTAAGCAGGTTTGTGCGATGGGATCAGTTTTTATCGATGCTGACCTCGTGTCTAAATATTTAAAACGGCTCGATTCTAGCAAAGGAGCTGGGCCGGATGGTATCCCACTAAGTCTAGGTTTTTCATTACCGAGTGCGCAAATCATTTGTCACTCCCGCTATCAATACTGTTTAATATATCGATCAAGACTGGTACATTTCCAGATATATGGAAAAGAGCCTACATCACACCAATTCATAAATCGGGAACTAAGTGTGAAGCAGATAATTATAGACCCATTTCCAAGCTTTGCATTTTTTCAAAGGTGTTCGAAAACATAGTCTATGACCAGTTATTCCCTGTGGTAAAGAATTCGATCAACGAATTTCAGCATGGATTCTTTGCAGGTCGCTCTGTTGCTACTAATCTTATAACTTTTACAAACTTCTTGTCTGCCTCCATGGATAAACGTGTGCAAGTTGATACCATTTATACCGACTATAGCAAGGCTTTTGACAAGATCAACCACAAAGTTCTGCTTAGAAAACTTGCTAATCATGGTATTCATGGAGATCTCCTTCGTTGGTTATCCTCATACGTAACAAACAGGTCCCAGGCTGTGACAGTGGGTGGATTTTCCTCGGTCTGGAAAATCATTACTTCCGGTGTGCCTCAGGGGTCCATTTTGGGTCCTTTGCTTTTCTCTATCTATATTAATGATATTACGACATGTTTTCACAACGCTCAAATTTTACTATTTGCTGACGATATGAAGATATACCTTCCTATAAGCTCCCCGGACTGTTCTGCGCGTTTACAAGCAGATCTTGATCGACTGACGGATTACTGTCTCAGAAATAAGCTTTTTATCAATATTTCTAAATGTTGCAAAGTCACATTCACACGTAACCGTGTGAAAATACTGCATGATTACACCATTTCTGGATCGATTTTAACAAATAAAGACTATGTGCGTGATCTCGGGGTTTTCTTGGACTCTAAACTTACCTTTGATAAACACGTTGATAACATTGTCACCAAAGCATCAAAAAGTCTAGGCTTTGTACTCTGAACATGCAAATTTTTAAAAAATACTAAGACATATCTGACTCTCTACAATTCACATGTTCGTCCTCACCTGGAGTACTGTTCACCGGTTTGGAACCCGCGCTATATTGTTTATGTTAACAGGTTAGAAAGAGTTCAGGAACGATTTCTCAAATTCCTCAATTTTAAATCATTTAACATATACAACTCTTACGACGAAATCGAGAAACATTTTCGAATCACGAAACTACTCAACAGGAGGATTGTCGCTGATCAGATGCTCTTGTATAAAATTATTAACTCTAAAGTTGACTGCCCGGAGTTGCTGAACAAAATAAATTTCCATGCGCCAATTCGATACAGCAGACAAAATACCCTTTTCTACATTGATAGATGCAATACCAATTCCAACCAAAATGAATTTATGCAAAGGACATGTAACTACTATAATAATAAATTTGCAAATATAGACACTCGTGCTGACATATTCACTGCTAGTTACTATCACTACAGAATTTCATTGTATCACATTCTAACTCATATTAACCACTGTTAAAATGATTGTACCTAATATTTTAATATTACCTGTGTGGCAACTTTTCCTCATCCCTCTCCTCCCCTTTCCCGTTCCAACTCAAGTCTATTTAAGTATAGTTAAAATCACTTTTATTTATTGCTGTTTATGGTAGGCATATTATAGGTTTATCGTTTGCAGGTTAGTTTTATGTTTCTATATATATCTGTGAACATTAATAATTGGTCTGTTTTTTGTTATTCTCTTATGTATATTATATTACTAAGACTGTTTATGTTCCTAAAATAAATAAATAAATAAATAAATTACGGATTATGAACCACAAAAAATTTGCGCAGGACAAATATTGCCAACGTAAAAACATACAAACTGCTATCTAACATTTAATATTACAGCGTAATGGCCCAATGTTCAGTATTTGAATCAGTATTTTTTGTAATGGTATCACTCAATTGCCAGGGCTTCTACCAGGGAGCAACTTGACAAATGTAAATTATCTCTCATAGCGAGGTTGAGGACCGACTGATATTTGGGGCTTATGAAAAAAAGATGAGTGGAGATAGTAGGAAGAATGTTGCAAAAAAGCATTTAAAATGGAAAATGCATTGAGAAAAGCATTTAAATCAAAATGCAAAATGGTTTTTAGAAAAGCATTTAAAATGCAAAATGGAAAATACCCATTTTGCATTTTGCATTTCCATTTGAAATGGATTTATTTGAAATAAAGTTCATCTCTTTATATGGTCACTATCCCCATGGAAGCAGCAAACCCCTCCTGAAAATCTTTACGAGGAACTGGCTGCACTTCAAAGCATTTTTCTTTCACTTGAAGGAAAATCCATTAATATGTGGTGTAGTTTTTTCAGCGAGGAATCAGCACCAAATCTGTTGAAAATGGTACAATATGTGTGCAGTGTTCCCGTCTCCAATGCCTTCGTAGAAAGAATTTTTAGTGTAATGGGTAATATATGGACTGACCAAAGAAATCTACTAGGTGTGAATACCGTAAAAAGCGAATTATGTATTTTCTTCAATTTAAATGTCAGTTGCACTGAATTTAAAGATACAATTTCAGGCAATAAACCATTATTAAAAGCAGTAGAATCTAGTGCACAAATATGTTAAAAAGTGATTTTTTCTTACCAATAGTAATAATAAATTTAAGTTTTAATATTTACTAATAATAATAAGTGTTTCATTGTGTTTACCCTTAGTAATTTTCGGTAATTTTCTCTGTTTGATCTGGCCAAAATCAAAGGGGTTTATGATTTCGACAAGTTGTACCAAAAAAATCAAAGGGGGGACCCTTTGATAAAAAAATTTTCAATTTTTTTTTTTTATCTGGACCATCTGGCAACCCTACCTCCGCCACAGACACCCTGCTTTATATAAATAATAATAATGAAGCACTTGTTTGGCCCCCTTCTGAACAATACCATATCCTCTAAATAGAAAGAGTTTTATGCATTACCTGTGTACGATAGAACACTATTCCTATTGCGACCATTGTTCTAACAGGAATGCTTGATTTCAACACCTTAACATTTTTTAAAGTTAATTGATCTATACTTAATCCACCTAGATCAGAGGTTCCCAAAGTGGTCTATTCTATATGGACCCCCAGGGATCGATATCGGCTTGCTGAGGGTCTATGTCAGCGAGAAAAAAATTTGGGGGTCCACAAGATTCAAATGGGGGTACATACGAGTGGGCCCCCATTTACCTCAACTCAATATTTAGGAGTTCCGTAAATGACACAATGCACTAATACAAATAACACAGTTTACGTAGACTGAGAAATTACTTATTTGATATTTGTATGTTTATATATCGTAAAGTTGTTTATTGAGGTATATAAATAGAGTCTACGTTCCTTTTCTCGTCAGAATATATTGAACCAAAACATTGCACATTGGAAGCCGCGTATTTTCCTAGTTCCCCAACTTATTTATTTATTTATTTATTTATTGTTTGAAACATTTACAGAGTGTTAACAATTATAACATTTATATTATTTCGGTGGGAATGTGCACATATATTAACACCCCAATTAAAAATGTTCACAGCATGCGTAAACAAGGTTTAGTTGATATTAGGCGGAGATGCTAGTGGTGAAAGAAAAAAAAATACAAATATAATAATAATTAAAAAGAAATATAAAACATGAATATTAAGTATGAAATATAAAATATAGTAAATGTACAGAGAAAGGATAAGGAAGAAAAGTAAAGAAAATAATAAAGCAAATATATCTCTTAACTGTTCTCCATAACATATCATGGTAGAAGATGGTTAATTTGTTTTTTAAAATATGCGAGACTGTTTGAGAATATATCTATAAGGTCGCATTCAACTGTATTGTACAGACGACACATTCTAGATAGTGGATTGAAATATGCAATATTATTATTAAATATATCAATATGGAATATATTTTGGCTCCTTAAATTATGTCTATTAGGGACTTTAATATGAATATTGCTCAGACAATTAGTGGTAAGAAGTTTATCATGAATAATTTTATATAAACATATTAAGTCTGCAAATTGTCTTCTTTTTTCCAATGTCGTAAATTTGAAGTTTAGTAGACGTTCTTCATAAGATTTGAGTGAGGCATTTAATCCAAGTTTATATGATAACAGTCTTAGGAATTTTTTTTGCACAGATTCAATACTTTTAGAATATTTTATATAATGTGGGTTCCAGATAACACTCCCATATTCCAATTTGCTTCTGACCAACGAGTTGTATAATGTTATAATGGATTGGGGGTATTTAAATGGTTTCGATATTCTATGAATGAATCCAATCATTTTCATTGATTTACTTATAATATCATTTATGTGTACATCAAACATAAACTTTGAATCAAGAGTGATTCCTAGATCTCTTATAGTGGTGACTGCATTTAATCGTACATTATTAATGGAATATGCAAAATCCTTTCGTTTTCTGTTACGAGTAAAAGTAATAATGTAACATTTTTCAATATTTAAAAACATATCGTTTTGAATGCACCAGCTATTTAGTGTGCAAAGGTCTTCTTGAAGCTTAACATGATCACAATCAGTGGAAATTTTGCGGTAAATCTTGAGATCATCGGCAAATAGAACAAAATCACAGCGTAACATGGGGCCAAGGTCGTTAATAAAGATTAAGAAAAGCAGTGGGCCAAGATTGGACCCCTGGGGTACGCCTGATGTTACAATTATGGGAGGTGATTCGTACCCATTAATAAGTACTAATTGTGTTCTATTTTCTAAGTAAGACTTAAGCCATCTAAAAAGATCACCGTGAATACCTATTCGATCAAGCTTCTGTAGTAGAATAGAATGGTTAACTTTATCAAATGCCTTTTGAAAATCTGTGTAAATGGCATCTACTTGAGTTCTTTCATTGAAAGCATTACAAACATAATCACAAAAGTCAAGAAGATTTGAATTTATAGATCTGCTGGGAACAAACCCATGTTGATTGATGCATAATTGCGGTTTAAAGTGTGAAAATACAGAAATATATATTATAGATTCAAAGACTTTCGCAAAACAAGATAAAATGCTGATTGGTCGGTAATTTTTCACAAAAGATTTATCACCAGATTTATGTATTGGAACAATATGTGCATTTTTCCACAAGTCTGGGAAAGTTCCTGAAGATAATGATTCATTATATATTAAAAGAAGTGGGTTAATCAGCGAGCTGGAACAACATCTTACAAACAAGGGAGGTATTTTATCAGGTCCTGGGCCTTTGGATGTATCGATTTTTTCTAAACAAGATTTAATGGTTTCCTTGCTAACATTAATTTTTCCAAGATTAAATTGTTTTTGAAAAACTTCCAGGGTAAGGCTAAGGACTCACGGAGCGATTTTTACCCGCGTCCGCTGCGGTGGCGGAATGGAGTTTTATTTTCAAAACTCACGAGACCGCTCTTTTTTGCGGTGACGCAGCCGCCGCGGTCGCGGTTATCGCCCGCAATCTTGGCGGTTGATTATCGCAAGACGGGCGGTTGCAAGACTGAGTTCCACTAACTCGCCCGCCAACCGATCGCAGAGCGCGCGGGGGCAACCCGCGGCGGCCGCGGGACCGCGGCCGCGCCGCCGGTACAAGATGACCGCGGGTGCAGCGGGCCCCGCAAACAATCGCACACGCCGCGGGCGTAAAACGCGTCGTGAAATGTGCTTTAATTTTTTACATACATATCTGCATTCTACAGAGGCTGCGGGCCCGCAACCGCGGCGGGCGCGGGTAAAAATCGCTCCGTGAGTCCTTAGCCTGATAATGACGTTCAACATTTAGATGTACTTCACACAGACTTCAAAACTAAGTTTGAGGACATTTTGACTGTGGAAATGGAATGTTGAAGAATCGGATATCATATGACAAGGAGAACTGACCGGAATAAGCGCTAACAAAGAACTTAAGGGGCAGTTCTGTAGGGCCAGCTACAGAAAGAAATTCCCGTTGCTTATCCTGCTCCATTTTCATTTGGTGTAATACCTCACAAGGGCACCCCTTTCTGCACAATGCAAAAACAGATGAACTATATCGCCACCCAGTTGTAGGGCAGGCAAGGGAAGGGAATCTTTTTACAAAAAAAATAAATGATTATCACATGGGACGTTAATAGTTTTATGAAAATTCAATTTTCGGCAGGCAGGGGGTCTACGGAAAAAAAAATAATTGGCAAGCGGTCTACGGGGCAAAAAGTTTGGGAACCTCTGACCTAGATGGTCCGAAAGCGAGGTATTTTTCTTATCAGATCTCGCCAATCAACAGAGTGACTCAACTGCTTAACGATTCTGCTGAGAGCATCGACATTTTCAAAGCTGCCCCTGTCACATTCTTATACTTACAGGTACCTCAAATTTGTAATCTTCTCCGTGATATATTGGTGTATTACCGTTTTATGGAAAACAAGAAGAAATATATAGGCAGATAACAAAATGACAGGGCAGCAAAAATGGTGAGTATGTAGGTTACAGTGGAAGTGAGCAGTATAGATTATGGAAGAGGTTTGGAACAGGGCGGGAAGTACTGAGGACGAGGACTGCCTGGAGACGAATGGGGAGGGACCACAGGCAGAGTACAGTGCAGAGCGTTTCTAAATCGTATTGATGTTTTTTACCATAAGCGGAGGTTCGATGATGTCTGTCTCTACTGTAAAAGATCCTTGCAGGGAAAGTGTGGTAACATCGCCTCTGAAGACAGACATGTTGTTCGAGTCGATGTCTCTATTTTCGAAGTCAGGACAATCGACAAACTTTTCCCAGTCCATGAAAACCTTTTTCTAAAACAAACAAGTGACACGTATTAACCTCGTGAGAGCTGTAAATTGAGATTTTCCAGATTCGTTAAATTAAATCTTCTTTAAGGCGAAACTTAATGCCAAATTACTATTTTGATTAATCTTTATGACGAATTGTTGAACATTATGAACACCAAAAATATGCTTTAGATAAATTGAAGGTTTTTCTATCGCTTCAATTGAGTAGAATACAAATAAATAAATAAATTACTCAATAAAAAATATAAATGCAAGCTACTAAAAAAATATTTTTTCAATAGAAATGTATGAACGCGTAAAGGAAACAACTTTTTAAAAATACAGTATTTTAGCCAAGATTACCTGTGACAGTTTCACTTGATCAACTTTTATGCTTTCTTATAAAATTATTTACAAAATAAATAAAAAACAGTTTTTTGCTTGAAATCGAACGTTTCTAGACTCCTTTTGTCAGGCGATTTTAATGCCTACTACCTACCTATTACCTACGATATAAGGTACACCAAGAATATACATATTTTGGGCTTGTAGCTTCCTCTTAAACAATTATATCGCGGGGTAATTAACAGTGTTCTCTCTAAAGTGCGTTTGTGCAGTAACTCCCATAAAAACTAGAAGGAAATTAGTGATAAACTTCTATTATAATTTAATTATTGAAGACAATATTAGCAATTCTAGGACATAAACCCAGGACCCTCGGCTTACCGGGGCGCCACTCTACCAACTGAGCTAATGGGACCCTATATCCTTCGGTCATTTTTAACTGTATCATTATCTTCATTTTCTAACCGCACATTTTTATTGGCTGCTGATGTATGATTGCAAGATTAAACTCCAACTAAATGCAATCTGGACAGTGTCTTGGATAAATATATTTTTATTTTAATGTGCGACATCTATTGACTTATTCTATCGTAATCTTACCAAACACAGGGCTCCATTGAAATTCCTTGCTAAAAAATCCACCTGTCCGAATGTTGCTCGTAAGGACCGAGAGCGAGTCCAAACACAATATCAGAATGAGTTTGTATGAGGTACTCAAATACTTAATTGAGGTGTCGAAGTGTCCCACCTCAAATGAGGTGAGGTGTCACAATATTTTCGTATCTGGAGGGGGATTGGCAAGCATCGAGTGGGACAAACAAACTACATAACATATACGTAGTAAACTTATTGAGTCGCTCCACTGACTCAAGACGGTTAGGAGCGGTAGGAATTTTTGTGGGGTATTCAAATAATAAATAGTTACCCCCGCCACTCTTAGTCCACCCCCCTGCCTCTCTCACCAGCCTAACCCCCAATAGTCACAACCTTACCTCAACCCCTCCAGTTGGAATTCTTGTGCGGTGTTACATAATATATATATTTATTTTAATACCCCCATGTGATTGATATAGTTACGCCACTGTGGATTTGTATTGTTTTACATACCTGTTGTTATATTGTTCTACATTACCTACTACGAGAGTAATACATACACGAAATGTAGGGCAAATGCACTCCTCACCACCGCGGTTCTAGTACACAAATGTCCCATACGAAATGTACTAATGTAGTGTCAACACACCGACCACTTCTTTGTAGTAATACAGTAGAACCCCGTTAATTCAAACCCCGATAATTCGAAAAAATCGCGCATATCGAAATTTGCGCCAAAAAATATCACAGAAAAAAATAACAGAAAAAAATACATCCAAATTGTTTTTTAATTCGAAATTCGTTATTTTGTAAATCGAAATTTATTTTATTGTAAGAAAGACAGTCGTGGCGGTAAACGCGCCGAATAATGTATTTTTACGTGGTTATATATCTTCCTAAATAGTATGATTAGGTATTTTTGTAAATCTGAATCGATTTACACTGCGATGTCGTATTTTTTTCGAATTTATTTCGAATATCCTAGTTTGAAGGGCCGAGAAAATTCGTTTCACGTGGAAATACAAATGTACACCAAATATCTGAATTTGAAGCAGAGGTCCCAAACTTTTTGCCCCGTAGACCACTTGCCAAATTTTTATTGAATTTTCCTAAAACTATTAACGTCCCATGTGATAATCATTCATTTTTTTCGTAAAAGATTCCCTTCCCTTGCCTGCCCTACAACTGGGTGGCGATATAGTTCATCTGTTTTTGCATTGTGAAGACAGGGGCGCCCTTGTGAGGTATTACACCAAATGAAAATGAAGCAGGATAAGCAACGGGAATTTCTTTCTGTAGCTGGCCCTACAGAACTGCCCCTTAAGTTTTGTCAGTGCTTATTCCGATCAGTTCTTCTCGTCACATGATATCCGATTCTTCGACGTTCCATTTCCACAGTCAAAATGTCCTCAAACTTAGTTTTGAAGTCTGTGTAAAGTACATTTAAATGTTGAACGTCATTATTACCCTGGAAGTTTTTCATAAACAAGTTAGGGAACTAGGAAAATTCGTGACTTCCAATGTGCAATATATCTGCTTCAAATACATCGTATTTTTACGAATTTACTTCGAATATATGAGTTTAAAAGGCCGGCTGCGACAAAAAGTTAAAATTAAAAATTTAGGAATTATGTAAGAGATTGTATGAGACGATGTATGAATTTGAATGAGGGAAGGAGTGTGTGCCAAGACCGAGTTGTTTGGCGATCCATCCTCTCTGCCTACCCCTGCGAGGAAACGGCGTGATGGTTAGTTAGTTAGTTAACCACGGACATATTAATGAATCGCCTAATTGTAGGTATATTGTTGCTAGATTGCTTATCTTTGGAGCAGTGATGTGATGAAAGTACTTTAGATACAGGGAAATATCTATTTTTTCTCTTTGTTAATCTCTGATTGAACTCCCAATGAGATGGCTTGAACCGCCACTGGTAATTACTACAGCTAAGTAACTCCGAATCAGTATTTCAAGTTACATAAAACTATATGTTCATTTCCTCGCCCAAGTGTGCCACAAGCACTGGAAAACGCTGATTTCGTAGTTACCTAGTTGTAATAATTACCCCTCGATATATAACTTACCTCTTTTGCCTTTCCTCCATGGACAAGCAACGTAAAATTAATAAAGATCCCATTCAATAAGATAATCCGCCACATTTTGAATCCAACTGCACTTCTGTACCAAACGGAATTAAAACAAAAATCGTTGTCATTCATAAATTAAATAACAGATACAATACATTCAAAGGCCACTTGCATCACATTTAAAAAAGATTCTAATAATTTCTATTTTTATTTCATTGTGTTTTTGAAACCAAGTTTCCGTCCACGAAATTGGAGCATTTTATTGAATCTGTGAAAGAATTATGAAAGACTGGGCATATTTTTTTATGGATGCAAAAAAAAAAATAATTTACAGAAAATATATCCCAGTTTCCGGAAATTGCAAATAATGCATTTTCACATATTTTCTTCACGCTATGTTTTGAAATAATAATATCAAAATATTTTTTTTGGGATAGTTATTTATTTTTAAATTAAATCCAAACTAACAACCTGTTTTAGCACCATAGGTTATTTATTTATTTATTTATAGAGCAGATACGGTTTAGATGGAGTTCCCGTGAGCACTTAGGCCATAGGTCCATTGTGCTATCCCCCATTTTACCTCAATCCTTTAACAACAACCCAGTCCCTTTAATAAAGTTCACCAGGGTTGTTATTGGGTATGTGGCTATGTCTTCTGGTTCTACTGTATGTCTCTCCAGGTATCTGAGCCTAGTTCCCACCAGGGCAGGACATTGGCACCATAGGTGAATTGGAGTCTCTTCATACTCTTCACATTTCCTGCATCTGTTGGTGTTTTCCACTCCCTCCAGTTCCCTCAGTGAGTTTCTGTCCAGGTTGAGTAGTTTTTTGGTTCGCCTTGGGTCTGGTCCGTTTATGAGTACTTCGGATTGCCTCATTCCGGGTACCCTTTCCCATTCCTCCCAGTGCTGGGATTATCATAGGTTAAGAACCTAGTAACCTATTTTGATCATGTAAATAGTTGTTTATTGGGTAAATATACAGAAAATAAGGGTACTGTCAATACTCACTTTTAATAGAAAACCCGTGATAATGATAATTGGATGACAATAAGAATTAAGTATTTCAGTTTCCGGAAATATTTATTTATTTATTGGATAATTTGTATAGCGCCGCTTTTGTGAGATATCACCTCAGGGGCGCTTTACAGATGATGCAGGTATTACAAAATATATAAATTTTACAAAAATAAAGTGAAATTAAGTTAATTAAAATGAAGTATAGGAACAGATGACACGAAGATAGAAGATGGAGACTCTGCAGCAAGAATTCTAGGTGGTTAAGAAACTGGACCAGCTGCTGCAGCGAAAGAGTCCACCGCGTCCACCAACAGTGCCAGCACGAGGTTCGTCATCCGTCCAGGTATGTGTCTGCTGCTAATAAATCGCTGACACAATATCTTCTCACAGATACCAGACCTTGGCAGCACCGCTGTGATGTTGGACGAAGATAGAAGATGGATACTCTGCAGCAAGAATCCAAGAAACTGGACCAGCTGCTGTTAAAGGGGTTAGCTTTTTTCTTATCTTATTTAAACCACCAAAATATGATCCTAAGACCAAACAATAGGTTCTTAGGTTGTAAGTTTGGGTTTAATTAAAACATAAATAAACATATTAAATGTTTTTAATATAAAATGTGTGTATTAAGCGTGTCCCTATTTTCTAAATATTTACCAAAATCAGTTAAAGCCGCTAAATCTGAAGCCAAAGAAACGTACAAACTTCACATCAAACTTCACATCTGTAAAAAATCTGAGCTGGGAGCGGACTCTGAGTTGTGTTTTATTGTTTAAACATAAATTTATTAAATATAGTAGGCTCAGAGATCACAAAAATACTATAAAGTTTCTTTGTGCAAAAATATATTTCTCTTACAGAACAAGAAAAAGATTTTCATTGTACCGAGAATTGACGGTGTCAGGAAAAAAAGTATGATTATTTGAACATCAAGTCATCAGTGAGAATTTATTCTCGGCAAATTGTCAGACTGACCCCAAGTAAAATCAATTTCAACCATTTTTCGAATTATTAAATATATTTATAACATAGTATAGGGTTTTCCAATAAGAGGTGTTATTTTGAATAGCCCGCTATTTCGGTAGATGTTACTTCTGAAGCTGTCATTTTTTGATATTTGACAAGTAGAAACTACGCCATTAATAAAAATGGAACGATACACGCTTCAACAATGCCTTAAAATTATTAAAATTCACTTGAGTGAATCAAATGCAAATGTCCTTGAGTGATGAGGCCCATTTGAAGCTTTGAAGATTGTTGAAAAGCCTCTCTGTCCTCAACGTGTGACTGTTTCGTGCGGTTTATGATCCGGCGGAGTCATTGGATCTCACTTTTTCGAAAATGAGGCTGGAGCAACAGTTACGGTGAATGGATTGCGCTATCGAGAGATGATTAATGATTTTTTATGGCCGGAATTGGATGGTATTGATCTGGACAACGTTTAATTTCAACAAGACGGCGCTACGTGCCACACAAGTTTCTTTGAATTTCAAAATAACACCTCTTATTGGAAAACCCTGTACATGTCGAAAATTTACAAAAAAATCATACAGTAATATCTTAGTCAGTACAATAAATACTTGTCATTTTACAAACATTATACATTTCAACAATTTACAAACATCATACAGAAATACATATCAGTACAATAGATACATTTTACAAACATAATACAGACACAATTTCGTAAAACAACATTCTAGAATAATGTCAAATGCAAAACATTAAAATCAATAGAAATCTCAGTGTTGTTATATTCAAATAAAAGTCATTGTGGAATCAAAAATCGAACATTTTTATATAACAGATTTGTTTATTTTATTATTAAAAAACTATACTTATAATTTTTTTAAGCATTTACGAAATCTTAGTAGAAAAATCTATACACACGATTTTTTCCAAGTCATTATAAAATGCATGCAAGTGGCCCAATCAAATACTCGGGTGCAGATTCCTGATTTTATTTGATAGAGAAAAAAGCAAGATTTAATAATTTAAAAAAAATAATCAATCATTTTTAATCTGACGAACTTCGTTTCTGGAGAATACCATTCAGAATTGTCATGTTTAATGACCGGATCTGAATTGACAGGCGCTTCCTAACCTTCTTCTTCCCTATCTCATTCCTATTCAGCAATAGTCCCACTAGCTTTGCACAGTTAGAGATCTTGTGCGGTGTTCACATACAAATAAAAGTTATAGAATATAAAAAGTTTTAACATTGTTTACATTTAACATATGGGAAAGCTGATAGAATAGAGGTAACTCCATTAATGGAGGGCTGAATGCAGTTTTAAAAAAAAAAAAATTTATATTAACTCCACACAGGAGGCCTATACTACCTTGAATGTGCATAAAATGACTAAATCGACAATACGACAAAAGTGCAGTTTTTTCAATTTTTTTTTTTAATTTAAACTTAAATATCGTAATTGCTTATCCAAAAATATAAAAATTTGTGACCAGATCATAATGAAAGATTTCAAATAAGGTAAAATACTGAAAATTTTATTCAAATTTGATCAATAGTTCAGAAGTTATAGCTATTTTACATGAAACGTAATTTTGCGCGCGAACATGATAAAAAATGCCCGCTTTACGGCGTAGATTGATTAAAAAACCCCCCGCAAACATTGTGATAGTTTTTGGTATCCGGCACTTTTTATTTTATTTTTTATATTAACTCCACACAGGAAGCCCTGAAGAAAATAATTTTCCTCAGGGCCTATGCCATCTTTGGGGATGCTGTGTGGAGGGTCTTATTGTGGAGAGGAAGGAGTGAACATGGGTCTTGAAGAGTCCCATTTTGTAGGAGGGAGGAAACACAGAGGCCGGCAGTTCGTTCCACAGCCGAGCTGTTGAACTTAAGAACGAATCGTAGAAGCGACCCGTTCTCATGTGACAAATGTTGGGCGCGCGTTTGGCGTGTATCCCGACTACGCACCGGTGCCGAAGAGATCAATGACGCTAGTTCCTCAGAGCATCTTCCATTGTAATACCGATAGAACAAGGACAGCATACCTACCTGACGCCTGTGCTCTAAAGATTGCAGTCCGGTTGTTAAGATTGGGGAATCTATCAAACGGACCGACCGCGTCTGCACAGAGTCAAGGGTTTTTTCAGGTATTTAGGGGCTCCGGACCAGAGATGGCTGCCAAATTCGACAGTAGGGCGCACTTGCGATTTGTACAGGGTCAGCAGTTGTGTACTATTAAAGTATCTGCGGGCCTATCTTGGCGCTAGCAAAAAATTGTCCAAAGAAGTGGAGCTAGCAGTCCACAATGGAGTGCTGGTACCTACCTTGATGTATGGCAGTGAGGCATGGAACTGGCAGAGGAAGAAGAAAGTAGACCGAATGCTGTAGCAATGAGATCCCTGATGATTATGTGAGAAATGTGGAGATCCGCAAAGAATGTAAGGCTGGTGTAAGATTAAGAAAGGGACGCTTAGATGTGTTGGGCATGTAGAGCAAATGAACGAAGAAAGGAGTGTAAGGAGAATACAAGACGCAAATGTGAACCACGATCGATCAAGCAAACCAGATACTTGAGTCGGGCCATGTCAAGAGTCAGAAAAATAGAAGACTATGTATGAATGTGAATAAAGCAAGGAGTGAGTGTCAAGAGCGATTTGTTTGGCGGTCCGTCCTCTCTGCCTATCCCTGCGGGCAACGGCGTGATGGTTAATTACAAGTTACAAATTTCCCCCGAAATACTATGAAGCATATAAAAACAAAAATTGCATCTTTGGTAAGTGGGTACCGATACCGCCGTCCTGGTAACCATTCATTGGATAACCCAGACCTCTGCCAAGGGTCACCCTAAGTGGTTTGCCATGTTTGTTTCAAGCAATCGAAATAAATCAAATGCTGTAAGACCCTGCGCAGAAAAGTTCCACACTGGACTACGCTGCAGACCGTTACCTGGGCTACTATGGGCTTTTTTACACTAACTCCACACAGGAGGCCTTAGGATAAAAATAATTTTCCTCAGTGCATATGTCATCTTTGAGGATGATGTGTGTAGGATTTTTTTTTAAGGAAAGGAAGGAAAGGAAGTTTAAAGGTATGAGGGATTGGTAGGAATCTAGGGATCAGTTTGTTTAGGAGTGACGGACATATGATCTATCCTTTCTGCTAGGTGATGGGTCGAGGGGGCAGTTGTAGAGGTCAACGGGTCCTTCTGAACCAGCCTCTCAGCTGCTGGGCATGCGCATCCAGAACACACCTCACCCGATGAACCCGGGCACTCCTGCTAAATTACCAAACGGTGACCTATGGCGGAAGTGTTGGTTATACCCAAACCCACCTCTCAAATTGAAAACTAATAGGGCCAAACCTTAATAATAACACTGAAGTCGGCAAAAAATACAGGGTTTCCCAATAAGATGTGTTATTTTGATATTCAATCGTAAAAGATCAATGGTTTCGTTGCTTGTGTGGCACGTAGCGCCGTTTTTTTTAAAAGTAAACGTTGTCCAGATCAATACCATCATTAATCATCTCTCGATAGCGCAATCCATTCACCGTAACTATTGCTCCAGCCTCATTTTCGAAAAAGTAAGGTCCAATGACTCCGCCGGACCATAAACCGCACCAAATAGTCACACGATAGAGAAGCTTTTCAACAATAACTCTTGGGTTTTCCGAGCCCCAGATGCGACAATTTTGCTTGTTGACGAAGCCACCGAGGTGGAAATGGGCCTCATCACTCAAGATGATTTGCATTTTTAATCACTCAAGTGAATTTTAATAATTTCAATGCGTTGTTGGAGCGTGTATCGTTCCATTTTTATTAATGGCGTAGTTCTACTTGTCAAATGTCAAAAAATGACAGCTTCAAAAGTAACATCTACCGAAATAGCGGGCTATTCAAAATAACACCTCTCATTGGAAAACCCTGTATTTTGTCTCTCAGTTAATCATGTACAGATTTATCACGTATACTCGGGGATCTTATTTATTCAGTCCAATTGCATCCTTCCTCTGCATTGATGTATTTGTATTTAGACAAAGTTCCTCTGCCATGAATTTTCCTCTACACAAATAGCACCAGAATTGCCTCCCAAATTAATAGCCTTTTATTATTATTTGAACAATACATTCACGCTATGAAAAAAAAAACCTTGCAATCTACATGCCATCATTAAATAAAACGATGTATTGACATCATGTATCAGAAGGTTTAATTAAAAAAATTGATGGAAGTATTATGTTTTTAATAGATAACATTTAATTATAATTGAATAGATCAATAGATGGATGGACCACGTTTTATTAAAACCAATTTTTATTACATTGTGTAAACACGCTTTTCATGTTTATAAACATTTATTGCCTCCATCCCCGTCATGAGTAATGACAGGTACAAGAATTTCAAAATGATAATCCACGATTATATTGATGGAAGATATGCTAGAGGTAGATGTTACACCTTGTAGCTTGCAGGGTTAAGATTTAAATTACGTGAACATCGCACGAGTGTCCCAACTGCAAGTGAGATCAAGACATCCCAATTTGGAGAGGCTAAACTTCCGTTTGCAGCTCACATTTACAGGGCTTTCCAATAAAAGGTGTTATTTTGATATTCAATCGTAAAAGATCAATGGTTTCGTTGCTTGTATGGCACGTAGCGCCATCTTGTTGAAATTAAACGTTGTCCAGATCAATACCATCCAATTCCGGCCATAAAAAATCATTAATCATCTCTCGAAAGCGCAATCCATTCACCGTAACTGTTGCTTCAGCCTCATTTTCGAAAAAGTAAGGTCCAATGACTCCGCTGGACAATAAACCGCACCAAAAAGTCACACGTTGAGAATAGAGAGGCTTTTCAACAATAATTCTTGGGTTTTCCGTGCCCCAGATGCGACAATTTTGCTTGTTGATGAAGCCACCGAGGTGGAAATGGGCCTCATCACTCAAGATGATTTGCATTTGATTCACTCAAGTGAATTTTAATAATTTCAATGCGTTGTTGAAGCATGTTTCGTTCCATTTTTATTAATGGCGTAGTTTCTACTTATCAAATGTCAAAAAATTACAGCTTCAAAAGTAACATCTACCGAAATAGCGGGCTATTCAAAATAACACCTCTTATTGGAAAACCCTGTAGAAGCTTGAAGGATATAGAAGATATGAAAGGAAAGCAATTCGTATAAGGGCCGGAATGCTTTTAAGGCGGTTTAAGACGTACTGCACTGCCCTATACATGTCAGAACTGTGGACACAATACCCAGTAGCGCAATGGGACAAGCTGAGGGTGTCCTACAACAAGGCATACATGCAACTTATGGAACACTACCAAGGTTCTGCAGTGCCTCCACGATGTTCACAGAAGGGATGGTGCACTCATTCCCCGTCTTTCTTCACAACCGACTAGCCAGCTTGCTCTTCAAGACTTACTGCACTACCCTATACACGACAGAACTGTGGACACAATACCCAGTAGCGCAATGAAACAAGCTGAGGGTGTGCTACAATAAGGCATACAGGCAACTACCAAGGTTCTGCAGTGCCTCCACGATGTTCACAGAAGGGATGGTGCACTCATTCCCCGCCTTTCTTCACCACCGACTAGCCAGCTTCTTGGGCAGTACACGATAATCATGAATGGCTCAGCTCTCCACTTAATGAGTGATGGATGCAGACGATGCGGCAACCAGAGATGTGCTTTATTTCAAATAAATCCATTTCAAATGGAAATGCAAAATGCAAAATGGGTATTTTCCATTTTGCATTTTAAATGCTTTTCTCAATGCATTTTCCATTTTAAATGCTTTTTTGCAACATTCTTCCTACTATCTCCACTCATCTTTTTTTCATAAGCCCAAAATATTAGTCGGTCCTCAACCTCGCTATGAGAGATAATTTACATTTGTCAAGTTGCTCCCTGGTAGGAGCCCTGGCAATTGAGTGATACCATTACAAAAAATACTGATTCAAATACTGAACATGGGGCCATGACGCTGTAATATTAAATGGTAGATAGCAGTTTCTATGTTTTTACGTTGGCAACATTAGTCCCGCGCAATTTTTTTTTGGTTTCGTAATCTGTAGTCGTGGTGTTTTTGGATTTACCATCATGTAATATGTTTGTTCTACATTGATGTCCATTATTAAATGACAAAATTGTTTAAAAATTCTATAATTATTTTAATTGTTTGACCTGAGAAACCATTTTGCATTTTCAATTCATTTTGAAAATAGGTATTTTGCATTTTGCATTTGAAATGCTTTTCTAAAAACCATTTTGCATTTTCCAATGGAAAAGTTTTGACCCATTTCCATTTTGCATTTCAAATGGTTTTGGGTACCCATTTTGCACATCTCTGGCGGCAACCTCCTCGATGGACGATCATTTAATTTAACTGCATATGTAATTAATTTAATCGTTTTATTTTATGCATATTATTTGTCACTGTTGTTATTTTTCTGATGTAATAGTTGTATATATGTATGTATATCATGTATTATTGCACTACCCTCCTAGTCCTGCTGGATAAAAACCTAAATAATAATAAAATTGCTTGAAACTAGAGAAAAAAATATGTGACTAATCTTTATTTGATACTAGCTGATGTGTACCTGGCGTTACTGGGGGTTATCCTTAAAAGATAGACATATACCATGGTCAACTTTTCTGTAGGTCTTTTTAAGATATACAATTCCGTATTACATTACTTTGATGTATCTCATAAGGTTTAGCCAGCGTTAGCATTGTAAGCGCCCGAAAATATTTTTTTTACGACTTGATTACAAAACATCGATTTTTCTCTAATTTCTATAAATATAATATTCAAGTATTATACATATAAACCTTCCGGAAGAAATTTTCTTAATGACAGTGAAAACCCTATCAAAATCCGTTGCAAACCGACAGGTTCTGAAAAATTTATATCAATTTGTAAGTAGCTACGTCACGAGTTCGCGACTCAAAATACATATTATGTTAATATATTAAATTGGAAATAACTACACAATCCATGTACGTACTTACAAATTATTTTAAATATATGTTATGTAGTTATTTTAAAGGATACTTTTTAATGTAGTTGTGCCCACAATAAAATAGTAAAAAAAATAAGAGTTTGAAATATTGGGGTGGGAAGCTAAGTTTGGTGGTAGTTGTTTTATAATTTTGGGGGGTCAAACACCAATTGACCTAAGGGAAGAACTGCCCCTGCTTGAAACCCACTTGTGATTGCTTTGTACCTTTCCTGTAATAATTAGTGGCTCGCAGTATACAAGGAAACATATCGTAGATCCCCATCTTGAATTATTTAATATCTGTACCTAAATTGTTTCAATGTAACCGATGTACTATTTGATTTCATTATAAAATAAATAAATAAAAATATAATAACGTACATATGTATATTGTACAAAATTTCCGCAGTAAATTCTTCCAAATTACAAATATTTTGTTTTTTGATTCAACTTTTCTATAAGATTTAGTTTTCGGAGAGTGTTTCTCGACAGTACCGAAGGGATCAATGATGCTAATTCCTTGGAGCATCTTAGACGAAGGAATTCCTTCGTGAAGCCTGTGTTCTAAAGATTGCAATTCGTTTGTCAAGATAAGAGAATCCATCAAACAGACCAACCGTTTCTGTACAGAGTCAAGGGTTTTTTCAGGTATTTTGAGCTCCAGACCTGAGGTGGCTGCCGAATTCAACCGTATTATTAACCAGGTCAGCAGTTGTGTACGAAAAATTAAAAACTGTGATCACCGGGATTCATGTAGACCAATTTTTAAAAATCTCAAACTTCTGACAGTGACAGACATAATATATCGTCGCTGTTAAATCAAACCGGCATATATGCAAAAATGGAGCTTTTGAGTTATTGGTGTCAAAAAATTTCTTTTTTTCCCTTCTATTTTTATTTTTAACCGGCATGTCGTATAGTTGAATAAAAATCTGTCAGATGGCATTGGGCCGGTATGCATTTACGCGTGAATCGCCATTTTTTTTAACAGAAGACTATTCCGCAATACGCCAGTTGCTTCAAAACTTTCAAGGGGGAAATGCGTCCATCATGTAAGTAAAACTGGATTATCTCACAATAGTACTTTTTATTACTACCCAGATATGACTTATTGGCAGATAATCCAGTTTGCACTTAACAAAAGCGTTTATAGCAGCCTCAACTAAAACAAACCGGCATATATGCCAAAATGTCTGACCCGGGTAAAATTTCTCCCGGTTAAAAAAATAAATTAAAATACGCAAATTTAATAAAAAAAACTTTAGCAAACTGAAAGATGCGAAACTGCGGTGAGGAATACGAGTCTAAAACCCGTGGAAGAGTGAATCAACGAAGCATGAAGCCTCCTTGCCACAACTGTAAACTCAAGTGTTCCTAGTCATTACTACAGATCTCAAAATTCTCGGGAGTATATCGATCACAGAGATTATCTAAAAGAAAGAAAGGAGTCAAACCTTGCAGGAATCAGCTACTACCAGTACAGAGGTTTTTTCAAGTCATACAAACTTTCACACCGAAGAAATATCAGTGTGATGTTTGTCTCATTTACGACGGCAACTTTTACTTCAAAACCTCCTACGGATCACATGCCTGGGAGGAGGCAAAGAAAAGGAATAAACGGGGCAATGGGAGCGTGAATCCTGTTCTGATGCAAGCATTCCAAGAGACCATTGATGAGAAGAAGAAAAATGGTATCCTAAAGTTAGTTACCGCCGGGATAATACCGCCAATTTATTCAGATTTCCATAAACGATTGGGAAACTTTGAAGTTGCCAGCAAAGGAAAAAGCAGTATTATGTTAATTGTTTATAAAAAAAATTGTGAAGTTATAAATTATTTTTTCATTGACAACATTGTCTTTTTTTATACCTTAAACAGGTTCCAAAAGAAGAAGCCACTGTGACACAAATGCAAATATTACACTGATTTTAAAGCCATACTGGCATATCTGCATTTTACTCTTAATTTAAGCAATTTTCGATTTATTTGCAACTACTACTTCAATAAGCAGTATTCGTCTAAATTTTATTCATTCATAAGGTGGCTTTGAGGTGAACCAAACGGACGTTAAAAGGAAAATATCATATGCGAAATCTTTAAGGCGCTCTGGTGAAAAACAAGCATTTTGCAGATATGCCGGTTTGATTTCACAGCGACAATATAATGGAGTTATACCTGTTAGTTTCCCACAGAAAACTTCACCACATAAACACGCTACAAGGTTCACAGAAAACTTATTAATCCCAAAACCAAACAAAACTATATTTCAAAAAGGACCACATTACATGGCCATTAAAATACCTATATAACAACCTTACACGGAGCATCAAACAAATAACCGACATATTTAAATTTAAATCATCACTAAAAACATTTTTTTTAAACAAATGTCACTACACCTTAAATGAATACCTTACATCAGGGGTGTCCAAACTAGATGGGACCCAGGGCCAATAAAAAAGACTAAATACATTGGTGGGCCGCAAAATATTTATAAAAATAAAATACTGGTAATAATACGTAATATCGTTATTTTATTATCTACTTTTTCATTAATTTGTCTTTTACAATTCTGTCAACATCAACTTCAATACTAGTGGTAGCTAGGCGCAGTGCATGTTTAAGTGAAGTATCTGTCAATGAAGACCTTTATTTCGATTTAATAAACTTCATTGTTGAATATGCACTTTCACAAAGGTAGGTACTGCCCATCATCGAGCCCATTTTTTGCCCGAAATTCGTCAGTTTCGGGAAACGTTCAGCGAGGAGCTTAAAAAAATCAATTCCTGTTTCTGTTCTGCCCTTGTAAAAGGGGTCTGATTGCAGATCACACAGTTCCAATTGATAATCAATCTTCACACTCGCAACTGCGATCGTTAATGGATGAGTAAAGAGAGAGCTATATCACTCTCAATTTTTTTTTAAATCTGCAAAACGCCGCTCAAATTCGACTATTATTTCGTCCATGTATTTGAGGTGGTCCAAAAAATTACATTCTTCAAAATTTTTCATCTCTAAATAATGTTCTTTACAACTTGAAAAAAAGAAAAATCATTTTGTTGTAGAGACGTTTTGAACAATTTCAGTTTACTTCTGAATCCATTCACATTTCCGTACATGTTGGCTATATTGAGGTTTTTACCTTGCAATTTAAAATTTAATTCATTCAAGTGTTGCGTCATATCAGTTAAAAACGCAAGATCAGCCAGAAACTGAGGATCTCGCATTTTATCTTGTAGTTCAGAAGTGTCAGATGATATCTCATTTTTTAGAAATAAAGGTATTTCTTTTCTTAAGGCGAAAAAGCGTTGCAAGCACTGGCCAGCACTTAGCCATCTGATTTCCGAATGCAATAGTAAATCTCCATAGTTTGCATCGATTTCACTTAAAAAGTCTCTAAATTTTCTATGTGTCAATGCCCTGTTTCCACCTCTAATCAAATTGGTTATCCTTATAACAACTTTCATAGCATTCATTTGACGCAAAGATTTTCCACACAAGGCTTCCTGATGTATAATACAATGCAACAACGGGCAATCAATGCCATTTTGTGTTACAAGTCCCGCGAATCCTGTCACTGTCCCGGTCATAGCTTTTGCCCCATCGGTCACAATACAAGAACACTTACGAAATCCTCCATATTCTACTATAGTTTTGTTAACCGCTTCAAATATATCACTGCCTTTAATTGTTCCATGAAATGGTATTAAATCCAGCATTTCTTCCGTGATTGTAAAATCTTTGGAAATGCAACGTATAAAGATTATTAATTGACTGACATCGGTCTGGTCGGTACTTTCATCCAAACATATTGAATAGTATTCGCAATCTACAAAGTAATCACATATTTTTTTTGTAATATAATTACCCATGTCCTCTATTCGTCGCGCCACCGTTTGATGAGATAATGCAACAGATTCAAACTTTTCCGCTAATTTCGGCTGCATAAAGCGTTTAGCCATTTCAACTGCGCATTTTTTTATTAAAACTCCATCACTAAATGGTTTTTTTGCTCTGGCTAATTGTAATGAAACTTCATATGAGGCAGCCAAGCTTTGTTCATTCTCAGTACTTACTTTTGAAAACATACTTGTTTGCTGTATTAGTTTTTTTTTGTACTCAGCCACCATAACTTTTCTTGCTTCACCGACATGTTTTTTATACTTTTCTTCATGTAAAGAAGTATAGTGTCGCTTAACATTATATTCTTTACTTACAGATAAAACTTGCATACAAATCAAACACTGAATTTTATTGTTATTGTTGGAGATAAAGTAGTCTAACTCCCATTTCGCATTGAATGTACGATTTTCTTCACTTAACTTCCTCTTCTTTGTAGACATGATGAAAAGTTCAATATACTCAAACACAAAGCGAACAACGTAATACCAAACTTTAAAATAATGTAAAAGTCTTTAATAACCTGAGAGTAACCTTGCGCAATCAAAACTTTCATTGCGTTGAATGACAAGTGACAAACAAATGCCCAATGAACGATGCGCGGTAGGTACCTATTTTGAGTTCAGGGAATTCTCGAGTCAATAGTGATGTTAGCGACGTGATCGAACATACCCAAAACGTTTGAATTTCGTCGCGAGAAAAATAGTTTGCTCATTAATGTATTTAAAACTTCGAACAAAGAAGATAATGAACTAAAATCTGAATAATAATTGCTTTCATACAAAATGTGACAAGAAATAAATAAAGTAACTAAGTTAAAGCAATTATTAATTAAAATAAATATAGTTTAAAAAAACTAAAAAACACGCTTTTAAATAATATCGAACTAAAAACTTAAAAATTATTTTTAAAATAAGCTTAAAGCAATAATGAATGAAAAATGATAGTATTATTGTTAAAAAGCGTGGGCGCTTTGTGCCATATTTTTCGTATATCGTGCGCCCGACGCTTTTTCACAATAATACTATCATTTTTCATTCATTATTGCTTTAAGCTTATTTTAAAAATTATTTTGAAGTTTTTAGTTCGATATTATTTAAAAGCGTGTTTTTTAGTTTTTTTAAACTATATTTATTTTTCACTTTTTAGTTTCGTATGCTACAAAAGCGTGTTTTTTTAGTTTCTTTAAACTATATTTATTTAATGGTAGTTTCTTTATTACCGACTATGGTTCTAACAGGTAACTTTTATTCCGGAGAGGGAGCCTGAGAAACGGCTACCACTAGGGCCGAGGAAGGCAGCAGGAGAGTTACATACAAGCAAGCAAACAAGCAAGCAAGCAAGCAAACAAACAAATATACAAGTGAAGTTAATAAAGTATTATTATATGCAGTGGGTACACCTACAGACCTCTTTGTAGTCGGTGTAACCGAACCGGACTTTTTTTTGAAGTCGGTTAAAAAAAGGTTCAATGGGCCGCAATAATCTAAACCGCGGGCCGCATGCGGCCCGCGGGCCGTGGTTTGGACAGCCCTGCCTTACATAAATCAAATACCCATGTTTTTTATTTACATACATTTGTTAACATGTAATTTTTGGGTTATGTAATATAATGTGTATTTGTTGGGTTAGCTGGAAGAAATAGGATGTAACCTATAAAGGGTATATTTGTACTCTTTTTTTGCAATAAATATTTTTTTGAATTTGAATTTGTATTGCAGTACCTATTGTGCTCCCTGTATAGTACGCCCAGCATACGAGAGGCTAGCTCAATTCTGGCTTTGATGGGTGCCTGAGCTGGTCACTTGAAGTTACACTAAGAACATCATTTGCATGTTTGGAAAATTCAGATTTATTCTGATGCAATAATATTTCTGCTAGGCCCTGCAGGCAGCTTTTTGATAGGCTTCGCCCAATTCAGTAAGGTTTCCTGATAGTAGAGTTTTGTCCCTTTGTATGTACAACATCAATTATTAGAATGTGTGCAAAAATTTACTATAGGTATATTCATTATTCTATCCAAATAAAAATCATTTGTGAATGCATACGATATATATTTGTAAGTCAAATAACGTTGATCATTTGAAATTTTGGTTGTATACAATCATGTGTGTATTAAGTTGTTTAATTTTTATATTAAAACACAAATAACTTTTTTTACATCACTTTAATATATATAACCTCTACATGTTTCATGAACAATGTTCACCTCATCAGGAGCAAGTATATACTAATATATGTATAGGTACTATACTAGTATATGTAAACAAAGTTATTTGGGTTTTAATATAATAAATAATGACATCACAAATTGATAAGCTTTCAGAAGAAATTTTCTTCGATAAATTAAAGATTAATTATTTTTTCCCAGTATTGATTGATCTGTGTAATAGTGATAAAAGTGTGTTAAATGGAGACGTAATTATTTTTTCAATATCTGGATATCATCTTTTAACTATTTAAATCTATTCTCGTGCTTAAAATTGGGTGCAACATACAATTTATTGATACAAATATATCAAAAAACTAGCTGTACGCGTTCCTGTGGCTCTGTCTGTGCAGACTGCAGATATACAAACAAATTGTTTCTTTTACTTCCAACAGATGGCACTGTTTTAAAAAAATGCATTTTCTAACCTATCACAGGTAACATCTATACACGGTGTCCGGAAACTCGTAGTACAAGCGGGAAACTGGAGAATCTACACCACATGGGGAACCCAAAAAAACATAAAGTTTTTTGATTTGAGCATTTTCAAAAAAAAAAAAAAAAAAACCAAAAAAATATATTTTTCGGCTATTTTAGGGTTAAAGTTTTTTCTGGTGTTTAGGGTTGAATAACAGATGTTTTAACCCTGCAGAGCAGAAATATTTTATGATTACACCGGGTTAAATGAAGGGTGATTTCAAAATAATGCTTCAAATCCGAGTTTCTTCATTTGTTTTACTTTCAAATAGTTTTAATTAGTTGGGTACTTTGATCTTCAGTAATAATTTATAAGAATTTGATTAAAAAAAAAAAATTAAAAAAAAAAAAAAATCAACTTCAAACTCGATTTACTCGATAACGAAAGCTCAAATAAAAAAAATATATACTACAAAATCGACTCCAAATGTGATGTAGATTCACCAGTTTCCCGCTTGTACTACGAGTTTCCGGACACCCTGTATAATATACATATACACATTTATATAAAAACACATGCATATTCGAATGCAACATTGTGCCAAAATTTCAAAGCAATCGATGAAGAGATTTAAGATTTTGAACAAACGAACATTTAAATTTTTATTTATATAGTTAGATAGATAGATTGTATCACGAAAGTAAATGTAACATTTTTATTGGATATGTCTTTTTCACGTAAGTGTAACAACGAATAGTGTGATGCAATTTAAGGAGAATTTATCGATGTTGTAATACATTCTTATTTAGGTCCAAAATCTTTGACTGCATTTTAAAATATTCATAGTTAATTTGTTCTTTCAGCTGTTTGTTTGTGTGTTTTTTAAATTTTTTATGTGACACTTCACAAGAGCGCTCCTTTCTGTACAGTCTAAAGGAAGGGGAACTATGTCGCCATCCGGTAGGGCAGCGTTGTGAGGCGGGCTAAGGTAGGGGCTGTAGGAAAAGAAATATTAATGCGGATCTTGAAAAGGACCGGGTTATACGAAGGAGGAAATACAGATGCCGGTAGCTCGTTCCACAAATGAGCCGTCTTACATAAAAACGAGTCGAAGAAATGGCCCGTTCTCATGAAGACAACATCAACCGTGGACGGGTGTTCCGCTTGTGTCTGTGGAGTTTCGCGCACATGCGCTGGAGCACCAGGGATCCATGCTGCTAGTTCCTTAGAGCAGGCTCCATTAAAATACCTGTAGAACAGACTCAGCATAGCCACATTGCGTTAATACATTAGAGATGGCAATCAGACGGACCACCCTCCTTTGTACAGAATCACAACCCCCAGATTCCTACCCACCCCTAATGGCTTTTTCCTTCCCGGAACTTCTTCTCCTTTCTTTCCTGAAAACGACCCTCCACACAGCATCCCCAAAGATGACATAGGCCCTGAGGAAAATTTAAAGAACCTGCTAGACATAAACAAGACGCCCAGTTTGTTGGAATCCAGATTTACTCGGACTTCTATATACTCGTAGCCCCGATACTTGAGTCGATTTTATATACTTACTCCAAGCATTTCAATAGAATCTTTATTGGGAAGGATGTTTCCAGAGAGTTGTTAGAGAATAATATACTGTTTAATTGCAACAATAACATTTGGCTGTCATTAGTTGTTTTGTTTTGCTCTATCTAAAATTAATTTTTTTCCATTCTATTTTGTTTTCTGGCTAAAAAAAAGTGTAGTGTGTTGTGCCTTGAGGTTTCTTCTCCCTTCTGATCTTCCAGGAGTCACTTTTCGCTGCTGATTTCCAGATATTTATAAACTTTTTTACTTCTGTCATTTTTCATACTATTATTGTAGTTGTTTACTGTTGTGAATAATGGAGGAAGATTTCCCTCCTGGACCCCCTACAAAGCCCCCAGATCCCTCTCCGGACCCCCCAGACGGGGAAAATGTAGAAATTTCTGACAGTGATTCTGTCATTTTGACTTCTACCAAAAAAAGGAAATTTACTCCTTCTTCCCCAATAAAACTTGACTCGCTTTCGACTTCACAGTCCCCACCAGCACTTTCTCAACTTCCTCCAACAAACTTTTATTCTCCTCATTCCCGTGGCCCATTCATAGTATACGCCCAAAAAACTGAGCAAGGAAAAACCATCCACCCTCTTGAATTTGGCAAATTGCTATCAAATAGCAAGAATCTTTCAATCAAGCCTGGAGGTGTAAAAGCCGAGGGTCGCTTCCGAATCTCCGTCGAATTCCTCTCAGGGTCAGCTGCCAACAGTTTCATCAAAAATATCTTCATTTCATCTAATTCAAAGTTCAAGGCATATATCCCTACTTTCAATGTCACTCGCATGGGCTTGGTCAGAGGTATCTCGACCGATCTGTCCATCGAAGAAATTCTGTCTTCACTTTCAACCCCCCAACACATTGGCAATCCCATAAAAGCCAGGAGGCTAAATTACAAGGACTCCTCTGAGGGTATAATTTCTTGGAAGCCCTCCCAATCTGTCGTTATCACCTTTGAAGGTCAATCTCTTCCCTCCCATATATATTTATTCTTCAACTCATTACCAGTTGAAATGTATACTTATCCCACCACTCAATGTTTCAATTGCTGCCGTTTTGGTCATACCAAAGCTGCATGCAGATCTCAACCCAGATGTTTTAAATGTGGAGAAAACCACGCAGCTGACCAATGTCCTTCTTCCTCCTCACCTAAATGTTTTAACTGCTCAGGCTCACATACAGCTATCAACACATCTTGCCCAGAACAATCTCGCCAAAAAAATATTAAAATTTCTATGGCCTCTCAGAACTTGTCTTTTCTGCAGGCTTCTAAACTATTCCCGCCTGTCAAAAAATCATTTGCTGAGGCTTTATCCAGCAACTCCTCATCCAACCCTCTTCCCTCCACTACAACAACTTCTTCTCGTTCAACTAAATTCACATACAAAAACGCTATTTCTAAACCGGCTCCTGGATATGATCAGCAACAACACAACTCACTGCTCTTAAATCCCAATGGTTCACCTCTTTCAAATGCCACAAATGGGTGTGCAAATAATTATAATCCGTCCTCAATGAACTCTCTTAAACTTTCTGAAAAACTCTCCCAAGACAATTCTTCATTTATCCAAACTCTTATTATGCTTCTAATTGACCTTATTTCTTCTCAAACTAATCTACCGTCCAACGCTGCTACTATTATTTCCACATTAAAATCATTTATTCAAAATGACTCTTCAGGATGTCAGAATACTTCAGTGGAATAGCCGAAGTGCTATTTCTAACAAATCTGATCTCCTTAACCTATTAAATTCCAACATTATTTCTTTGGCTGCTATCTCGGAGACTTGGTTTACTCCATCCACCCATTTTAATGTGGGAGGGTATTCCTGTCTCCGCGATGACCGCCCGGAAGGTTCGGGCGGCGGTGCTGCCCTTTTTATTAAAAAATCCATATCATTTTCCCCAATAAATAATATCAAACCCCCCAATGCTGACTTCCAAATGGTTGCAGCTAAAATAAAGGACACATCCTTTATTTCAGTCTATCTTCCCCCAACAGCCCACTTCAATAAACAAACTTGGTTGCAAATTGTAAGTCAACTAAGCCCTCCTTTCTTTATATTAGGCGATTTTAATGCCCATTCCCCCGTCTGGGGTTCTGCTTTCTCCGACCGAGATGGTCGAAGTGTGATGGATTTCCTAGATCAATCCAACCTTTTTCTTTTGAATGACGGATCTCCTACTAGGATCTCACGCCCCAGCACAAACCCCAGTGCAGTGGATCTATCGATATGTTCTACTAGTCTGGCTTCTCTCTCCTCGTGGGTGGTGTCCCCCGACCCTTGCTCCAGTGATCATTTCCCGATCACCATTACTTATCAAACTTCTTTCCAATCAGACAAGTCTCATATTTCGACAAAAATTAAAACGAAACACACCAAATGGGATGAATTTAACTCTCATATGGACAAGTTCCTATTAAATTCACCCGCCACCGATATATTTTCCGTCAAAGATGATTATAATAACTTCAAATCAATGCTCATAACTGCAATAAATAAATCAAATCCTCCCCCTAAAACTAAATCTCTCAAAAAACTCCCTCCAACTCCCTGGTGGGATGAGGAATGTTCCAAAGTAGTAAGAATTCGGAAAGCTAAATCTCTTTCCTATCGTTACAATATGACTATGGAGAACTATCTTATATACAAAAACGCTGAATCCAATGCCAAAAGGGTATTGAGGTAAAAAAAAAGATCCGGGTGGTACAACTTCTGCAGTTCAGTATCTCCGAACACTCCAATTTCGGAAGTTTGGTCTATGATCCGAAGATTTAGATCCTCCTTCAGTTCACCATCTCCTCGAGCGTCTCATTCTAAATGGATCGATGAATTTTTGGACAAAATTGCCCCCCCTTCTGTACCTAACTTAGATGAAATAACGCCCATCTATAATACTCCTATGTCTAATCATTGGCTAGACTCTCCGTTCACCTTAATTGAGCTAAAAAATTGTTTATCAACAGTCAAGGACTCATCTCCAGGCAGAGATGGTATACCTTACAGCATAATCAAAAATAGTAATAATAATGTTCTAAACCACTTCTTAAGCATCTTAAATAAAATCTTCCAGACTGGTATAATGCCTGATGACTGGAGTTGTCAAATAATCATCCCTATTTTAAAAACAAACAAATCACCAAATTCTGGATCCAACTACAGGCCAATCGCTCTTTCATCCACCCTCAGTAAACTTTATGAAAAATTAATTAAAAACCGATTAGAATTTTTTGTCGAGAGTAAACAGCTTCTCTCTCCATCTCAATTTGGATTTAGGAAAAAAAAATCCACTCAAGATAACCTTGCCATCATCAGTACTGATATTAATTTATCAATTTCTAAACAGGAAGTTTGTCTTGCCGTCTTTATAGATATAGAAGGCGCCTTTGACAATGTTTCCATCCCAATCCTGAAAAAAAAACTTCTAGGCCTTGGCCTTCCCCCCATGTTTGTCCAATCTATTATTAATCTATTTCTAGATAGAAAAATTTTCATTGAACTTCCAGATATTTTTCCTCAAAGTAGGTCTATTTGGAAGGGTTTACCACAAGGCGATGTATTGTCCCCCTTACTGTATAATATATACACATATGATATGCATGTCGCTATTCCCCCACAAGTAAAAGTTATTGAGTTCGCAGATGACATAGCTTTCTTCTTATCATCCAAAATCATCCCTCTCGCCGTCAAATATCTTAACGAAGCCATGAATGCCCTTTGCACATGGCTCACGTTAAATGGTCTTGAACTTTCAATCCAAAAGACTCAGTGTGTCACCTTCTCAAACCGCCATAAAAACCCCCCCATTCAAATTTTATTTAAAAATTCTCCAATCCCCAACACTTCTGAAGTAAATTTTTTGGGAGTAACATTTGATAGGAAACTTAAATGGTCTTCCCATATTAATAATTTAGTTACTAAATGCGAAAAAAATTTAAATATCATCAGATCATTATCTGGCGTTTGGTGGGGTGCTCACCCTACTTGCATTAAGTTGCTTTACAACGCACTTATTCGAAGCCATCTTGACTATGCCTGCCCACTTTTTAGTACTGCCTCAAAACATGTACTTGATAAATTAGACAAAATTCAATCTAAATCTTTGCGAATTATAACTGGAGCGATGCAATCATCACCCATCAATTCCCTTCAAGTAGAATGTTCTGATCCTCCTCTTTATTTAAGGCGTCAACTATTTGCTGACAAATTTGTTCTTAAATGCTTAAATTCTAAATGTCATCAGGTTATCCCCAGCGTCTCTTTGTTCATTGACTCAACTCATTCATCTACAATCAGAGCTTCAACTAAACCTCTTCCTGACATCTGTAAAAATTTTAAGTCTCTCTCAGAGCTTCACATTATCCAAAATGATCTACTTCCCTTATACAAATTAAAATATAGTCACGTCACCCTATCCCCAACAATAATAGAAGGGATCGGAATCTTTAAAAGTCATTCCAATCTCCCGGCCCGAACTGTCAATAATATGTTCAATGACATTATTTCATCTAAATGGCCCAACTTTTCTCTTTTATTTACTGATGGATCCAAATCTCCCGACTCTCCTAACTGTGGTATAGGTATTAACGTTTACCACAATAATTCTAATGACAGAATATTTCATTCAATTTCAAATCAATTTTCAATATTTTCAGCCGAGTGCATTGCAATAATAGAATCTCTCAAATATATAATCAAAAATAATTTTGAACATTCCCTCGTTCTCTCTGACTCTCTCAGTTCCCTCCAAAAACTTAAATCCAGTCCTCTTCTTCATCCTGATGATCACTTTGTATGCCTTATTCGAGAGATGATAGCCTCCATTCAAAGCTCTGGTAAAACTCTAACTCTGATTTGGATTCCTGGACATGTTGGTATCATGGGTAATGATATTGCGGATGCCTTGGCAAAACAAGGAGCGTCCAACCCTGTTGTTACCCTCGTAAACCACATTCCCCTATCTGACATTTTTTCCATCATCAAAGATAGATCCCGCAATGTTTGGGCAGAGTATTGGCACATTG
Organism: Hesperophylax consimilis; assembly: GCF_061612785.1. Lineage (NCBI taxonomy): Eukaryota > Metazoa > Arthropoda > Insecta > Trichoptera > Limnephilidae > Hesperophylax > Hesperophylax consimilis. The sequence goes on along the minus strand of NC_142863.1, from coordinate 4,917,961 downwards.
CTAGTCAATCCAAGGGAGCCTGCTATGCCTCAATACAAAGAACTATTCCATCAAAACCGTGGTTTCAGCAATTCCCTCATTTTTCCAAAAAAGAAATTTCTTCACTCATTCGAATGAGGATCGGACATTGTTCCGTTCCTTCCCATCTTTTTAAAATTCACGTTGTTGACTCCCCAGATTGTACATTCTGTGGTCTAGAAGTGGGAACTTTAGATCACATATTTTTTGGTTGTCCCTCTCTAAACAAATATCCTCTCTTCTATCAAGCCTTATCTAAAATTGCCTCCCCTCCATTCAACATCTCATCTCTTCTAAGTCTGAACTCGACTCCAATTTTCATTATAATTTTGAAATTTGCCCATTTAAATAAAATTAATATTTAAATTCACCTTTCATTTCTCAATAATTTTAAATGATGGCCAAGAACACCCTTGAAGGGTGAAAGCCAGAAATAATGTTAAAAAAAAAAAAATATACTGTTTAATTTATTATTTATTTATATATTCTACAGTATATAATATGATTATTCGGTGTCAACAACAAAATGCAATCTTTTGCAGCAGAATTTGGTGAGGGGTGCCGGCAAGCCCGGCATAGCGGGTTTCTCCATCGGCCTGAACAGCTCCAGAGTGGCGGTGTACTTCCCAACCAGCTCCTTCGTCAGCTGCACCTTGTTCAAGTTGCATTCTAAACCGTCCACATTGTATTCTTGCTAGAGAAAACAACACTCATTAAAGTTACATGCTCGCAAAAATAAGTCATATTTATACAAATTGTTGAAAAAAAATATCATAATACACTTGGCAAACTGAGAACCAAAAAAACTGTTGTTTTTTTTTCAGTACATGTGAGTATTAATTTTTTCGGTAACTAAAGGGTTACAAAAACTTTTAGAGTAGGATCTACGCTTCGACGCATTTTAAGCGTTTTAATGCTAAGCATATTTTACAAGTATGTAGGTATATAAGCTGCAGATATTTTGTGTTTTTAGATTAAATAAATATTTGGTAATAACTTATCAACTATTAATATCAACTATTTTTAATGATTCTCTTATTAATATCAATATCAACTATTTTATCTTATTAATATCAACTATTTTTAATGATTCTTTTTGCAATTAAATTAGTAAAAAATGATATTTTATGGTACTAACAAAAAACTGCACATTTATAACTACAAAAAAAATTAACTCTTACAGAGCGATAGCACTGAAAAGCACTCAAAAAGTTAACTAACGGTTAAAAGACATTAAACAAGTTATTTTAACTTCCAGGTGACAAATTTTTTTCAGATGTGACCCAAAAAACACAAAATTCGGACTCGATTTACTCGAAAACGAATACTCAAATCAAAAAAAGTTGTACCACAAAATCGACTCCAATGTTTAGATTCGTTATGTAGATTTACCAGATTCCCGCTTGTACTACGAGTTTCTGGACACCGTGTATTGTGCCTACATGGGAGTAGTCCAATAACCCCGGCCAGTTTGCTTCCATATAAAGCTGACCACTTTTACTAAGGATTGTTTCATAGAATTTGAACAATTTGTGAAATTTCAATGTTTATTTTCAGGTTCCGTGTAATTCATATTAAAGTTCTGTTATTATATTATTATAGGCCATTGACAGAACTGAAACAATAACAGAACTTGAAAATTAATTTTTCAAAGTAAATTCCCCATGAATTCCGAGAGATTTTATATCATTAAAAATCTTAGGGGCTCGACACTACACAATCTCCCACTATAGTTTACACAAGGCTCTGAGGCTGTCCTCGGAAGCCAAGTTATCTCTGGGGATACTGTGTGGAGGGTCTCTTTAAGGAAGTTAAAGAATTATTACAGAGATGCATAAAAAACCATTCCAAACCATTGCAATCTTTCCTTCAAGATATAATGATTAATACCTACCCCGATTGCGTTATTAAGATTGGAGAATGGTTTGATGGTTTTGAATTGGTCCTAAAAAAGCATAGATATGCCAATATATAGACAGTAAAATTCTCATTCGGAACATACTATACTAGTTCTGAAAGTTATTCATTGGTGGATATAGTTAGGCAATTATAAGACTTGTAGCGATCGACGCTTCTAGAATAATACCAGATACCTACTGTCTATGAGCACCTACTTGCCGCTGAACGAACTACCTACGTCAATACAATTGCGAGTTTTACTAGGTACATTACGTGCATCCGCCAGAAGTTCTAGGCAACTGCCTAGGCATAATTTCAGCGCCATCGAAACATCCAGATTCAGCGAGTAACCGGCAGTTTACCAGCGGTCTCGCGAAGCTACTTCCGCCGTCGGCTTGGTTATATAAACCGGCCCGACTCAGCGAGTCAGTCAGTCAACAATTTTCAATTTGTTTGTCTCGCGAGTGACCTGCGCACAGGACCACCTACATACACCCGGCTTTGCACGGTTCATCAATGGACTCCTACGGGATCATCACAGCGCCCTGGCTTCAGCATCCCTGTCCAGCGCTACATCCACGCGCCTAGACCCCGAGGCATCCTCGCCGGTCTGCATATCCCACTCAACCGCCGACCAGATCCTTCGCATCTTCAGCTACCTTGTTTAGCACTGGAGCACCCGGAAGACCCATGGTCTTCACCAGTTCCTGACACATCCACGAGTCCGGTCCCAATGCGCCGTCGCCAACTACCGCATAGACCACTTCACCTCATACATCTGGTGTCATCGTCATCAGTCCCGAAGTCATCTTCCATGCTGCATTCTGACTCAATAAAAACACTGTGACCTTCAACAACCTCTTTCATTGTGTCTCCTCACCAGATACCCAAAAACTTATTGTCACAATATTAAAATTATCATCACAATACTTAGGTTCCAATTTTCGATTGGAGTTATACCCCCTGGTCCTGTTTTAACTCGACCTTTGGCATTTCATCTATCTGCAAATTTGTTTGTGGGGCCGTTCAAGTATTATGTAAGCACTGTAGGGGGGCAGGGGGGTCTTTGCTTTGCTTATTTTTGATGACATGGGGGGTGGGGGGGTCGAGATAGTGATTACGTCAGCACTCAGCAGTAGTTATTTTTTTTTACATATTGGCAACCCACAAATTGTCTATGTTTGAAAACCGAATACATATTCGGGGATTCCCACAAATAATTAATATGTTTAGGTACTCGCTTAAAAAACAGAATACATTAACAGAAAAATGCATACAGGTACCAATTTTTACGTAAGCATGGGAGGGGTGGTAAGAGCTTTGCTTACTTTTGGTGACAAGGGGGAAGAGGGGGTAAATAATTGTAATAAATCTGCTTACGTAATACTTGAACGGCCCCTGTGTTCCAATCCTGTTTTTGAAAATCTGCTGCATCCAATTTATTATTCAAGCAAATCTTACTTTGACTAGATGACTAACTTTGACTAGATGACTAACTTTGACTATAATCGGCAGCATCTCCTATCCTCTTCCTCTCCCCTTCCTTTAACACCAAATTAATTTTAATATATTAAAACTTCATTTTTAATGAACTTTAACATAAGAAACTTCTGTGGCTTGACTTCAGTTAACTTGTATATTTATATCTATCATTGTATATTATATAAAAGCTGTTTGTTTCTTACAAAATAAATAAATAATTCAGTGAACATTCTTTTTTCAAATGTGAAATCACCGTGTTTATTAAGACTTTCTTATCCCATTTTTAAATATATGGTACCTGCCTGCACGAAGAAAGTTTGAAAAAAGAATTGTCATTGAGATATAAATTTATAAATTTAATTTAGATTAAATTTGATAATATTATTATTAAGTTCTGCAAGTGTTTTAGTTTTTTATTATTGTGACAGCTGTTTCGGCAGACAGTTTGAAAATGGCCTTGTAAGCCGAAACAGCTGTCACAATAATAAAAAACTAAAACACTTGCAGAACTTAATAATAATATTATCAAATTTAATCTAAATTAAATTTATAAAAAAATTAAATGGAGTTCTACGAATTAAACACAAAAACAATAAATAAACTTTTTAAATTAAAAAAATGTTAGGCATATAAAATATATGGTTTATAATTAATTAGGTAGATTTTACAAGTACCTACTTACAAATCTTATGATTTCAGAGGAAATTTTTGTTTTGATTTATTAAATGAGAATTACAAAACATACTTTTTTGGACGCGAGGTCTACCATTCACCCAACTACTAGTATATCTGTATCTAGGAGCTGCAGACTAGAAGTGGCTGCGTGGGGCTAATGGAGTTTCTGAGCCCCTTGTGATGTTATCAAACAAAAAGCTAGCGTGGATTTGAAAGGTATAGGTGCGCTTGATATGGATAATGTAGTTAGGTGTCCAGTCGAGGTACCTTGTAGATGGGGCAGCGTTCGGGCGGCAGGGGCCTCAGAGCCCTCATGTAGGACTCCCAGTGGCTGCCTTTCTGAAGGATCTTGTCGCAGAAGTTCCCCACCTCGTACGACAGCACGCGGTGGCCGCCCCCGCCCGGCATCTGTCGGTCTATCGCCATTACGAGCTGCAAAGCAAGAGCATTACCGTTACCAACACCCGTCCGATCTCAAAATGACATGCCGCCCGTTTACTCAAAACTATAAAAAGAAGACAGAATTAATAGAGCAATATTCAAATTCAAGAACAGTAATTCATATTTGAATTTTATATAACCTATCGCAGACACGTGAAAATCACGGGATATTATAATTGTAGGATTTGTGGATCTCATTGCCTTTGAAAAACAAAAGTTGTCAATTTTCTTTACACATAATATCAATGATGTTACAATATATATAGACGCGCAGTAGAAATCTAGATATGTATATCTATGTTTTTTTAGGACCAATATGTTTCATACAAAAAGCCCGAAGATATCGATCTAGTGAAATGATCTTTCATGCAAAAAGAGTTAGACTGAGTGGTTTATTTATGCTGAGGATAGACTGTGTGGAAGAGGATTGGAGCAGGACGGGAAAGAGGCGAATGGGAAGGTAACGCAGCCAGGGGAGAGCTATTTCTAAATCCTGCCCTGAAATGTACAGAGTGATAATAATATATATTTTTTTACCTTGAGCGGGGGTGTGATGATGTCTGTCTCTATTGTAAAAGAACCTTGCAGGGAAAGTGCGGTAACACCGCCTCTGTAGACAGACATGTTGGTCGTGTTGATGTCTTTATTTTCGAAGCCGGGACAGTCAACAAACTTTTCCCAGTCCATAAAAACCGTTTTCTAAAACAAACAACTGTCATTTAAATTTTTACCAATATACCTAATAAGAGCTGTTAATCTAATTTTCCCAGATTTCCTAAACTAAACAATTAACAAAAAAAAACTCCCAGACCTACTCGTATATAACTAAAGTATTAAATAAAGAAAAGCTTTTAAACTCAATATTTATACACAAAATTTTAAAAAATGACATCGACTGTAACGAACTTCTGTCCTTTATTAACTTTAACATACCTTTGAGACGTACACGACATACAGTGCTATTCCACACGTTTAACTATAAAACAAATGCAGCATCTAATTCGCCGATTAACCGAGCTCTTCATACTCTAAATAATATTCGTCTTAACTCTAACATTGATATTTTTTCGGATTCTCTGCCCAAATTTAAACGTGGCATCATGTCAATAATTTAAACTGTTCAATGTGCATACATACAGACACACACACACACACACAAACACACCCTCATACATTACACACACCTATAAACTACACACGTCACCTGGTCATAAACATACCACTCAGCAGACATTACAGGGAAACATATCATAGGTACCCAACATGAAGTATCTTATTCCTGTATATTTTTTCATCTCTGTAAATCATGTACTGTTTGTTTCTACAATATAAAATAAAATAAAAATGATAAAATAAATTACCAGCGGGTAAAGTTCTTTAAATGCGTTTGTGGAATGAACTTCCATAAAAAATGTAAGGAATAAGGCAAACTTGTATTATAATTTAACAAACTAAACAGCGCGCCAACTAGTTCAGTGATGGAAACAACTCATATGGTCTCTTAGAAGTCGTATGGTGAGAAATATGATCCAAACTGTGTTAAAAAGAGAAAACACCGCACTTTGTTGAAGTTAACCAGAGAAGAATTAAAAAATGTACACTTCTGTGGAATCAAAGGTTTGGTTCGCAATATGAAACAAGGTAAGGTAAAAAATCCACTCATCCGAATGATACTCGTACTGCCCAAAAGCGAATTCAAAATGAATCCAAAATCCCATTGTTAGTTCAGTGGCATGCACAGAGTTTTTGATTAGGGTAGGAAGTATGAAAAACAGCAAATTAATTGATGTCTAAAATACGCACTAACACGAAAATTTAGCACTAACAAAGCCTCTCCTACAAAAATAAAGTTTTTTGTTTGCTGGTGAAAAAATATAATAAGGGTCGGGAATAAGCTGACGTAGCTCAGTGGTCCAGAGCACCTGACCGGACATCAGAAGGTGCGGGTTCAATTCCCGTCGGCTGCATTTATTTTTACTCGGAGATATTTTCAATTTGTATGGATATTTCAGGCAACTAATTATTGCTTATAATAATTTGTTATCCTTTGTGGTATGCATAAAAAAACCTTGTCTTATAAACAATAGTTAAAATTAAAAAATAAGAATATTTTTTTACTTTTTAATCTCTCATTGAACGCCACCACTGGTAAAAACTACTGCTTGGTAACTCCACATCAGCGGTTTTGAGATATATGCAAAAACCATACCTTTAATTCCCCTTGCCATAAACACTCAAACGTAGTAACTCAAAAAATGCTGATTTGGGAGTTACCTAGTTGCAGTAATTACCCCTTGATATGTTATTACTTACCCCTTTTGCTTTTCCTCCACGGGCAAGCAAAATAACATTAATAAAGATCCCAATCAATAATATAATCCGCCACATCTTGAATTCAACTGCAAGTCCATACCAAACGAAACTAAAACAAGAAGTCACCGTTGTCATCTATAAATGTAATAATATGTAGATACAATACAAATACTGGGGTGTCAATTCTCGAGTTTATTTGATAGAGAAAAAAAGCGAGAATAAATAATTTAAAAAAATAATTAATCGTTACTAATCCGACGAACTCTGTGGGGGAGCAGTTAAGATCCTCGACTTCATTTCCAGAGGTTGCGGGTTCAAATCTAATCAGTTTCTTTTAAATTAATATATATAGTATATTTGTGGCACATTCCAAAGTTCTGGTGAAAGACCAGCATTCAGAATTGAAGAGTTGTCCGAATTTGACCGGTCGGTGGTCGAGTTGACATCGCGTTTGGGTCCCACCAGGCGTAGTGTGTTCAATTCCTCGGCTGGCTAAGTCCTCCATTACAAAACAAGCATCATTTTCAGCTTACTGTGGTGGTAGTAGGAGATTTTCAAATATTGTCAGGTTATTCGTAACACGGGAATGTTTATCTTTCTTTAAAAAAAAAATAAAATAAAAAATAACACTAGCCATAGTTAGTGACCAGATCTGATTTGCCAGGTACTTCCTAACTTTATTCTTCTCCATCTCCTTGCTCTCCACACTCCCCTTTGGCCATAGTCCCACTGGCTTTGGGCATTTGGGGCTCTTGTGCGGTGTTCACATATATTAAAGATAAATGTAAAAATATGAATCTGATGTAAGATTGATTAATTACACTGAAGCAAAACATAATAATCTAAAACTATTTTTATTAATAGATATATATGTATTTAAAAATATTTTTTTATGGTTTCACTTAGGAATGAACCTTTTCCCCCCAGGGATTGGCTCTTAGCTGCTGTGAACTTTTAAAATGTCTTTTAAACTTGGTTTGTCTGAGGATTGAACCTTTCTCCCCAAGGACTCAGCAAAATGAGTAAACCACACTATCGAATGATATCGAGATTTATTTTGTATATTACCTGCTGTAAATTTTTATGTCATCCAATTCCAGAGTAATGCATGTGCACGCATGTGTGTGCGTGAGTGCCGCCAAAAGAATGCATCGTCATCTATCGTCGTCATCATCGTCGTCTATCAGCCGAATTTCAGCTGGATCAGATTTCGGGAGGTGGGTTAATTTCAATAAGACGATTCGTTCAAGAACAAACATTCAGCCAACCATTGCCTTTAGCGAACTCTATGTTTATGCGTAGGGTGCGATTATTTTAATGTGTGCTCTTCGGCGTTCAACGTACAACTGATGTCGTAGATTATTCAAAACATTTTCGAACCCTCACAGTGCCAAAAATATGGTCATGTGGTTTGTATCTAGCTCATCGAAATGATACCCAGATTTCGTGCTAGGGCAAGAAGTCGGTAATCCATTTTTATTTTAATATGCGACATCCATTGGCTTTTTATAAGTCTAGGATGAATAATGAATTCCTAGATGCTGCTGAATTCTTTTCTGTTTGATATTTTCATTTGAACGTTGTTTCGGCATTCTACACATCTTTTCATATTGAGTTATTGCACAATGTTTTTTTTTTGTACTTTTCCTACACTTGATTATGAAATATATAATTTTTGTTAAATGTTTCCATAAGTTACACCCTGTGTATATTTTTTTTCGATTAATCCGTAAATTATTGAGTTATTTTCAATTAGTAGATGGAGATTGCCGCTTTTGTTGGGTAAGATTGGATACTACCGGTTATGTTGCAAACACAAGCGAATTTTACCGGTATTGGAACTGAAAACACAATTTTTTTTTGGTTCAAGTTTTGTATGGGGCGGCCATGTTGAACATTACATTTCTGGCTCTCTGATTGGCCCAAACAAATACTGCCATTTTCGTTCTGTAATCTAACAGAGATTGACGTTGTTACTGTCATTTTTGCTCCCGAACCTGTGCACCTGTCAATGGTACTATTGTTTCTCTATCCATCGTCATATCTAACTCATTTTAGAACAATGGTAGAGATTGCCGTATTTGAAGAAATTGAAGTTTTACTCAAAAAGTTTCTCCTCTAAAAAAATTTTATATTCCTCCCATGAATTCATCAATTTTCCTCCACACAAATAGCACTAGAATAGTCTATAGTTCTATTATTTGAGCAAATCAAAAAAAAACCTTGCTAACCGACATGCCATCATTTATTATAATAAACAATGTTCCAGCATTAGGAATTATAATTTTTAATTAACAAAGGAAGAAAAAAATAGATTGAAAAGGCTCGATTGTGACGGAAATATGATTATTATTATTGAATAGATCTATAGATGGACGGACTATGTTTTATTAAAATATTGTGCAAACATATTCATGTTTATAAACAAATTATTGATTCCATCACGAGTTATAGGTACAATAATTCTGTAATCATAATCCAGGGGGATCAATGAGAGTCTGGCATCCCCAATTGGGGAGGTTGGAGGGAGTAGGAATTGAAAAGCGATGGGAAAGAGAAGGGTTAGGAAAGTACCTGGCTATTCAGATCCGGTCACTAAACATGGCTAATGCCATTTCTAGCAACGTTTCGATTCTAAACGTTGGTCTTTCTTGGAGGCGATACTGAGATGATGTGGATGCGATGGTTTCATGATAACGAATCAAAAACTAGGTTATATTTGTAACTATTTAACATAGTTTTAGTTTCATCACTTTTTATAGGTGTGTTGAATTGTCATTTTGATCGAGTTATCTGGTCACCAGATGCGATAGCTCGGTGGTTGGAGCAGATGCTCGGATAACAAAAGGTCCAGAGTTCAAATCTTGACCCTGAAAACTTCAGCTGTAGTCGTCACCACGACTTGTCCAAGATACCACACGGCAAAACAGATGTTCTAGCACAGCAAGGCACGACAAGAAAATGAATGGCGAGACATTAATATTTCAAAAACAGTTTTTAAATTTCATATATACTCAGAATTTTTCAATTTATTTGGATTTAATTGTAAAACAGAAATATTTCGATCTTCGAACAGAATACGCCAGACGTATTAAGTTCGTACTATGTGTTGATATTGATTGATCCATTGGCGATGAAAAATGAACAGTAGCATGGGAAAACAGAGAAGTAATTAGAACAAGGAATAAACACTTCATTACATTTATTGAAGGACCATAATATGTATTGAGTTCATACAATATTTATTACAACTATAGGATTAATTCAATAATATGTACAATATTCAATTTCTTTACAGAGTTGTGGTGCTTAGCAAAATTATTATTCTTATGTTTTCCCGTGACAAATTATTATTTATATTTAGGACCGCTGCGGTGTAAGTTTATACATAATTCATTAATAAAAAACACCTAACTTATTCTAAACAGTTTATAACAAGTAAATACAAGATCATGGGTATACTATACAAGATCATGGGTATACTATACAAGATCATGGGTATACTATACAAGATCATGGGTATACTATACAAGATCATGGGTATACTATACAAGATCATGGGTATACTATACAAGATCATGGGTATACTATACAAGATCATGGGTATACTATACAAGATCATGGGTATACTATACAAGATCATGGGTATACTATACAAGATCATGGGTATACTATACAAGATCATGGGTATACTATACAAGATCATGGGTATACTATACAAGATCATGGGTATACTATACAAGATCATGGGTATACTATACAAGATCATTCTATTCAATTATCATGGTGAAAATATATGGGGAAATGCAACACAAATTAAACTTACACAATGAGAACAGTACAAAAGACACAGAAAAGACTTGTTTTATTTTAAATAATGCTTTGGTGGGTTGAATACCGCAAAAGACTCCTGACTGGTCAGACCCAGTTGGACTATCGCATCAATACTTGGAATTGTGACGCTGAAGGATTGAGGAGAACGAGATAAGTGGGAGGTGGGCAAGTTCCTGGCTGTTGAAATCTGGTCATCAAATATGGTTAAAGCCATTTAAAGCAACGTTTCGACTCTGAATGATGTACTTTCACCATTGCAATACTGATAGAATCTATTAATTAGTAAAACATGATTTTTGTATTTGTCACCTGTCTATTTTCCGGTATTTTTAAAACAAGAAAGTAATATTACCCATTCTAAATATTTATTTGTCTATGGTTTGACGCACTTCAAAAAGCATAAAATGGAATGCAGCTAACTTCACGTCAAGAACTCCCGAGTGCTGTCATTCATTTTATGATTTTGAAAAAAACTGCAGCGTGCCACTTTTTTGCTGCAAAATACCAAAAAGTCAATATATCACATTTGTTGCAAAATTCCACAGCTTTTGATGAAAAATAACATCGCTTTTCCCAAAAATCCCATCAAAATAACACAATAATAATACAATACAACCAATGTAAACTATTATGTATATAATTAGAGTTTCAAGAGGTTCCTTTAGAGTGGAAAGATTCCCGGTTTCGAATAAAATGATATTATAAAACTACCCTACCCCACCTCCATCATAATAAGCTGAAAATGCTGCTTTTGAAATGATGGAGAACTTAGCTAGCCTAAGGATTAAACCCACAACGCCTGGGTGGGAACCTGGCGCATGTGTCAACTCGGGCACTAACTACTCGATCAGTTGGAATATTGCTTTGTTTAGTGACCAGATCTAACAGCCAGGTTATCACAAATTTCTAGTTAAGTTTCGCAAAATACCCAAATTTTGACAGAGCTACGTGACAGGGCCTCCAATAAGGCAGAAATTACAATTGTAACTAGAATTTTTTTTATTTAATTTCACTAAGGGCCAGTTTTTTGACAGACTGTTACTTATTTTTATCAATAGCTCCACACAGGTGGCCCTGAGAAAAATAATTTCCCTCAGGACCTATGTTAACTTTGGGGATGCTGTGTGGAAGGGTCTTTTCAAGGAGAGGAAGTTCAGGGAAGGAAAACGGTATGAGGGGTGTGTAGGAAAATGGGTCGAGGAGTGATAGATGTACGAATCCATCCCACCCGAGGCGGGGCGAGGATGGGTCGAGAGAGAGTCCGGCTGGAGAGGTCAAAGGGTCTCCCCCAACCAGTCTCTCCTGATCCAGCTCGCTACGCAGCAGCAGCAGATGCATCCGCTGCCAAGACCCAGAAAAACCTCACCGGTCACCCCTGCTAAATCACTGACCAAATGTTTTCAGTGACCACTCGGTTTCGGGGGCGGCAGTACTTATACCCGCGAGATGTCTCAAATCAGCTCCATTTAGAATATTTCGACATGCATAATCAGTTATTTCAGTCCGTATTAGATTCTGTTCATGATTCGGTCATGCTAGTCGGCTGATCATAATATGATAAACAGCTCAAAAGGGAAGAGAAACTGGACCTATCAAGCACAACGGTCACATTGTTAACACATTGTCGTCGGGACACGACCTTTGCCGTTTTTCGTGAACTGTCGGTCAACTGCGGGACACGGTAAATGCCGTTTTTGTCGACTGTCGGTTTTTGGCGGGAAACGGCATTATATAGGTTTGTTATCAGCGTGAAATACTATGATTCATAAGTGGAATGGGCTCTTCAATTAGGCGAGGCAACCGCAAAAGACTCTTTTTTTGACAAGAAGCAATTAAACATATAAGTTATTGAGTGTGCGCCTTCGACCTTAGGCGACACTGTTCAATTTACGCGATCAGATTTCACACATCCAGCGATTGTAAAATTGCGGTCATGACAAATATATATTATTATTTATTATATAACTATATGATATGAATAAACATGTTATCTTTTACTTGGAATTTTCAAACATTGAATGCTATTTACTGAATTAATATCAGGTTTTATATTCAGCTTTGAAATGTGGTGAAATTACGATGTAATCAAAGCAATTATAATTTATTTTTGATGATCAAATGTCATATATGATTTCTTTGAAAATTTTAATCGAAAATATAATTTGGTTTAGAAATTGTGTCAATTTTAGGAAAGCGATATATTTATGCGCTAATCACGAAAAACACCCGCTATAGGCTAAAGTCTATTGTTTGAAGCGCCCGACTACAATGTGTTAAGCTCGTCAGCTGATCACAATTTGATCAAGACCTAACACGACCCTTAATAACCTAAAACATTAAAGATGAAACTGATTTGTGACGATGTCAAATGTGACTAAATAAACTGGCCCTGAATTCACCTGCCCAAACAACAAGAATGTTTATGTCTTTTTTATTTGTTCAATTTGTATTTAGGGGGCATTCAATAAATAATTAATTACTAAAAATAATAGTCATTTTTTTTAAACAACACTACATTATTGTGATGGCAATGGGCTAAACGATCATTTCAGTTTCATCGGAAATATGACAAATGAATTATTTATCAATTATTATTATGTATTATCGAATCGCACGGAAGAAATTTAATTTGATGAATAATTCATCGTGTTAAATACAAATTGCTATGTAAAGTATAATATTTGAAATTAAATTAATCAACAATGTTATTTTTTTTTGATTTATCGAGTTTCATGTGATTATAAAATTGAAGCATTCGGTTCGAGCTTTGACAATTTATCCCTAGCGGCAGTACAAATGTTAATACTAAAACTCGGACGGGTTACCAAAAAGTCAGAAAATGTAAATAAATAAAAACCCATATTTTAGGCTAATATATTGTGGTAATAAGAATTAACAGGTTATTTTTCTCGTTTCTTAAATTTTTCCTAGTTAAAACTCCTAAAACGATAAATCGCAGTGATTATAGCTTCATTAGTTTAAAAATTAAGGCTGGGTTGTAAAACTCGTCACATTTGATGAAGCATCGAATCAACAATCAGCCGTTTTCAAATCAGGATATTTTAACAGCAATGGTTAAATGGTGATTTTAAGGACGGGTTGTTACGGAGAAGTTAAATTTCAGCATTCATTTTTAAGTTCTGTGAAAGATTTTTTCAAGATCTGTTTTTACCTCAGTTCTGTCAAGCAACTAGCCCAAAATGATATAATAACAGAACTTGAATAGGACTTTTACAGAACCCGAAAACGAACGTTGAAATTTAATGAATTGTTCAAATTCTCCGAAACAACCCGTCCTAAGTCTGTTTCAGCTGGTGACAAATTGGTCAAAAACTAAAACGGGTGAAGAATCAGTGTCAAAAATTCAAAATGACGCCAATCGACTATTTGACGGTAGTCAAATGTGACGAGAATTTGAAACAACTGGCGTTTACCTAGGTGTTTTAAATGATTTTATTAAAAAATATACATTATTTACAGTTCGACCCTGACTTTATGATGACCCATCCGGGAAAAAATCAGGAACATTAATGGAAATACAACAGTTAATAATTTTATCAAAAGGGTTGCATTGATTTCCTAGCTAATTTTATTAAAAATTCGGTAAAAAATTCAAGACCAACAATATTCTTTTATACTATTTTTTTTTTGTACCATTAATTTCTTTAATCGATTTTTTAATAGAAATTACTAGATTACTCTTATATACAAGATAATATTAAGTTAAAAGTTATACTCAGTGGTTGCTGTATGAACTAATCCTTAGTAATGGGCAGCAAGCAATATCACCGGGGAACGGTAGCTGTTTAAAAATAAAATACTATCAGAATTCACATTATAACGAAAGTTAAACGACAAGGAACATTGCATAGCGTCACATTTGCTAAGTTTAGTCGCTAAATTGAAATCTATAAATCGTTATTAGCAACGACATTACAAAACTTATAGGACGTCTCATAGAAATCTCAAATTGTACGCAAAAGATATGGTAATAAAGGAGCATTTTCACAAATTATCTATCCAAAAGGGTTTTTTTTGTTTTGGCAAATTCAGATTTTCAAAAATCAACATATTTACCTGCTTTACGTGTAACAGAAAATGATAAATTTTCACTCGCGTTGAACTCTCAACGCGCACTGAAGAAGCGAAAATCGTCAAAATATCGGTTAATTGAATTTACTTATTATTCTTCATGTCTAACAGTGAATTGAATGTTGCATTTAAAGATAATCACAAAATATTGACTTTTTGTAGATATTTCTTTGTGAAAACGCTCCTCAATTGTCATCCTTTCGATTCAGCGCCGTAAGAGAAAGTGAGATAGCGAACGTAACAACACATAAGTACAAAAACAACCTACCGGTGCAGATTTTCTCATACAGCATTCCATATTCGTCTTAGTGTAAGTGATTAAGAGTATTGCCATCTCAATCACACCTGTGATGTAGAATGTAGTATTCGACGCAATGAATGTCTGTCTATCTCTGTCTTACATGAATGAACTTTTGAGTTAAGGATTTAAGTGTGGTTATTGCTTGCCACAGTTTTTGAGACAATAACGTGTCTATATTTTTGTAATGTCATTGGTTATTAGTAAATAATTTACAATTACTTTTTGAATTACAAACAAAAATAGTTATTTATTATAAGTCAATTATTATAAGATTATCACTGAACGAAACTATCTAGAAGTGTGATCTATAATATTGACAACAATTTACATTAACGAAATTGATCTGTTCACAAATATATGTATTCTAATAGGAACCTATCAGAATACGAGTTTAAAATCATGGAAACCATGGCACGATCAAGTGAATCAAAACAGAAGAAAAATTACATAAAGGCGAATAATGCAGAGTGTGTACATGTCAAGTGGCGTTAAATCCTCTCTTACCACCCGCGTGGTTATGGCGAGAAGGTAAAATAATGAAAAATTACATTGTTTGTTACAGAAATCATAACAAACGTTGATGCAAACACAGCACTCACATGTATGTACTGCTTGCGTACAGCACGTTTCGACTTCAGAAAAAAAATGATAATTTAATAAATAAAAATACTAATTTCAGTTGTCTTTCTGTCTGTCTAAATCTGGTTCAATGAACTCGGATTAAGTTTTTTAATTTTGTTTAAATTTAGACTCGCGATTCAATTCGACCATGTTCTTTTTGTTTTTGTTTAACAAAAACACAAAATTAATATAAAATTAAATTATTTTTTTGATCCATATAGCACATCACTAAGAACAGATTATTTCACAGAATTTGAACAATTCATCCCATTTCAAGTACTATTAATATTTTTTTCTTTATGGACTGTTCAATTTCTATGAAACAACCCACCCTAACCACTAGAACGATGGGCCTCAACGCCTTGAGCGATGGAAATTTCCAGGCATTCAGTTTTGTATTTGGCAGTGCTCATTCAAAAAATCATACCTTTGAATATTAATATAGAAACATATAAACTGCTTACTGTGGTTTAAAGCCAATGAATCCACCATTATTTCATAGCTTATCCCATATTTGTAGGTTAATTGAGCAGTAAATAAATTAGAAAAAATCATGTACCTTAATTTAGGCAGCCATGGTTTAATGCCTAGAGCTATGAGACCTAAATATGGGTATCCATCGTTCGACGGTTAGGGTCGTCTTTAAAATGATTTACGTGTTCCTTAATTTAACATCACTAAATTGATAACATTGTGAAAAGAGGAGAATAGATTGATGTTGGGTTTGGTTTTAAACTCGCTTAAACATTAATGTTTTCTCTTGAAATAATTCAGTATTGCTTTTCAGTTTAGAGGTTATACTATAAAAGTACACGTTTATAGTATATTGAGAGTGTATTAGTAATTTTAATTTATGATTAAAAGCGTACATCTGTATCACAACGTCAACGGTCTGATTATCGGAGTTTTTCCGCGGCATCATCTTAAACAAGTAAATCCCCTTCCAGTGTCACGTATCGCATGCTATTTTTTTTGTCTAATTTACAATTATTATTAATTCTAATGTTAACTGACGGTTTTAAAATATGTTACAAAAGGTATTAATAGCAAGGCGCAATCCAAAACTTATAATAAAATTGTCCAATTATCCCAAATTTATTTCGAAAATAACGACGGGTTGATTCAGAGAATTTGACCAATTAATCAAATTTCAAAGTTAATTTTCGAAAATCAATTGCTGGAAGGACATATTTCTCAAATGGCAGTTCTTCGAAACACACACTTTTCAAATGGCAGTTCTTAGAAATACACACTTTTCATACGGCAGTTCTTCGAAATACATACTTTTCAAATGGCAGTTCTTCGAAATACACACTTTTCGCAGTTCTTCGAAATATTCATGTTCTGTGAAAGTTCTATTCAAGTTTTGTTATTATTTCAGTTCTGTAATGATTTAATAACAGAATTTGAAAAGGACGCAAAAATTAATGTTGAAATTTTATGAATTATTCAAATTCTGTAAAACAACCCATCCATCAACTGCATACAGATAATAGATAGAAACAAGAGATAAGGCACGGAAGCATGACTGTCGTCGAGTTACGAACAAACTGCACTGACTCAACGCGGCTATTGAGTGTGGAACGTGGAATTGACTCATCGCCCTTGAGGTGATTTTCTCACGAAAATGGCGCTATACAAATAATCCAATCATTATATTATTGTACGATGAAAGTTATGTTTTTTTTTTGTGCATTGCATTGTGGCGCGTCGTTTCATACTAATAATGGTACATGGCATATATATGATCCATTGTGAATTTAATTTTTTCAAACTTCCCAATATAATACGGCCAATAAGTCAATTTGAAGGTGAACACTGCACGAGAAACCCAACTAAACCAAGCCATCTGGAGTCAGTGAGAATGTGGCATCCCCAATTGGGGTATGTCGTGGGGCTGAAGGTTGTGGAGAGGGAAAGATAAAGGTGAGGAAGTACATGCAAGTACTGTACAACACGCCAAGAAGCAAAACAAAACTTTTGTTACGATAAGGGGTCACTGAAATACCCCACAAAAGTTAACATCATAAGGCTGTGTTTATATGAATACTAAAAATAAGCTGATATAATAAATAACTGTTGGCAACGGGAAGGTTAAGTGGCCGCAAACAGATATTCCACAAAAATGGTGCTACATATTATACAGGGTGTCCGGAAACTCGTAGTACAAGCGGGAAACTGGTGAATCTACATCACATTTGGAGTCGATTTTGTAGTATATTTTTTTTTTGATTTGAGCTTTCGTTATCGAGTGAATCGAGTTAGAAGTTGATTTTTTTTTTTTTTTTTTTAATCAAATTCTTATAAATTATTACTGAAGATTTAAGTACCCAACTAATTAAAACTATTTGAAAGTAAAACAAATGAAGAAACTCGGATTTGAAGCATTATTTTGAAATCACCCTTCATTTAATCCGGTGTAATCATAAAATATTTCTGCTCTGCGGGGTTAAAACATCTGTTGTTCAACCCTAAACACCAGAAAAAACTTTAACCCTAAAATAGCGGAAAAATTTTTTTTTTTGGTTGTTTTTTTTTTTTGTGAAAATGCTCAAATCAAAAAACTTTATGTTTATTTGGGTTCCCCATGTGGTGTAGATTCTCCAGTTTCCCGCTTGTACTACGAGTTTCCGGACACCGTGTATAATTTAGCCAATCAAAAACCAGGTTTCAATATGACGCTAATGGTGTTCACTTCTATCTTTCCGAGATAATATTTAAGGTGTCGTATTTACGCTTGCGAGAAGACTCCATTTTGTAAAATTCAACAAACAGAAATGATTATAGGTAAATTCTTCGAAAATCAATTGATATTTTTCAAATGGCAGTTCTTCGAAATACACACTTTTCAAATGGCAGATCTTCGCAATACACACTTTTCAAATGGCAGTTTTTCAACATACACACTTTTCAAATAGCAGTTTTTCGAAATACACATTTTTCGAAGTCTCAATTGTTAGAATAGCAATTCTTCAGCATAAATTTATATTGTTATGCACATAACCTAGCTTCTGTGAATAAATTATTTATCAGAATCAAACATAGTACATTACTTGTGTTTTAGACACAGAAACTCTTAATACTTTAAAATCCGCCTAGAATTATCACACCCTACAACTAATCGCCATTTTTGCACTGAAAAAATATGAACAAAATTCGAAGAAGTGAGATGTTCAAAGAAAATGTAGTCGAAGAACCGGTAGTTTCGAAGAAATGATATTCGGAAAACTTATGAAATTTGGATAGTTGCATCGCCTCGAGGGCTAACGTTAAACAAAATTATCTACAAATAGACATACCAATTATAATAAGTATCGATATGTTTTTTGTAGATAACGTTGTTTGACACTAAGCCCTCGACATGTAGACTGGTGAAGGTTATGGAATACAGCTTTCAAATGACAAGTAAAAAATAGTATTTTTTCTAAAACCATTGAACAATAACAGTAACTTTGTGTATTTTTATTGTTGGACTAAAATCTGTTAATTTACACATCCAAACAGAATCTACTGATCTGTTTTTGTAAACGTAAAAAAAAACACGTGTAAAGTTCACAAAAATTCTATATCTGTTCAAAGAAGACTCTATATTATATAGACAAACATTGAACAAAATTAACCCAAAAAGGGTGGAATAAAAACATAGATTCACCTGGTGGATTTCTTGCGTCGCGAACACAATTTTTTTTAGATACTACTAATACTTTTAACAATGTTTCTTGCTATTACAACAAATCAACCATCTTTTTTGACAGATTCAAATCTCCATATAACCTAAAAAGTAGCTATTTACAGTCTACACCATTTTTTTTTACATTTTACACATTAAAGCAATTGTAGAATTTAGTAAAAATGTGAAAAGATGTTTTTTTTTATATCCATTAACAAATACATTGTGATTGAGTTGCCACCGTTGTTAATATATATATTAGATTAAAAACACTTTTTATAACCTTTTTCCATGCGTTTATTTTCGTATTGAGTGGATTGACACACCACTGACATCTTTAGATTTTTGTACAGTTGTTAAAAAGTTGTAAGTTGCAGTAACGAATTTGTTTTAAGTTTTGTAAATCGCTGTTAATTATTTCTGCAAAACCTTTATTAAAAAGTTTGAATCAGGTACAGTGAAGCTCACTTTATCTGCTTAACGGCAAAACATAAATTAAAATTATCCCACATACTAAGGCAGGAAATGCCACGCATACATCGGTCGCTTGTGGTAATGTGTGGATGAATCAATGAAGAGCTGTAGCGCCACGCTCTGTGTACGAGGACCATCAGTCCAGCTAGTCAGCGCGGTCAACCGTTTTATTTAGAGGTCCCTTTGAAAACCTTGTATGAGAGTTTCACTGTAATTATATTAATCCTTTAAAGCGTTTAACCGCTTGGAGGCCATCTTTAAATGAGCGACAATTTCAAATACAAATAACCAAGAACTACTGCATGGGACCACTCACAAGGAAGCTACACTTTAAAGATTGGCATATTCTGACAGCACATTTGACAGTAAATTTATGTTAAAAAAAAAAAAAAAATCCATTAGAGCAGAGGTTCCCAACTTTTTTGGGCACATAATAATAATATTTGGCTAATTTATATAGCGCCGTTTTCGTGAAAAATCACCTCAAGGGCGCTGTACAAATATATATATTTATAAACAATTCGGAAGAAATCCTCTAAGTGATAGTGAGAACTCTATCAAAATTCGTTGCATACTTTAGAAGAACTAAGCGCACAAACAGAGAGACGCGGATAAGGACTTTGTTTTATACTATTTAGAGATTATCTGTTTTACAAACCAAAAAATGCTGTTGATTCTTATCACATTCCAAAAAAAAATTTTGCTATGAAATTTAGAAACCTTTAAATTGCTTCAAACGTAGATCACAACAAAATAGCACTGAATTGTCTACAGTGTTCATAATAAGGTAAGTACACAAAGTATGTCTACCGCCCAAGATCATATAAAATCGCCTCTCAGAGCTTGATCGCCCCACAAATTACTTAAATCTGGGATATTACCCAGGTTGAAAATCACTGCAATGTAGGGTTAAACGATATTAAAGATAATGTTACAAAATCGAATACTGAATCTGAGGCCATAGAGAAAGTGCAGAAAAAACCCATTTTCCAATATCAAAGTAACAAAACTGCATAAAAAAATTATTTAAAAAAAAAATTGTACTATGTAGCTCCTTTTGAGTTTCTCATTTGTAATCTTTTTGAGGAAAATGAGTAAGTCTGAATTTTGAAGAGAACCATTGTCGTAGGAGGGAGGAAACACAGAGGTCGGCAAGTTATTCCACAGTTCGAGGGGTTAAAGTCAAACAATGTTATCTACAAAAAAACAAACCAATAATTCAAGAGCTTAAATTCAAACAATGTTATCTACAAAAACACATGCCAATAATTAGTATTGGAATGTTTTTTGTAAATGACATTGTTTGACTTCAAGCCCTCGAGTTATCATTTTTTTTTTGTTCAATAACATTATTGATTTTAAGTCCTAGAATCGTTTGTATGTTTTTTGTAGATAACGTCGTTTGACTTGCTCGTGAGTTGGTTGTTGAACACAGAAACGAGTTGTAACGAACAACCACAACCACATGACAGACGAAAAACCAAATACAGTAGTTGTTTGACATCAAAATGAAATGTATATTTGAACTGTCTACGGTTTTATATACAGATTGCGACATGATAAAAGCAATTTTTAATCATTATTCAACTGGTTAGCATTTAAAAAAATTATTTTTGGAAAAAAGTTATACATAGTGTGTTTAGCTATGTATTATTGCAAATGAATGTTTTCAAAAATAGAATACAGATTGCCACGGTTAAATATGCAGTCTAGTAATGTAGATTAAGAGATTGTCCGTTCATTCTTCCTCCAGCCACCTGCAAAGTTAACCGTGACAATTTGCACATTTAATTGTTGGCCGATAGTCCAGTTGTTTCGCAAAAATTCACGTGTGACAAAGTTATCAAATGGCCATTCAGCACCATTTTGTTGTTTTGACAGTTGAAAGGTTCTCGTTAAATGCTGATTCTAGGTCCTTTTGAGCCTTTGAACAAATTGTGATCAGCGGAAGAAGACAACTATCGTATTGTTAAGCTTGTCAGCTTAAAAAACAAAAAATAAAATGGTGCTGAATGGAAATTTGATGACAATGTTACATTTGAATTTCTGCTTCACAACTGGACCTAAAAGAAAGTTCAATCCGATGATGAAATTCAATGCCTATCATCATAAATCACATAAATTAATATGATGTAATGAATAGTTCCCTGATATTTCATCAAAATTAAAATTCAACACACCTTCAAAAAGTGACATAGAGTCAATAAAAGTGATGAAACAAAAACTAGGTTTAATAGTTACTTATGTAACCTAATTTTTGTTTCATCACTTTTCATGAATTTATATCACTTTTTGTGTTGAATTGTCATTTTGAAGACGTACGCGGTCACCGTAATCAATAATAATTAAATAAAAATAACATTATGCAATGAACAGTTTAAAAGTAGCTTATTTACAAATATATTATAAAAAGAAAACAAAACATACAACCATTGAATTAAAAATGAACATTACAACTAATAGGGTCTTTGACAACAGTTGTTACAATACGGTTGGCCGGCAGTCTAACCTCCATGCAAACTATCTAAAAGAGAATCCCCATGACAAGTAGTACAAAAGAGGAACACGGGGAAGCCACATCCGGCAGCAAATGGACAATGGCCGAGGATGATTATGAAAAACGAGAAAATAATTGAGATTAGAATAAAAGGTTACATATTTTGTTTGTCATGGATGCTAGGCTATAAATTAAATTTTTAAATAGATTGCATAGAAAATTAACCACCAATTTACAAGGTGTTCTAATATGGTTGCTGTTTACTTTTTTCTTTGCTGTTTTTGTCCGATATTGAGCAGAGAAAACAGAAAACAGCAAGTCACCTCTCCATCGAGTCTGTTTATTAAAAATATTCCCAAAAGTGATTCTAAAAGATACAATAGGGTATATTCACAATTATTTTAGTATTATGTTGATAAATAAATCTGCTACGATTTAAAATGTTCCATTTTCGGTATTCCGCCAAAACGACACATTAGTTTTGATTCTTGATTTCGGCGACGTTGACGAGACGCCGTGCGAAGTTGGTGAAAACCATCTTACCAGACTTTGGCGGTGTCTATGTCATAATGACGCTGCAGCCAGTCGAAAAAAACCGTTTCGGAATGAATTATTAAAATCAGAAAAGTAAACTTTATGGACGGAATTTGAACAATTCATCAAATTTCAATGTTAATTTTCAAGATTTCCGAGTCCTATTCAAGTTTCAAATCATTATTGGCCAGTTGTTTCACAAAGCTGAAATAACAACAGAACTTGAATAGAACCTTCACAGAACTTGCAAATCAACTTTGAAATTTGTTGAATTGTTCAAATTCTGTCCTAAATCTACACACGTTGACGGTATTCAGTTTGTGAAAATATCCCATTACAAAATAAAGAGATTTTTTTTATTCCCCCAAAATTTTTTTTTCAGACTAAAGATGAATCGATAATAGATTCGATTAACGATTGCAAATTGTTAATTATGCACCGACAGAAAGGTGACAACTTGTACATAAAAGATTGCCTCGTCGACCACACATAAATCGCTGCACATCGTATAGTTTCTTCGTAAATCACTGTATATTTATTTTTACATAACTGTACACGCTAAAATTACAATAATTAGAATAACATATATTTATTAATTATTTAATTTTGTTGCATCTTCACAGGCGGAGAGCTGTTCCCGTTTAAAATAATAAAAAATGGTTTAAATGTCTCTGTCGCCATTTTGTATTTAAATTGCCGTTGTATTATTTAGTTTAAATAAGTATGGTGAGAGTCCAGGCCCGGGCTCGGTGCCGGGTAAAAAGCACACAACACTAGTTTAATTTACAATTTCTTAAATCTTATATACGAATCACATTAAGTCGCAGTCAGTCAGTTTGTGGGGGCGGGACCTCAATCGAAACCTGCAACCAAACAAACAAATAAATAAATAAATAAATTACAGTTAATTCTGTTTTTACACATTTTGATATAACACAGGTCCTTATAGAATCCTCGATTTACCTTCCTAAGCAATACTCTAGCAATTATCTGCCACCCCAAAAACTGGACAAGTGTCCAGTTAGCGAAATTGCATATATACAGATATTTCTTAAAAATAAATAGCCACTCAAACGATTTTTGGCTTCTTAAGTTTGCAAAATAGAACCTAAAAATATGGGATGGACAGCGAAATCTGGGCGGATCCATTGGCTTTAAACTGCAGTAAACAGTTTATATGTTTCAATATCAATATTTTGAGGGATGACTGATTAAATACGGTTAACGATCTTTCCAAAAATTTTCAATGTTATGTTTGTGTGATGTTTACGCTCGCGAAGAGACTACATTTTGTAAACTCATTGCGACGGTTGCTAGAATATGCAAAGGACGAATCGATATTTCCTAAAACAACAATAATTAATAAATAACCCCGGTGACTGGCAAAACGGTCAGCTGTAGCAAGCAAGACAGCAGAGTAACTGAGCGTGTAAGAATAAGAAAACCCGTCACGTTGGTGTAGAAAGCTTGACGCTCGAGGCTAGGCAAACAACGGATTATGGAATTTGACATATTAGTATAGAATACCGGCAAATTATAGGGCTTGATTCAACTAGTAAAAATAACAATGGGTTACGTGGTTGTCGTATAATCAAGCGGCGAAGAGTACTGTAATAGTGTAGGAATAAATAATAATACATTTCATTTGTTGACATCCTGGAGTGATTTTCATATTATAACGGAACCGACGGCCGATTTGATGGCCTCCATGGTCGAGCGATAAGGCTCTCGACTACTTTGCGACACATTTCAGAGTGGAAGATATATCGTCCTGGTGTAAGACCACCATTCAGAATTGAGACATTGTTCGAAATGGCATATCTGAATAGCCAGGTTCCTCTTCCCCTCCCCACTACCTTCAGCCTCACAACATACCACAATTGGGGACGCCATAGTATCACTGGCTCCAGACAGTAGACTCCTGTGCGGTATTCACATTAAAAAAAAACCTAGCTCGCATTTTCATTGCAAATACACATTGTAGTGCTTTTTTAACATGGAACGTATCACCTGTATAAATTTTATAAGATATCCCTTAATTAAATTAATTCATTTGGATGATAACAACATATAATGATGTCAACCCCATTCCTTTAAAAAACAAATTACGAAATGGATCTTTACACACGGATTACATTACAACTACAATACCCATTCATTCTACACTCTATCAATTTAATCACCTTTCAGACAAAACATAATATATCCTTATTCCCTAACTTAGCGGTATAGTATGTACATAATTAGTTAGTGTGATCTGTTTACTAATAATTTCTCAAATTTTTCATCTTCTTATAATTCTCTAACTTCTCCATTCTCTTCTTGCAACCCACACTAGCTTTAGATCATTTTTCTTATTTTTCTTTTTCATATTATAGTAATGTATAGATTCTGTTCAAACTGTAAAATTCACCCTCCATAAAACAGGGTCATCCCTAGCATGGAGGGTGAAATATCACAAAAACCATATGTACCCTCTAAGTCTTGTATTAATAAAATAAAATATCAGGTTCCTCCAATGAACTTTGCATGGTTCATGGTATTTTCTATTGCACTATCTTTTATATGACACATCAAACAGTGCTGTTCTACGACAGATTGGTTTAGCACAGTTTACGAGGCCAATAGACTAGTGATCTGAAGCCGTCTGTTTCAACGCTTGCTATAGAAAAAGGTTTGCTATAGTTAAATTACCCCAAAATGCGTTTTACAATCATTGTAACTATAGCAAGCCGTAAGTATTTGGTGCCACTAGCTACTATACTATAGCAAATGTTGAAACAGAGGTTTAAATAATCAATTTGATTTGTGTTTAATATACCTTACCTCAGAGATTTTAATTTTTACAGCATTTTGGGTAAATTTATCTGGTTCCCCTCCGATCCCTGAGTTAATCCATTTCCTGATATTCTTAAAAAATGTAAAAAAAATTAAAATATTCCCGGATTTCCTGCATCATTATTCCATACTTTGTATAAAAATCATTTTTATATCTATAAATGTGGGATTAGGGCAGCTATCAAACATTCATCAAGGGTTACAAGTCAAATGGTTGCAAGCACAGACATAGGAATTAATAGACGAGAAGATAATGGCGAGGGGTAAAATCAACTGTTGAAGAACGAAGGGAGTAAGGCTGACTGTGATTCGTCAATAAATCAATCTGACAGTAAATAGGCATCTCGCATTATAATATCACCATTTACTTCTTAAAAGTAAAATCTGCTTTTGAATGAATAGACATTTTTACATGGGAGCGCAAATTACTCGCCACGTTATGAACAAATTTGCGAAGTCCAAATTCGGCAAAAAAATTCGGTTATATTTTCAGAGTCGAATATTTCGTTTAAGTATTTAGTTAAGACACTTTTATAAATGTTCATAATTTACTTCCCAGCAACCAACCAGCTTTGTGTTTCGCGTCCAGACGTTTCTCGATGTGATAGTAACAACTGATTCATATTATACGATGTGAATATGCTTAAAATAAAGTAAAATAATGCTTATATATGGAAAGTAACACGACAATTGGGTTTATTCTCTTTTTCACATCTATTTTTACAAGTTTTCATAGTACAAGTCAACATTTTGCCGTGTTATTTCGTAAA
This sequence comes from Hesperophylax consimilis, assembly GCF_061612785.1. Lineage (NCBI taxonomy): Eukaryota > Metazoa > Arthropoda > Insecta > Trichoptera > Limnephilidae > Hesperophylax > Hesperophylax consimilis. The sequence continues at coordinate 4,891,502 of NC_142863.1, read as the reverse complement.
ATGAACCGATGATGCCTCGACCATAGTTCGCACAAGAATGATGACGTCACGTTTTCAAATTTCACTTGAGGCCATACGCGAGCACAGCCGGCTCCAATGGAACCGGTATGGGGAGTGGGGATAATACGCTTTTAATCACTTAGGGCAGGTCTACTAATATTCATATGTCTATGGTTGCAAGCAACTTTTGAAACCCCCGAGATGTTTGAGAAGGTAACGGCCCAACCTGCGTGCATGTCCCAAACAAATGAAAAAATAATAGTAATTTGGATCTGATTCCGTCTGTCAAGAAAGTGCGGAAATGTATTAATATGGAACAATTTTTTTACTTTTTTGTTGATGTATAGTACTATAGTGGTTTATTTTTGGGTTATTATGCTATGTTGCGCTTTCTCCTCTTTAGCCAAAGTTTCCGACAGCGTTACAGTATTCATCATCAGGGCAGATGTGTAAATTGTGGTGTTTATGTATGTAGAAGTGATACCGTATTGCGCACTTATCGTGTATCATTTCTACAAACATAAGCACACACTTTGCTACATTCTAGACTTCTGCCCTGATGGTGAACACTGTAACGCAGTCGGAAACGTTAGCTAAAGAGGGAGGAAGCTCAACACTGCATTATAACTCAAAAATAAATCACGATAATACTTTTGGCCGCATAAATCTCAAATCAACTGTCTTTTGGTAGAACCCTTCAAGCCATATTTTTGGGAATGCCACTTTTCATTGGTTTCACGTGGAATAGTTTTCTGGCAATTTTAATACTAAAAATTAAATTTATGATTAATTTGTTTTTTTAGATTATTTCGAGAAAACCATAGATGAAATTACTCCACCATCAAATTTAAAAAATTATAAATAGAATTTTAAAGATTATAAATAGATTTGCAATATTTTACATCAACATTTTCAAAAACAAATAACCACTTTCATATAAACTTCAAGATCTTTAACGAATCTGTGAATATTCGTTTTTATTGTCTTCTTTGAAATTTTGTGGCTTGAAGGATTTTACCAGGGCCGGCCCTGTGCAGGCGCAATTGGGGCAGTCCATTCCCGGTGCCAACTTGCCAAGGCTCCGAGGAGCCAAGGCGTTAATAATACCTAACAAAGTGCTAGGCTACGTTTGACTCGGGGCCGGCCCTGGGTTTTACCAAACCACAGTCGATACCCAACGTGGATTCAGGTGTACAGTGTTTGACGAATCTGAGAGATTGACAGTGGACGGGAAAAACGCCACAGCTCAATTTTGCAATAAAAAATTTGTAACGTTAAAAGTGCGCAGTAAGTACTTCCATTCCAATTAATGCCTTCTTTGATATGAAAATTTAAAAAACTTTTCCATACAATTATCTTGCAAGAAGTTTGCATAATAAATATCCTTAGAATATGATGTACAATTCTTTCTCCTTTTAAAAGTAGCACTAATTTATGAACACCATTAGATGTCGATGAGAATAACATTCACTTACACCATAGTGGTTATTTGATGTTATGTACATTATCTTCCTTTGAACCAACTTGGTGTTGCCATTCAAAACAATTGAAAGAATTGCAGCGCCCTTCATTTTGGTCAACACTTTCTTGATAAACGACTGTTTATAATAAAAGTTAGGTAGTAATGTGATGTGGTGTGGTGTGGTTTGATAGTTGCTTACCCATGCTGATGTTGACGGGGCTGGGCTGTCCCTCGTCGGGCGGGGGTGCCGGTGCGCAGTTGAGGAAGTCCCACACGAGGATGGTGTCGTCGTGCGACGAGGACACGATCTGGAACTCGTCAAACTGCAGCCGGAACACACGCCCCGTGTGCTCCTGGGGGGGAAAACCAGGGAGCGGGAACGGGAAGGACGGAGGACACGTTCAATCGCAGACGGAATGATCCGGCACCGGGCGTTTACAGAGAACCAGTCAATGGTCAAACAATTGACAGAATCAAATGATTGAGAGAATGATTCAGTGCGTCACACACAGGATAATTGATTATGTGTGGATCAGATAGAATGATCGAAAATGATTCAACGTCAAAGCGTTTCGAGAGAATAAACAGTAAAATGATTGAATTTGTACCAGAGTTATTCGATTTCATTTCAAGATAAAAGTTAAATGATTGAATATATTTTAAAAAGGTTAGATTTTAAAGTAATTTTTTCGGGGATGGATCCATTGCGCAATGTTGTAGAGTAGAGTCGTTATCGTTTGGAGGTTTATTTAGATTCAGCGTTGTGTGTTGTTGCGCGTGTCGGAAGGAGAGGGATAGGGAAAAAGAGAGAAAACACTATATATTCCACTTAGTCAAAGTCAAAACATGAAATACAAATACAGTAGTTCAACATGGGTTATGAAAAAGGCCTCTGGTTCAAGCGACTGAATGCAGAATATTTTTTAGAAAACGGTTAATTTCTTTAAAAGTAATTTTTTCATATCTGCAGAAGGATAACTAACTATACATAAGGAATATCAATTTCACGCTGATCAAGAGGCCCTTTTGACACCAAACACATCTGTAATGCATGCAACTACAAATACAAAATTTGAACATGATTGTGTTTCAGTCAATAGTCAGAAATGTTTGGGAACCACTAAGAACTATAATATAATTTAAATACAGCAGCCCGAGAAAGCGATTTGTCAAATTAAATTTTGAGTTGTTTGATCAGCCGTTGATTACACTGTCAAGTAAACTAATCTATCTACCTATATAAATAAAACTGTTCATTTGTTAAAAATCTTTAATCTTCGAAAGTTCTTCTTTAGAATTTTGACACAATGTTGCATTCGAATACGCATGTGTTTTCATATACCTATATTATATAGATGTCCACCTGTAACAGCTAAAAACATGATTTTTTTTAAACTGCGCCATCTGTTGGATGTAAAAGCAACAAGAGCTTTTGACAGGCCAAGCAAATGGCCAGTTAGTGGTGAGCCGACGATTTGTGACGGTCCATCTAAATTAATTAGCCCAGTTGTGTCAAAAGTTACAATAAAAGGAAACGATGTAGAAAGACGTGTTTGCTAAGAAGCAGGCGTGACATTCGATCCTCTGGCAAATGGCCGTTAACTATCCCAAATGGTCAAAATTAAACGGAATATCAGGTATCTGCAACGAGGTTTACCGCTGGGCCAGTAAAATGACTTAAAGTCAACACACTGAACTTGCGGCAAATGAACTATAAAACTAGAATCTACTAAGACAGGGTGGCCACAAAAAAACGGATTTCAAAATTCCCTGATAATTCCAGGTTTTCCAGGGCAGTTTCTATATTTTTCCCTGATATGTTTTATTTGGTATAAGGACATATCTTTCAAAATTTTATTTTTGAAATACGATTTTCATCTACGCCAGAAAATTAGAACAGATACATAAATAAAGGGAATTCCGTCATCTAAAGCATTTATTATTTCCTTGCACCACAATGATCTATCTATTCAAAACAAAATACACTTATTACAAATTTATGATATTTCGCCTGAAGACAATTTGTGTACAAATGAAAAGACCAGACAAATAAACAAAAGTAAGTACAGTAGAACCCCGATAATTCGAAAAAACGCGTAATTCGAAATTTTCGCCAAAAAAATTTCCGCAGAAAAATTTTTTCATACAAAATTTTTTTTAATTCGAAATTCGTTAATTCGTAATTCGAAATTTATTTTTGTCCGCGCACGAAAATTTGTTCGTGAAATTCGAAAAAATTTGATTTTTGCGAAAATAAATCATAATATTTCGTAAATCTGTATCTAAATTTTTATGTGAAATAAATTTATTATTATTATTATTATTATTATTACTATTAAAAGTCAGCCGTGGCGGTAAAACGCCGAAAAATGTATTTTTACGTGGTTATACATCGTCCTAATTAGTATTATTATTTTGTAAATCTGAATCGATTTACAATGGAATGTTGTATTTTTTCAAATTTATTTCGAATATCCGAGTTTGAAGGGCCGAGAAAATACGTTTTACGTGGATATATGTCGTAGTTTTACGAGTTTACACCAAATATCTGTATTTAAAGGGTCGGCCGCGACGAAACTCGGCCGCGAAATTTCGATTTACGCGTAAATGTATCGTATATTTACGAATTTATTTCGAATATTTGAATTTAAATGGCCCGCTGCGACGGAAATCGGCCGTGAAATCTCGATTTACGCGTAAATATATCGTATTTTTACGAATATCTGAATTTTAAAGGGCCCGCCGCGACGGAAATCGGACGAGAAATTTTAATTTACGCGGAAATATATCGTATTTTTACTAACTTTACTTCGAATATCCGAGTTAAAAAATACGGCGCGACGGAAATCGGCCGACAAATTGGGATTCACGCCGAAATATGACATATTTTTACGAATTTACTTCAAATATCTGAACTTTAAAGACCGGCCGCGACGAAAAATTGCCGATAAAATTCGATTTACGCGGAAATATTTCATATTCTTACGAACTTACATCAAATATCTTAATTTAAAGGGTCGGCCGCGACGGAAATCGGCCGCGCATTCTCGATTTACACGGAAATATATCGTATTTTTGCGAATTTTTTTCGAATCTGAATTTTAAGAGCCGACCGCGACGGAATACGGCCGCGAATTCTCGTTTAACGCGGAAATATATCGTATTTTTACGAATTTAAATTCAGATATTTGAAATAATGGGCCGGCTGCGACGGAAAATTACCGTGAAATCTCGATTTGGGCGGAAATATATCGTATTTTTAAATATATCAATTTAAAGGGTAGGCCGCGACCGAAATCGGCAGCGAAATCTCGATTTACGCGTAAAAATATAGCATTTTTACGAATTTATTGCGAAAATCTGAATTTAAAGGGCCCGCCGCTACGGTAATCGGTCGCGAAAATAAAGAAATAATTGGTATTAATACGAATTTACAACTAAAATACCACCCGGATTTGAAGAGGCGGCCGAGAAAATCGATTTTCGGCGTATTTTTTTTTTTTTTCATAAAAATTCGAATTACGTGGGAATTCGTTAATTCGAAATTTGATTTTTGATGTCCCGTGGATTTCGAATTAACGAGGTTCTACTGTATTGACACTTTGTAAAAATGTTGATAATGATGATCTTTAAATTTTATTACGACCATACTGGGTGTCCGACTCTTTTGACACTTTGTTGTAACTTTGCTATCTTTTTCTTTACAGATTTCGCACCTACATAGTATAGGGGAAAAACCAAGGCGGGTGGTTTACGACATGATTGTGTTGCAAGGGCTATTTACGAAAATAATAATATAAAAATACCTACTTATCTAGTTTGTCTTTGTCGGCATATCTTTTGTTACACTTGCCGCAAGTAAAAGTAATAAAACAAAACTTTGGGACTTCACAAATCGTAAATAACGAATTTCGTTTTATTTTTGGAATTCCCTGATATTTTAAGAATATTTTAAAATTCCCTGACATTTCCCTGATAATTCCCGGTTCGGTAAAATTCCCTGATAATTCCCGGTTTTCCCGGTTTTCCAGGTCTGTGGCCACCCTGTAAGAGCTAATTTAGAGAACCCAAATTCGTCTCTAATTCACACCACTCCAAAGATATTTACGTAACGGGATAAACAGAACAGTAACGAAATAGAAGATGATAACCACTCTAGCAATTGGTGTCGTACATATATCCACGGTACCGAAGAACAACGTCAGATGTGAAAATCTGTACTTTTGCACTACACAGTTTTACTGTTTTTTAGATCAAGAAATATAGTGTTGTTTGATATTTTGCATTAACCTCTATTTAATTAGTTGGAGAAATATATTATGAAAAACAGTAAAAATTCAGAAAGGAAACTATAAACAGATCTACTGCAAAACTACAAATTTGCAAATTCGACATTGGGGGACATCTTCGGGACAGTCGATATATATTTACCATATTATCTAATTAATACAATTCCTTACAATATGGAAACATATGAAACTACAGTTTAAAGCCAAAGAATTCACCTAGATTTCACAGCTTATCTTGCAAACTTGACAATCTTGCAAATTTTCCAAAAATCGCTCCACTGGATTTAAGAATAGCTTAGGTTAACCTTTTGAACGCGTTAATTTGCTCCGTTTTATCTATACCCGTACGCGGTACATATTTTCAAATACCTATGCACGCAATTAAATGTCAAATTATAGCATTCTGGCATGATTTATTGGACTATATAGACAGAACAGATTATTCTCCACAATATGTAAACAAATCCTCGTGTGTCAACACTCTTAGATGTTTATAAAAACAAAAACCTCAAATTTCATAAAAAGACGTACCGTATCTTTTGAATGTGGTCCCGCCATTCACTCGGCGTGTGTGTACTTAGGTGATAGACACAAGTGGGACACCATGATCACTTATCATTTTTAGTTATGAAAAGTTGTGAATGACATACTAATATTAACGCCATCCGTTGACAAAAATCTAAACTAAAGGACTAAAAGGCGCGAAGAGGCGCACTTGATTATCGATCTTTTTTTAAGAAATACAATTTTATTTTTGAGAAATTCTTGTAGATGTCAGCATCGTGATAGTTCTACGAATGTCCAAGTGAGCAAGAAATACATTTATGACGAAAGAGCGCTGGAATATCGGCCGTCAAAGTTTCCGTATCAACTGTTGATACAGCCGCGTGTGAGTATGGGCTTTTTGCCGTAACAACAGTTGATACGGCCGCATGCAAAGAGTTAAGTGTATTGTTTCTTTTTCTTCTTTTTCTTTAGTGTCCTGTTCTGTTTAAACGCGTTAAAAACAAATTTAGTTTATCTCAATGGTTGGTGGATATATAAAATGACGATGCATAGCAAGGTGATATTTGGCAGTGCCTACCACAAGTGTGCGCAGACAGAGCTGTGCGGCCGGTGCGCGCGGGTCGAGTGCGGCGGGCAGGTCCCACACCTTGATCTTGCCGTCGTACGCACCGCTCACAATGCGCTTGGCGTCGAAGCGGATGCACCGCACCAACTCCTCGTGTCCCTCCAGCACCCTGTAACAAATAACACATATGGTAAAACAATTTTTACAGCTCGTAGTCACCGCCAAAGAGTTTTGCAGGAGAAGCAGAAGATTATCACCGAAGCGTTGGAGTTATCAAATATCTTCACTGTATTTTTAAAAAATGATTTGCAGGGAATTTTTAAATTTTATCTATCATTTTCGGGTTAATTCCAGCTTTTTCGGGTGATGCAATGCGAAGTACTGCAAAATAATTTTATAATCGCGCAAACCTTTATATAAGCCTAGAAAAATAAGTTCTGTCAATCAGTCCTTCAAAAATGCTCTGAAGTGGAATCTCCTATTTATGAACCCCTTTTCTGAATAGGTTTTATAATAATAACATGGCATTTATATAGCGCAGTTTAGTGTCATTTCACTTCAAGTGCGCTTAACTACTAGTGTAACAAACTTTAAAAAAATGGTAATTCAGTATTAATGGTTCTTAAAATTATTCCTACAGTGTGTGTGCCTTACCCAATACAGATCTAAAATTAAAACACTAAATACACTACTGTTTATACAAAGTGATGACAAAACTTAGAATAACAATAACAGCAGGACAGGACAAAACATGAATATTAAAACTAAAACATAACATAAAACAGGAGGCAGTTTGTGCTCAGAAATGAGAATTTTCTGAGCAGACATTTATAATGTATAATGTGGCAAATTAACCCTTGAGACGTTGTTGATTTGCACGGATCGAACCTTCTACAAGCTTCCATTTTTTCAAAGACAATAACAAGCAGTATTTCGTTCTCTTTCTGACATAAAAGAAATAATTAATTTTTAGATGAGAGGAAGAGAGATATATGCATTTAAATAATGTGCGGTCGTTCTGGGACAAATATGGTCTTAGGAGAGTATAATGCGCGCACGGCATTTGGGACTGTTTGGGTCTTAGAAGGTCCCAAGGGTTAAGTTCTTTAGTTAACCAATCAGAACATTAGAACGTCAAAAGACGTAAATATGATAATAGCGGTCAAGACATTAGAGCGTCTTTTCACGTAAACGCGCGAGATTTTACAAAAATTGATTTATTTCCATCGCTAGTATACCGATTCCCATTATTTAAAAAACAGAGTATCGATAATGAATAACGCTACGCGTCTGTATTCAAGAATATCTATGGAACGTAGAGGTGCATTATCTAAGCCGATTGAAACTGTCAAGATGTTTGTTAATAATTTATTGCGTTTCTAAATAATTTATCAAAAATATTTTAGTTTGGACGGTTAATATTTTGAGGTGACTAATAATTTTTAAATATATTTCTTCAATATATAAAGTGTTATTTCTTTATGCTACTCAGAAAAAAGTACATTTTTCAAGGCTTTGAAATAATGGTAAGCGATTTTTACATATTTTTGACGTTTTCATAAAATGTATAGTTAGAAACGCAAATATTTACGTATAACAACACAATGCGATAGTGGATTTCATAATCTTTCCAAAACATTTTTTAGAATGATGTTTTATGATGAATGATTATTTTATGAGTCATGATTATCATCAATGTCCGGGATGTCAGTGTCCATGGCTCTCCGTTCTCGACGAAGTCATTCCACTCAAACAGCGAGTGGTTCGACCGACTCGTTGTTAGAGTGGAATGACTTTTGACCTATGGAATATGTAAGTATGTACCTTTGATGAGACTCAAAGATAAGAACGTCAACCAATGCATGTACTTTCAACAGCGATTGCAAGCGGCCTGGATTGGAGAATCGATACAAAGATCATAACCGCGAGGAGTGGAGGAGCCGGCTTCACCAGGGAAAGATCCTCGACAAATGAGGAATGGACTAAAGAAGGTTTACCGTAAACAGGCCCCGCACTCGATGTCCCAGAGGCGGATTGTGTTGTCGCTGGAGCCGCTGACCACCAGCCGGTCCCGGTACTGCAGACAAGCAATCCCTCGCTTGTGGCCGTTTAGCGTCCGCACAAATTCACACGAACTTGTATTCCACACCTGCAAACACAAATGTACAATCGTTATGTAAATACATCACAAACTAAATACCCCGAGAGAAATCTTAACCCCTCAGGCATATTCCTTCCGTCAGATGGTCAGATTATTTCCGCTTAGCAAAAAAAATCCAAATAAATGGAATATTTCTGAACATATCCGAAAACCTAAGACTATCTCATCTGTAGATGAGATAGTCTTAGGTTAATCAAGGAGATGAAATACACTTTCAAATTTTATTATTAGAAATATCATATAATTTTTTAAATGTGAACAAAAAAGTTATGTGAATATTATATAAAAGTTTAATAGCTAAAAATACTGATAATGTAAAAAAAATTTTTTTTTTTTCATATTGTCAGAAATGTTGGTTTCATAAAGGTAAAAATATTAATTGATTGATCATGATATGCTCATTTTTGTATATATTATGATGCACTGTATTTTTTACACAGTATTTTGCGAAACTTATCCCCTATGTACGTAATTAACCTCAAGCTAATTTGTTAACCGTTGGTAACAGCTCATAAGGTCTCATAAAATCGTTGTGTCTCCTTCGTCATCGTGGTGAAAAATATGATCTAAGCGAGGTAGAAAAAAAAATTACAGAGCTTTATGTTCAAATCTAAAAGGTAACCACAGAAGAATTCAAATGCTCAATTCAAACCATTTCATCGTCTTTCGAAAACAATTTTTGGTTTTCAGACACATTCAGAAATATTCCATTAATTTGGATTTTATTGCAAAGCAGAAATACTCCGAGCTTCTGACAGAATATGCCAGAGGCCTGAGAGGTTAATTCTTGAAATTTCCACTGATTATTGTAAATCCTCTGACTACTAGCCTCGTTCCTTCGTATTACTTTTGATTAGTGATTACCGCATCCAGTCCTCCGTCAATAGAGTTATTACATAAGCTAAGTGTTAATAAATAATAAAAAAAAAACAGTGTGTTACCTTAATAGTTCTATCACCCGACGCTGAGACAATGTATTTCTCATCGAAGTCTACCACGTTCACCGCCGCCCTGTGCCCCACCAAAACTCTCCTTAACGTGATCTCTGTTTGTGACGTCATGTCCCATACTGCGATCGATCGGTCCTGCAACAAACATTCAATTCTCAATTAGCAAGTGGAAAGAAATAATTACATGCGAGTGTAATAATTAATTTAATAGCCAAGTACTTATTACAGTAGAACCCCGTTAATTCAAACCCCGATAATTCGAAAAAACGCGTAATTCGAAATTTTCGCAAAAAAAATTTCCGCTGAAAAAATTTTTCATACAATTTTTTTTTTAATTCGAAATTCGTTAATTCGTAATTCAAAATTTATTTTGGTCCGCGCACGAAAATTTGTTCGTGTAATTCGAAAAAATTTGATTTTTGCGAAAATAAATCATAATATTTCGTAAATCTGAATCTAAAAGTCAGCCGTGGCGGTAAAACGCCGAAAAATGTATTTTTACGTGGTTATACATCGTCCTAATTAGAATTATTATTTTGTAAATCTGAATCGATTTACACTGGAATGTCGTATTTTTTCAAATTTATTTTGAATATCCGAGATTAAAGGGTCGAGAAAATACATTTTACGCGGATATATGTCGTAGTTTTACGAGTTTACGCCAAATATCTGAATTTAAAGGGTCGGCCGCGACGAAACTCGGCCGCGTAATTTCGATTTACGCGTAAATATATCGTATTTCATCACCGCGACGGAAATCGGACGCGAAACACAATTTACGCGGAAATATATCGTATTTTTACTAACTTTACTTCGAATATCCGAGTTGAAAAAATACGGCGCGACGGAAATCGGACGAAAAATTTCGATCCATGCCGAAATATGACATATTTTTATGAATTTACTTCAAATATCTGAACTTAAAAGGCCGGCCGCGATGAAAAACTGCCGACAAAATTCGATTTACGCGGAAATATATCATATTTTTACGAATTTATTTCGAATATCTGAATTTGAAGAGCCGGCCGCGACGGAATACGGCCGCGAATTCTCGTTTTACGCGGAAATATATCGTATTTTTACGAATTCAAATTCAGATATTTGAAATAAAGGGTCGTCCGCGACAGAAAATTACCGCGAAATCTCGATTTACGCGGAAATATATCGTATTTTTACGAATATCTCAATTTAAAGGGTAGGCCGCGACCGAAATCGGCAGCGAAATCTCGATGTACGCTTAAATATATAGCATTTTTATGAATTTATTTCGAATATCTGAATTTGAAGAGCCGGCTGCGACGGAATACGGCCGCGAATCCTCGTTTTACGCGGAAATATGTCGTATTTTTACGAATTCAAATTCAAATATTTGAAATAAAGGGTCGGCCGCGACGGAAAATAACCGCGAAATATCGATTTACGCGGAAATATATCGTATTTTTACGAATATCTCAATTTAAAGGGTAGGCCGCGACCGAAATCCGCAGCAAAATCTCGATTTACGCGTAAATATATAGCATTTTTACGAATTTATTGCGAATATCTGAATTTAAAGGGCCGGCCGCTACGGTAATCGACCGCGAAAATAAAGAAATAATTGGTATTAATACGAATTTACAGCTAAAATACCACCCGGATTTGAAGAGGCGGCCGAGAAAATCGATTTTCGGCGTATTTTTTTTTTTTTTTTTTCACAAAATTTCGAATTACGTGGGAATTCGTTAATTCGAAATTTGATTTTTGATGTCCGCTGGATTTCGAATTAACGAGGTTCTACTGTATCAACCTGAGGAGAATTGTACTCAAGTTGACTTCGATAGCTTGTACATGAATATTGTAACGTGGGTTCCAAATTCCAGACATGAGAATTGTACTCAAGTTGACTTCGATAGCTTGTACATGAATATTGTAACGTGGGTTCCAAATTCCAGACATGAGAATTGTACTCAAGTTGACTTCAATAGCTTGTACATGAATATTGTAATGTGGGTTCCAAATTCCAGACAGGAGAATTGTACTCGAGTTGACTTTTAACAAAAGCAAAATATAATAGTCAAATACACTTAATATTGTCTGATATTGTACCATTTATAGTCACGTACCTTACTGCATGTGACCATGAGCCCGTTGGTGAAGCGCAAGTGCAGCACGGCCTCGCAGTGGTGGATGAGCGTGTTAACCATGTCGCCCGTGTTGGCGTCCCACACACGAACGGTGGCGTCAGACGACCCGCTGATGATGACGCGCTCATCGTACTGCAGGCAGAGCACCGACCCCGTGTGACCCGTTAACACCTGGAAACATTAACAATCGATTAGAGACCAACATCATATTTGCTGGTACAGTCCAACTCTTGGTTAAATCAAACCATGATAATTTGTACCTCCAACGAACGCACTTCGAATAAAACAGAACCTGCGCACAAAAGCAAAGCTCGCTAAAGTAAGGTAACGGTTTACAACGAAGTCCATTGTAGGATTTTTCTCCGCAAGGCGTTCTCCCATATTTTACGTGTTCGTTTTTACTGTAGTGAGTAAATTATAAAACATTTGTAAAAGTGTCTTACTAAATTCTGTAACAAAATATTCGATTTTGGGATAAAGTTGTCGAATTCCGCTTTGGCTGGCTATTTTTTTTGCATATTGAGCGTGAGGCGGAATTCGACAAAGTTTATTGATTTTGGAAACAAGCCGAACCTTTGTTCGCCCGATATGGAATTCTCAATTTTTTTATTTATTTATTTCTTTAACTTTATTAATTACATTACATTGGTTATGTACTGTGTCTGCGTCACTAGAAAATCCTGTGTTGAGAGCAGTTTACAACAAAAATTACATTTAATTAAAAGATAATCAGCATCGTACCGTTGGAAATACATACTTATAAACAGGTTTTAATAAAATCGTTGATGTTTGATCTGTCTTGGCTGATGATCCAAAGACTTGGAATCTAATTTATATTTAGAATAATTAGTGTTCTGTCTAACGGCCAGCGGAAATGCTTTTTATAGTTTTGTTGCAAAGTATCTAAAATTTCTTTAGCCAAAAGTTGTTTTGACGAAAGATATAAGTAAAGACACCCATTCATAGCATTAACGATATTTTCGCGAATTAAAGCGATAAATGGTGTTTTTCCTGTGAATAGTTTTGACGAAGAAAGATTTTTTAGTCGCTATAATCTTGTATTGACAGATCGTAGAACAACCTAACACACTCTACTGTAGAAACATGTGCCATGTTGAGATTCAATCAATAATACAATAAACATGTTTCAAGTGATTTTGCTAATTTAATTGTTTTTCCCCTCTTGCCGACACCCATTCCTTGACGTTATCCTATTTGGCTATAAATACAAAATTAAAGCTATAAAAGCTATTTTTTCAATAATTAATGCTACATTTCTTAAAAATTAAAGCTATGAATGGGTGTCTCTAGGTACAAGTGAGAGATTGTTCCCTTTGGTTCTAGTATCACGAGTAATCCCAGCGAATCACTAGTGACGTCATCGTTCTAGTATATAGTAAGTTAAAAGGAAGAGGACGAACTTCCATGACGTCCGTACGAGCACTCGCCGGAATTAGTTTTGTATCAACAAACGTAGCGAACCACCTGGAGTGACCAATGGCAGAGGTGTTGGTTATCTGATAAATGGTTCCCGGAGCGGCGGTACTCAAACCCGCGACAAATCACATTTTAGCTACCCCCGTTGGAAACGGGAAGTGCCCATAAAATAAAGAGTATATTGGTCCCGTGAGAAAAAGTCAATGGTCACCTTTATACATTGCAGGGTATTTCTGTCCCATATCTTGATGGTGTTATCTCTGAGGCCCGAGACAATCTTGTGGTCGTCGTACTGCAGGCAGTAGACGCCCTTGCTGTTTTCACTGCGGCAGTTGATGCGCTGCAGGTTGTGGCGGCCCATGCGCCAGTTGTTCTCGATGGAGTCGATGTCCTGGATGATCTTGGGGAAGAGAGCGCGGTAGAAGCTGTGGCCGGGGTGCAGGCAGCCCGGCTTTGGCTTGAACAAGTATTGTATCCTGCAACATACATACAACATCAATTAATCCCTTAGATCTTTTTAATACACAGTACACCAACAGCAATAGTGTACTTTACGTCACTAACTGATACGGTGAGATATATGATTTAAGCGGCATTAGAAAGTGGCAACACTTCACTATGTATTTGCATTTAAAAGTTTGCCATACACACTTCCAAATAAATGTAATAAATTCCAAAGTCATCGACCGCCATTGCTTGCAGGTTTGTAAAAGATTTGTCCAAAATTTCCCTCAGAGCCTATATCATCTTTGGGGATGCTGTGTGGAGGGTATCTTTAAGGAAGGAGAGGTAGTTCTGGGAAGAAAAAGGTATGAAGGGCGGATGTGACAGACGAAGTCTCTATCCCTCCCAAGAAACCAGCTGTAGAGCTCTAAGTGTCTCCCCAAACCAGTCTCTACTACACCCCTGGTAAATAACCAAACGTAGCGACGAACTTGGGGGTGACCTATGGCAGAGGTGTTGGTCATCCAATAAATGCTTCCCGGGACGGCGGTACCTAAACCTGCCTCCCAAATTAAATAGTTAATGCAATAGTTAATTAGTTAACACATTAAGTTAATAGTTAACACATCGGATGAATAAAACAGCAGTTAATACTATAGTTAACACAAAAGTTAATTACTAAACATATTAGTTAATTAGTTGATACATTAGTTGATTAATTAACACATTAGTTTAAAAGTTAATAAATCAGTTAGTTAGGTACTCACCAGCCTCTCCGTTCGGCCAGCCCTCTCCAGAGCGAGTCGGTGCGCACCTTCCTCTCCACCAGCTTCTTCCACAGCATCCCCTCGGAGATGACCCTCTGCCACTCCCGGCAGACCAGCTCGGCGGCGCATAGCCAGCGTGCGTCCAGGTACGACAGGATGCTCTCTGCTATGTGCTCCAAGCCTTTAACTGGAACACAAAAAACATATAATGTTAGATATCTTCATTCTTAATTTGGGAGGTAGTTTTGGTACCGCCGCCCCGGGAACCATTTATTGGACAACCAACACCTCTGCCATAGTCGCCCCAAGTGGGTCGCTGCATTTGGTGAGTTAGTTAATCGCATGAATTGTGTTCAGGATGCGCCTGCCCACCAAGCTCGTGGTGTGCCAGATCAGAAGAGGAGGGTTACGGGAGACCCTTTGAGCTCTCCAACTGTTCTCTCAACCCATCGCCTTGCTCCGCAGTGGGAGGGATATATTCATATGTCCGTCACTCCAGGACACACTGACCTTCCAAGAACTTCCTCTCCTTCCTTTCCTTAAAAAAAGACACTTCACACAGCATCCTAAAAGATGACATTATTAACCGTTTGATTGCCAATCGTCGACTCTCGTCGATTCGTGTTTTAACGAAGATTGCCGATCGTCGATTTCCGTCGATAAGATTGTAGTAAACCGTTTAAATTTCAGATTCATTTATTATTTGTTTTATTTTAGTTCATTGAAAAAATATAACGTCTCTGAAATGTCTGACAGCGGGAGCGACGATTTCCACTCCTCTAATTCAAGTTGGAGTAAGAGTAGCTCTGATGATAGTGATGTCAGTGATATTATACCTGTGTTTCCCAACCGCAGGATGCGAATTTCGAGTAATTCTTCGGATCGTGACCAAGAAATGGAGAGTAACACCGGAAATTACTCATTTTCAAATGTACCTCCCGGAACCAATTTTTCTACCGAAAATTCTCATTTTTTCGAAACGCCTGGACTTCGGGATCCTCCTCCGCGTGATTCTAAACCAATATCATATTTTGATTTATCGAAATCCTTGAATATTCAAAGAATTTTTGGGGTTTTAAAAAAATATATAGTTTCATAAAAAATAATTAATTTTTGATGGCATTTTACAAGCAAATGTATGAATTTTTTGGCACTCAAACGGTTAATTATTTTCCTCAGGGCCTCCTGTGCGGGGTTAATGTAAATAGGACACAGTTAAGAATGCCAGATGACAGGACACTTATCAGTGTGTGGATGCGCCAGTGGAAGTTAGCAGTGCCCAGATTTGGACCGAGGAAGAGGTGGATAGACCGTGTGGAAGAGGATTAGGGCAGAAACGGGGAGGCCTAGGGACTGGAGGCAAATAGCGAGGGAACGCAGCCAGTGGAGGAGGATAAATCCCACCCAAACGATGAGTTGTCAACGAGCATAATAGCTCTGAAAGATCTACGATACGAATTGGAAATTACTCAAGGAATTGAGATTACCAACCTTACAAGAAAGAAGACAAAGGGGTGACTTGATCGAGACTTTCAAAATTTTATCTGGACATTACAGTTGCCCTAGCCTCCAAGAAATCTTCACTACTAATAAAAATATAAATCTCCGTGGACACTCAAAAAAAATCACCAAAACGCCTTTTGCATCTAATCCTAGAAAACACTTCCTTGCAAATAAAGTAGTGGATGCTTGGAACAAACTCCCACAACATGTCATGGATGCAACAAATATAAATCAATTCAAAGCTCTATTGGATTCACATTTGGAGAAGGAAGGACTTAGTTCAAACTTAAAACAACTCAATTGCTGTCAAACTTGTTGTGAAACCGGATATGAGCGCATCAGCAGAATGCTGCCTGCTCATTACATAATACGAGATACGAGGCGGAGTACCGCTGGGAGGTGTTGGGAGAGCTGTAGGGGGAGAGCCGTACCAGACGAGCACTCTCGAGTAGGCTCTTTGAGTCGTACAAATATATTGAGCTGGTACCGTGGCTCCCGCTCTCCCATCGCTACACCCTGGGATGTACATAGTGGCAGTATTGGTGAGAGGACTTACTTGGTAATAAGGTGATAAAGTCCCTTTGCAGCATGGGCTTGAGGTATGTGTTGATGTGGCCATGTTGGTAGTGGCACATCCGCTCCAACAGTTGCTTTACAAATTCAACCTACAACACAAAAACAATGGGTTAATTCAGAATACAAGTACATACACAAAAGGTATTTCCAGTGTTTTAACTACTCAGAACATTAGAACGTCAAAAGACGTAAATATGATAATAGCGGTCAAGACATTAGAACGTCTTTTCACGTAAACGCGCGAGATTTTACAAAAATCGATTTATTTCCATCACTAGTATACGGATTGCCATGATTTAAAAAACAGAGTATCGATAATGAATAACGCTACGCGTCTGTATTCAAGAATATCTATGGAACGTAGAGTTGCATTATCTAAGCCGATTGAATCTGTCATCTTGTTCGTTCATAATTTATTGCGTTTCTAAATAATTTATTAAAAATATTTTAGTTTGGACGGTTAATATTTTGAGGTAACTAATAGTTTTTAATTATATCTCTTCAATATATAAAGTGGTATTTCTTTATGATACTCAGAAAAAAGTACATTTTTCAAGGCTTTGAAATAATTGTAAGCGATTTTTACATATTTTTGAGGTTTTCATATAATGTATATTTAGAAACGCAAATATTTACGTATAACCAAACAATGCGATAGTGGATTTCATAATCTTTCCAAAACATTTTTTAGAATGAGGCTACGTTTCCCAAAACGTGAGTGATGAAGTTTTAGCAAAACTCGTAAATAACACAAAAATTATCACGTTTTGACAGTTCTCAAAGGAACACATAGTAGATAAAAGTCTTTGTCTGAGAGGTTAAATACTAATAAAAAATTACTTTAACCCCTATAGTGCGGCTGGCTGCATTTGCAGTTCAACGAAATCATAAGTTCCTTGAGGTGCACTGCAGTGTGCAGTGCGTAAAGCTAAGTTTTGGATTATTTCATTACTGTCGTTACTGTTGACATTGTAGAAGTGTGTATATTATTTCTATTAAAATATTCAATATTAT
The DNA here is from genome assembly GCF_061612785.1 of Hesperophylax consimilis. Taxonomy (NCBI): domain Eukaryota; kingdom Metazoa; phylum Arthropoda; class Insecta; order Trichoptera; family Limnephilidae; genus Hesperophylax; species Hesperophylax consimilis. The sequence continues at coordinate 4,873,704 of NC_142863.1, read as the reverse complement.
ATTTGCATTTGAGAAATTTACTAAATTTCTTTTGTCTCATAGGGATACGGGTAAATGACCATATTTTTTAAAGTTGATGAATAAAACAGAACATGATAAAACTAAAAGTTAAGTTTAGGTTACGTTAGGTTAAGTAAGTTTTTTCCATCACTTTTGTTGTCATGGAACCATATTATTATAATAATCCAACATCTTATAAGGAAGTTCAGCTAATAACCTGGTCCGCCTCGTTCCACCCCGGGAAGTAGGCGAGACATGCCTCCCTCTCGGCTCTGTGAGCTTCTCTCTCCCTCTCCTGTGTGGCCGTAGAGTCTCTCCGCCTGTTCGACTCCAATAGGACGGTCACCGGAAACTACATAAAACACACAAACATATTATTACAATTATATAACTACTTAACAAGTGTCACTGTGTTTGTGCATGCTAATCTCCAAAACCGCCCAATCCATTTCAAAGAAACTTTGTGAATATGTATGGTTGGTCCCAACTTGAATTACCATTAAACTTATTGTTAAATAATAATAATAATAAATATTGCTTGTGCAATAATGGAAGACTAACAGCTAGCAGGGGATTGAACCCACAAGGCCGCATTGAGAATCCATAGCTTTAGATCACTCAACTACTAACCTAAAATATAATTTTTCAATTATTATGCTAGCTAAGTCCTCCATCATTGCACAAGCAAAATTTTCATCTCGGTAGTCGGAATTGTCAAGTTATTCGCAACCTGAAATATTTAGCTTCTCTAAATAGTATAAAATAAAGTCTCTATCCGGCATCTGTCTGTTGGTGCGCTCAGTTCTTCTAAACTACGCTACAGATTTTGATAGGGTTTTCACCATCATTTAGAGAATTTCTTCCTGAAGGTTTATTAATATAATACATGCATATTATATTTATAGAAAGTAGAGAAAAGTCAGTGTTTTATAATAAAGTCATAAAAATATATTTTCGGGCGCTTACATTGCTAACGCTGGCTAAACCTTATGAGATACATCAAAATGTACTACGGAATTGTATATCTTATAAAGGCCTACTGAAAAGTCTAGATTGTGTATGTATATTTCCTAAGGATAACACCTAGCAACGCGGGATACACGTTATATTTTATTTTCAATGACAATTTAATTAACTTACTAGATGTACCCCGCCACGCGCTGCTGTGGATCAGTCTGTCTGTGCAGATAGAGAAACAATAGCGCGTGTTGCTTTTATGTCCGACAGATGGCAAAGTTCAAAAAAATTAAATAAAAACATTTTTATTTATATAGATGAAAATACTTAACTTCTAAAAATAAACCGTTAATTCCTTTGAAATATCCAATTTCTTAAATCGATTAAACTAAATTTGCAACACTTCGATTCATTTGAATTAGTAATCGAATTCCTAAGTTCATCATTCTGTTAATTTACCGAGACAAGCTGAATTCAAAAAGAGGTTCATGACATTGAAATTGTGCTGTCTTTGTTTTGTCAGGAAATAAAATTTTTGCCGATCGTTGTTGTTTTTATAAGGAAGCAAAATTTGAGGTCATTGTTTTCTGTATCGTTACTTTTTTTGCTTACTCTGACTTTTTTTACTTCCTATGCAATATGTCTATTTTTCTTTTTTGTGTTATTTTACGAAGTTTCTTTGTATTAATATTTTTGTTTTATTTTGTCACTGCGCAAGAGCCGCACTGCTCAAAGCCAGCGGGACTAAGTTATCCCCAATCTGGGTGATGTTGCGAGGCTTTAAGAATGTGGGAATACGAGAAAGGGGAAGGTTGGAGAGTACCTAGTTATTCAGATCTGATCTGGAATGTTTGCCTTTCAACAAGGCGACAATCGCTTTTATCACTCTGGAATGTGTTGCAAATGAAATAAACACAAATAAAATTTATTTGCAAACGACGAGTTTCAAAACTGCGAAATCTGGCATCCGAAGATTTTAACCGCTAGACCATATCATTAAAATACTTCACAATCAGGTTGTTTAGATTACGCCTTAATCTAATCCCAATTTAAATCGCATACAGCCGTGGGAACCGGGTGTTATGTGTTATGCATCAAGCCGATATAATTTGAAAGTATGCACAGTAATTTTTTCATATCCAATCAAGCAGAGGATAACTTTTATTAGACGATTCGTTTTACTCAAAATATGCCATACACACGGCAGACTTTCCCAGGCCATTGTTATAAGCGTGGCAAACATTATAATATTCAGAGAAAGGAATTATATTCTTGGGGAATATTATAACTGCCGAAAGAGGTCAGTTGGGGTCACGAGGCAAAAAATTAATAAATAATAATTTATTATAGACAATACAATAAGGTTGTATTTACGACAAATCATTTACGCTATTAAGCATTAAATTTATAGATAATAGAAACAAGGGAGATGGGCCATGAATATTAGTATGAAACGGCACTTTGCGAGTTTCGCTAACATTGTTCACCCATACGGTGTTTTTTTTTTACAGGATGCCTCGAGTAAAAGAATTTCGCTCAAGGCCTATGTCATCTCTGGGGATTCTGTGTTGAGAAATTTTTTTTGAACCCGGGCACCACTGCCAAGTCACCAAACAAAGCGAAGCATTTGAGGTGACCTATGACAAGAGGTGTTGATTATTTAATGAATGGTTCCCGGGGCAGCGGTACTCATACTGCTCGTATTGCATTACGCACAGCGACGCCCCGTCTTTGTTTCTACCTATGCAACAAAAACTTCTATCATTACAAAGACGATGGCGACAATTGGCATCCTTCCACGTCGTACAAGCTTAACTAACTAACTAACCATGTCCATGAGGACGGACCGCCAAACAACTCGGTCTCGGCACACGCTCCTTGCCTCATTCACATTCATACATCGTCTCATACATACTCTTCTATTATTCTGACTCTTGACATGGCCCGACTCGAGTATCTGATTCACTTGATCGTGCCATGCCTTCCTCGGGCATCCCCGACTTCTGCTACCATTCGCATATGCATCATATATCCTCCTTACACTCCTTTCTTCGCTCTACATGCCGAAACCATCTAAGCGTCCCTTTCTTAATCTTACTCATTACGCTTACATCCGCCTTGCACTCTTTGCGGATCTCCACATTCCTCACACAATCATACATGGTTTTACCACACATACGCTCAGAAATCTCATTTCAACAGCATTCGATCTACTTTCATCATTTCTTTGCCAGTTCCATGCCTCGCTTCCATACATCAGGGTAGGTACCAGCACTCCATTGTGGACTGCTAACTTCGCTACCTCTATTTCCATTATGCATGATTAAACTCAAGAGTTTAAGTTTAATTAAAAGCAAGTCAAATGCGCGGACCACAACGGTCAACAGTGTTGTGGTCCACGCACTTGCATTGCACAACCACAACTCCACACTAATGACCAAATACAAAATAAAGCATCGTGCAATAGAGTTGAATAACTTGTGTTCTCAATGTATAGGGTTTTCCAATAAGAGGTGTTATTTTGATATTCAATCGTAAAAGATCAATGGTTTCGTTGCTTGTGTGGCACGTAGCGCCGTCTTGTTGAAAGTAAACGTTGTCCAGATCAATACCATCCAATTCCCGCCATAAAAAATCACTAATCATCTCTCGATAGCGCAATCCATTCACCGTAACTGTTGCTCCAGCCTCATTTTAGAAAAAGTAAGGTCCAGTGACTCCGCCGGACCATAAACTGCACCAAACAGTCACACGTTGAGGATAGAGAGACTTTTCATCAATAACTCTTGGGTTTTCCGAGCCCCAGATGCGACAATTTTGCTTGTTGACGTGGAAATGGGCTTCATCACTCAAGATGATTTGCATTTGATTCACTCAAGTGAATTTTAATAATTTCAATGCGTTGTTGAAGCGTGTATCGTTCCATTTTTATTAATGGCGTAGTTTCTACTTGTCAAATGTCAAAAAATGACAGCTTCAAAAGTAACATCTACCAAAATAGCGGGCTATTCAAAAATAACACCTCTTATTGGAAAACCCTGTATTTATTTTGTGCTGGCATCCCCATAATGCTAATGTAAATTTATCCTTGTCAAACTGTAAATTACTAATAGAACCACGTTTCAGAAGTTTGTTCTCATAACACGAGGTTAATAACATTTAATTTTATCAATATCTAACTTTAACGACATATAAATTGATTAATAAGTATTCTAATTAATATTAATTACAAGGCTGTAAAATGAGTTGCTTTATTTATATTTTTAAATGCATACCGAGACTAGACGGAGAAATTGAAAAATATCTTGTGGATGGGAGTCAAAGTACCAGTTCAATATCTTTATATGGCTCAGAGAGTCAACTCAATGAACGAGAGCCGTGAGCTCAGAGTTCATACTATAATAATAACATGGCATTTATATAGCGCAGTTTAGTGTCATTTCACTTCAAGTGCGCTTAACCACTCGGAACATTAGAACGTCAAAAGACGTAAATATGATAATAGCGGTCAAGACATTAGTACGTCTTTTCACGTAAACGCGCGAGATTTTACAAAAATCGATTTATTTCCATCACTAGTATACGGATTGCCATGATTTAAAAAACAGAGTATCGATAATGAATAACGCTACGCGTCTGCATTCAAGAATATCTATGGAATTTCGAGGTGCATTATCTAAGTCGATTGGACTTGTCATCTTGTTCGTTCATAATTTATTGCGTTTTTAAATAATTTATTAAAAATATTTTAGTTTGGACGGTTAATATTTTGAGGTGACTAATAGTTTTTAATTATATTTCTTCAATATATAAAGTGTTATTTCTTTATGATACTCAGAAAATAGTACATTTTTCACAGCTTTGAAATAATGGTCAGCGATTTTTACATATTTTTGACGTTTTCAGAAAATGTATATTTAGAAACGCAAATATTTACGTATAACAAAACAATACGATAGTGAATTTCATAATCTTTCCAAAACATTTTTTAGAATGAGGCTACGTTTCCCAAAACGCGAGTTATGAAGCTTTTAACAAAACTCGTGAATAACACAAAAATTTTCGCGTTTTGACAGTTCGCAAAGGAACACAAAGTAAATAAAAGTCCTTTTCTGAGAGGTTAACTACAACAAGCTTAAAAATGGTAATTCAGTATTAGTGGTTCTTAAAATTATTCCTACAGTGTGCCTTACCCAATACAGATCTAATATCATAACACTAAATATACTGTTTATACAAAGTGATGACAAAATTTAGAATAACAATAACAGCAGGACAGGACAAAACAAGAATATTAAAACTAAAACATAATATAAAACAGGAGGCACAGGTTTGTGCACAGAAATGAGAATTTTCTGAGACATTTTAAAAAGGTACAATAAGGAGACAACCGAATCCAAACAATTACAGGAAGTTTTAGAATATGGCTTATTATAAAATATTGAAAAGAAGTTAAGATTTATGAATGGTAAGATTTTTTAAATAATTTTGTTTTTAAAGCCCGTTTAAATTCAGCCAAATTCTGGAGATTAGTAAGAGCTGAGGGAAGTCTATTCCAGATGAGTGGGCCTGTTGCACGAAAAGAACGACCATAGTAAACGGCCCAATTTGACCTAGAAAGTTCGATTACTAAAATCTACAGCGCCCTTGAGGTGATTTTGCACAAAAACGGCGCTATTCAAGTCATCCAATTATTATTATTATTATCTAGATCTGCTGACCTTAGAGTAAGCTGTCTATTGCAGAATGAAATTTCATTGTCCTACATGGTGGTCTAGGAGTCAAAAGGTCTTATAATGTAATTTCATTGTCCTACATGGTGGTCTAGGAGTCAAAAGGTCTTATAATGTAATTTCATTGTCCTACATGGTGGTCTAGGAGTTAAAAGGTCTTATAATGTAATTTCATTGTCCTACATGGTGGTCTAGGAGTCAAAAGGTCTTATAATGTAATTTCATTGTCCTACATGGTGGTCTAGGAGTCAAAAGGTCTTATAATGTAATTTCATTGTCCTACATGGTGGTCTAGGAGTCAAAAGGTCTTATAATGTAATTTCATTGTCCTACATGGTGGTCTAGGAGTCAAAAGGTCTTGTAATGTAATTTCATTGTCCTACATGGTGGTCTAGGAGTCAAAAGGTCTTGTAATGTAATTTCATTGTCCTACATGGTGGTCTAGGAGTCAAAAGGTCTTGTAATGTAATTTCATTGTCCTACATGGGGGTCTAGGTGTCAAAAGGTTCGTTGTCCTATATGGGTCTAGGAGTCAAAGGGGTCTTATAATGTAATTAGACAAACTCAGTATTCTTTCTAATCAGTATTGCATAACAACACTAGGAAATATCTAGTCAGTGGCAGGCTATGTAACAAGATGTGCAAAAAATGAATCGCGGTCCACTGGAGCGGATCCAATCAGAGAGAGTGAACTAATCTAAAGCGATTCTAGGAAAATCGGCTTCATATTTGTTTCCCCGATGATACTTGAGGAAGTAAAAGTCAACAACTGTTGGCATTTTGAAGGGAAAGGAAGTCATCTTGAATTATTAAAACGTTTTTTGTTATACCGCACAAGAATTCTAACTGTACGGAGCCAATGGTACTGTGACATCCCCGATTCCGGTATCTTTTTTTTTTATTTTTTTATTTTTTTATTTATTGCACAACAGATAAATTATCCAATTACTGTACAATTCTCAATTTGACAATCTTAACACCTATCAAGATAATTATTATACAAAAAAAACTTTAGGCTATTTAAAGAAGAATTATATATATCTAGTGCTTCTGAGATTTCATTCAATAGCACCATTCCTCTTGTCATGCTATGTTGTGCTAGAATATCTGTTCTTCCGTATGGTATTTTGAATAAGTCGTGTCGACGACTACGGCTGAAGTTTTCGGGCACGTATAAACCATAGCATTCCAAGAGGAACGGGCTATCAATATAGTTATGGATTATGTTAAAACTAAGTAATGCAAGATTTGCATGACGTCTAGTTTCCAAGCTAAATTTTAAATCTTGCGAGGTTAAAGAAGGTGGGGAGGGGAGAGGAAGAACGAGAAACACCAGGCTACTCAGATCTGGTCATTCAAAAATGCTGAAGCAAGATGCGAGTGGAAGAAACTCCCAGTATCACCCTGGTGAAAGACCAACATTCAGAATTCAAATGGCTTTTTGAACCGTTTGGTGACCAGAATTGAATAGTCAAGTACTTCCCCACCTTTCTCTTCACCATCTCCTTCCCTTCCTATCTTCCTTCAGCCTCACAAAACAGCCTCATTTGAGGATGTCAGTCTCACTAGTTCCAGACTCTTGCGCAGTATTAAAATTAGATTAACAAAAGTCTTTTAAAGCATGTACTGTTTGGATTCTAAATGGTGATTTCTCCAGGGCGATACTGTGAGTATCTACCTCTCTGGTAAACATTTCAAGAAGTAAGAATGTATGTTTTGGATAGAGAATACAAATCAAACATTTGCCACAAATTCTTTGGTCATAAATTTGAATTTTTAGTAGTGTCGCAAGGTAAAATTCAAATTCACAAAACACGAAGAGAGCATTTATTTACTACGTCAATAAAAACAAAAAAATCCTAGAAGTGTGATCTTTACAGATTTTAAAAAAAAACAATCTTACAAATTTATGCAAGAAATTTTGACTCCTACGCGCCAGACAGCTGAATGATATAGAGTATCTGTTCAAGATCAGTTCTTGCAATAAAAACCATTAAAAAAATAACAGACTTCAAAAGAAGTATTATGATATAGATTATGGACACGGGAAGGAAGAATATATACACAATGTTGCAACCTAACAAAGATTAACGCTACGTTTTTCTTTTAGATAATGCTTTATTCCATCAGCACCTCCCGGCCTCCATATTTCCATGTGCAATGTGACCTTAGAACGGGGTAGCTCAGTAAGGTTTCACATTCGTTTCCAGTTTACTAATATTAAAATTTTTGATAGATTTCACCCAAAGTGAGGGAAAATTGATTTCGGGCACACGGAAACGTCCACAACACACTTCTATAGGTTTATCTATTCAGTGGTAGAGAAGGACATGGCAATGTTTGTGTACTCTTGCAAAACTAGAGCACATTAGCTAGTCATTATTTTGTATGGTGAATAATTGAGATGTGAATCTTAAAGCGTTACGAGCTAGTGGGACTGCGGAATCCCCAATTGGGGTACGTTGTGAGGCTGGTGGTAGTGGGGAGGGGATGGAGATGGGGGAGAGGAAGGTCTTCGGCCAGGGCGATACTGAAGAGTATTTACCACTTCAATTTATCGACAATGGTGGACCAAAAACACAGATAAATTTTTAAAAGAAAATGTGTTTCCTCCCTCCTACAATGGGTGAATGAGTGAACATGGGTCTTCACTCCTTCCTCTCCTTAAAAATAACCTTCACACAGCATTCCCAAAGATGACATTGGAAAAAAAAAAAAAAACGATTATCAGAATGAGATTATTCAAAATACATTAAATGGCTTTAGCCTTGTTTAGTGACCAGATTTAAATAGCCGGGTACTTCCCCTCCCCAGCCTCACGACGGACCACAATTGGGGACGCCATGTACTCTCAATATCTAACCTCGATACCCTAGAGAAAGATCATCATTCAGAATCAAAACATTGCTTGAAACGGCTTTAGTCGTGTTTAGGGAATATATCTTTAATTGCAAAGTATTTCCCAACTTACTCTTCACAATCTCACATCATTCCCCAAATCGCGATATACAAATATAGACGATGTATTATACTTAGATGAGGAAATGAAAAACTTGGTTCCACATTTTTACCTCCAATTCTCAAAACGCTAAAACGACCGGAAACTGCCGAATCCGATCTTGGCGCATCACATACTAATAGTGGAACAAGTTTCGACAAGATGTTAGTACGCAATAGCGCAATTGTATTTGATAGTCCCGCTGGGAGTTGTGACTTTTGTGCAGTATTCACATAAAAATAAATAGATAAAGTTTACAATCTTAAATCATCACTACTATTTCTTATCATTATCTACAGAATTCATTCTAAGAATTATAAGCAATAATTTGTTTTTGTTATTGATTGAATACAAAAGATGCATAGAAGTGTTTAGATAAATAATTTGTCACTTGTATATTATTAATCATCATTTCAGTAGTTAGTCCCAGCACAAAGAAATATAGATTTTACAATGCTTTACAGGTGGTGATATAGGAACAAACAAACACATCATTTTTTTAAATAAATCGATTATGTATATTCTATCAGTTGTGCTATCGAAATCTGTAGAACTGGCTATAGGAAGGATGAAAGTCGACAGAATCTATACAAACACACATTACTTTGGATTGTTTCTGAAGTCCCGGTAAGACCCAAAACGCATTAAGCACACATAATTACAAAGGCAATTGAAATCTATAGAAAATCTATGAAAATGACTTTATATCACTTTTTAAAGGTGTGTTGAATTGTCATTTTGTCAACCATAGAAATGAGATCCCCGAGACGTAAGGGTGGTAAAAGCATGTTGCACCATGTTACAAATGTTGAGATCTAGAAAGAATGCAAAGTTTAAGAACAATATTAAGAAAGATTAACAAGGTTACAGTGCCCTTGAGGTGATTTTGCACAAAAACCGCGCTATACAAATCATCAAAATATTATTATTTTTATTAAAGGAACGCTTAGATGGTTTGGGCATATGGAGAAGATGAACAGAGAAAGGAGTGTAAGAGAATATTTAATGCAAAAGTGATTGGTAGAAGAAGAAAGGGGTACTACTCAGGAAGGCATGGCACGACCAAGCAAATCAAATATGTACTTGAGTCGAGTCAAGATAAGTGAATACAAAATAGTTTTTTTTGGGTGAAACCGCACAAGAGTTCCAACTGCTGCCAACCGTCTGGAGCCAGTGAGACTGAAGATAGTGGGGAGAGGAAGGAGATGGGGAAGAGACCGTTGGGATAGTACCTGGCTATTCAGATCTGGTCACCAAACACGGCCAAAGCCATTTCAAGCAATGTTTCCATTCTGAAAATGTGGTCTTACCTGGAAAGTGCCACAAAAATACTATATATTATTTTTAAGGCGATGCCATACGTAGTAATGCAAAATCATGTGTTTTTGGTTTGAAAATTTGGTCGCCTAGAAATGTTTCAGATGCTTTAATTAAATACTGCGAGTAGAATACATCTTGGCCTTTGAAATGATCGAGTATTTTTTAGTTAAGTCTTTTTAAAATTCCAGAAAAAAATAATGTATAGGCCTATGAAAACTGCTTTAAAGTTCAAAATTTCCTACTTACGAAGCCATTTTTGGTTATGTTTTTATTGTATAATGTGGGCAAATTAAATTATTTATAAAATGATCGAAAAAAAATTAAATATTTATGCCTGAACATCCACAAAATAAAATAAAAGGCACTTTTTGGCCATGTTTTTTTCTTGCATAAATCAAAACAGGCGGGTGGTGTTAAGAGGGAATTTAAACCTTATCGCCGTCTACGTAAGGGTTGTTATTGATAGCAGCTCAATTTAAAATATTACACGACATAGTGCATCGCCTTAACAAGTAAATTGTGAAATAACACAAATTAATGAAATAAAATTTACTTGCGCACACCAGGATTTGAACTCGCGACATCAGGTTTTCTAGTTGTGAGCCTTACCCCGATCAAAAAGTCAAGAAAATAATAAAAGAGTATATTTGAGAAATTGCATGATTGCGAATGAAGCAAGAATTTGTGCTAAGGTATAGTTGTGGAAGTCCATCTTCTCTGACGATCGCTCCTGAGAAACGTCACAATGGTTAGTTAGGTAGTTTTGTAGACTTTATCTAATAATTTACATTGGTATCCCCAACATCTATAAACATTGGCAACACCACCGACTGCAAATTTAAATGTGTCAAGCTGGATGTATGACTCACAGCTTTGGCATACTTGGAATAAAGGTAACAGTATTATTTTTGTTCATTTACACGGCAGGTAGAGAGCTACTTGTGAATGTCTTTTAGAATACTAATAAGGGTCAAAACCACAGAGAGGTCATTCACATGAATACATTATATAAATAAATAAAAACAACTATGTATACATAGTAGACCTCTCGTCCACAAAAGTATATTACAATTTAACAAATCAAAACCAAAATTTCCTATAAATCATAAGATTTGTAAGTAGGTACTTACTTAATTATAAACCAAATATTTTTATGTAACATTTTTTTTTTAATTTCAAATAAAGAATTATACAATTTGTCCATAGAAATGTCACCATTTCAGTTGAAAATTCTTTTTTAAACTTTCTTCAGGCGGGTAAGTACTGTAATATTGATTATTCCGATTTGACAGCTCTGACAACTCCGGCGGGATAAAAAGAGGATATTTAACAAGGCCACCATCTTCCATCCAACTAGAACCGGAACGTAACAAACAAATTTAAAGACAGATAAAATGCCAAATGGTTCACTACGCTTAATTAACTGGGTAGGTACTGAATACTACACAGTACACAATATTTTTTTAAAGAATGACGAACATTTCCAAGTTACAAGTCACCTGACAATATTTGAAGTTCTCCTAATACCATCATTATCAGGAAAATGTTGCTTAAACAATCATTTCAAATGTTGCTTAAACAATCAGCTTTCAACCACAAGGAAGAGGAAACAAAAATAAATGGATTGCCATTTGTTTTAACTTATAAGAATGTCACACAAGAGTCCGAACTGCCCTAAGTCAATGGGAATATGGGGTTCACAATTGGGGTACGTTGTGTAGGGTGGGGGTAGAGGAAGTTGAGAAGCACCTGGCTATTCAGAACTGGTCACCAAACACGACTAAAACTCTCAATGTGACAAACGATTAATAATCGAAAGGGTACAAATCTGTTAAAATATATCACAGCTTAACTACTCTGTAATCCCGGTTCTGGATCTGGTGTTCGGTGAATAAAGAATGTGAAATTTTGTCAACTGATAGCTGTGCGAATTCCGATTATTGACAAATATGAATGTGTCAAAACAGAAATACAGTACCTAACACGAATTTGCACAAGGCTAAAAGTAAGTTTTCTCTTTTTGGAGGTCGACGAATTTTGCACGGTCCGTGGTCACAAATTGACGTTTAGCCGGAATATAGAAGCCAACCAAAAAACTCAACAAAATATCGAAAAGAGATTATGTTTAAATCCATTTTTCACAGCGATTCTTACGTTGGGAATGTGGAAGAGGGATTTATTCATGTTTATAGCAATTCATCGAACTCAAATACGACAATATTAACGCGATAAAATTGTCGTAAAATCTAGCCTCTGCATTGCAGGCGAAATAACTGTAAAACACTCATTACACTGCACTTATTAATTAAACCATGCGCGTAATTCAACATAGATGTTATAATGTTTGTTTTAATCTCATTTTAGGGCCGCAAAGTAGCACAAAGCCTCGTATTCAAGTAGAAAAGAGGCGAAATGTGTTGTTGAAAAGATGGCGGTGCAAGCGAGAGCCTCTGACACTTTGACAAGCGGATTCACATTTAGTTTAAACAAAGGCAAATACCTGCGAATTACTGTTCACATCTTCTATAGTCTTATCACTTTCCATTTTAATCATTATACTTAATGTATAGAACGCACTAACAACGCGGATAATTCATTTATAAAATGTTTGTGTTCGAGTCCACCTGGAGAAGTTCCCACAGTGACGTCAGCCAGCGGCCCATAAATGAACCACTCACTAGATCAATATCTTCGGGTTTTTAGTACTGAGCCCATGGGTCCTAATGTTTGCCATAGATAAAAGTCTGTAACTGAAAAATATACGTCACTACTACACATACTCACCATCGACTAGGATAGAAACTATAAAAAAGGCGTAACCATAGACAATATAATTCTCATTCGGAGCCAACCCATTGGCTAGCCTAAAATCGGCCAATGACAGCGGCCTATAAACATGCATGAAGTTCGTGACAGCGGCCTATAAACATGCATGAAGTTCGTATTGGAATGTGGAAAATATACGTCACAAGTCACCCATAGAGATTACCGTGTCTTTTTTTCTGACCCACCTTTTTCTCGGAGTTATACCCCCCTGCAGCGGCCATTACGAAAAGACAGGAACTAGCGCCAATGTTGAAAAATATGTAAAGCTTCGCACAATAGTGATTGCACCGATTACATTGTCCCGGCGACTTTGTTGTCGCTGGATCGCTTGAAAATATTTTTCTGGGGTACCGGTTAATTCTGAAGCTGCTTTCAAACTGAAATTTTATTGCTAGAATTTTAGATCAACTTGGCGGATGTAAATATCTCTCAAGCCGAGCTAAATATGTAAATGAAATACCTGCTCTTTCCAGTAACGGATCGCCTAATATTACCAGGAACTTGCTATTTTTGGAGCTGGTTTCAATCAGATTTCATATAAATGTAAACTTTTAGACTCTGCAGAAACGGTCGGTATTTATTTCTATTTATTAAACTTAGAATAGTTCAATTTCGTGTGGTCTAGACGTTCATAGATTCCCATTTCTTAAAAAAACGGATTGCAGTTCGAAGCGAAGGCGTCAGATGAGAATGCTGTCCGTTTTATATCGGTATTTTGGTGGAAAAACTCTGATGACCTTGCGTCATTGTCCATTCAATCCTTCGGCACCTTCGTGCATTACCAGGAAACATGCCAAAGATTTGTCACGGGATAACAGGTCACTCCGATGGTGCATTCTTGTGTAACTAAATCTTGCGAGTTTCTTTAGCAATACTGAAGGAACACTCCTATCATTGGGCACTGGTTCCAAAAATAGTTGGATGAAGAACCGGTTCCATTTCGGTTTCCTGTAGCTGGAATCGCTGCGACAACCAATTTCAGATATCGACCATCTCTACCGTCCAATTATACCAACCTTGATGCTACAGCAGAATGAAAATTACGGGAAACTCTCCTCAAAATTATCCTACATCATGTATAGTGACGTTAGCACTCTCCAGCGGAATGAAGTAGAACTATAAAATTAATCTAGTAAATAATATGACTCATTCTAAACTGTTTCAGACTTTCTATTCCAACATGCTCAAACATGCTTCAATTTTTTGATTTTTGATAATGTGCGAAGCTTCCAATTTTTATTGAGAAATTTTCGGTAGATTGTTCATCTTTTGTACAATAGATTCTTCGAAGGTACTTCGAAACTTCGAACCTACCACCATAATAATATTGTAGGATGAATAATTTTTAAAAATATTTAAAAAATCTTAAATTACTGAAAGGGTACCTTTTTGTAACACATCAAAAATAGATCAGAGACAAATTAATTTTACAATTTACAGGACTAATACTATTTATTGGAATGCCCTTTCCCACTCTGTCGTGTTTTATTTTATTTATTTGAATACCGTATAAGAGTCCCAACTGCTCGCTACCATCCGGAGCCGGTGGGACTATGGCATCCCCAATAGGGGGGTATGTTGCAAGGCTGAAGGTAGTGGGGACGAAAATAAGGTGGGGGAGTACCTGGCTATTCAGACCAAACACGGCTAAAGCCATTTCAAGCAACGTTTCAATTCCGAATGGTGGTCTTACATCAAGGCGTTACTGAGAGTATCTTTCACTCTGGAACTTGCGGCGAGTATAATATATATAGTTTTTGAAATATCACAAAAAATCATCAAATAAAATTTACTTGCAACCACAGAGGCGGTCAAAGTAAGTATGTGTGTAGAAAAAACACAGTGTCTTCTTTAACACTCTCAAACTTGTTATTCGACAAGAAAATTCCAGTGAAATTTAAAAACCCTCACTTTTAATCATAGGTATTGAAAACTATTCAAATTCAAACAATGTACATATAAGTGGAATTCTTGGAAACTCTGAAGGCCCTAAGAAATGTTTCATTAAGCCCAGGGTAATTTATTATCCCGACTGTCGCCTTTTATTGCGGGCACAATGCACCACTAACACAATCACCAGGAACAAAATTACATGGAGATGAATGATAGAATTTTCGAACTTCACAGCGGTGCTGCCAAGGTCTGTTATCTATGTGATGATACTGTGTCAGCGCTTAATTAGCAGCAGACACACACCTGGACGGATGATGAACCTCGTGCTGGCACTGTTGGTGGACGCGGTGGACTCTCTCGCTGCAGCAGCTGGTCCAGTTTCCTCACCACCTAGGATTCTTGCTGCAGAGTCTCCATCTTCTATCTTCGTATCACCTGTTTCTGTACTTCATTTTATTTAACTTAATTTCACTTATTTTCGTAATATTTATATTTTTGTAATTCCTGCATCAACTGTAAAGCGCCCCTGAGGTGATATCTCACAAAAATGGCGCTATACAAATTGTCCAATAAATAAATAGTAAAGTTGCTGTCCCTTTCTTGCTAAAAACAAAAATCAGGTGTAAACAAGACAAAAGGCTGTTTTCACAGTGACATCACCGTCAGACATAATATGCACCAATACACACAATACTAAGTTTGTGGTGTTCGGCTCAACTTTCATTGAGCGACCTATAAGTACAACTATTGGAAGAGAGCTGGGAGGGATAACAACTGAAAATATCATCAAAGTAGAATTACATAACTTCTTGATCGTCAATGCTAAATTTCGAGCTGATTCTATTTTCGTAATAATTTACTTATTTTATACAAAATTATGGTTTTGTAAATTTTACCGTCTTACCAGAAAATGTACTTACATATACATATTAAAGATATGCTGGCGAACAAGAGATTAACATAATTAATAGAAATTGAACAAATTCTAAACCATTCTCCTCTAGAAGACCGTCGGAAAAAATCTTATCTCATTTGTTTCTTTAAAATTATCAACAATTTGATTGACTCACCTACATTACTAGAACCCATCTCATTCAATATACCTTCTCGTAGACTCAGAAATAAAGAACTGCTCTTCCTCAATCAACACTCGACTAATTATGCTTACAATTCACCATTGTCCAGAATATGTAGAATGGTTTTTTTGGTATAAGTCAGAATGTTTTTTGTCGCTCACTATGCAATTGAGGATATTTTGTATCACTTTAGTTTTAACAAGGTCTTGACTTGACACTTCTATTTCATTTCTATTTTCTTATGTTTTCCCTGTTTGTCTCTGCTTTTATATACCATTCTTTACTCTTGCATTGTACATTGTCATAAATCTCGTGTCGCTTTGTTATATATTGGACGTAAGTCTGTTAAATAATTAATAATAAAAATAAAATAATTAATAACAAAATTAAAAAAAATAACTTATATCATTGATGTCGCTATTCCAAATTCCTATAATATTCAAAAATCTGTTAATGAAAAAATACACAGATTTAGGAAATGAGATAAAAAGAATTTGGCATTCTCAGACTATAAAAATATTACTATTTATTATTTCGGTTACTGGCATTATACCTAGCTCTCTCATTCAAAATTTAGGCGTATTAGATCTATCAAAAAATTTATATATAAAAGTGCAAAAATCAGTCATTTTAAATACATGAAGGATAACGAAAGATTTTTTGAATATTTATGTTGAGGGATCAGTAGGATTTATAGGCCCTGTTAGGAGTTCTACCGAGCCGAACCCTCTGATATGAAAATATCTGGAGTCGGTGAATTATTTTCCCATTTGATCTCTGGTGAGTTGACGTGTTGTTCTTGTATTGTTTTGTATTTATTTTGCTTATATAATGCACTTGCATAATGTTGATTGACTAGATGATCATTCGTGGAAAAGTGTGTGGAAGGGTTTAGTTTTTCCTATGGGGAAGATTTAACCCGAACATAAAGTCGGAAATTTATTAAAAGGAGACTTCTAAACGGTGTTACATATTTATTTATTATTATAAGTGACAGTTATGAGAGACTTACCACAAATTCAGGGGCATACAACTGTTCAAGAATTTGACAAATAATTGAAAAATGACTAAGTTAATTGAAAGTAATAGAAGCGAGAAGAAAGAATGTACAGGAAGAAAAAAATGCTCAATCAATTCCTTTCTTCCCGCCCATCCTAAATTCCAATATATACCAGTCCATTGAATTACAACATCCTTCTTCTCCTCAGAGCACGTGTTTCAAGCCCTAACAAATCATTGCCCCCCGATGTACCGGTAATACCGCGACAGCGAGTTCTTCTGGCTAGGGTTGTATCATACCGTACAATCGTATCGTACACTAGATTGATCTGGATGAATATTGTAAAAATTATACTGATATCTACTACAGTTGCTGGGCCAGATATTTTCACAAATTATTTAAAGTCTTCTATCATGCTTTTTGTATTTTGAAGTAGTCATGAAGTACGGCACCTTCATAGACATAAACTAATAGACCTGCCCAACGAGGACGTTGGCGTGATCATCTGAATCTGATCAGGCAACTCGCATTGTACTATCAGTATCTATACTTCGAAAATAAAATCTGCATACGAATAAGTACATAGTCGTTTTTACAATGGTGCGCAAATTGCTGGCTGCTTAAAAAACTACAAATCCCAAATTGGGTAAACAAAAGTTTGGGCTTGTTTATAAAATCGAATATTTTGTTACACACACTTTTACAAATCTATTATAATTTACACTCATTTTTACGTCTCTACGCAACCGGATTTGTAGACGGTTTGGTTAAAAACGAACATTCAGACCCTGCACAGAAAAATCCCACAACGGACTGCGCTGCAAACCGTTTCTGTGCTTTACTTTTCTGCGTAGGGTCTGGTTATTTCAATGTGCGCTCTTCGGTAGTCAACGTACTACTGATGTGGTAGTTTATTCAAAGCATTCTTGAACCCTCATGGTGCCAAAAAGATAGTTATGTGGTTTGCTTCCAACTCGTCGAAATGATACCCGGTTTTGCGTTAAGGCAAGTCTATCTCTTTTAACATCAGTACATAAGTAAAGTACTAGCAAAAAAATAATTACTTTAATTACTATTTTTCAACTTTCCCAGAGTTTTGACGATATTTTGCACATTGCAAATGTTGTTTTTTTTCTTCTTTGTGGACTTCTTGGACATTTCTGACTTGGAGTCGTGGCACTTCCTGATGTGTTTCCTTTTGCAGCCCGCACTCCTGAAGGACTGGTCGCAGATCACGCACTTGTGAGGTCGCTCGCCGGTGTGAATAGTGGAATGTTCCTGAGAAAAATAGTATTAATTTTAGAAACTAGATTAACAAAAGAATACATTGCAAGGTTCCAGACGCGACCCAAATACCCTTGAAAGTGGAATTTTAAATTAATGTAAAGGTGTTTCCATAAGGACGCAATATTTCAAGGTTCAATAAAACGTGGTTTTCTTATTATGGCAACATATTGAAATATTTATTGAGTTATGTATAAAAAAAACACATTTGGTAAATAGCCACCACGGCTTCCATCGCAAGAGCGCAAGGCCAGCCCTATGCGGGCGCAATTGGAGCAGTCCACTCTGAGTGCCGAATTGTTAAGGCGCTGATAATACCTAACACCAAAAAACACATCGCAAGATAACGCACCTTGAGATTATTTATTTAACAATTTAACAACCCCAGGCCCAGGAACGAATTATAAGTGGCCCCCGTGAACCATTTTCAAAAAACCCGCCAATCCGCCAATTTGAAAAAGTGTCGCGGGCCCGCGGTAAAACAAACAATGCAGTTTGCGCGCGGTCACCAGTGTTGTCAACGAAGGCGATTTATCGCTATTTAGGCTACTCAGAACGAGAATCAGCGATGAAAAAATCTAGCCTGTTGAACTTACTTTTTAAACAAAAATACACCGGTTTTTGATATAATATTTTATGCGTCCGAAATGGAATCTTGTAGCCACCCCCACCCCCCCCCCATGGAATTCGAAAAATTGTTGTGGGGAATCACATATGATGTTTTTGGGTGCGCGGAACCTTTTCTCAGCGAAGTTCCGTAACAACCCCCCCCCCCCCCCCCCCATGGATTTCAAATATTTTGTGGGGAGCACTCATGGCCCAACTGTTAAAAAGGTTGGGCAGCCTTGATCTACAGCGTCTACTGGTATTGACAAGGGCCGTCAAAATCTTACATCAGGGCTGGCCACATACATGCTCTTTTGGCAAAATTGCAATAACGTTGTTGCATTGTAATGTGTGTTTCACAT
The DNA here is from genome assembly GCF_061612785.1 of Hesperophylax consimilis. Lineage (NCBI taxonomy): Eukaryota > Metazoa > Arthropoda > Insecta > Trichoptera > Limnephilidae > Hesperophylax > Hesperophylax consimilis. The sequence continues at coordinate 4,854,649 of NC_142863.1, read as the reverse complement.
CACTAACCGAACCATTACATTCGAAATTTTCTTTTCACAGTAGATGAATTAGGGACATTATTTCAACCGAATATTGGACGCACTTTATGAATCGTGGCAGTCAAACTTTCACCATTTTTATAATGATGTTTAACAATTAGAACGCGTTGTTCTATCGTTTAACCACTCAGAACATTAGAACGTCAAAAGACGTAAATATGATAATAGCGGTCAAGACATTAGAACGTCTTTTCACGTAAACGCGCGAGATTTTACAAAAATTGATTTATTTCCATCACTAGTATACGGATCGCCATGATTTAAAAAACAGAGTATCGATAATGAATAACGCTATGCGTCTGTATTCAAGAATATCTATGGAACGTAGAGGTGCATTATCTAAGCCAATTGAAACTGTCAAGATGTTCGTTAATAATTTATTGCGTTTCTAAATAATTTATTAAAAATATTTTAGTTTGGACAGTTAATATTTTGAGGTGACTAATAGTTTTTAAATATATTTCTTCAATATATAAAGTTTTATTCCTTTATGCTACTCAGAAAAAAGTACATTTTTCAAGGATTTGAAATAATGGTAAGCGATTTTTACATATTTTTGACGTTTTCATAAAATGTATATTTAGAAACGCAAATATTTACATATAACAACACAATGCGATAGTGGATTTCATAATCTTTCCAAAGCATTTTTTAGAATGAGGCTACGTTTCCCAAAACGTGAGTTATGAAGATTTTAGTAAAACTCGTAAATAACACAAAAATTATCACGTTTTGACAGTTCTCAAAGGGAAACATAATAAATAAAATTCTATGTCTGAGAGGTTAATGCTCCATATTAACTAACTCCCATCTGTCTCCTATCGAGTTGTCATGACATAATCATGTGACATCATGACAGCCAAGCTGGCGTGCAATTCAGATATGGCGCTCCTATTGAAACATTCTTTATAATTGAATATAGAAATTACCTTGACAGCTTCGTTAGTTTTGAACATCTTATTGCAGACCGGACATGCGTACTTCCTCTCGTTGGTGTGGATAGTTATGTGGTACTTCAGGTTGCCGGGCTGCTTGAAACTGAAACGCAAAGAAATGTTATCACAATTGCTGTACATATTTAGGTTAGAATGACTATTTAATTTAATGAGTTTTTAACTAGCTGTACCCCGCCATGAATTGCTATGGCTCAGTCTGTCTGTGCAGATAGAGAAACAATAGCGCGTGTTGCTTTTACGTCCAACAGATGGCACTGTTTTTCAAAAAAAGCATGTTTGTCCAACAGATGGCGCTGTTTTTAAAAAAAGCATATTTTTATGTGTCACTGGTGACATATATAAAAACACATGCGAATTTGAAAGTAACGTTGTGTCGAAATTTCAAAGCAATCAGTAAAGAACTTTCGTAGATTCAAGATTTTGAACAAACAAACATTTACATTTAGACCAGTTACCTCGTCATGCATTGCTGTAGCTCAGTCTGTCTGTGCAGATAGAGAGACAATAGCGCGTGTTGCTCTTAGATCCAACAGATGGCACTGTTTTAAAAAAAAAGCATGTTTGTCCAACAGATTTTTATTTATATAGTAACCTCTCGGGCAATTTTGGGAGATATTCTTTACAGACAACAAACAACCGTAGTCTTTTCGTAGTCTTATCAGGAGATATATCTCCCAGCTTGATACAGTCTCATAAATGTTATGCTATCTCATTTTGTATTACGGTGAGAAATATGATTTTAGTTGTGTTAGAAAGAGAGAACATCGCGCTTTCAGTTTGCATTAAAAAAAATTACCATAATGCTCCATAAAAATTAAAAATAATTCTATGAAACAACAATCAGCATTTGAAAATTAAACGAAAAAAAGTGGAGAGACAATAACTTTTGCGATACCTTTGTCTAATTGATTGAGTTTTTTAGTTTCATGGGCAAACTTTCGGGATCGCTGGCGACTCTTGATACGATTTTTTTTTTAATAAAATCCTTTGATTCACCTTAATTATTACAAAAGGAAACTGACTGCATTTGGGAAATTTTTGATTTTAGCATTTTAATTATTAATTATGTAAAATGAAAATTTGCTTTTGTTGTATGGGTACCCAACAAATATCATGACGATAAAAGATACGGCAATTAGGTAGGTGTGCAATGATTGTCAAGTTTTCATTGAATATTACGACAAGTCACAAAGATATTATGACAAGTTTTGGATAGCCTTACATTTTTTTTTACTTGAAATTTCTGAATATTAAAAAATAAAGTATTTTGTTCACACCATTGATGAAGTTGTTCTATAAAATTTGGCAATCGTATTCTTTTATACATTTTTAAGTCATCAGCAAATAGCAGGACTTCTACATCATTAAATTGGTCAATAATGTCATTGATAAATAATAAGAACAATATTGGGCCAAGGTGGGACCCTTGAGGAACCCCACTTGTAGCCTCAAATATATAGATTGTATAGAATTCATTTTTATGCTAAGCACCCTATTGCTCTTTGATACCTTTGATTCCCAATAATCAGAGTTTATGAGGGACAGGTGACATGGATTGGCAGCTTGCGACTTTTGAGCGTGATAGAGTGCTAAGTTTGAAAAATTCGACATTATTGATGTCATTTAGTCTAAAAATATATAAGTTTCAGTTTGGCCGTACGCCGCACATATTTCCTGAAAAGCTTCATACAAAACACTGAATTATTACTGAAAAAAAGAAGACCTTTTCGGCTACAAAATTTTTTGTAATATTACAGTAGAACCTCGTTAATTCGAAATCCATGGGACATCAAAAATCAAATTTCGAATTAACGAATTCCCACGTAATTCGAAATTTTATGAAAAAAAAAAATACGCCGAATATCGATTTTCTCGGCCGCCTCTTCAAATCCGGGTGGTATTTTAGTTGTAAATTCGTATTAATACCAATTATTTCTTTATTTTCGCGGTCGATTACCGTAGCGGCCGGCTCTTTAAATTCAGATATTCGCAATAAATTCGTAAAAATGCTACATATTTACGCGTAAATCGAGATTTCGCTGCCGATTTCGGTCGCGGCCTACCCTTTAAATTGAGATATTCGTATAAATACGATATATTTCCGCGTAAATAAAGATTTCGCTGTAATTTTCCGTCGCGGCCGGCCCTTTATTTCAAATATCTGAATTTAAATTCGTAAAAATACGATATATTTCCGCCTTTAACGAGAACTCGCGGCCGTATTCCGTCGCGGCCGGCTCTTCAAATTCAGATATTCGAAATAAATTCTTAAAAATATGATATATTTCCGCGTAAATCGAATTTTATTGGCAGTTTTTCGTCGCGGCCGGCTTTAGTTCAGATATTTGAAGTAAATTTGTAAAAATATATCATATTTCGGCGTGAATCGAAATTTTTCGGCCGATTTCCGTCGCGCCGAATTTTTTTAACTCGGATATTCGAAATAAAGTTAGTAAAAATACGATACATTTCCGCGTAAATTGAAATTTCGCATCCGATTTCCGTCGCGGTGGGCCATTTAAAATTCAGATATTCTAAATAAATTCTTATAAATATAATATATTTCCGCGTAAATCGAATTTTATTGGCAATTTTTCGTCGCGGCCGGCCTTAGTTCAGATATTTGAAGTAAATTCGTAAAAATATGTCATATTTGGGCGTGAATCGAAATTTTTCGGCCGATTTCCGTCGCGCCGTATTTTTTTAACTCGGATATTCGAAATAAAGTTAGTAATCTCAGGAGACACATGCAACTGTTGGGAGTGGAAAACACCAACATCTGTAGGAAATGTGAAGAGGAGGAAGAGACTCCAATTCACCTATGGTGCCAATGTCCCGCTCTGCTGGGAATAAGGCTCAGATACCTGGGAAGACACAGTGTGGAACCAGAAGACATAGCCACATATCCAATGACAGCCCTGGTGAACTTCATTAAAGGGACCGGGTTACTGGCAAGGGAATGAGGTAAAATGGGAGATAGTACAATGGGCCTATGGCCTAAGTGCTCGCGGGGAACGTAAGTAAACCGCCTCCGACTTTAAAAAAAAAAAATAAAAAAATAGTAAAAATACGATATATTTCCGCGTAAATTGAAATTTCGCATCCGATTTCCGTCGCGGTGGGCCATTTAAAATTCAGATATTCAAAATAAATTTGTAAAAATACGAAATATTTACGCGTAAATCGAAATTTCGCGGCCGATTTCCGTCGCAGCGGGCCATTTGATATTCAAATATTCGACATAAATTCTTAATATACGATACATTTACGCGTAAATCGAAATTACGCGGCCGACCCTTTAAATTCAGATATTTTGTGTAAACTCGTAAAACTACGACATATATCCGCGTAAAACGTATTTTCTCGGCCCTCCAAACTCGGAAATTCGAAATAAATTTGAAAAAGTACGACATTCCAGTGTAAATCGATTCAGATTTACAAAATAATAATACTAATTAGGACGATGTATAACCACGTAAAAATACATTTTTCGGCGTTTTACCGCCACGGCTGACTTTTAGATTTAGATTTACGAAATATGATGATTTATTTTCGCAAAAATCAATTTTTTTCGAATTACATCAACAAATTATCGTGCGCGGACAAAAATAAATTTCGAATTACGAATTAACGAATTTGAATTAAAAAAATTTTTGGATGAAAAAATTTTTCTGTGGAAATTTTTTTGGCGAAAATTTCGAATTACGCGTTTTTTCGAATTATCGGGGTTCGAATTAACGGGGTTCTACTGTATCACTCTAGTACACCCAAAAGTCACGAGCCGCCACCGGTGGTAAATATCACATAGACAATATCGATAATCGTAGCAAAGACAATGTAGAGTTGTGGAGTCATCAACTCATAGACGGTTGGTGGTTTACCTCTTATCGCAGTACGGACAGGGGTAGGGACGAGAGTCGGAGTGCGAGCGCATGTGCGTCTTGAGGTCGGTGCAGGCCTTGCCGCACTGAGGACACACGTGGGCGCCCTCCGCCGCGTGCAGCCGCTCGTGGATGGACATGTTGCTGGACAGGGCGAAGCACTTGCCACAGGTCTGGAAATACAAAAAAAATAATGAAACAGCGAAAGAATGACTGAGTTATCTATATATAATTGTTCGTTAGGCAAAGTGGAAAATTGGGCGCGATAGCCTAGTGGTTTGGTCATTCAAGTATCTGTTGGTATTAGTCCTGAGTCGATCATGAACTACCCAATCATTATAACCCACTCACGAACCAGCAATGAGCAATCAGGTTACTTTAAGATTCCATCATCAGCACCCGTGTCTCTAGATGGGTGTGTCGAGCGACAATAGATGTATGAAATCTGTAGACTAGGCATCTCAAATCTCGTTCTTGCCAAAGACAAATAGAGATGGTAGCTACCTGAAATCTAAAATAGACCTTACTTTTTTTACTTACTACATGCCTTCCTACGTTAAACATAAGTACCCGTTCAAGGGGTACTCGGTTACTTATGACTTGTGGCAGCCAGCAGCGGGCAGCGTGAGCATCAATCCCTCCTCTCTATTCAATGGCAATTTTTGACCCAATCACTTCGCCAGAAGGCCATGAGCGACCTGGGTCATGTAAAATGAATGATTGACCCAGCTCTAGTTGGTATGTATTGTGATTTTATAATATGCATAAGTAGATAAGTGTGTCTCACCTTACAAGCGAATGGTTTCTCACCGGTGTGTTGTCGCATGTGTTCGGGCAGATAGCTGACCGAGACAAACTTCTTTCCTGTTAATAACACAAATTATTAATTCTAGACTTGTAAGAAGTCAAAAGGTGGGTCAAATCCTAGCACTGGAAGGAATGGGACAGGTCACCCAGAATGAAACAATCCAAAGTACCCATAAATGAACCAGACCCTAGACGAGAACGAACTATGCAGGCAGCCAGAACATTCCTGGCTGTCTTTAACCGTTTGAGTGCCAAAAAATTCATACAGTTGCTTGTAAAATGCCACCAAAAAAACATTATTTTTTATGAAACTATATATTTTTTTAAAACCCCATAAATTCTTTGAATTTTCAAGGATTTCGATGATTTTTTCGGTGTTTTATTAAAGAATATTGGTTTAGAATCACGCGGAGGAGGATCCCGAAGTCCAGGCGTTTCGAAAAAATGAGAATTTTCGGTAGAAAAATTGATTCCGGGTACCTAAAAATGTACCTCATTTGAAAATGAGTAATTTCCGGTGTTACTCTCCATTTCTTGGTCACGATCCGAAGAATTACTGGAAATTCGCATCCTGCGGTTGGGAAACACAGGTATGACATCACTGACATCACTCTCATCAGAGCTACTCTTACTCCAACTTGAATTAGAGGGAAATCGTCGCTCCCGCTGTCAGACATTTCAGAGACGTTATATTTTTTCAATTAACTAAAATAAAAAAAATAATAAATGAATCTGAAATTTAAACGGTTTACTACGATCTTACAACTATTAAGATAATATTAGAATAATATTTACCAACACCGCAGCACCACATCCGGGTGAACATGACGATCAAACGGTTAAGGGGGACCGTTCATAAGAGCGCCCACATCGCTACCGAGACAGTGGCTAGCCAAACCACCGTGCAAACTACGGGGGGCGATCGCCCCCCGCTCTGCACCACATCGACTCTCCATAGGGCCACAGGTATTCCCACTCACATAGTCCACTGTCAAGATCCACAGCACCTTCAGTTTTGTTACTTGGCCAACGTGGTGTCGATCTTCGGTCTGGGAAATTTGCCACCGATCAAGTCCACCACTTCCGTATCGATCATCAGTCTGGAGTCATCTCATCAACACTGACCTCAGCAAACGCTATGATACAACACCACATTTTTCATTCGTCATATTACCACACCCAAAAGGTAAAATGGGAAACAGAACAGTTGGCCCATGGCCTGGAAACTATCCATAAAGCATCTTCGCTTTATAAATAAATAATTCTAGACAAAAGGTCTTCCGTAAATAAAAATGAATAGTTTATTGTAATGACATGTTGTTACTTACCGCAGACAGTGCACTGGGCTCGGCGCTCGCCGGTGTGCGTGCGCTTGTGTCTCGCCAGGCCGCCGTGGCTGGTAAAGGCCCCGCCGCACACGTCGCACACGAAGGGGTGCTCCCCGGAGTGGCGGCGACTGTGCGTGCGTAGAGTGCCCGGCTGTGAGAAGCGAGCGCCGCACTCTTTGCACCTGATTAATAAAATAAAATAATTTATTGGAGAAGAAGCAAACTCATGATGACTCTGTAATGAGTAATGCGGAGTACTAACTGGTAGGGCTTCTCGCCAGTGTGCGTGCGCATATGTATGCGCAGGCCGGTGGTCAGGCTGAATAGGCGGCCGCACACGGGACAGGGCAGACGCGCTCCATCTGTGTGCACAGTCACGCGGTGCCGCTCGCATTCCGATGCCGAGATGAATGACTTTGTGCACTTTGTGTCGGGGCATGGCCACGGTCTCTCGCCTATACAAAGGTAACAATAACAAATGATCATTATTGTGGTATTACAAACTTGGAGGCATTGGTAATCTTCAATTTCAAATAAATGCATAAAGGATAATTACAAAGATATAAAAAAGTAGGTATCAACTATGTATACTAGTAGAATAAAAGTTTGCATTTAAAGGCAGCTTAATTGATGCTTTCATGAGCATTGATGCTAAATATGTCGATATCAAAACTGATTATGTTCAATACCAAGACAGCCCTCCCCACCAAGTCAATCCTGCAGGCCGGGAGATAACCATCGGGAACATAGAAATAGATGCTCTCCATGATAGCCGAGTTTTCAAACCATCCACAAATCAGTTTGAAGAAATACGTCCAAATCATTTTGCATACTTAGTTCATGCTTTTGACACTTTATTGCAAGATATTACACAGAATCATTAACAACTAAATTGACAGCCCTGCCTCTACCGAGTAGGAACATGAGAAAAAAATTAACATTCTTCTGCAATACATACACAACCAACTAAAAGACACACTCGCTAACAAATAGGATGCATGATCTGGGCAACAAGTTTGGGGTTACTAGTAACTCACCGGTATGTCGCCTGATGTGAATAATCAATGCACTTTTGTATCTGAATATTTTGAAACAGTCCGAGCATTCAAAATGTGTGGTTGCAGCGGAGGGGACTATTTTTCTCCTAATTCTCTTCGGATTTACAGTTTTTTTCACTTTGGACTTTCCGCTTCCGGTGAGAGGTAGAGAACTGAATATGTCAGGCGTTGATGCTATTCAAATAAAATATAAATTATTTATAAATCAAATGGTTCATGTTAGCTTCATATCAGTCATTTAAAAACTTGGTTTGGTTGGTACTGCTGATTCTGACATCATGACCAGTCTACGTGAGTAATATATATTCTTTATTTGTGAAACCACACAAAAGTCCAAACTGCTCGCAAACGTCTGGAGCCAGTGAGACTATGGCATCCCCAATTGGGGCACGTTGTAAGGCTGAAGGCAGTGGGGAGGGGAAGGATATGGGGAAGAGAAAGGTGGGGAAGTACCTGGTTATTCAGATTTGGTCACCAAACACGGCCAAAACCATTTCAAGCAACATTTCAATTCTAAATGATGGTCTTAGAACGGGGCAATACTGAAAGTATCTTCCACTTTATATCTATGGTCTACAATGTATTTTTCTTTCATATTAATGCAGTTTTTTAAACACCGGTAAATTGTTTATCAAGCGCGGTCATGGATGTGTTTTTGCACTTTGGTTCAATACAATAACATTACTGACGAGATTCTAACATTTTACCTAGTGTTCGACTCCGGAAAAAAAAAAATAGGCTATTTGAGACTGGTGACTGGTGGCGTCACTGCTCACGTCCATAGAATTAGTGCGATCTTGGCAGATCCGAAATATTAAAAATTTGAAAATTATTTGGACTACGAAATCGACATTTTGTAAAAAAAAAAACATACAGGAATTTAAATTCGAAGGTCATTGATAAAAAACTAAATAAAAAGGGACTTGAGTTACGTATTGTGAAAATTTAGAGCATGGAGTAAATATGAAAACGCTGATTATTTTTACTAGACATTATGTTACATGTTCTGATCATTTTGAAATTAAATGTTTTAGAAACTAAAAATCGTTCAGTCAAGGGTAAGTTTGTACAGATATTATTCAGATAGGTATAATTTTGTTTGTAAAAAAGAGAGTTTTATATGGAAACAAAAAATAATCAAAACTTGCAAAAAAGTGTTTTTTCCTAAAATAATTAAATTAGAGCCATCTATGAACAGTTTACGAATAATTTTAAGTTTTCCCAAAATAATGTACGAATGAAAACCAAGCTTCACAACTAGTGCTGCTAGAAGGCGCTGGTGTAGTATATTGCCATCAGAATGTATAGGAAATGTCTGCAGTTTAAGATATCATTAATATTATAGGGTATTTGTTATAAGTACTACTTATTTAAAAAATATATTTTTAAACCCCCTGGCTAATTCGTTCAGTTTTGCAAATATGTATACAGCTACTAGCTGGCATGTACCCAGCGTTGCTAGACTTCTTTCTACTTTCTATGAATTTAATATGCGCATATTATATACAAGTGTATCGGCACGTACCGACAAATTTTAACCAGCTATTCCTTAGCACATCTGAAGTAAAAAATGTTAAGGGCACTTTGCTGTCCGGTAACATTTTTTTTCAATAATAAATATATATTAAAAATCCACACTATGTCACTGTCATTGGCATTGTTTCTCGTGTTCAACAGCTGTTATTAGCAAGTGTATCAAAAAGTGTCCTCGCTCTTTCATACACACTAAATAATAATAGTTAAAAATGAGACGAACGGTGCCATTCCATTTCGTTGTGATTGAAAAAGCGCGCCAATGTAGGTTCGTATGTACATTATTCAACGAAACTCGAATAAAATATTGCCAGATGGGTTTTCAAACTTTGACAAAGGATAAAACATTGGTGACATGTGGTGAAAATATGAATGGTTAATTTTTTATTAAAAAAAATGTTACCGGACAGCAAAGTGCCCATAACATTTTTTACTCCAAATGTGCTAAGGAATGGCTGGTTAAAGTTTGTCGGGTAAGTGCCGATACACCCTGTATATAAACCTCCTGGAAGAAATTCTCTAAATGATAGTGAAAACTTTATCAAAATCTGTTTTGTGGTTTAGAAGAACTAAGCGCACAAACTGACAGACGCGGATAGTGACTTTGTTTTATACTATTTAGAGATTACCCGTAGAGTAAATTGATTAAAAATATTAATTAATTGAACTGACAGCTCATAGAAATCCTTTTTTCCAAATTTCCCTTACCGTTATTACGGTGTTGGAAAGAGAAAACGCCACACTTTACATTCGAAAATGCAGAAGTTAACCACAGAAGAATAATTAAAATGTATACCACAATTTTATATTAATTATTTTTATATGAAACTACAAAAAAGTGAAGTGGCAGTATGTTTATAAAACATTTGGAGAAGCAGTCGATTTAAAATTAGTGTGAATTAATTTTTAAAATATAAATTAAAAATAATGGACGAAAGATACATCTCTGGTCAGTTTTGGATAGATTTTGCTCTGCAGGTGAGTGATAGCGAATTATAGTCACCTTTGCATTGATCAGATGGATTCATCCGGATTGTATCGTTTGTCAAAAGAGGTCTATTTAAGACTAAAATGATTAAAAATATTTTTTGTCACAATAATGTGCATTACGTTTGAATTACAATGTGCTAATTCATCATTATTAAAAATTCTACTCTCTTGAGAGCTGGTTGACATATTATAATCTCATAGTGCGAATGCAAATATATTATTGTGCTGATTTGCCGTATGCTGCCGAATTCGAAGATCAAGGAGCGGAACTCATTGCGAGTGGTATTCTCTGATGAGTCTTTCTGTTTATATGTATTTTGGTGGCTGGTTTATAAGTTGTTGCTTCTCCTGCTGAGTGAATTCAATAATCAATCCATTTTTTCATAGGGAATTAAAATATTCCCGGATGGTCTGTGCTACTTACAAGTCAGACCACCATAATTTCTCTAAAAAAATATGTGCTTTTTTTCGGTATCTGTAATTTTAGGTCAGTATTTAGATGAGTAAACTTTTTTATGTTTGATTTTAAAATTATAATATTTCAAAAGTTATATGATTATTTTTTAATAATTCATTTTGAAAGTGTAGCCTTTCAAAAGATGTTTTTTGAGTTTTCGGATACGTTCGATATATTACATTTATTTGGATTTTATTGATAAGCGGAAATACACACAAATTCTATGATATATGCCAGAGGCCTGTGGAATTAAATAAAAGTTCAAGCTTACCAATTTCTCGATGTTTTAAATTCAATATTTTTTCACTGATTTCTCTACTCTTTATCACAATTTTCTTTTTTAGTTTTTTCTGTGATTTCGACAAGGAATGGTCCGAATCTTCTTGTAAATCTGGAAATGAAAGATTGTCATCGGAACTGTGTTGGAAAATGTCTTCAGTTTCCAATTTAATATCTTGTTTTAAGTCTTCATTTTTTACATCAACTTCAATCCATAATTTGTCGCCATGTTCTGAAGTGTGAGCAATGTGTTCTAATCCTAGCTGTGTTCTTAATTTTCTGTCGGAATGTTCGCATTGCTTTTTAAAATTGTAAGCGCTGTTTAAATTTAGAATACACGGGTGGCATATCAAAGATGGCATTTGATCTTCAGGTAAAATCTGAAAAAGTAAATAATTTAAACATCAATAATATTGTACAGGGTTTTCCAATAAGAGGTGTTATTTTGATATTCAATCGTAAAACATCAATGGTTTCGTTGCTTGTGTGGCACGTATAGCCGTATTGTTAAAAGTAAACGTTGTTCAGATCAATTCGGGCCATAAAAAATCATTAATCATCTCTCGATAGCGATCCATTCACCGTAACTGTTGCTCCAGCCTCATTTTCGAAAAAGTAAGGTCCAATGACTCCGCCGGACCATAAACCGCACCAAACAGTCACACGTTGAGGATAGAGAGGCTTTTCAACAATAACTCTTGGGTTTTCCGAGCCCCAGATGCGACAATTTTGCTTGTTGACAAAGCCACCGAGGTGGAAATGGGCCTCTTCACTCAAGATGATTTGCATTTGATTCACTCAAGTGAATTTTAATAATTTCAATGCGTTGTTGAAGCGTGTATCGTTCCATTTTTATTAATGGCGTAGTTTCTACTTGTCAAATGTCAAAAAATGACAGCTTCAAAAGTAACATCTACCGAAATAGCGGACTATTTAAAATAACACCTCTTATTGGAAAACCTGTATAATACTCAATTCCGACCCAGAAGTAAGTCGAGGAAGAAGTCGATTGACTGTGTGGAGCAGGACTGTAGCAGGATGGAGGACTGGGAATGGACATCACATAACCGATTAAAAATATCATTCAAAATTATTGACATTTTTTTAATTTTAAACTTAGGTAATTCCGTTAATGGAGGACTAAACGCCGTAGGCGCTAACAAAAAATTGTCCAAAGAAGCGAAGTTAGCAGTCCACAACGGAGTGCTGGTACCTACCTTGATGTATGGAAGTGAGGCATGGAACTGGCAAAGAAAGGATGAAAGTAGATTAAATGCTGTTGAAATGAGATCCCTGAGGCGTATGTGTGGTAAAACCATGTTTGATCGTGTGAGGAATGTGGAGATCCGCAAAGAGTGCAAGGCTGATGTAAGCGTAATGAGTAAGATTAAGAAAGGGACGCTTAGATGGTTTGGGCATGTAGAGCGAATGAGCGAAGATAGGAGTGTAAGGATGATATATGATGCAAATGTGAATGGTAGCAGAAGTCGGGGTCGCCCGAGGAAGACATGGCACGATCAAGTGAATCAGATACTCGAGTCGGGCCATGTCAAGAGTCAGAATAATAGAAGAGTATGTATGAGACGATGTATGAATGTGAATGAGGCAAGGAGTGTGTGCCAAGACCGAGTTGTTTGGCGGTCCGTCCTCTCTGCCTACCCCTGCGGGGAAACGGCGTGATGGTTAGTTAGTTAGTTAGTTAGTTAGTTACCTCAATAGAAGTGCAAGCCTTTACTTTCTGTGCATAATGCATATTGTTTTCAACATTGAAGATCGACTGACAGTCTCCATTTTGCAAGCACAGGCGGCAAGTGTCGCTATTTGATATAGTTTCTTTCATTTTACATTAATTTGCACCAAAATAGGTAAACAATCAGAATATCAACATTGCAAATGTTCATAATAAATGTCTCAAACACAATCATAGTTTGACATGATTTTTGACAGCTATGTGTTTATTGTTTACTTAACCTCAACATTTACAAGTGTTGCAATTATATAAAATTCTAAAGATTACTCAAGAAGCAACCGGTTCTTAAGAAGAATAGTGGGAACTAAAAATAATCGCTGATACATTAAGCCGGTGTTTCAATGTCTTTTTACAAACGTCAGAAATCCACGGTGGATTTCTTGGCATCCTAGAGGTTAAGCTTGGTTTCCGAGATATTAACCTCCGTCGAGTTGCTCTCTGGTAGGAAATAAGCCTAGTTACACTATTACCAAAAAATATTGATATACCTGTCTGTTGATAAAATGTCAGCGAAAAAATAAAAATTTTATCGATAGGGGGGAGGGATTCCAACGGACCCCTAGAAAAAAAAACCGACTCCTTCTACATATTGTCTCCGCTGTGGTAATGAACGCTGTATAACCAAAATATAAGGGGCTATTTTATTTTTGATTTCGAGTGTCGCTAAGTGTACTGCCGTATCTAATACGTTTGATAAAACATTCTTACTCTTAGCTCTTCAGGGGCAGCTACTTATCGTAGATTACATACTATTTTTATAAATATGTAAATACATTATCTGGTAAGAAAGTAAACTTTACAGAAGCATCATTTTGAAAAACAAATAAGTTATTACTAAAATAGAATTAGCTGGCTGGTTGCGAAAATTTAGCGGCTGGCACAACAAGACCTAAAATATCAATTTGGATATTTTTATTCACGTATTATTTAAATTTGACGCATTATAAAAAAAAAACCTTAAAGAACTGGTTACAAAAAATAATAATATCGGGCGATCCAGTGACAGCAAAGTCACCGGGTCTGTAACCGGGATAGGAATATTGACCATCTCTACAACACTGAGCTGTCAAACCATGCATTTGTGTTTTGTGAAGAATTCATCTTTATTTAGGTGTCGTGGTTTTATTTTGCTTTTTTAACAATAACCCAAGTCTTCATTAGTTATTTTGAGAATTTACAGTTTATAACGTGAGTATTAAATACTTTTGTAACATATTTTCTTTTGTATATTATGGCCATGGGATATCGACAATGTCAGGATTCCCAACATGCGTGTAATGTTGTTATTGAGTTCTAGAATTTTCTTGTGATAACGCCCTTTAGACTGTGTTTTATCTGCATATTATGAATTTTTGATTTATTACTGTTATTCATTCAATTTCCCGTCTAACATTTTCCTTTAGAAACCTGTTTAAAATCATTTTTCAGTGTACTGCAATGTATTTTATGAGATTTTATTGTTTGGAATGCGACAAACCCAGAAGTATTTAATACTATTGGTAAAGTTTCCGTACTCTGCTTGCTTCTTAATAAACGCAAATTATTTAAATAACACTTTGTTTCTAACTTAATTACTAGGGGAAACAACTATTTACGTTGGGGGAGATGGTAAAAGATGCATTCAAGTGTTAGATGAATTATTATAGTGAAGATACGTTACTGAGACGTGTGTGATTTCACTGAAGTAGGTCCAGTGGACATACTTTAGCAGCCTTCCATACAGCTATTTCATTATTTGTACAAACAAACATTCTTCAAATGACCACGCTTTTCATTAGTATGAATATAGCGTGTCTTGTATTTTTGTAATGTCTTTGATTAACCGTTTTAGTGCAATGCTTATTTTGCAAGTATGTATGTAAATTGCTACATTTTTAAGATTAAAAAGTATGGTATTAAATAAATATGCAATAAGTTAGAACAAATATCAACAAATTTTAATGATTCTTTTTGTAATTAAACAAGTAAAGAATTATATTTTGTGCTTCTGATAAAAAAACCTACAAATTTACAACCATATAAAATAAATATTTATTTTTCGGAATAACTTTATTGAGTAAAACCTCAAATTGTAATATTTAAATATTGAAGACAATATTAGTGATTTCTAAACTAAAATCTGAAACAGAAAAATCAGAAAAGGAAACGGTCACATCTGGGAACCCAGGACCCTTGTCTTTCCGGGACAGTGCTCTACCAACTGAGCTAATGGGACCCTATTCCCCTCGAAATATCTCTAAAAATAAAAAAAATAAGATAGGTTTATCTAAAAAGACGCTGTCTGGATTGCATTTAGTTCGGGTTGAATCTTGCGATCATACATAAAGATAGTTGCCAATAAAAATGTGCGGTGGAAAAAATGAAGACAATGTTAGTAGTTCTTATTCGAAGTATGATACAGTTAAAAGTGACCGAGGGGAATAGGGTCCCATTAGCTCAGTTGGTAGAGCACTGTCCCGGAAACACAAGGGTCCTGGGTTCGAGTCCCAGATGTGACCGTTTCCTTATCTGATTTTTCCGTTTCAGATTTTCGTTTAGAAATCACTAATATTGTCTTCAATATTTAAATATATAAAATGATGTCGCTTCACAATCCCTGTAGCTCCTTTTTACAGCCAGCGCATATGAGGTTGTATCGCCTTAACTTATTGGAATCTCTTTTCCAATAAGAAAAATGGTGGCTCGTCTTGTTATCCCCATTTCCAGTAAGACGGCAATGAATGCTTTTATTTCATTCACAGTAGTTGGTATCCACTTTTTTACCCGTGAATTTCAGAATATTCAAAAATTGGGCAACATAACGATTGATTTTTTAGATGTTTTACAAAATTTGTCAAACAAAGGTCTCGTCGTCCGTAGTGTCAGTTTCATTTGATACATCGTCCGCAATAGAAGTAATCTCCGACATGGTGAAAAATATCGATTCTCTTTGGGGTGCATTTATTTAACAGGATAAACAATAAATACAGTATCAAACACGCGCCAACCGCAATACACCGCATTCAAATGTATCTCCGACAAGTGCACAATAACAATGCACACTAACGGTTAAGGTTCCATTTTTTTCCAATCAAATTTATGTATTTGGGAATGTTCCTCGTCAATCAAACTAACTAACTATCACGCCGATTCTCCCCAGGGGTAGGCAGAGAGAATGGACCTCCAAACAACTCGGTCTTGGCACACACTTCTTGCCTCATTCCTACATACATACTCTTCTATTATTCTGACTCTTGACATGGCCCGACTCAAGTATCTGATTCAGTTGATTGTGCCATGTCTTCCTCGGGCGTCCCCGACTTCTGCTACCATTCGCTCTACATGCCCAAACTATCTAAGCGTCTCTTAAAATAACACATCTGCCCTGATGATGGACACTGCAATGCTGTCCGAAACATCAGCATCTTTACATCAGCCTTGCACTCTTTGCGGATCTCCACATTTCTCACACGAATTGTCTATTTGAAATGTACTAATTGAGTTGAAACGAAGTGTTAATTCAATAATTTGGGTGTGTAACAAACAGTAAGTGGAGAATGGAAATTTAACTGCTAATTCAAGCAGGGTTTCAATTTTCAAAGGTAGTTTTCACCGGTGTAATACTAATCTTGTAACCATTTTATTTCCTGAGCATTATCTGCTATCAACACTAACCTGAACAATTTAACTCTTTCACAGAATCATGTCTCAACTAACTTCCAAAAGCCTGCCCGAAGTTAACAACGAAGAGATCATCAATGAACTCACCAAAAACCTGGAGTCCTCACTACTGACCTCAGAAGACATAGAGTCACCAAACTCTTCTGTTGAGGATTCTGGGGACTCCATCCCAAACTCCACATCGCATCCGGACTTCGAAACTGACTTCAAAAAACCACCGGATAAGACGGGATTCGATCCTGAAGACTTCGACGCCAAAGAAAAAGATGACCAATCGGAGCAAAGCGATTCAGAAGACCAAGATGAGCTGGCGTTAAAAGATTTAGAGGTCACCCTCACAGACCTGGAGAGAATAGAACGGAAAGTTCAAGCGGAGAAGCACAAGATCGAGGGAAATGATAGGTTTAAATTGGCCGAGTTCGAGACGTCCGTGGATTGCTACAGTGCGGGGTTGAGGATCTGTCCGCTGGCATACGCCAACGATAGGGCGGTGATGTATTCCAACCGTGCGGCCGCTAAGATGAAACTAGATAAGAATAAGGATGCCATAAAAGATTGCACAAAAGCGATAGAAAATGATAATTCTTACATCAAGGCGTATTATAGGTAAGATTTTATGTTTTTTCCACATTGGTTTTTGTAACAATGTATTTTTTTCATACTTTTAAAATGAATGTAACATAGTTTTCTATTGGTTTTGGCATTTTTTGATGAAAAAGATTTATGTACTAAATACGACACCAAAAAACCCTTTTAGCACGGCTTGTTACGATTATGTCTTCAGAACAAAACCGGAATAACACAGCCCTAGTTGCTTTAACGTCCAATAGATGGAGCTGTTTTTCAAAAAAGTCATGTTTTTACCTGTCACAGGTGACATCTTCATAATGTAGGTATATATAAAATATACACATATGGAAATGCAACTTTTTCAAAGCAATTGGTGAAGAACTTTCGGAGATTTAAGATTTTGAACAAACATTTACATTATTAACTGGCAATACCTTGTTCTGCAACACTATTGACAACCAAAAAAATTATTTGGTAATAGTCAACAATAGGAAATTTATCTTTCTCGTTTACCAGCATCCCAAATTTGTACGTGTAGAAGTGTAGCATCTCTAACTCAGGCTATTCCAAAGATTTTTTTATATATTTCGATGCCTCAAAATCAAATTTTCTTTTTCGTCCCCATTGACAGAACTATTGGCAGGGTGATCATACAAACAGGAAGAAAAAATAATTCATTTTTATCAAATACAAAGATTCCCGTGTTAAAAATAGCCTTATAATATTTGAATTCATCCTACAACCACCATTATAGTGTGAAAATTTTGCTTGTGCAATGATAGAGGACTTAGTCAGACAAGGATGAAATTATAACCTGCTCAATCTATGCTCATACTGTTATATCATTATTTTTCTAGGAGAGCCCAGTGCTACGAGCTGACGGAACAATTAGACGAAGCCCTAGCCGACTTCAACAAGATCCTGGAATTGGATCCCGACCACCAGGAGGCCCGGAGAGGGGTGCTCCGACTTCCGCCCCTCATCGAGCAGAAGAACGAGAAGCTCAAAACGGAGATGCTAGGCAAACTCAAAGACCTTGGAAACCTGTTTCTTCGGCCGTTTGGCCTCTCTACGGAGAACTTCCAAATGACGCAAGACCCAGAAACCAAGGGTTACTCTATTAATTTTAATCAGGGAAAGAAAGAGTAACGATGTGTTAATTATTGCAAAAAAATAATAGTGTTTTACTATAAAATGAGACAATTTAAATTTATAATTTTGGCTTTTTAGTGTATTGGCAGATTGAGTCAGCAGCGAACCGATTGAGTTACACAGTTCTATTAATAATTTAAGTTTATGGTTGGGGATGTTTTGCAGAAATTGAAATGTACATAACATTGTCATCAAATGGCTAATCATTTTGTGCAATTTTTTTTTTTTTGACATTTGAAAGGTTCCCGTTAAACGTCGATTCTAAGTCCGTTTCAGCTTTTGAATAATTTTTGATCAGCGGTAAAACACAACTGTCAAGCTGGTATGCTTGTCAAATGATCGCAATTTGATAGAGAGATGAAACCAGTAGCGACTCGAGCACTTTTTCGACGGTGGGAACTGACATTTTTACGTGTACTTACTGAAATCTCACTACCCGGAGAGTGTATAAAATTTCTCAAATTTTATGGACAACCCAATCAGATGTCTAAACACAAAATAAATTTAAATATCTGAACATAATATGAACACACGCGATTCCCGCCCGAAACTATCAAACGGTCCAATGATTCTTCACAAGGGAATTTAAAAGTTGTCCCGAGTTTTATGAAATCCACATTTAAGTGCGTTTCGTTTAGGTTTCGCAGAATGCCTATGAAACTCAATGTAAAAATATGAATTTCAAGGGAAAAAGTTCGGTCACATCCCCTTTCTGTGCCTATAGAGTCACTCGAGGACTTGAGCGACAAGTGTGTTATTACGCGGACCTGACATCAGTTTGTTCGTAAGAACTTAAAATTATCTGAAATTATTTTTTTTACTCTATTTCTGCAAATGTAAATGATTGCTTTTGTGTTTGACCTTTCCTTATCTGTGGTGTGTATTTACTACACATTGCTTCTAATAACTTTAATAACTCTTTAAATATTGAAGACAATATTAATGATTTCTAAACGAAAATCTGAAACAGAAGAAAAGGAAACGGTCACATCTGGGACTCAAAAAGACAAGGGTCCTGGGTTCGAGTCCCAGATGTGACCGTTTCATTTTCTGATTTTTCTGTTTCAGATTTTCGTTTAGAAATCATTAATATTGTCTTCAATATTTAAATATTACAATTTGAGGTTTTACTCAATAAAGTTATTCCGAAAAATAAAAAAATAAAAAAATTTAATAACTCTATAAATATAATAAATTCTGGGTTCAGATTTTAGGTATTCATCCGTTATACATTTATGCAGTGAATTAAAAAATAATATTTTTCATAGTTTTCAAATTCAATTGAAAATTAGAGTTTTTCGTTAAAAATCGGGAACAAATACACCAATACAATCAACCGTGTGACACTGTTACGCGAAAAGTGTGCTAGGAAATGACACGCTATTGATGTCCCGCTTTAGTGCGCTATGCGAGAACATGAGAAATCCACACGTCCGCAGTTGTATTTTGATTTAGACCATCGATACCTATGACCGCATAGCTATAAGTGTACCAGCCGCCAGCCATTCGGTCGCGGACCGTCGTTAGATGTGGACCCCTCGCACATTTTCTTAGCATCTGCCGTTGGTTTTTTCATGTTTTCAGCAATCAAATTACAATTATTATCACTTTTGATATAAAATATAATAAACATAAGCGATTAGCTATGAATATTTATATTTTTCCGATATTAAATCTCTTATTTTGAGATGTGTATTGACTACACAGAAAGGTTAAAGAATTCGTTAATTTTGATGAACATAAAACTTCGACTATTTTTTTTCTATTAGTATGTATCCGGTTTATCTGGGATTGTCCCCAGGGTCCACCTTTGAAGAACCTCCCCTGGCTGAAACGATCCTAGAATCAACGTTTAGTAGGGACCGTCCAAATGTTAAAAAAACAATATGGCGCAGATGAAACACCTCCACCAAGTTATTGATAATAGTCATGAATGTGTTCTCCTGTATGAATATTGGATATTGCAGACTTACATATTAACATACATTTTGTTACCTGAAAGTTAATCAATAAGATTAAAATTATGTTTTCTAAGATTAATGCTGTCAATCTACAGAATTTTGAGTAGCGTTTTTTTTCATGTTATTTGTATTGAGCGATTTCAACTGTAATTCTATTTTGTATAATATGTAAGTAATATACATGTAAATCTATCATTGTTTAAAATTACTTATTATAGGCATTTAAAGCATCGAGATATATGTAGAAGCATAAAGCAACACTTCTTAATTATATTTCTTCATGAATAAATTAAATGCATATTAATGATTTTTATTACTGTAACAATCTTACAACTGAATTCTAGTATAAAAGGTTCCGGATAATGAGTGAGAAGAAAGGACTATAAAAGAGCAGTAACGATTGTCAATTCAATTTTGTTTATTCATTTCAAAAACATTACAAAATTGTTAATTTCAATGCATTTTAAAAATATTTTTATAATAAGAATTCTTAGATTAATATTAACGGTGTGTATATCAACTATACCAGTGATAATAGAGCTTGCCTTTTAAAGGAAGCTTCATTGATGCAAAACATGTCGATATCCGAATTGATTCTGTTCAACAGCAAGATTGCTCTCCCCACAAGCATGACCATTGGCAAGTTAGTTCTGCAGGCCGGGAGATAAAATAGTCTATGTTGTTGGTGACGTAGATAACCATCGGGAACATAGAAATGAATGCTCTCCATGATGACCGAGTTTTCAAACCATCCACGAATCAGTCTAAAGAAATGTGTAGCAATGCGAACATCCCTCCTGACCCGTAGATAGTTCATTCCCAGCATACCCAAAAGAAAGTCAGTGGGATAGAGCCACGGGTAGTAGCCATACTCCCTCATGTAGAGAAATCTCAAGAATTTCTTCTGAACTCTCTCCAACATGAGAGAATACTTTACCTGGTGTGGACTCCAAATCACCGACCCACTTTCAAGTCTACTCCTTACCTATGTCTTTACGTTATCATCATGTTACTTAAGATAATACACGGTGAATAATTAGACTGTTGATTATTATTATTTCTGCCATCTCACTTCATAATATTAAAATAATGTCTAAATATTGAAGACAATATTAGTGATTTTTAAACGAAAATCTGAAACAGAAAAATCAGAAAAGGAAACGGTCACATCTGGGACTCAAACCCTTTTCTGATTTTTCTGTTTCAGATTTTCGTTTAAAAATCACTAATATTGTCTTCAATATTTAAATATTACAATTTGAGGTTTTACTCAATGTATTCCGAAAAATAAATATTCATTCTAGACTTGCAGAAAAGTCAACAGATGTCGCACATTAAAAATAAAAAATAAGATAGGTTTATCTAAAAAGACGCTGTCTGGATTGCATTTAGTTCGGGTTGAATCTTGCGATCATACATAAAGATAGTTGCCAATAAAAATGTGCGGTGAAAAAATGAAGACAATGCTGGTAGTTCTTATTCGATGTATGATACAGTTAAAAGTGACCGAGGGGAATAGGGTCCCATTAGCTCAGTTGGTAGAGCATTGTCCCGGAAACACAAGGGTCCTGGGTTCGAGTCCCAGATGTGACCGTTTCCTTTTCTGATTTTTCTGTTTCAGATTTTCGTTTAAAAATCACTAATATTGTCTTCAATATTTAAATATTACAAATTGAGGTTTTACTCAATATATTCCGAAAAATAAATAAAATAATGTCATTTTTTTAACATAAACTCCACACAGGAGGTCCCGAGGAATATAATTACTCTTAGGGCCTACGTCATCATTAGAGATGCTGTGTGGAGGGTCTTTTTGAGGAGAGGAAGGAGTGAACACGGGTCTCTTCAAGACCTTGTAGGAGGGAGGGAAGACAGGCCGGTAAGTCGTTCCACATCCGAGCTGTTCACAAAAATATGCTGTAGAAATAACTTCTCATGTGACAAATGTTAACCATGTCCTGATCATGCACAGGTGCTGAAGGGATCGATGACGCCAATTCCTCTGAGCATCTTCCATTGAAATACCGGTAGAACATGGACAGCATTCACTTAACGCCTATGCTCTAAAGATCTATCAAACGGACCACCCATTTCTAGACAGGAGTCACAGGTTTTTTTTAGTCCTCAGTATTTTGGGGCTGCAGACCAGAGGAGGTTGTCAAATTCAACAGTTATAAAGACATTAAATTACTAGGTACCATCTTACTACCACTGCATCTACCTCTTATAGCCTGCATGAAAAAAAAAAATCAACCCATAGCAGCGGATGTCAAGTGTCCACACAGATGCATTGCTTACATATAACTTGTTATGTGACCTCCGGAGAGAAAATTCCAATGAAAATAAACAGTATAAACCGTATTTACACTTTTTTTTCAACATTATTATTCAATTTACAAAAAGACAGTTTATTTATTTATTAATTTTCGGGAAATTGACAGTTTACATTTATTTCAGTTTGTACATAAGTATTATATAGCCAAAATATAACCAATTATGGATTTCCTCCTTGTGACTTTACCTCTACTGAGACAGTATAATAATGAATAAGGAAATTAAATTTGTAAGAAAGGAATATGAATTCAAAAATGTATACAAAAGAAAAGATTATATAAAATAAATAATTACAAAACAAAACATTTGTAGCCATGGAGAGAGGTTGTAGATATAAATCAAATCATAATAGAGACATAACATTATTCACAAACCATCAGAGAAATATTCTTTTATGGACCTCTTGTATTTGGTAAGTTCGCAAATGAAAATATCCACCTTGGATAATACGCTGTTGTAATTATTGCATAGTGTGTTGAGGCAAGAATTCTGCTTAGAGTTCATTTTGCATTGATCCACCCTGAACAGGTCAGAGGAGCGTGTTGAACGCGCAGGTACATTGAATTGAATCTTATTTAACAACTCTGGACAATTCCTGCTGTGTAATTATTAGTACGCGTGACAGCCGTTTCGCCTTCTGAAGGCATTATCAAACTACACAGCAGAACTTGTTTACAAATAATCTCTTTTTTTTGTAAATTGACTAATAATATTATTGAATATAAATAGAAAAAAATAAAATGGAGTTCTACAAATTAAACTTCATAACAATAAATGTACACTGTTCTCTTTCTAGCTAAAATAAGCAGTCGTAAACGAGAAAAAATTCTGTTTCTTAGAGACATTTAACACTACATTAATGTCAGAGTTAATGCATGTGCACCAATACACACAACTGAAGTGTGTTGTTCTTTTTACCTCTAATAGTACGATCTATTACGTTAGTTGCTCTAATCTTCACAGTGTAAATTTGCCCTGGCAACAGGAATCAACCCCAATTACAGGTAAATCATTACCTGTAAGAGGTCCTTGCTTTTGTAGTGTGTGGATGGGTTAAAATTCATCTTTCGACTCCTAGGCCCCAAACAAGATAATGAAATTGATAATTATCCTAGAAAGAATTTCGATATTTAAAACAGAAGTAAGATAGAAATTTGCTTGGGCGCTCGAATACACCCATAATATGCTTCTATCAGTTTAGTTCGTCAGTTATTCCAATTATTTTTATTATTAGGCGAATGGTTTACTAGTTGAGCGCCCCTGGCTAGGAGATGTCACACTGACAGTTGATAAAGATGAGCTTCCCTGATTGGCTGCCTACCGACCAATAGCAGCTCGGGGGCGGGGCGTAAATATTCACCCCACATTTTCACATGAGATTTCTACCCCCTAGGAAAATCTACAAAAGGTAACAATAATAAATTAGCAAAATTAATAACTTGAAATTTTGCGAAGAAACGTCACTATCTCAATGACAATAATTATTTTTCATACTTTCTTCAGGCAGGTAGGTAGGTACCATAATATTAAAAATAATAAAAACGACGTTTTTATATTTTAAAACATAATTTTTTCTTAGCTATTGAAACGGCCACCATCTTGAAACGGAACTTAAAAAAAAATTACAGACAGACTAAATGCAAAACGGTCGAGTTAAATTCATTCTAGCGTCTTCAATAATTGAGGTTTGTTGTAGGGCTGAAGAGGTACCTACTTCTGGAAGAGGATTTGCCCTAACTAAGTATAACTCCTCGCCTTATTCACATTCATACATCTCCTTCAGTTATTCTGACTCTCGACAAGACCGACCTCAAGAATTTGGTTCACTTGATCGTGCCATGTCTTTCTCAGGCGTCCCCGACCTCTACCATTCGCATTAGCATCATCATATATACAGAGGCGGATTTGCAGTCTTGGCCGCCCTAGGCCCCAGACCATGTAGCCGCCCCTTTCTCAGTACCCATCATATTGACCAGGAGTATCCAAACTTTTCAGTTAGTTCCTAGGGTCAAAAACGTTTTAATTTTCCTGCCATTATCATTCATGGTTCATGGGGTGAGATTTGTCCAGGTCTTGGCGGCGGATACGTCTGCCGCGCTGTGTGCTGTGTGTGAACACGCTCTTGCATATCGCTATTTCGTACGTAGAATATTTAGGTACTTGGGAAGTAATTTCTTGTTATCATCTGTGACTTTTTTGTCACGATTGGCCGCCCCTAATATCTGGCCGCCCTAGGCCCGGGCCTACATAGGCCTAAGGGCAAATCCGCCTCTGCATATATACTCCTTACACTGGTTTCTTCGCTTGTTCGCTTCTAACTCATTTCGTTTAATCAGCCTTGGATTCTTTATGAATCTCCAGATTTTGCACACAATCATACCTGGTTTTACCACATACACGCCTCAGAGATCTCGTTTCTACACCATTCAATCTGACCCCGACTATACTTCGAAAGTTATTATTATTATTTATTTGGTAAGAAATTGGTTATTTATTCATATTTATTAACGTTTTATGCAGAAAGTTACAGGGCCGGCGTTGAGCAATACAAACGCCCTTTTTAACATCCCTAGTCAAAACCAGTAGACGCCGGTAAAATGACATTATTGATGTTTTTGTAGCTGAAAACGATTTTTTTCGAATATTTGATATTTTGTACGAAGATTTTCAGGAAATTTCATTTTTCATACAAATAATCAAATTTTCAGTAATGCCATTTCGTTTGTAATATTAGCTCTCTAGTACCTTACACCCAAAAGTCACGAGCCGCCAGTGCTAGGTAAGTAATCACTGTAATCAATTATATTCGAATGATTTGTATGTTTGTGTTTTATGAAACGTAATCCGTTTTTATGAAAAATAATCTCAAGTGCGAGGACGTGTTAGGACGTGTTAGGACGGTTAAGTAATGGTAATGTATTGCTAGAAATATAATAATAATAACATAGCATTTGTGTAGCGCAGTTTAGTGTCATTTCATTTCAAGTGCGCTTTACGATAACAAACTTAAAAACGGTAATTTAGTACCTATTAGTGGTCATGTTCTTAAAATTATTCCTACAGTGTGCCTTACCCAATACAGATCTAATATTATAACACTAAATACACTGTTTATACAAAGTGATGACAAAACTTAGAATAACAATAACAGCAGGACAGGACAAAACAAGTATATTAAAACTAAAAACATAATATAAAACAGGAGACAGTTTGTGCTCACAAATGAGAATTTTCTAAGCAGACATTTTTAAAAGGTACCTACAATAAGGAGACAACCGAAACCAAACAATTACTAGAAGTTTTAGAATATGGCTTATTATAAAATATTGAAATTATGAATGGTAAGAGTTTTAAAATAATATTATGAAATATGCCATGCTACAGGAATACAGCGTGGTCAACTAAGACTCCCACCAGAAAAAGAAATTTTGTAATAAATGTGATGTTTTTTTTTCAATCAAATTTTTCTCCAGTTTATATATATATATATTAAAATAGATTTAGAAAAAACGGTTTCACCGATACCTACAGTACCACCAATCATACCTTGCTTCGTTCTCATTCATACATACCTCATTTTTTGTTATTCTGACTCTTCATATTGCCTGACTCAAGAATTTGATTTACCCGATCGTGCCATCTCTTACATAAATCGCTCCACCAACGTCGTAAAGGGAGTTACAAAGACGGTTCTAAAATCGTTGAAAGCTTAAATATCAACGACTGAACACGATATAGTTTTATAACTCGATAAATAAATAATCCATTTAACATTTTGAATACCAAATGCTTATCGCTGTTTGACCACAGAGTAGATGCAGATACACACTAGAAATGTCCATCCATGTAGATTTGATCGCGACTGACTTAATACCTTTTGGTTCTATCCCATTTTGAACGCGCTCTGTCTCTCTAAAGCTGCCAACATGGCTGGCCCGGTGCAGGCGCAAATTTGCGCCGACTTGCCAAGGCGACAAAGACCCAAGAAGCAACGGTGCTGATAATACCCAACACCTTTCATAAAGCCTAATAACACCTATATTTTTATTTGTGTATCTTTTAATAATAATAATAAAATAATCGATTTCTTATCAAAAATATAAAGACTTGTTGAATTTCATTTAAACTTCCTTCGATAAAAATCAATTTCAATGTTTCACATCTGCCAGGCGTCCCGTGTGGCTATTTTTAAGTTCGGCCCAGGCGCCATTATTTGGCTCATGGCCGGCCATGGCTGCCAGAACACGTTGGGCCAAAAATGCCCAACGTGTACTTGTATCTTTACATTTAGCTGACATCTAAGCGTAAAGGTATATTGCCGTCCTATTAGAATGTCATATACTATGATGAAACACAATAACATTTTTTGTATTGGAAATTAAAGGCTAGACTTTTAAATAACGAAACACGCCCATATCGCATTTCTTTTGTTCTTCTTGTTGAATACCAACTCATCTGTTTGACAAACTAGGTGTCTCCTAAAATGTCAAAACGCCCACCAATAGATTTGGAGCCACGCCTTTGAGGTGGCTGGGAGAGGGACGCGGCAGAAATAAGAGGGGAGAACTCACTCGAATCTTGTCGAGAAACTAAATATCAATTTTAATTCGGTATCGACTCTGGCGGGACGCGTCGACGGTAAAGCGCACAAAAACACACCCGAAAAACACGTTCGATCTGTTTTGGAATGTGAAATTAATCGATAATAATAATTATTAATCCGATCTTTCCTGCGTTAAAAAATATTTAATGTCTGGTAATAACGGTTCCACGACAAAACAGTGACAAACAGAACATTGACGAAAACTCAATCTAAAACTAAATTAACCTAACCTTACATTTTATACTTCACAGAACATTGAAGAAAACCTAACCTAACTCAAACTAATCTAACCTTTTTATCATTCTCAAGTCACTGTTCTCTTTATCCGGTTACCAGTTATAAAAAATAGCAACATTTGTTGTGAAATATCCCCTAATATAAGATGAAATATCCCCTATAGATTCCATAGATAAAAAATAATTTGAAAATAAATCTATGTAAGTACGTGCCTACTCAAAAGTGACAACATATTTTTCCAGCCTGATTTTCTCCACAATTAAACTCTAAACTAGTGTTATTTTTTAAATTACAATGTAAGAATGAGATATAAAATTGTTGATACTTGTGTGATTTTAATAGAAAAAGTTACAAATATTGTGTTAGGAATGAGAATTAAAAAAAAGTGTTTTTTTGCAATGTTTTGTGAAGTTAAATATCTACATAATACTATGTTGTGAGCGAAGATTCCAATAAGAATATTTTCTTTACTTGGGTAAGTTGGTAATGTTTATTTCTTATCTCTTATTCTTTTCCACTTACTCTATCGCCTCGATGAAGCATGTCCAAAACTTCAGTGGCATCTGTTCCTGCAGTCACAGCTTCTTCTTGCACATACTTTAGAGCTGTTTGTATATAAGAAAATATTTATTTATGTAACAATTTATTACTAATATTTTTACGATAAGAGCGGTCTAAAACGGATTACGACTGCTACGACTGTCGTGGGTTCAATCCCATATGAGAAAATTCTAACTAACTAACCATCACGCCGTTCCCCGCAGGGGTAGGCAGAGAGGACGGACCGCAAAACAACTCGGTCTTGGCACACACTTCTTGCCTCATTCACATTCATACATCGTCGCATACATACTCTTCTATTATTTTGACTTAAGTATCTGATTCACTTGATCGTGCCATGTCTTCCTCGGACGTCGCCGACTTCTGCTACCATTCGCACTCGCATCATATATCCTCCTTACACTCCTTTCTTCACTCATTCGATCTACATGCCCAAAACATCTAAGCGTCCCTTTCTTAATCTTACTCATTACGCTTACATCAGCCTTGCACTTTTTGCGGATCTTCACATTTCTCACACGATCAAACATGGTTTTACCACACATACGCCTCATGTATACAGCATTCAATCAACTTTCATCATTTCTCTGCCAGTTCCATGCCTCACTTCAATACATCAGGGTAGGTACCAGCACTCCATTGTGGACGGCTAGCTTTGCTTCTTTGGACAAGTTGTTGTTAGCGCCAACTGCGTTCAGTCCTCCATTAATAGAGTTATACCTGCATTTACCCTTCTTTCAATATCTCTGTCAGTCTTCCCACAAATCTGTTATTTGTATCCCGAATACCTATTTTGCTTTATTTAAATAATATTTGCAGATAGATTTTAAAGAAACCTTATTTTCCCGATGTAACCCGTTGTTCCTACCCAGGGCCGGCTCTGAGCCAAAACGGCGCATGGCTAGGAACTAAACTTTTGGCGCCCCTTGTCAAAACCAATAGACGCCCAGTTAGGTAATCACTGTAATCAATAATATTCGGATGATTTTTATTTTTGTGTAACGCATTGGACTGCCATTCCGAAGGTCGCGGGTTCGAACCCGGGGTGCGCAAATAAATTTTATTTGATTAATTTGTGTTATTTCACAATTAATTAATTAAAATAATATATAGTATATTTGCGGCACGTTCCAGAGTGGAAGATACTACCAGTATCGCCCTGGTGTAAGACCACCATTCAGAATTGAAACGTTGCTCCAAATGGCTTTAGCCGTGTTTAGTGACTAGATCTGAATAGCCAGGTACTTCCCCACCTTCCTCTTTCCCTTCCCCACTTACCTTCAGCCTCACAACATCCCCCAATTGGGGATGCCATAGTCTCACTGGCTCCAGACGGGAGCAGTTGGGACTCTTGTGAGGTATTCACCATAAAAAAAAAATTAAAAAAAGCTTCGTTTTTATGAAAAACAATCTCAAATGCAAGAACTGTTGGGTGTTAGGTATTATCAGCGCCTTGGTAATTCCGCCCCCGGAGCGGACTGCTCCAATTGCGCCCGCACAAGGCCGGCTCTGTTCCTACCTACCTAAAATGTACAGTAATTGGTACCTACCAATATTAAAAATCGTAGTCCTATATTATATTGTATACCTATATTAAAAATCGTAGTCCCAGAGAGAGGTCAATCGTTAATGTTGTACGTAGGATCTATCTCTTGGGCTGGGATAATATTTGCTGTTTGTACCTACAGTTCTGCAAATTAGATTATTTTTTATCTTTCTAACTTTCTACTTGTATAGTAAATTCTATTTCTTAGTCCTTCTCACTAGGGTGACCTGTGCTGAGGCGGACTTAAGTTATTCATTTCTGTTTTCATTCGTTTTCTATGTCGTTTTTAATGTTTATTCATTAATCTCTTTCAGCCAGATTTTTATTCTTGATTTGTAATCATTCAAATTTTCTATTCGCTTTATATTAGGGGGAAGGATGTTGTGGAGTTTTGTCGCAAAGACTTTAATAACATAAAAACTATAAAATTACTGTACACGTCTCTGGTTAGAAGTCAGGTTGAATACAATGCAACCATTTGGTGTCCTCATTTCAACTCTCATTGTTTACAAATTGAAAAAATTCAAAATAAATTTTTACGTTTTATTAATTTCAAAATTGGTATTCCTATTATTGAAATCAATTATGTCAATTTACGCAGTAAACTTAACTTATTGAAATTATCTGAAAGGCGAAAAATATTTGATCTTCTTTTATTATATAAAATTGTGCATTCAAGGTTAGACTGCCCTGACACTATAAACTTGCTATCTTTACATATACCTCCAAAATATACTAGACGGAATATTTTATTCTACAACAATAACTTCGCCACGAATTCTGTGTTAGAAAGAATACATAGGTTGGGCAATGAACTAAGTGATGTCGCTGACATATTTAATTTAAACTTTAATACATTTAAAGCCAAATTAGTCTACCACTTTTTAAATGTAAATAATGTATAAGAAATCATTATATTTTATTTCGATTTTCTATTGTTTGTTTTATACTGTTGCTAAAAATGAAATTTGTAATTTTTATGTACTTAAAAGCCCAATAGGGCGTCAATAAATAAATAAATAAAAAATTCCACAACAATTTTTGATGAATGCTAACAATTATA
This sequence comes from Hesperophylax consimilis, assembly GCF_061612785.1. Taxonomy (NCBI): domain Eukaryota; kingdom Metazoa; phylum Arthropoda; class Insecta; order Trichoptera; family Limnephilidae; genus Hesperophylax; species Hesperophylax consimilis. The sequence goes on along the minus strand of NC_142863.1, from coordinate 4,823,884 downwards.
TGGTGTAAACAAACTGTTTATACAGTGTAAACAAACTGTTTATACAGTGTAAACAAACTAATTATACAGTGTAAAGAAACTAATTATAGGTACTGTGTTAACAAACAAATAATCAGCGCCCTTGAGGTGTTTTTGCACAAAAACGGCGCTATACAAGTCATCCAAGTATTATTATTTTTTTTTTTTTAAACTTCCGATTTAGTTGTCCGGGTTAAGTCTTCCCCAAAGGAAAAACTTAACCCTTCCACTCACTTTTCCACAAATGATCAGCTAGTCAATCAACACTATGTAAGTGCATTATATAAGTAAAATAAATACAAAACAATACAAGAACAACAACACGTCAAATCACCAGATATCAAATGGGAAAAAAAATTCACCGTCTCCAGATATTTTCATATCAGAGGGTTCGGCTCGGTAGAACTTCTAACAGGGCCTATAAATCCTACTGATCCCTCAACATAAATATTTAAAAAATCTTTTGTTATCCTACATGTATTCAAAATGACCGACTTTTGCATCTTTATATATAAATTTTTTGATAGATCTAATACGCCTAAATTTTTAATTAGAGAGCTAGGTATAATGCCAGTAGCCGAAATAACGAATGGTAATATTTTTATAGTCTGAGAATGCCAAATTCTTTTTATTTCATTTCCTAAATCTGTGTATTTTCTTATTTTTTCACTAACAGATTTTTGAATATTACAGGAATTTGGAATAGCAACATCAATGATATAAGTTATTTTTTTAATTTTGTCATGTAAAACTATATCGGGTCTATTATGACTAATCGCTCGGTCTGTTAGTATAGTTTTATCATAATATATTTTATAAAATTCGTTTTCTAAAAATGAATTTGGTTCGTATTCATAATATGGTACTACATTACGGCAGTCAATCAAGTTATGTTTAATTACCAAATTTTGGTGAATTATTTTTAAAACTTGATTGTGCCTAAATGTATACTCGGACGGTGCTAATATAGAACATCCCGATATAATATGTTCTATAGTTTCCGGAAAAGCCAAACATTTTCTACACAAATCATCAATTTGATTTGTATCTTTGATTATATGCTTTCTATAATTTTTAGTATTAATGACTCTATCCTGAATTGCAAGCATAAATCCTTCTATTTCTGCGCTCAACTCTCCAATACTCAACCATTTGTTTGACTTAATTTTGTCAACATACGTTTGGTTGAGATAATTGAAGTGTTTTGCGTGTAAAATTTTATTTGACCAGGAATCTAATAATTCCTGGTTGGGATTTATAAAAATGTTGGCATTCTCATCGTATAAATTTAAAGGTGTAATATTTCTATCTGCCTTGCAAATTATTTTGTGCATTTCTGAGCTATGAGCTTTCCTATGGAAAAAAGTTCTTAGCATTTCTACCTGATTATGTTTCAAAGAAGTTATTTTGACTATACCTCTACCTCCTAAATTTCTAGGTAAATTAACTCGTTCTATAGCTGAATTTGGATGATGGCAATTAAACTTTGTTAGCGTAGTTCTAATTAATCTTTCTAAGTTATCTAAATCTGTATTAGACCATTTAATTATGCCAAATGAGTACGTTAATAGAGGTATTGCCCAAGTATTTATTGCTTTTACTAAATTTTTAGCAGATAGATTGCATTTTAAAATTTTCCTTATCCTAGTTTGAAATTTAATCCTAATATCATTTTTAATACTATTATGGTCTAATCTATTTGATTGTGGGTATCCTAAATACTTATAAACCTCATCCCTTTTCATACTAGTAATTTGGAAATTTCTAAATATACTCTCGTCCCCATCTACAATTTTGCCTTTCTCTGTATGGATCGTTCTACATTTATCTAAACCAAATGTCATTTTGATATCATCTGAAAAGTTTTTAACTACCTCGATCATTTTCTCTAAATTTTGTTCAGAATTCGAAAATAATTTTATATCATCCATAAATAATAAATGCGAAATTGTACTACTCTCCCTTGTATTACCCTTAACTTTTATTCCAAACTTGCTTTTAATTAACATTTTAGATAGAGGATTCAATGCTAAGCAAAACCAAAGAGGACTCAATGAGTCTCCTTGAAAAATTCCTCTTTTAATTGAAATGCCCGGTATTAATATTTTCTTACCTTTTAAATTGATAAGTAAATTGGTATTCCAAAAGGACATAATATTTTCCAAAAAGCTAATAATAATGGGGTTAATTTTATATATTTTTAATACTTTGATCAGCCACGAGTGCGGGACACTATCGAAAGCCTTTTGGTAGTCTATATAGCAAGTATGTAAATTACGTTTTCGAGTTTGAATCTGTTTTAGAATTACAGAATCGATAACTAATTGTTCTTTACATCCCATATGTTTTCTGCGACAACCTTTTTGTTGTTCAGATAAAATATTTTTTTCATCTAAATGAGTATATATTAAATCTGTTAAACAAGAGGTTAAAATTTTGTATATTGTCGGTAAACATGTAATGGGTCTGTACTGAGAAGGATTATTAATATTTTCGCTTTTGGGTAACATATAAGTAATACCCTTAGTTAGAAAATTTGGAAAATTTTGAGGTTGACTGACAAATTTTGAAAGATTTTTTGCCAAAAGAGGATGTAAAGTAGTCAGACGTTTGTACCAAAAATTATGTATCCAATCGCAACCCGTGGCTTTCCAATTATGAGTATTTTTAATAATTTTGGTTAACAATTCAACCGATATATTAGAAAAACTCATTTGTTCAATACCTGAAAAATTGAGTTCTTCATTTTCTATCCATGGAGTTGACTCGTTATGTTTTATATCTTTACTCCAAATTTTAGTCCAAAAATCGCGCATATCTGATTCAGATGGTAACGGAATATTATTATTCAAAATAATATTTTGTTTATCGTCAAGTTTGGAATAAAATATTTTTTCATTTTTCTGAAATAATCTATTATTATTTTTTTTATTATACGTATAATTATATCTTTTTAATCTACTAGCTTTTACGCTTTTATTATTATTATTAACTAATATTTACAATCCGGCAACAAAATTTTAACTCGTTTAACATATTTTAAAAAATATGTGAAAAGTACTTTCAGAGCCATTCAAATATAATAATAATAATATTTGGATGATTTGTATAGCGCTGTTTTTGTGCAAAATCACATCCATCAAGGGCGCTGTACAAATATATGATACATTTCTACAATTATCTTATTACTAACTATAGGACTAGTCAAACTATTATCAATCTAACAGATTACATCCACCGGTCCGTCAAAGCTATATGTACAATGCATTTGATTGATGAATGTGATGCTAGAATGTACATAAAATGTTATTAGATATTATTATGTAGTTATTACCATACTTACCTGGTACCTGCTACTTCTGTATATCGGTTACCTAAGCTTTGCATGCGTGATATAAGGAAGTTAATAGTGGTATAGTTTGAAGAAATTATGGTACTAGTCAAATTAAAAAAGGTTAATTCTCAAAATTAAAAAGATCAATCCTTTGTTACCTTTCCTTTGCCGCTATTGGTTGACACTCCGGCGGTATAATTTGACGGCAGCCAATGAGGAGTCGAGTTTGCCTCCCCTAATTTACCTGGGGTGGGTTTTTCTTAGGATTTACCTTAATAGGGTTTCTATTGAATTGGTATTGTAAATTGGCTATTCATTTTACCCTAAACTTAACCTAACCTAACCGTTAATGAAATGAGAAGAAAAGTGAATTAGACTTAAGTATGAAGTTACCTAGCCGAATTGATTATTATATATATTTTTTTAAAGAAATACAAACATTCCTGGTTTACGAATAACCTGACAGTATTTGAAAATCGTTTACTACCACCATAGTATGTGGAAAATGTAGCTTGTATCGTGATGGAGGACCAGCTGAGGAATTGAACTCACACAGAGAAAACTTAGTTATATAAAATATTGCTAATGTAAATAAAATATTGCTATAGTAGGTATATAAAATATTGCTTATTTATGTAAAATATTGCTAATTTATATAAAATATTGCTAATGAATGGAAAATCTGGTCAAATTATTTGTATTACTTTAACATATGAATTGACAGATTTCCTAATAAAGTATCAGTAAAACGCGAATTTGTTGTGAGGACGGCGGAACACGTGTTCATAAAAATACTGATATTGTCGCATTTCATTATAATAATTAGGAAAAGAACACGTGCATTAACACGTGTTTCGATATATTCTGAATTTTTTTATTTTTTATGTGACACCTCACAAGAGTGTCCCTGCGAGTGCAGTGTACAGACAGGTGAACTATGTCACCACCCGGTTGGGCGGCGTTGTGAGGCGGAATAAGGTATGGGCTGTAGGAAGGGATTTGTTAATGCGGGCCTTGAAGAGGCTCGGATTATAGGAGGGAGGAAAAACAGATGCCGGTAGCTCGTTCCACATACGAGCCGACTTACACAAAAACGAGTCGTAAAAACGGCCCGTTCTCATGAAGCCAACGTCAACCGTGAACGGGTGTTCAGCTCGTGTCCATCGAGTTTCGCGCACGTGCACCGGTGCATCAGGAATCAATGCTGCTAGCTCCTTGAAGCAGGCTCCATTGAAATACCTGCAGAACAGACACAGCATGCCTACATTGCGTCTATGCATTAGAGAAGGCAATCGGTCTGTTAACAACGGATTGTCAATCAGACGGATCGCTCTCCTTTGCACAGATTCAAGCAGGTTTATTAAGTATTTTGGGGCACCAGCCCAAAGGTGGCTCCCAAATTCAATAGTTGGGCGGACTTGAGACTTGTACAGGGTCAGCAGCTGGTCACTGTTGAAGAATCTCCTAGCCCTGTACAAGACGCCCAACTTTTTGGAGGCCTGATTTACTCATATTTTATCAAGAAATGGATTCCAGTAAAGTTTTTAACAAGATTTCAATAAATCAGCCATACTAGCGTGCACGACGCCCGAGTGGGACCCAAACGCGATGCCGACTCAACCAATGACCGATATGGTTTGGTCATTTTATATTACTGAATGAAATAAACCGAATAAGTATGTTGTGGGTATATTAATTTGGGAGACGGGTATGGGTACCGCCGCGCCGCCCCGGGAACATTCATAGGATAACCAGCACCTCTACTAGAGGTTGGTCGATGGAGACCCTTCAACACCTCTCCAGCCGGATTCTTTCGACTCAAGTGCAGGCCCTCAGCCAACAACTAATAACATAAAATAAAAGCCTCATCAGGTGTCAGTTATGATCAGCTCTTTGGCTCGTTGGATCCTTGGCTCCAAAGTCGGCGCCCGGAGCGGACTGCTCCAATTTCGCCAGTCCTGTTCAAGTGCAACGTAAAAGTAACGAAATGGAATACAATAAAACATATTTTTACTATCGTCTTCAGCTAGAAATAATAATTTAAAAAAAAACTAGATGCCGACCTACAAAATATAGATAGGTACCTAAAGATATCAATGTTTTTTCAGGACCCTTTTTTTTAATACTAAAGGTTGTTATTTATGGGCCCTGACCCAAGGACCTAAGGATTAGTGTAGTCTCGTCATGGTATGATTCTCACTTTGCTGACAGGGATTAGTAGAACCGGAGGATAGACTGGATATCTACTGATGGGATTACGCGATTTATAGAGCCACACACGTGGAACGGATATGTTTTGACTGTTAATAATAATATTTTGATAATTTGTACAGCCCGGTTTTTGTGCAAAATCACCTCAAGGGAGCTGTACAAATATATAATACATTTCTACAAAGATTTATGTTATTACTAACTATATATGGAGATAATATACAGTAAAAAACTTACCTGGTAGGTCACTTGAGATTAACACTTAATTAACATTTACTAATTGTTTATTAGCGAAATTTATATACAGAATTTGGGACATAATTGGAAAATTTGATATAATTGGACTTTCTCTCAGGAATGTTATATTTAATTTAAGGGTGTGACAGCTTAAAAAGGTAAGTTTTAGTTGAGACCTGAATTCTGATGGACTTGTTATGGATCTTAGTTCCGGAGGGAGTTTATTACAAGCCTTCGGCCCAGATACTCCGATAGCGCGATCACCAAACTTAGTATTTGGCTTGCGCTTAGGTTCCATCAGTCTGCCTACAGCTGATGATGTTGCTGATCTAAGAGTTGACTGCCTAAAACCAGTGTTTTCCGGGGCACATAGTTCAGAGATGTAGGATTTAGGACGTAATTGGAAAATTGGATATAATTGGACTTTCTCTCAGGAATGATATTTTTAATTTAAGGGTATGACAGCTTATTATAACAAATTCTACTACAGAAATAAATGACCGGTCGGTGGCTGAGTTGACATTGCGTTTGGGTCCCATCCAGGCGTAGTGTATTCAATTCCTCGGCCAGCAAGTTCTTCATTTTTCACACAAGCAACATTTTCCGCTTACTATGGTGATAGTAGGAGATTTTAAAATATTGTCAGGTTATTCGTAACCCGAGAATGTTTGTCTTACTTTAAAAATAAATAGTTCCACTTTATAAAATTTCTAAATTTTTGTTGTCAATCGTTTGTCTGTGTCGTTGCACGTCCCGATTAATCACTGTCAAATCATTTACTATACTAATGATATTGTCATCCTCCCAAAATTCCAAGTCAAAATAGGTACGAAATAAGCAAGTTGTGATATTAAGAAAAATGTCTCTAATCGGTTTGTAGTGCAGTGTTCCAAAACGTTGGGTTATTTGTTATCATATCGCAGGTTCAATTTTAAGCAAGTTAATGCTTCTGTCACTGCACAAGCCACATTTTTAGCTTTAGTAAATACATCTTTCTCAATTTTGATTTTGTTTTCTTGAATGATTAAATAAATAAATGAATTAATGAAATGGAATCTTCGATGTGGAAATTGACCCACTTCTCGACATCCGATCGAGCTGAAACTCGACAGATATACTCGTTGTCGATGAAAATGCATTCTATCACGCGTCCACACTAATTTCTCTGAAATTGGATGAAAATATTAAAATTTGCAGAAGTTAATATACGAACTAAATCTCGTTGCTATTAGATTAGGATTTGGCATAAATGTTAGCGCGGTTCACTCATTTTAGTCAATCCTTGGGGAGGAATGTTCAATCGTCAAATTGTGAAACCAAAAACAACAATATTTTTAATACATCTATTAAAAATATAAGTTCATTTTTTATTTATGGCCACGTTTAAAACATGCTAGGAAAGTGAAATCTGATCAACACCTTGTACTGTAATACCGCCCAGAATAAAATTTGTTTTTCTTTCCTAAACACGCTCATTAAAGAACATAAATATATATTATTAAAATAACTACCGGCAAACCCCATAATTTCAATATTTGAAAATCTCCTACTATCACCATAGTAAGCGGAAATAAAATATACCATTCCCGAGAGAAAGCCCAATTACTAGTTTATCCAATTTTCCAATTATATGTCCTAAATTCTGTATGTAAATTTCGCTAATAATTCCTATGTATAAAGATGTACGTATTTTTTTACACGGCATTTTGTGAAAATAATCCTCTATGTACTTATTTAACCTCAAGCTAATTTGCTAACCGCTCAGCAACATCATCAGCTGTAGGCAGACTGATGGAACCTAAGCGCAAGCCAAATACTAAGTTTGGTGATCGCGCTTTCGGAGTATCTGGGCCGAAGGCTTGGAATAAGCTCCCTCAGGAACTAAGATACATAACGAGTCCAAAAAACTTACCTTTTTAAGCTGTCTTAACCTTAAATTAAATATACCATTCCTGAGAGTAAGTCCAGTTATATCCAATTTTCCAATTATATCCTAAATTCTGTATCTAAATTTCGCTAATAAACAATTAGTTAATGTTAATTAAGTGTTAATCTCAAGTAACCTACCAGGTAAGTATGGTACTGTATATTATCTCCACATATAGTTAGTAATAACATAGATCATTGTGGAAATGTATTATGCTGTCTCAGTAGAGGTAAATTCAAAAGGAGGAAATCCATAATTAGTTTTTATTTTGGCTATATAATACTTATGTACAAACTGAAATAAATGTAAGCTGTCGATTTCCCGAAAATTAATAAATGAATATATTTGTACAGCGCCCTTGAGGTGATTTTGTACAAAAACGGCGCTATAAAAATCATCTAAATATTCTTATTATTATGCTGAATGCAAGCAATGCACCTGTCTAATTACCTACAGTGTTCGCATCAATATTTACTGCGTTATAGGTAGGTTAGGTTAGGTACGATCGACCGATATATCTTAAATCAATGGGTAAGGGTAAGGAGGTTGTTCGCACAACCCATAACCCAAGTCAGTCGTAAAACTTCCTCACGTGCTATTTCATATCTTAAATCTACCCTTATCAATAATAAATGTTATTCAAATAGTCCCTACATCATCAATGAAGGGCAGCATTTATTGACAGTTACTGCAGACCCTAAGGACCGATTGAAAAGTAGATAGCAAGGATAACGTTTTCCTATTGTATTACTGCAAGTTTTCAAAATCAAAACATCAGCTATATTATGTGGGCACAAATAATAACAATGAAAGCAGAATAATACTCCTTTACATTCATAAATACAAAACACAAGAAATAACAACTAACACGTAATATTAGAAACACAAGATATCAGGGTCAAAAACATATCTAACCAGCAACAACTACAACATACAACATTTGGGCAGAGAAGAGTCTTATTCTATGGTACTCTAAACTCTACAACAAAATCCCACTCTCATTCAAAACTTATAACAATGTTTTAACATTTAAATCTGAAATGAAAACCTGGATACAAAACATAGGGAGATCAGACATGGATAATATACTGACACCAAATACAGACTGAAACTGAAACCACTTAAGCTGATCATAAAAACGCCATGTAATAATAATATGTTTATAATTATTACAGAAAAAACACTATTTAATATATTTATAATCAGTTGACGCGTACCCGGCGTTGCTAGGGGTTAACCTTAAGAGATAGACAAATACCTCTTAGGACTTTTCTGTAGGTCTTTTTAAGATATACAATTCCGTAGTACATTATTTTGATGTATCTCATAAGGTTTAGCCAGCGTTAGCAATATAATCGCCAGAAAATTATTTTTTTACGACTTGATTACAAAACATCGCCTTTTCTCTACTTTCTATAAATATAATATGCTTTTATTATATATATAAACCTTTCGAAAGAAATTCTCTAAATTATAGTGAAAATTTTATCAAAATCCATTGCCTAGTTTAGAAGAACTAAGCGCACAAACAGACAGACGCGGATAGGAATCACCATACTAAGCAACTGCCTGTTTCATGGTGATCATTATGCTTATTTTGAATAAAAGTAAACAACACAAATTGAGAATTTTGGCCTTACTAATAAACCTAACCTAACCTAACCCAACCCTTAGTGTAAATTGTAGAAAATTTATGTTTCTCAACTTCACCAAATCTAAAACATGTCCATTAGTAAGGGAGTAAGGACATTAGCATTAGGAATAGATGTAGTTTTTAAATAACGTTTTAATTTCTTCATTAAAACGCCTTTGTCCAAAACTATAGGGGTAGAATATTATCTAATAAATAAAATTAAAATTTAAAAAATGTATTTGTTCCACTTTTTTGAATTAAAATGCTCAAAAATGATTCGCCTTTGTAAAAATAGCAGGTGGAAGTAATAATTAGATAAAAACAAGATAAGTAATCATGCTGGAAAGAGATGAATGTAATTAATATGTTAAAAATTGTACATACAAAATATGATTAAATTTATGTATAGTAAATTGTATTTCTTAGTCCTTCTCACTAGTTATATTCACTTATTCATTTCTTTTTTATTAGTTTTCTATGTCGTTTTTAATGTTTTTTCATTAATCTCTTTCAGCCAGATTTTGATTCTTGATTTGTAATAATTCAAATTTTCTATTTGCTTTCCGGACACCCTGTATATCATAGTCATCATAGGTAGGTACTATGTAAAACTTTATCGGACTGTCAAGCAGTGTCGCACATTATTATACACGCGATTCTCCCATTTATTACTTTTGTTTCCTTTTCATATTATAAAATAGTATTTATTTTATTCTTTTCATTTTCTAATAGTATATACCTTTCTAATTTTATTTTATTTTATTTTTTACAAACTCTTATTGCCTTTCAGACATTTTATAAGCACTTCATTCTTGCTTATACTACTTTATTGTATATTATTACATATAATTTCTTACTTTGACTTAATACTTTACTACAGATTGCTACTTATATTATATTTATATCTCTTTTTTTCATACTTTTAACCTTTATACTATTTACTGATTATACCGTTATACTTAGATTTATATTGTTGCATTCCTTATGTTGCTGTACTATTCTCTGTAATTTAGTATGTGAATGGCACATGTTGTGCCGTATATGTGAAAATAAATAAATAAATAAATATCAGGGGGAAGGATATTGTGGAGTTTCGTCGCAAAATAAATATAATTTCTTTGTCCGAATGTGGTTTTATGACCTGGAATATTTTTTATGCCTTGTTTGATGAATACGTGGTATTGTGGACGATTCAGTATTTTTGAATAGTTTCAATAGTATATTTTTGTTGTACATTTGGTACATCAAAACTATTTAAAATTTCAATCGAAGGCGTTCTTTGGGTACTTTCAGTGTGGTGTTTATGATTCATTTTTGAATTGTGTTCAGGTTATGTATACAGGGTGTATCGGCACGTACCCGACAAACTTTAACCAGCTATTCCTTAGCACATTTAGAGTAAAAAATGTTATGGGCACTTTGTTGCCCGGTAACATTTTTTTTCAATTAAAAAAATAAGAAAAAAAATCCACACTCCGTCACTGTCATCGGCATTGTTTCTCGTATTCAACAGTAAAGCAAGTGTGCCAAAAAGCGTCCTCGCTCTTTCACACACACTAAATAATAATAGCTAAAAATGAGACGAATGGTGCCATGCCATTTCGTTGTGTTTAATGTAGGTACGTACGTATATTATTCAACGAAACTCGAATAAAATATTGCCAGATAGGTTTTCAAACTTTGACAAAGGATAAAATATTGGTGACATGTGGTGAAAATATGAATAATATTTTTTTTATTAAAATAAAATGTTACCGGACAGCAAAGTGCCCATAACATTTTTTACTCCAAATGTGATATGATGATGGAGCAAAGTCACTCATAAATTCGTTCGTCGTCTCACGTATGGACTATTGCAATAGTGCATATGCCGGCCTACCTCAGAAACAAATCAATAGAATCCAGTCAGTTTTTAATGCTGCGGCAAGAATGATTTTTGGTGAATCTAAGTATTGCCGTATAACCCCACTTCTAAGGGATCGCCTTCACTGGCTTCGATGCCCTGAAAGAATAGAGTTTAAGATCTGCTTAATGACCTTCAAAGCATTGCAAGGAATGGCGCCAGCATATATATCGGAACTATGTATCCGACAAAACTTAAGCAATAGACAGCTTACTCTAAGGTCAGCAGATCTAGATATTAGTAATCGTCTAATCGAACTTTCTAGGTCAAATCGAGCTGTTTACTATGATCGTTCTTTTAGTGTAACAGGCCCTCTCATCTGGAATAGACTTCCCTCAGCTCTTACTAATCTCCAGAATTTGGCTGAATTTAAACGAGCTTTAAAAACAAAATTATTTGAAAAATCTTACCATTTATAAATTTTAACTTCTTTTCAATATTTATAATAAGCCATATTCTAAAACTTCCGGTAATTGTTTGGTTTCGGTTGTCTCCTTATTGTACCTTTTTAGTGTCTGCTCAGAAAATTCTCATTTCTGAGCAAAAACTGCCTCCTGTTTTATGTTATGTTTTAGTTTTAATATTCGTGTTTTGTCCTGTCCTACTGTTATTGTTATTCTAAGTTTTGTCATCACTTTGTATAAACAGTGTATTTAGTGTTATAATATTAGATCTGTATTGGGTAAGGCACACTGTAGGAAAATTACCATTTTTTTAAAGTTTGTTATACGAGTAGTTAAGCGCACTTGAAGTGAAATGACACTAAACTGCGCTATATAAATTCCATGTTATTATTATTATTATTATAAGGAATATCTGGTTAAAGTTTGTCGGGTACTTGCCGATACACCCTGTATACTTAGAAACAGCAGATCCCAGTCCTATAATTCCATGTTCTTTTTATTTATATTATACATTCCACTAAATTTGAATAATATGTAGATATACACTTATTATTAAAAAGAATTATCGAAGTTTGGTCCAAATATTCAAAGATTTGTGAATAGCTACTTCCTAATAAGATATTAAAAATCGATAATATTGTTATTAATGTTGCACAGCCAAAAGGTTCTATTGTTAGATGTTTATTTCAGACAGGTTAGTGACGGTTTGATATTGTTTGATGATTTGAAAAGGGTCCTGTAGGGACTCGAGGTCAAATTCAATGACCGTTATTTTTTGCGAAAGGTTCGTCCCGTATAATGCGAATTAATCATAAATTTAACGATAGGTAAGCACTTGAAAGATTAAAATAATAACGAATCATCTTACTAAGATAATAGATGTGTGTACCTAGATAGTAGATACTGTCAGTATCACCCTGGTAAAATATTGGAGAAAAATGAGTAGGTATTGCTATTTATTCAGAATCTCTTCAAATTACTGATAATCTGGTTATGAACGGGATTGCGCGAATAACGGAGTAAGATCAAAAAAGGAACGCTTAGATGATTTGGGCATGTAGAGCGAATGAGCGAAGAACGGAGTGTAAGAAGAATATACGATGCAAATGTGAATGGTAGCAGTAGTCGGGGAGGCCCGAGGAAGACATGGCACGACCAAGTGAATCAGATACTTGAGTCGCGCCATGTCAAGAGTCAGAACAATAGAAGAGTATGTATGAGTGTGAATGAGGCAAGGAGTGTGTGGTGTGACCGAGTTGTTTGGCGGTCCTCTCTGCCTACCCCTGCGGGGAAACGGCGTGATGGTTAGTTAGTTAGTTAAGATAACAGATGTGTGTACCTACACTCGGTAGCCCATTTTCCCGACTGGTATAAAGAGTAGGTACTCTCAGTATCACCCTGGTAAAAAATCAGAGAAAAATGAGTAGGTATTGCTATTTTGGTCAGAATCTCTTAAAATTGCTGGTAATCTGGTTAAAAATGGGATTGCAGGAATAACGAATAAATTAACATGTTTCCTGATAAACTTTTAGTAAATTACGAATATGATATCACGATGTAGAACACGTTTTCACGAAAACGAATATTTTCGCATTTAATTATGATATATTTTCGAGGCAAATGCACGTGTTCGGATATCGGAATTAAATTTCACTGTTTTAATAGTAAAATCACAATGCAGAAATCAGCAGTAACAACAATCGCCGCCATTTGCAAACTGTAGTTGCTCGGTGGCACTGACTTGATCACGTGACACTTCAACTTTAATAATGTCAATGTCTCTGATTCTTTCATAAATCGATTATTATTAATCGAATAATGTCATCGGCAATTTTGCACGACCTATCCCAACTATAAAAGTATTGAGTTAGGCACCAGTATGTTATTCCAATATTTGTCAACGCCAACAGCTGTGTTATTGACATTAAAACAAAACAAACATTAACAAGAGATTTGTTATGCGATTTACGTCTTTTTAAAAACATTTGATAACAAATTATTAGGATATTTAGTCGCCTGAAATACCAATACAAATTGAAAATATCTCCCGAGTAAAAATAAATGTCGTCGACGGGAATTGAACCCGCACCTTCTGATATCCGTTCAGGTGCTCTGGACCACTGAGCTACTACACTTGGCTATTTCCAACACGCCAAATAATTCAATATGTACTAGTACTTCAATCAACAATTACTGCTTATTATATTTTTTCCATCTATAAACAACCACTTTATTTTTGTAGGAAAGTCTTTGTTAGTGCTGAATTTACCACTAGATGGCGTCGAGACATATCAATAATAATAATAATAATAATTGGATAATTTGTAGAGCGCCGTTTTTGTGAAAAATCACCTCAAGGGCGCTGTACAATTTATTTCCTAGGATCTACATTTGTTATTTAGAAAAGATACCAAAACACACTTACCTGGCAAGTCACTTCCAACAAACACACTTATATTAAAAAGTTTATGCTTATAAAAGATAGAACTGCACGCAGAGGACACTATATCAAAAAACACTGGTCGTCGCATGATCTTAAGTCTGCTATAGTTTTTATTTTAATTTAAATGTATTTTAACTGTCTTAAAAGCCTACAAATTGTTAGTTGTTATCATTTTTATTTATTTATTTTTAATAATTATTTTTATTTATTTTATTTTATTTTTAGTATTTTTTACATTTTGTTAATTTAAATTTAAATTGCCGTCAACTGTGAAAGTGGAGGTTTCTGAAATTATGGATACGACTGTCTGAAAAGGTGCGTTTTAAGTTTAGACCTAAATTCTGTCGAGTCTGCGATCATTCTCAAATCATGTGGCAGGCCATTCCAGGCTTTAGGTCCTGACACGGCAAAAGCACGCTCACCGAACTTAGTATCTGGTGTGCGCTTTGGTTCCTTCAACCTTCCGATAGCTGATGACGTTGCTGACCTAAGGGTTGACTGTCGAGAATTGGAATCTTCTGGAATACACAATTCTGATAAATAAGCCGGAGCCATTCCGTTAAGTGACTTAAATACCATCCAGCATACCTTGAACTGGATTCTTTCAGGACATTTGAGCCAGTGCAGATTTTTGAGATGCTCTGAAATGTGGGACTATTTAGATACTCCGGTGATAAGCCTTGCCGCGGCGTTGAAAACGGATTGTAATTTGTTGATTTGACATTTGGGGAGACTTGCATATATTCCGTTGCAATAATCTAGACGTGAAACAACATAGGAATTGACTAGCAATTTAGTCGCCTCTGTTGGCAGGTTTCTCCGCACTGCTTTAATTTGCCTTAACTGAAAGAACCCCGTGCTTACAGTTCTGTTCACCTGAGTTTTTCTACATTTGTTGGTGAAATATTTTAACTTGTCAAATATTATTATTTTTTTAATGATAAACTAAAAACAAGGTTTTTTATGCATAGCACAAAGGATAACAAATTATTATAAGCAATAAATAGTCGCCTGAAATATCCATACAAATTGAATTTAACTCAGGAGATATTTGTGTTTATTGATACATGGATTGTGGGAGCAGGATTTATAAAATATTTCGTGCCTAAGAACTTAAAAATGAATCTACTTATCTCTGCTTGTCTCTTTATCAGCGATACTGTAGAGTTTTGTTAGCACAAACATACGTAAGCAGTTTTTTTTTAAATACTAAGATTTTGAAGGAATTAGAGGAATTCACCCACCCCCCAAATCAGCCTTAGTATTGCGTAGAAAAATAACCAAGTACAACTTACTACAATACATCTATTTTAAAATGTCTTCTTAAGAGGAAGCTACAAGCCAAAAAAGCATTAAGGCATTAAAATCGCTTGACAAACGGAGTCTAGAAACGTTCTTATTTATCTTGTAAATAATTTTATAAGAAAGCAAAAAAATTAATCAAATGAAACTCTCACAAATAATCTTAGCTATAATACTGTATTTTTTTAAGTTGTTTCCTTTACGCGTTCATACATTTCTATTGAAACAATATTTTTTTTAGTAGTTTACATTTATATTTTTTATTGAGTATTTTTATTTATTTATTTGTATTCTACTCAAGCGAAACGATAGGAAAACCGTCAATTTATCTAAAGGATATTTTTTGATATTCATAATATACACCAATTCGTTATAAAGATTAATCAAAATAGTGATTTTTGGCTGAGGATTGAACCTTTCTTCCCAGAGACCGGAGTCAACTGCGCTACCGATCTTGCCAGATGCCGATCGTGAAATTTATTTCGTATATGAACTGTTGTAATATCTTACGATTTCAGAGAAATACGTATCTGAAAACTGAAGAAAACTGGTATCTGGTATGTCATGTAACAAGTGAAGTTACTTGAGTCGGGCCATGTCAAGAGTCATAATAATAGAAGAGTATGTATGAGACGATGTATGAATGTGAATGAGGCAAGGAGTGTGGGCCAAGACCGAGTCCGTCCTCTCTGCCTACCCCTGCTTGGAAACGGCGTGATGGTTAGTTAGTTAAATAACTGGCTAGAATAAACTAACAAAGTTGGTCATAATATGACGAAAATACTAGCATTTTTTTAGATAAATGACAATTTTGCCGTACAATGACAACAACTTTCATTCAGCGAAACTACAGCGTGTAAAAATGCTTCTACAACTAGCATATCTGCCGAGTTTCAGCTCGTTCAGATGTCGGGAAGTGGGTTAATTTCCGCTTCGAAACAAAAGTGAAAATAGATCAATTTAAAAAGAAACAAATGCAAAACTTGCAGCCCGCATCTCGTATCAGATGATAATAATATTATGTTAGATCTATTGCCACTACACAGGTTGAAAGTTGTAAGGAACAAGGAAGAGAATCTCTTGTTGCTGTCTACCCCTTTAGATACATCACATCCGATATGGGGGTAGATTATTGTCATCATCTACCCTTGAACTACCCTTCTTTAAAATGTTAAAATGTTGAAGCGACTTCCGTGGCTTCAAAAGGTTATTAAAAATAGTATTTGAAGATTTGGTATGGGCCACCTTGTCCAAACTTAGCCATGTATATTGTATATCCTAAAACCAGGAAGAGATTGCAACTCTTTCGGACTCCGGACACATATACTAGTCCTAGAGAGAGGTCGTACAGGGCTGGCTATGAGACAAACCGTGCCGTTCTCTTACTTCTCTCTTGTATGAAAACAAAAAAGACAGAATATTCTAGAACGATGAGTTCACATACAACCTCTCTCTGGGATTTCTAATATTATATTATATTTAACAAGTTAATGGGACTCCTAAGTGTAAAAAGGTACTTCCAGTATATTAAATATATTTTCATTCCTTGAGTTCTTCCTGCTTCTCACCGTATGGAGCCAGTGAGACTATAGCATCGTCATACGGGGTATGTTGTTAGGCTGGAGGTAGTGGTGAGGGGAAAGAGATGTGAAAGAGGAAGGTGTGGAAGTACCTCGCTATTTAGATCTGGTGACCAAACACGGTTAGAGCCATTTGAATCAACGTTTCAATTCTGAGAGGTGGTCTTACCCCAGGGCGATACTGAGAGTATTTTTCACTCTTGAATATGCCTTCCTTCCTCTGTTACTTACAATAGGGTTGGTATCACTGGTATCAGCACCCATTATGGACTGTTATCATCTCTTCTTTAATTTATGTCTTATGTTGCGTTTATTTTACAAATCCCACAAGACTTATACTAGAGTAGGTACAGAGGCAGAAACACAACAGATTTTGAAGTGTCACGTGATCAAGTCAATGCCATCGATCAACGACAGTTTGCAAATGGCGGTGATTGGTATTTTATTTACTTATTTTATTTTAGACATTTGCACATCCAAGTTTAAAACTGTCTAACTTAAAATACATGCATTAAATATATAATTGTGCGTTCCTTTGTATAGTTAACTGTTCTGTGTATTGACTTTGTCCTTTTTTGGTAGCCTAATTTAATTGCATGTTCTTGTGGCATGTCTGTGAATGTCCTTATTGTATATAATTTTGTTAAGTATTTTGGTCATAGGTTGTTTATTATTACATGTATAAATATCATCAATATTCAAAGTTAGCATCTGTTTCACTGTTAGCCAATTTAGTTACTTTTCAAAATGTATTTCGCTTGAGTATTATTCTAATTGCACTATTTTGTAAAATATCCAACTTATTCTGTTGTTTTACAACAAGCATATGAAATAAACAATGTGATTAGAAGTTTTCTTAGTCCGTTGGGTTTCGGCAATTCAGAACAGACGTTAACCCTTAAATGCATGATTTATTATTTTTTCTGGAAAAAAAAAATATTTTCTAGATATTTACATGCATATGCAAGGAAATAAAAAGAATTTTATTTTTTTGTAATTTTTTAATGATATTTGATTAAAAAAATTTGATTAATTTTCTCCTATTCCGCCTCACTCTTAATACGCAATATTTCACTTTCAGATAAATGGATTTAGCTTTATTAATTCAAAACATGATTTATTATGTCGGGGGAGACGGAAAAATACGCACTTTTAATTTTAATTTCGTTTATTAAGTCACTTACGCGATATGTCAATTAGTATGCGGCGCCGCCGAAAGCGACTATATTCATATCAAGAGTTGGATTATATTCATAATATCTAATTCATACCTACAAAATATTTCATAGACACTGCTGCCAACCAAAAAAAAAATAGTATTGCCATATAAAATAAATAATATCATCGTGTATAATTAATCCATATTAATATGTAAGTCAATGTATTATTTATAACAAATAATCAACATATAATTAAATAAAATAACCCGAATAACAAACAAATAGAATAAAATGTGATTAAACGTATTCCGTTTAGGTAGTTTAGGTTCAGTTAGGTTAGAACATGGAAAATAGGTATTAGAATTAAATCACAAACAAGTCTATACAAACCTAGCGTAGCCCACATACTATTTGAAAACTGGGATGTAACTCTAAAGGGGACGCGAGCAGGCGTTATTAAAGGGGCATTTTTTGCTATAGAAAATCACAGTTAGATTAGGTTAGGTTATATATATTAATTTAATATTTTCAAGATTTTATTTTCTTTAACTGAATTAGTTCGTAGGTAGGTACTGTACCTAACCCGCGCACTGGCTAGGTAAATAACTAGTTGTATCAGGAATACAATGTCACATTATTTTGTTTCTTTGAAATCTCGTGTGACATATCGCGTAAGTGACTTAATAAACGAAATTAAAATTAAAAGTGCGTATTTTTCCGTCTCCCCCGACATAATAAATCATTTTTTGAATTAATAAAGCTAAATCCATTTATTTGAAAGTGAAATATTGCGTATTTACCGTGAAGCGGAATTCGTAACCTTTACCAAAATTTGTTGCAGGTTTACAACACCATGTATTTAATAAAAATTAATATGAACAATAAAAAACAAAAAACAAAAAACCTAAAAAAATTTCTCAAAACTAATAAGTGTACCAGAAAAATACGAGTTATTACATATAAGTATTGTATTATTGTATCTACTTACCTAAGAAAATCAAAATAATAACAGCAAAACAAAACTGTAATTCTAACCTCCAACCAATTTTCGAGAATCTTCACTTTGTTAGAAAAAGTGACATTTGACAAAAAAATTTTGAAAAAAAAGGTGATGCCACTCGATAAAATATATTACCGTGAACTTGATAAATCTAAAACGGCATGCATTAAGTATACACCAAAGAGTTAAAGGTGGTTTGAACGGTATGTTGCAGTTTTGCAATAGTATGCATTTAAGGGTTAATATCTCTCAAATATAGCCATTGATTATATTGATTACACATCGCTTTTTTATCTGCATACGCCTATAACGACACGTATTACCCAGTAGATTAGCAAATAAAAATGATGCTGACATCAGCACAGAAGAAATGCAAACTCAGCCAAAACATTTCCTTATACAGCCACTCAATACACAGGTATTTACGACAAAAATCAACAAGCATCCACTGAAAGTTCTAACCTTGACAATGTAAAATACGATAAAAAGCAACAAACAAACGCCACAAACAAATTGCTCTATTGTTTTAAATAGCCAACTTTACAATTATTATTGTGAACCTACTTACCACCCATTTTACTTACATTTAATGAGTTTTGTTTTTATAATGAGTTCAGTTTGATTTTAAAGTTTGCTAAAACAACAAGTGTTTTAAATTTTATATTAAAAAAATAAGCAATTGTGTTTTATTAAATTATTTTTTATAACTGTGTAATTTAGTGTACCTAAATCTTTTTGTGATAAGTTTAAAATTTAAATAGTAATTTAAAAAGGCGAGATGTATGATTATAATTTAGATGAAATTAAAATAGAGTTTCTGTTGGGTTATGAAAAACATGAACGTAAGTTGATCATAAATTGATAAATTTCAGTATAAATTAACCTCTAGTGTGCTAAGAAATCCGCCGTGGATCTCTGACGTTTGTACCTGTCGTGTGGCGGCAAATCCACCGCGGATTTGCCGCCACAAAAAGAAAACTTACTAATATGAAATATTGTTCATTTATTAAAAGTCTGGTGAATTTATTCGTTTTCCTGTTAAAAAAAATAAATTCATTGCAAAATAACAGTACAGAACGAATATGTTATGAGTTAGACGGAACGCGCGTTCTTCAAAATAATAATATTGTAGCATTTTGTCAATTATATTTATGCGGACCTGCGTGAGAAAGTGTTCAGATATATTCTGAATTAATAATATTTTATTTGGAAATTGTCATGCAGTCACATTTTAAACAATATCTTGATAAAAAAAAGCCGTAGTTACTCATTTTTCTCCGTGCACTTTCCTCGATGTTATGTTATTTTGAACCTTAAAAATGGTCCTAGCGTGCAGAAATAAATTTTATTCGCTTGACAAGGAAATTATATTTCTTAATATTATTCTAGATTGTCGTTTTGTCACTTGGAGACGTGTTTATTTTATTTGTAAAAAAAATCTATCCTAAATGTAATTACGATTTACAAAAGTCAAAGATTATGACGAATCCTTATTTAATATTTTCGCATGTGTTCATTACATAATATTTTTTTAAAACGTCAAAGTGAAAAAGATTATAAGTAAGTTAACTTGCGGAAACTACAAAGGATAGATGTATACATTTTTAAAACAAAATTTATATTATCTCGTTGGATATATTGATGTATTTATTATCTGTATGGTTGGACGGTACAATTTACAGAAACACAATTTTGCAAAAATCCAAAATTAGTTATTACGAAAATAGTATCTTACTTCCCCACCTTCCTCTTCCTCTTCTCTCTCCCCTTTCCACCCTCTTTTACCTCAAAATATATTCCATTCGGGGATGTAATAGACACACCGGCCCCGCGCAGTTGACGGGATGCAATTATGTTAGGTTGATTGAATTGTCTTTAATTTACACGTACAAGGTGTCCGGAAAGTCGTCGTTCAACTGTTGAATCTAAATCACTTAGAGATCCCAAAAAACTTTTTTCTATCTAAGCATTTCGACATATATAAAAAAGCTTTTTTTTTAATTTTTCCGCAAAAAAATTTTGAAGTAATTTTAAAATACCTTAAACAACTGATATTAATTCGTAATAAAATAGCGACCTTTTTTCTAAAAAATTCCAATTTGACTCGATTTACTCGAAAACGGAATCTTAAATTAAATAAGTTATAGCACGAAATCGACTCAAAATAGATTCATAAGTTTCCCGCTTGTGCTACGAATTCACGGAAACCGTGTATAGGTAGGTACATACTAGGTGAAAGTAGGTACTTAATATATTTTTATTTTTCATTATTTTTACACAGTAGATGCTTGTTTATATTTTTTACAATTAATCTTAAATAAGAACTGAAATAGATTTTTTTTATAATGAAAAAGAAACGGACTATATTTAAAGTTGGACATAACCTGCCTCACTAATGTGTTGTATTATATCATGTAGGTATTACCTGTATTTGTATTAGATTTAACCACCGGATCTTTGGCCAGATTTTGACCAATTTGCAAACGCCCTCGAGTTCACGCTGTCCAAAATGTGGGCAATTTGAAGAGATATTTTAAAACATTTATTGGAATTATTTCGTAATCTCCAGCGCGTTGAAATCTTCGATTAATCATAAAGATAACTTTGTAGTTTCACATTCTAACAAAAGATGTCACGTATCTCTTCCGAAATATTTTTTTTTGACAATTTTTCTTACAAATCGTTGATCATGTGTTTACATATTAAATTATGCGCGTTAAAATTTAAATTTATTGCAGTGCTTATCAACTAGGCCATAGAGACAACATACAGAAGTAATTATATTTAATATTGCTCCAAGTAGGTACCACAAACGGCAATTTTATAGTTAATAATAAGCATAATTTGCGCTTTGTAAATTTAACGAATTTCAATATTTTTAAATGAATCCTGCATATACGATCAAATGTAGGTTCATTCAATAGCTTTCTAGCACTATAAGCACTTTATATGTCTCAAAATTGAAATTCCAAGATTTAATTTTTTTGTAGTGCGGGAAATTTCCAAAACACACACTTAACAATTTCCTGGCGCTCAATGCAGAAATTGATTATATATAAATATATTCGTATACCAGAACGCTCCAGTGGCAAAACATGTATAATGCTACTGTTTTTCATTTAATGCTACAATAAAACAGCTCAGCAATCGTAAACTATGACTATTGTTTCAATAACAATTTATTGTTTCTGATACTTATTTAATAATATCCCTTTGTTCGCTGTGTACAGAACTGCCTCTTGTGTTTTCTACTGACTATAATGTAGCATAGCAAATCTATAAATAATTTGCTAAAATAATAATAATGTTTAACGCGGAAGGTAAATGTCTATATAATTGTGATTTCCGCATAACCATTTAGATCGAAAAATACTCTATGTATCACCCTGTACGTGAATCACGATCGTTCAGAAGGTTTCTTGAAATGGCTTTAGCATAGTGTTTGGTGATTAGCCAGGTATTTCCCAACATTCCTCTCTCCATCTCCTTCCATTACCCACTTCTTTCAGCCTAACAACACTGACTTTGCGATTGAACCATCCTCCCAGGGATTGACTCTTTTATTATTATTTTTTTATTTAAAGCGGAGACGGTTTACATGTAGTCCTCGTGAGCACTTAGGCAATAGGCCTATTGTGCTACCTCCCTTTTTACCTCAATCCTTTAACAACAACCCAGTCCCTTTAATAAAGTTCACCAGGGTTGTCATTGGGTATGTGGCTATGTCTTCTGGTTCTACTGTATGTCTAATTCCCACCAGGGCAGGACATTGGCACCACAGGTGAATTGGAGTCTCTTCATCCTCTTCACATTTCCTGCATCTGTTGGTGTTTTCCACTCCCAACAACTCCTGAGATGGCAGTGTCCTGTTAGTAGTCCTACCAGTTCCCTCAGCGAGTTTCTGTCCATATCGAGTAGTTTCTTGGTTCGTCTAGAGTCTGGTCCTTTTATGAGTACCTACTTTCACATTCTAGGTACCCTCTCCCATCCAAGATTGACTCTTAAAGAGCTGTGCACTTTTTAAGTGTCATTAAAACTTTTAATTTTATATTATGTTTTAGTTTTAATGTTTTTGTTTTGTCTTGTCCTGCTGTTATTTTTATTCTAAGTTTTGTCATTACTTTGTATAAACAGTATATTAAGAGTTATAATATTAGATCTGTATTAGGTAAGGCACACTGTAGGAATAATATTGAGAACATGACCGCTTAAATTAAATTACCGTTTTTAAGTTTGTTATCGTAAAGCGCGCTTGAAGTGAAATGACACTAAACTGCGCTATATAAATGCCATGTTATTGTAATTATTATTATAACACCTTTCTTGTTAACCGCGCTAACAAATGAGCAAATTCCGATTTGGTAGGACCGACATTTATTTCGTATATCTATTAACTGCTGTTAAGTTAACCGATTTTAGAAAAATGCGTATGTTTCCGCGTGTGTATATGTGAATGCCACCAAATTTTGATAGAATATGTTGTGATCGACAACGAGTCTATATGCTGAGTTTCAGCTCGATCGGATGTCGGAAAGATGGTTAATTTCTACTTCCAAGATTTGCATTCATTCATTCATTCAGGAAAACAAAATCTCAATAGATGTCATTGAAGAAGAAAATAATACTAATAAATCTAAATGAAACATGAAACAGAAATTGAAACGACTTGAAATCGAACCAAAGATCTGTGTCTTATATACCAAGGACAACGCCTCTAACAATTTTTTACGTAATTTTTGTCTATATCATATTTCAAATTCAGAATCAAAAATATTATTTTTAAATATTTTTTCCCTCATTTTTGCTGCTATCTATTCTATCCTCTTCTTTCAGTGAAAAAAATCGTAAAATTCTGAATAAAACTGTAGATTTGTATGAAGATCATTCCGCCCCTCTCTACAGACAGTCTTTTTTATATAATAGAAGAAGATATTGGAACATTTTTGTAATAGCTACAATCCTACGCACTTATGAAGGAGTTATTTTTTTATTTTTTTTATTTGGGAAACAAACAGTCATTTATATATTTAGCATAAAGAGCAATTATTTACAATATTAGACCAATAATGTTCCATTAATTCTAGTCGTTGATTCAATATTTGCACCTATACAATATATTTATAAATGACAAAGAAATATAAAGAATAAACATTATAAGGAATTACAAAATGTTATAAAAACAAGTAAAGACAGTTAGTAGTAAGGTAATACAGTTTTCGGATGATTATAATAAAAACAATAAAATAAACTAAGATGATAGGATTATTTAACAAAATAAAAAAATTAAGTTATCAGTTTAGTAAGTAGCATTTGATATTTTTTTTATTATTTTTTATTTATTCAGTGAATTTTATGAATTTCAATTTTAGTGTACTTAATAACTCCCACACTAGGCTTATGCCCGTGTTGTGGTAGTCATAATTCTATAAATTACAATAAAACCATATGTTGTAGTAATAAAAAATAAAACATAATATAGAAGGAAAAAAAAATAATCATATTTAAGGAAAATATAAAACAAAATATATGTTTTTATACATGCAAACATACATACATACACATATATAGATGCTCAGATATATATACATATACATACATACATAGACATACATACATGCATACATAAATAAATTCATATAAAAAAATATATATATATAAAAAAAATATATATATATATCACACCGCCTATTTGGCGACCAGCATGGGCAAATATGCATTTAAAGTGGCGACCACCGACATTTGGCGACCGATATACGGTTGCCACTTTGTTTTCTCAAAATTTTTACACAGTTCAATAATAGATGTCGTTACAAGCATTTCAGCGAAATTAGTCCTGGTCGCCAAATTGGGCTGGGAGTGCAAGTTTTCGAATATTTAAGTTCCGGAGTCTGTCGCGAGGCAGCTTGGCGCTAGGTGATATACACAGCCACGTATTCCGCATTTCATTCCTGGCCTTTAGTGGCGACTGGGTATGACGAATTATTAATTTCACAACAAGCCTTTAGTGGCGACCGGGTACGACGTATTCTGCATTTCATATCTAGCCTAAAGTGACGACATTTCATAACTAGACTAAAATGGCGACCGTGTTCGACGTATTCTGCGTTTTATTCCTAGCCGTTAGTGGCGACCGGAAACGACGTATTCTGCATTTCACGTTTAGCCTGAAGTGGTGACCGTGAAGGGTACAATGTTGCCGGTTCGTTTCAACTCGCGGTGGCTGGTTATTTGCGACGTTGCAGCACATGTTTTGCCAGTGGTCTCGAATGTCTTACTATTTCAAATGTATCTATTTTCAATTTAATACCGAGTATTGACGTCTGTACGTTTTAGAGTTTATTTGGCGACCAATCATTTTAGTGTCTTGTCTACATACAGTATTGATTACTGTCGATACAATGAAAGCAACTCGTTCTAAATAGAAGTTAAAAAGCACAAATAGAAATTTAGAATGTGGGTATGGGTAGCACTTCCCTGGAAACCATTTAATGACCAACATCCCTGACATAGGCCACACCAAGTGGTTGGCTACGTTTCGTGACTTAGCAGGTGTGTCCGTTTTCATGGGGTAATGTTTGCCCAGGTCTTGGTGGTGGGTGCGATGACCGTTTACAACCGGTTACCGCGGTCAGGGCCGCTCGGTAATGCCGGGGCCTGACCCTCAGACTGACGACTGAGGGTGTGCTGCCTGCCCCATCAACTAGTTGGGCAACTGTTGTGCCGGTTCGTGACCGAAGCGGACCCAGCAACAGCGTTCGGGGACATTTGGGGTGACCTCTCCTGCCGGATTCTCCCGGCTCATCGCCTTGCACCGCAATGGGTGGGTTGGGTTCATACCAACCATCACTACTGTCCTCTGTGATCCCTAGTTTACTACACACTCCTCATACCCTTTTCTTCCCAGACCTTCCTTTCCCTTCATAACATTGCAGAAAAATATACAAATAAGAAAACAATTAACTGGTGAACATTAAACAAACAACCATAAGGAACTCCAGTCCATTATTTTTATATTTTATTATTAGTAATGACATTCTGACTTAAATTACAGCATTTTAATTTTATGGTATCATCTTCTTTTTATTCATTTTATTAAAATCTAATTTTAAAAAAATCTAATTTCAATTTCTCTACAAAGTCTCACATGGCGTCTCCAATAATACTAAACAATAGGTACGCCTGTACCTAACAACTGTCTTCACAATGCAATCACCTTTCTGAATGCTCCTGGCTATACTTGCAAGTATCTCAGATTTAAAGTAAAATACACAATGATACAAACAAAAATAAACAAAACCGTTACATTGACAAGTCGGCGGAAAACAAAATTCTTATTATTAATTCATAAATAGAAATAGCATACTAGGGTTGTACTGCAATTATTTGTCATAAAGTCACAAGTAATAAACTAGTTTTTTCGATCTTTTTATTGTTTTTGTAAATCAAAATCGCATTCCAGGTTGTACTCCTAAGGGTAAGGCTCATTAACAATTTATTAGTATGTAATTTTATTTGAATAAATGTTAAAAATATAAAAATTGATTATTTTTTCGGCATGGAACGCATTGTTGTATTTTACATTGTTTTATATGGGAAAAATTATTTCGCAACGAGTGTTTCACATAACGAGTAAAATTCTGGAACGAATTAGTCTCGTTATGAGAGGTTCCACTGTATTTAAATCACTACCCTTTACAAAATAGTTTTATATTTATTTATTTACTTATTAATTGACGCCTTGAAGGCTTTTACATGAATACAAGTTTACAAGGATACTTTTTCAGGATCACAATATTAAGTGTATATAATTTAGAACATAACACTTGTTTAATTTACATATAAATGACATGGAACGTAATATTAGTCATTCTTGTTTCTTATTTTACGTAGATGACATGAAATTATATAAATGCATTGACTCCGTAGATGACTGCAACCAGTTACAAGAAGACATTAACAAAATTGAACAATATTGCGAGAACAATCAACTATCTTCTAAACATAAACAAATGTAATGTTATTACCTTTTCACGTAAAAACATCCAATTAATTATACTTACAAATTGAACCTTGTACCCCTACAACGGGTAGAAACAATCAGATCTCTTGGATTAATACTACATTCTAAAATTAGTTATTTAAGGATCATATTGAAAATATTTTAGAAAAAGCTTATAAAGAAATGGTCTTTATTATAAGCATAGCAAAGCCTTTCCCCGTAGCACACACCCTAATTATCAGTTTCAGTGCCGGCAACCGGGGCGTTTATTTAAGGTTGGTTCTGTACAGATGTTTTTTTTTCATTACCCTCCTCACTAGACATAGTCTGTTCTGAGGCTGGTAATTAACAATTTATATATAAACCAAATGTTTAGTAAAATAAAAATAATAAGAAAAAATTGGAGTAAAAAATTGAGTAATATAAAAATAGAAAAATAAGTGTAGTACTATATGTGTTGAAAAATTATGTATAAAAATATGAAATGAGTATTTCGAATTATAATTAATTGTAAAATTTTGTAATTTTGTTAGAATTTGTGTGCAGTATGGTTTGTAAAATGCATTAGATGTTTAGAATATTTCTAATATCTGTTCTTTGTTTTACCAAAAACCAATTTACAAATCTTTTGAACACCCAATTCAAATTATTTGGTAAGACGTAAGTTTTAGTTTGGGTTAGGAACATTTTGAATATGTGAGGAGCCAGGTAAGATTCATGTCTTTTAGCGAAATTTGATTTGATATACGGTACTTGTAATTGTTTGTGTGTAATTGCTCTCGTGTTTTGCTAGTGAGTTATGTGATTCGGTAATTTTTTTATGCAGTTTTTGTAGATGATCTTCTTTATGAACAGTTTATTTATGTCAAATAAGTTATTTTCAACCATTAGCTGTTCTGTCGGATGTTTATAAGGCTTTCTAAACATAATTCGAATTATTGATTTATGACTAATTTTAAGGGATTTGAGATGAGTGTCTGCTGCTACTCCCCATACTGAAATACCATACATTAGAATACTTTGACAAAGTGCAAAGTATATATTTTTTAGCTGATTTAATGACATAAAATATTTCGTTTTGTTTGAATTGTTTTTGTTTTGAAGATGTATGATAGTTTCCGGATTTTTTTTGTTATTGGGTTAATTTGGAGATCCCATTTTAGATTATGGTCAACAGTTAAGCCGAGATATTTGATATTATCCGCATAATCTATTTTGTCACAAGTACAGCGTGTGTTATTTGTAGAAGTATTGGTGCAGGGGTGAAGATGGAATTGTGGGCGACTATCTGACTGACCAGCTTTTGTTTTACTAAAAGTCAAGTATTTTGTTTTAGAAATGTTGAGTGTAAGAAGATTATTCATTAGCCATTTATTTATTTCAGTCATCCCTGCTTCTGTGTTTTTGTAGACATTTTCCCATGACTGTGCTTTGAATAAATTTACAGTGTCATCTGCGTAACTGATTACTTTGTACTCTATTTTTCCAAGGTTTATCTCAGTTAGACTATTTATGTAGATGAGAAAAAGTATGGGACCCAAGACGCTGCTTTGCGGTACTCCATACCTGTTACCTACCTTGTCACTTTCGTGTTTATTGATTTTTACTATTTGTTGTCTATTTTCAATGTAGTTGATGAACCATTTTAGTGGTGGACCGGTTATGCCGATATTTTTGAGTTTTTGTTGTAGTAATTTATGTGAGATGGTGTCGAAAGCTTTTGCTAGGTCTAAGAAAGCCCCTACTACCTTTGACCCGCCATCATAAGTTTTTGACTATGTAAGTAGTTAGTTCCGATAAGGCGTCTTCTGTTCCCATTTTCGCTTGAAACCCGAATTGGCTGTTTGAGATCAGTTTGTGTTTATCAAGGTATGCGAGCAATCTTTTTTTCATAGTTTTTTCTAGTAGTTTGGATAGTGAATTGTGTTATAAATGTCATATGTAAGGTCACAACTTGAGTTCGCCGCAGTCATTTGGAATCGAAAATATCCAAAACAAATTTATAAAACACCTATCGTATCGCTTTAGTGATCATCGGTTTGAACCTATCGCTTTATATAAACGCAGAAAAATCTATGATGCTTTATTCTTTTACAAAATCGTGAACTGTCTTGTTGATTCATCATATCTGTTAGAAAAGATTGCATTTCGTTGCCCCAAACAAAACACCAGATCGAACGATTTATTTAGAATACCTCACTGTAAATCCAAATACGCGCAAAACTCTATAATAGGACGTATCTGTGAAAATTATAATACCTTACGAGATTTTCAACTTAAAATCAAATAAATTGCAACTCACTAAATTAATAATTAATAGCTAAAAACACTTTTA
The DNA here is from genome assembly GCF_061612785.1 of Hesperophylax consimilis. Lineage (NCBI taxonomy): Eukaryota > Metazoa > Arthropoda > Insecta > Trichoptera > Limnephilidae > Hesperophylax > Hesperophylax consimilis. Next base: position 4,794,398 of record NC_142863.1, on the reverse strand, counting down.
CTTTTGGGAAAATTATACTATTACTTCCGTAGTTTGTTTTATTATTTTCAATTAGTAACTATAACCATGCGAAAACTGTATCTATTTTTAATATTATGTAGGTACTTCTTTAACATTTCATGGAATTTAATTGGTCTATAACATATTCATGTTTATTGTTATATTTCACTGTACGACTATAAGTTTCCTAAATAAATTTAAATAAAAACAAATTTTAAAAAAATAAGTTGATAATTAAAAGTAGATACAATATAAGTGGGTACAGAGTAAAACAGAAATAATAATATAAAAGATATTGAACATGACGTTAGCAATGTAAATATTTTTTTCGGAAGATGCACATTTAATTTTATTATGGTTCGGACGGTGATATAGCGGGTGGGACTTCAACACTTCTAATTTTAAGCTGCCATATAATGTTGGAGATTTATTGCTTTCCCTACTTGAGATAGACAATAGATAAGGGCTTCAGTAGGTAGTTTACCTAACACTTAAAAATAAGTCCTAAAAATATAATTTACAATGCAACATTAATTTAGAATTTCATAATATAGTTGTAAGACACCGTGTTTATAAATATACCATGCCAAAAATATTACTGTACTTTACAATATAAGGCTATGACATTATTTGTGAACATGTGAGGAAATAATATATGTTTTTATGCTACTTTTAAAAAATAAATGACGAATAAATATAATTCTTATGACAAAAACTATTTGGAATAGGAATTGTCGCATTCCGGAAAGAACAGATACCTAACTGAGTTTTGCAAATATTTTTGTATTTATTATTGTGACGGCTGTTTCGGGGTTCAAGTACTTATAAAACTTCAGTTACGCCACACGAAGGCAACTTATTTATATGATTTTATTTACCCCTTGAGTATTCTTATTTGTATGATGTTTTGGTGTTTTATTAACACACTTTGATCGGGTTATTTTTTCGCCGGCAGACCGCTGAAAATGGGCGAAAATAAAGGTCCCGCGCGAGTTTCTTTAATTTATTTTAAATCGCTATATCTTCGAAAATAATGGAAATATTTTAATAAAATTTTCTACATACTAACTCAGCATACCCAAGCTATAAAATTTCTAGCCGAAAACCAAGTATTATTTCTAATGCAACTTAATAAATCTAAAACAAAGTCATTGTTGGGTCATTAGGGTTCAATTTTTAAAGTATAAACTAGGTTTCAATTTTATAAAATTACAAATTTTTTCGTAGGAAGCAATCACTTTGTGGTTAGACATTATATATTAAATCAAATAAAACACTTTGTTTATTGACCACGACTTTTTTATTATTACATCTAGGTACCGGTTTCGCTACAGTCGAGCTTCATCAGGATGTGAAATATAACTGTTATATTTCACATCCTGATGAAGCTCGACTGTAGCGAAACCGGTAGATGTAATAATAAAAAAGTCGTGGTTAATAAACAAAGTGTTTTATTTGATTTAAAATTACAAATTATTATATTTTCACCAAGCCCAAATCATTATAAAAACAAAAACAATTTCCACATCACTAGTATTGTCAGAGTAACACATTATTTACCCATTCAAATACCACGTGTGCAATTGCCACCCAAAAAACCATCGGAACATGCTAATAATATTGGTTATTTTATTAAATGAAATTTAAAATAATCTCCTCAGAACACAACCGTAGGACAATTTGCTTTTTAAAAACTGGCATTCACTTGTAAATATTTATTATGGTCCGCCTAACTGTGTTCGCCGATACCTGCTTTTGTTAGATGCGCCAGACACTCAGTAGTTGAGTGGGTGCGGAACCGAGATAGAGAGATTTGTTTCGAGTTTCGGGACATAAAAACTCTCGTTCCAGGAATTGAACTATTATAGTAACAGAATATGTTATCTAAATTACTTATTTCGTTGTACTTCAAACGCAATACCTATCAAGTGTCAGGTGTTCAATAATATAGGTCATTTGACGCCCGAGGAAGACATGGCACGATCAAGTGAATCAGATACTCGAGTCGGGCCATGTCAAGAGTCAGAATAATAGAAGAGTATGTATGAGACGATGTATGAATGTGAATGAGGCAAGGAGTGTGTGCCAAGACCGAGTTGTTTGGCGGTCTGTCCTCTCTGCCTACCCCTGCGGGGAAACGGCGTGATGGTTAGTTAGTTAGTTAGTTGAAATATCGATGTACACAAAAGATTCCAAGATAAATACTAAAAAAAGACTTGCATTACAATTTGATAATTACGTACGTATAGTTGGAACCTTTACAGAGAGATTGGTATATAATATTCATATAAAAACATCGGATAATTTCTTCTTTTCTGCCATTGAAATGAGGCGGGCGCAGAAGGTAGAAATACCCTTCCGACATTAAGCATCAATCGACCGAACGCGAACGGGTAGAACTACCCTTCCCGATTAAAGTGTGTTAAGCTAGCTTGGAATGGCTTTAGCTGTGTTTGGTGACCAGAACTGAATATCCTGGTACTTCCCCACCTTCCTCTTCCTCGTCTCATTCCCCTCACCTACCTTCAGTCTCACAACATTCCCCAATTGGGGATAGGCCAGAGTCTCACTCCAGACGGGAGCGATTGAGACTCTTGTGTGGTATTCAATTAAAAAATGTACTGATAGACGCAAAAAGTAGAAGAACAAAATAATATAACTGGAAGTGGGTGTACAAGCGTCCTGGGGGTTTTTACATGTAGGTAGTACAATATTAACATCACAGAAAGTTTTAAAACAAAATAAAGTAATAATAAAAATAAAACTATATTAGATAAAAAAATACAACAAACAAAAATTAAAATAAGACAGCAAACAGAGAGGTTATTAATTTTCTTTTGAATTAACTTAATGTTTATAAGGTAAGGTTTATGCATAGCAAAAAGGATTACAAATTATTATAAGCAATAATTGTTGTAAGGCTGCGATTACACTTGGAAGTTTTTTTTACGTTAAGTGAGTTAAGGCAAAATTATCTATCGAAACGTCACCTATAAAGTGACATGCTGCCAATAGGACTCGAACCCACGGCCTTCTGATTACCGGTCAGCAGCTCTACTTCTGAGCTATGGCGGCTTATCCGCCAAATTAGTCAATGTGTACTTAGTGTTCTGCAAGCAAAATTATTGCTTATTAATTTTTTTCTCACCTGAAAAAACCAACTTCATTTTTGTAGGTAAAGGAATTATTACGGTGCTAATTAATTTAATTAATTAATTAATTAATGGTGCTAATTCTCCCACTTAAGGGCGTCGAGATATGTCTTGATTAATTGACTAATTTGGTGGGTATTAAATAAGCCGCCATAGTTCAGTGGTAGAGCTGCCGACCGGTAATCAGAAGGCCGTGGGTTCGAGTCCCATTGGTGACATGTATTTTTTCTCGGGAGATTTTTCAATTTGTAAGTTTTTTCTCTTACAATAATATTGCTTATAATAATTTGTAACCGAGAGGTTTACAAAAATCTTCTTTAATCATGGTTATTATCTATTAAACTTGATTAATCTTAGTTTATCTTGGTTTATCTAAGTTAATCTTGGTTAATGTTTTGGTAGTCTTAGTTAATAATATGGGTATTCTTTGTTAGTAGCCTCCATACTCAAAAACTATATACAAAAAACAAATATTAATATAAGTACACTGATGCTCGAACTCTGAATTTTGTAAAATAAATGGTTTAGCAACCTAACTTTTACTATTGTCTAATTACCTTGTCATAGTTACCTAAGATTATTTTTGAGAAATAGTTCTTTGCTAATTAGCGCCATGCACTAGTCACCAAACCTGCTGGAGTGTTATTTATTTGTGCGACAATTTTTGTTTCCATTTTTAATTTTGTACCTATTCATGTATGGGATTAACTTGATGACTTAATGAATCCACCCATAAGCGACACTTTGAACTTAAACTCTTGTCTCTAACTGCTCAAGGAAAACATCCCCTCTGCGGGTGTAAAACACTCAGCCAACCTCCAATCATACATATGAGGTTAAAGAAATATCCGAAGAAAGAGTTGAGACTTTAATTAGGTAGGTAGGCAGCTGGGCAGGTAGGTACATTGAAAAAAAATGAAAAATCGTCATACATATCGTGCAATACTTAGTTTTAATAAAGTAGTGCGTATCTCTATTTGATAGCCTATTACTCTTGGAATGCTTTGACATTTACGTGCCTGAAAACTTGAGCAGTAGGTAGTCGTCATCATGACACGAATTGTTCAAGATACCAAACTGCAGAATAGATTTTCAAGCATAGCATAGCATGACAATAGGAATTGTTCTATTGAATAATATTGTAAAAACAGTATATATATATAATTACTCTAAATAACCTCAAAACTTGGTTCGTATACCTACCTGTATTCTCTAATGTGTTTATTGTTATACATGAGAAATATTTTACGTATGCAAATTGCATGGTGTAAATATCTACTGATTAATCTATTGATCAATACATTATTTTAGTAATTGTGGAATGATTTGCCGGCCTCTGTTTTTCCTCCCTCATGCATCATGGGTCTCTTTAATACCCATGTACAGTCTTTCCTCTCCTCAAAAAGACATGTTCAGGCCCAGAAGTAAATTATATTCCTCAGGGCCTCAATGTAAAAAATGGGTTTAAGTAAAGTAAACATTTTTTTCCTGCAATAAGTTATATCTTAGGCCCTTGAGGTGGTTTTTCACAAAAACGACACTCTACAAATAATCAAAATATTTTTTTTACTAGGTATGTAGTTCCTACGTGCTCAAGTGTGAACAGTGTACACTGAGTGCATAATAATAATCGGATAATATTTAGAGCATCGTATTTTGAAAAATCACCTCATGGGCGCTGAAACTATGGTATGGTGATACTATGGCATATCCTTACAACGACACCCTTCGATTATTTTCAGGATTAGCATAACTGATGAATTAGCAAGTCACTTGCCCCAGGACTTGTTGAAATTACAACTAGCTTATGGCAGGATTATTCGTTTATTATATCTTAAAATATCACGTGACATTAATATTTTTTCAAAGACAGACCATTTATTTCATCTTATGTTGTTTTTTTTTAAATGCCACACAATAAAGTCTTTTACAAATTTAGGTACGTTATTATAGGTAAGTTGTGCAAAGTAGTATGACAAGTTTAAAGTACATAATATAATAATAACTGTGTAAAAGAAGTACATAAAAGATAAAATATGATGCGTAAAAGATAGATATAATAGTACAATATTCTTTAAGTGGCAAGTTGAAATCTGGGTAGCCGGTAGAGTCTACGAAGATTCATGTTATTTATGATGATAGAGAAATTATTATAAGCATTCCAGCTATTCTTTGAACACGTATCCTCAGTGATTTTTATATATTATTATAAAAAAGTGATATTACACATAATAAATAAATAAAACAATTTGTTGAGTACGAGACCACAAAAAAATTAAAGAAAAGCTAATAATCATGCGACAGATATAAATATATTAGGAAGATGGCCAACTATATAACAGATGGATAACTTTTTTTTCAAAATAAATGCAAAATATATTATTATTCGTCAGCATTATTCACATCGAATGACGTTATATGATAATAACAGGATATTATTGTAGTACTTATATTATGTAATCAATACATTTATCTTAATAATCTATGGCTTGTCATTGAAGTAAAATCATGTATTATTTCATAGTGCTTTCACACAAACAAAAGTATTGAAATCCGTAAGTCAAAACTTAAACTTTAGATTGTACAGTTTTACACCCGCGCTGTGCAAGCGGGTTCCTTTCAGAGCATCGGACCATCATAATATGATTATTTGCCGGAAATTAAAACAAAAATTATGTCCTAAATGAAAAAAAAAAAGATTATTGACAGTAGATGTAATATGGACGATGGTCCCTTTACTTAATCAATTGTTTATGAAATTTTCCTTAAACTAACTCAACTCTTTTTCTTGTTAGAATGGTAGAATAGAGTCATAAAATAGGTACATAATATTCGTGATAATTACTTATATCAGTGAACGAAATCGTTTTATCTAAAATCAGAAAAAATTGCAATCGCCCAACAAACATTTGGTAGGGCGCTAATGTCAGATGTTGTTAGCTTTGACGAAACAGATTCCAATAAATATAAGGGGGATCAATCAAATTAATAATAATATGACCATTCCGTGATAATTTTATCCAACTCAGTTCTATCTAAACAATAACTTGTTTATTTACGGTGATAAGTTTTTTGTTCGCCAAAAAAGTTGAGAAAATGATTAGTTTACTAATACGGATTTTGTGTTGTTTAGATATATAGAGAGATTATCTTGCCTTTATCGCGAGACTAATTTTAAAAGGGTTCCCAGATTTTAAAATAAAATTTTGAAACATATTTATATTAGATTAGCCGGGCTTTACACACAATTTTTAGAATTCGGATGTAGGTAGTAATTTTTATTTTATTCTTATCGTCAAGTATGCAAAATTTCATCAACATCGCAATAAAACTGTAGATTTGTATAAAAAGCCAAACAAAACATCTGATAATATTAATACTCCAGCGTCTGGACGGTGTAGGCCCTCTGATTGGTCAAATTTAAATTGTCTGTTTCGGTTAAATTCCGCTAACTTGAAAGTTAAGACACGATTTCATACTAAAATAGGATCGCCTCATAATAATACGAGATTTCTTCAAAAGCAACGTTTCTGCTCATATAATTTTTGGATAATATCGAAGAAAATATGTTTTAGAAAGTTCATAATCCATTGGATTAATTACATTACAGTGAAAATTATCCACAGTTACGTGATTATGCTTGACGTTTATAAAAAAAATCACGCGTCCCTTCAATGGCCGATACGCACGGCTATAGATGGCCGACAGAGAGCGCACCTCTGGCGGTTTAAAAACGAACCAAATGAATGGCGCGAATATTTAAATATGCAGCTCACAATATTTGACTACTTACGATTAACAAGCGTTTACTAAGAAGATTTCTTCTGGAAGCTTATCACTTTGTAATGGCATTTTTCATTATTATTTATATTTTTTTTGTTTATTAATTATAACTGATTTTATATTGACATGTTTTCTAATTTCTAAAATTTCAAAATTATTTATTTGCGGTGCTTTATATCCTGAGTGAAGTATTTTAAGACCTGATTTTTTTTTATCGAAAGGGTGATCATTATTCAAAAGATGATTTGCAAACTCAGATTCACTATTTCAAAGACCGTTTGAAGAGAATATGTTTAATTTTTTTATTTAGTATTTCAACTATCAATTTATTAGAATAACCGTTATTAAATGCTATTTGTCTTATGAATATATTGTTTTATGGTTATATGCTATTTGTTTTTTTCAGGTCTTAAAATACTTCACTATAAATAATTTTGAAATTTTAGAAATGAGGAAACATGTTAATATAAAAGCAGATATAATTAACAAGAATTTTTTTATAAACTCTCTTTTAAATATTTTCCCACTCAACTGGTCTTTCCCGTCTAACTATATTGTAATTCCTAATTATTATAAACCCAGCCTACTGTTACCCCTCCCCCTCCTTCCACTTCTTCTTTCCCAATTGCAATCTATATTTAATTTTTGACTTCGGTGTATACACAATAAAATGTAAACATTATATTTTTTCATTTATTGGACAATTTGCATAGCGCCGCTTTTGTGAGATATCACCTCAGGGGCGCTATATTGTAATAATCTACCTTTATATATAAATTTTTACTCTCCTGATGATGTTGTATATATAATCTAACTTTAAAATTTATTAGATACAGTAAAAGATGTAGGTAAAGAATTACCACCAGTTGGAGTAAAATTAACACCTTTTAATTAAACCGACTGCTAATCTCATCGCACAATCCCCCTCCTTTTATTCATAAACACTGGTACAATTAATAAATATGTAATAATCTATTATTTAAGTCAATTTTTTTATAACTATCTTTAATGGTGACAAACTAAACGATATTGATTCAACTTATAGACATTGACGGTTGTAACACATATTTAAGCACTGCAAGTCTCCTACGAGCTAATTATATTAGGTACCTAAGATAACAGTTAATATCAGGTGTAGACATGTAGTCAATAATAATGTTTCATTTGAAATAATTCATCACAAATACGTAAAATTTCATTTATTCAAACAACTGTCATTCTTATTATGCGTAAATTTAGCATGTTATTATTAATTAACTCCTTCCTGTTCCGTGTTTTAACAATATATATACTCACCCTCTCTATGTGAATGTCCTAATATCTATCTATTAAATGTAACTGTTGTTAATATCACTTAAAATGGGCGAAGCCCAACGAAGTGCCGCCCGCAGGGCCTAGCAGAAAAAAACCCGCGGAGTGGGTTTTTAACTGCTAGTCTTTATAAATTATGCATGTAGATAGATATAAAGCTGATTACCCGGCCTTGCCCGGCTTTATGCAATTATTTCGAAAAGTGGCCCTGTCCCAATGTTTTTGTTTTTGTCGAATGTTTTGAAAACATTTTGTCGCTGGAGACAAGACTTGAGATGACCGCCGCTAACTATGAAATTTGGCAAAATTTCGTTGTTGTTTCTAAGCATAGAAAAATAATTAATTTTCTACCAATCTTACGGTTTCACTGTCAGTGAATTCAATTCATTTGGCTAATACCATTTGTTCCCACCCAGTCAAGGCCTGGCTGGTTTCATTGGCTGGCTAAGTCCTCCATCACTGAATAAGCAACCAACATCTGCCGCTTATAATGACGGTAGTAGGAGATTTTTAAATAGTGATAGGTTTTACGAAATCCGAGAATGATTATCTTTCTTTTAAGAAATAAACCTTTTCGCAATTGTCGTCCATCGTAGAAAGGCAGCTACTAAGTCAGAATACTTATTGGTGACAAATATAACGCTAGAGCCAAAGCGGTTCGTTAAAATACAAGCCAAAATCGATAGTTAATTTTGACAGACGTGAAGAGAGATAATTACGTTATTTTCTGTTATTTCTAATATAAAATGTATCATAAAATCGTCCACCATTTTGAATTTTCGGAATGCTATTCTTTTAAAATAAAACTTGCATCATCCTAGACAAGCAAATTAAATTAATGTATTATGTCGTCAAATTAACCTTTGTTTGTATGGACTCGTCTTTTCAATGACAGCGTATCGTTATATACATAGGATATACACCGGTGCCAAATCAAGACCAAATTAAAAGGATTCTGAAAGCATCGGAATATAAACGTATGGCATACGGGAATATACGGAAGTCGTTAAATGTTCGTAATGAACGGACGCCTTATTAAAAACGTAATGTACTGTGATATTCGTAAGATATATGCGGTTACCAAAAGGGCAGCAATATGAGAGGGTGTCCAAAAGACTCTAAAATGTATGTACCTTGCAAAAACATGAATACCCTTAAAACACGATTTATGGCAAATTCTGTTACGATCACTTTATTCTATAACTATATATAAGTGAACATTCACAGCGTTTTTGTTTCTAAACCTACCATAAGCGGTGGTAGTCAAAAGGATGCGAAGTGAAAGGTCGCCACATCGGTAGCGGGATTTATATATATATTTATATATATATATACACACATATATATACATACATACATGCATGCATATATAAATACATTCATACGAATCTATATATGAACACACACAAACGTAATGTGTATTCACATATTATATACATAAATATACAGATACATGGTTAATATTATAATAATGGTTTAAAAGTTAGGAACTCATGTATTCTTTAAAAAAAAGGCTCGTCCCCTTTCAAATATCCAGTTGATTTTATGTCCCTGTCCAACGCGTTGTATATTTTAGGGGCGATGAACCAGAATTGTCTTTGAGCGAATGTGGTTCTAGTTTTTGGGACCACGCATCCCAGATTTGATGAAAAGCGGGTGTTTACTTGGAGTTGAGGAGCCACTAGCAAGTCATTCTTTCGTATGTAGCATAAGCTTGTCTTAATGAATAGCTGGCGAATATCTAAGACCCTAATTTTAGTAAATAGTATTTTGGAGGGATAGGTAGGATGACATTTAAATATAATTCTGAGAACTAGTTTTTGTACTGTAATAAGGAAGTTGAGTGAAAAATATTTTGACTTATAAAAAATATGTTCATGTAGATCAAAAAATATCGATTCTAATTATATAAATATATTTCTATATTATTATTCTTAGAATTAGTTAAACGTTCTTGAAAAAGCATTCAATAGCAATAGACTGTATACGCTCCACGATTGGTCCAAAGAATTCTGACGTCACATGTGTCGTGACTTGTATGTACAACGGATCACCTATGGTGCATCTCTTTCTATTACATGAGAGATGGTCGGTTTAGATGAGAGAGGTGTATAGGCCAAAGGTTTATTTGGGTTTGTCAAATATATGTACGTATTTGTTATTATTATTATATGAAATGGATTTCTAAAGATACATATTCGTATAGTGCTTTATAATAATATGTTGTTTATTGCATAACTTAGAAGTTTTTATTATTATACATGTCACATAGCATGTGATACACTTCAGGCCGCCGGCCGCCCAGAAAAGTCTCACAGTGAACTGGGCTGTAAACCGTTATTTTACTTTTGGTCTTTACTTTTCTGCGCGGTGGTCCTGAATTCGCGCGGGGAACGTCAACAAGTAGCGACGGCAATACCGTACAAGTACCGTACCGGGCGGGAAAAGCAAATATTCTAACTTAAAATATTAATTTAACTATGAAATCTTAATCAATTTTCTTTTTTTTAAATAACATCAATTCTAATAGACGGTTAACATTGGTAAAAAAATTACTGGAATTCCTTGTTGAAGAATTAAAAAAATTTCCATACAAAATGCTTAAGCGACGTGGTTTTCACAGTTCGAATGACGTCACACCACACCCCGCCTCTTACCGCTCGGATTCCGCTCGTTTTGGCGGGCTTAATAAAATTTAAACTTTGAGAATTAATTTAATTATGAAAACAAACTTTAAAAAAAAAAAAAAAAATACCAGTATTTAAGTTTGAATGCGAACATTGATAAAAAAAAAAAAAAAAAAAATGGACTCAACTTCCTTATTATTGGATTAATGACGGATTCTGCACAGCCACCCCATCCCAGAATACCATATGTTGCTATCGATTGAAAAAGGGCAAAATATACGCTTTTTAGAGTCGTTAGGTCTAAGATGGATCTAAGAGAGCAAAATATGTGGGAGAGTTTACGAAGTCTTTTTGTTGTTTCTTTTATATGGGTTTCCCAGCGTAGTTGGTCATCGATTATTATTCCCAAGTATTTAACTTCCTTTGAAGATTTAAGAGTTGAACACGTGGATTGAATATTAGGTGAGGTTTCAAGAGTCTGTATGTAGAGTGAACACGAGTGGATGGTAGGTTTGGGGCAGTTATTGGGAAAGTTATGTTTGGGTATGGAAAACGTCATATATTGTGTTTTGTCGATATTCAGTGTGAGGAGGTTTGTGTCTAGCCAATGTTTAACTTTTGTTAGGCCAATATTAGTTTTGTTTGTAACTGATTGCCATGTTTCATCATCAAATATTAGGACTGTATCATCGGCAAATGAAATTATCTTGCCTCCAATATTCATAGTGCATAGTGTGTTGATATATATGAGAAATAGAATTGGCCCTAGTACACTACCTTGAGGGACCCCATAGGACATGGATAATTTTTTGCTCATATATATTTTGTCTGAGTGGATAAGGGTTTGGTGTGTACGATTTGTCAAGTAGTTTTTAAACCATGTGTAGGCTATCCCTGTAATGCCGATCTGTTGAAGTTTTTTAAGTAGTAAGGGATGGGAAACCGTATCAAATGCTTTTGCGAGGTCAAGGAAAACAGCAAGTGGTTTGCGACCTTTGTCAAGATTTTGGGAAACAATTTTTGTGAGAGCAGCTATTGCATCAGACGTATTCCTCCCTTTTCGGAAGCCATATTGGTTATCCGATAATATTTTATTATTTTCAAGGAACTTACAAAGTCTATGTTTCACCGCCTTTTCTATAATTTTAGAAATTGTGCTGAGTAATGATATCGGTCGATAATTATTAACAGATAATTTATCATCTGTTTTGAAGATAGGGATTATTGTGGCCTGTTTTGAAGAGTTAGGGAATATTCCAGTTTTAAAGCTTAAGTTGATAATGTGTTTCAGAGGTGGGGCTATAAATTTTTGAATGTGTTTAATAATTTTTGTTGAAATTTGATCTTTCCCGGCAGAGTTACTGTTTTTAAGAGATGAGATAAGTTCTATTATTTCTATTTCAGTGGTGGGAGTGAAGTGAAAAGGGTTATAGCTGAGATTATTGACATGTATATTTTTTGCAAGATCTTTCTCCGAGACGTTGTTTTGGTCTAGAATATTTTTTGCTAATTTATGTCCGATATTGGAGAAAAATTGATTGAAATGGTCGGATATTTTTTCAGGTTCGGAATTGATATGAGTTGTTAGGTCTTCTATGTTAATTTTAACAATGGGTGAGTCGATTTTATGAATATTGGCTATATCTTTTATGATATTCCAAATTTTTTTTGTCATCAGTAGCTTCACTGATTTGTTTTTTGTAGTAATCTCTTTTAACACTGTTAATAATTTTTTTGCAGTTGTTTCAATAATGTTTATAAAATATGAGTGAATCATAATCGTTTTCAAGTTACACTTGAAAATGCCTACATCTCTAGAGGCATTGTGAGTTTTACAGATACGTCCTAGAGTTTTGCGCATATTTGGCTTTACAGTGTGGTGTTCTAAATAAGTCGTTCGATCTGGTGTTGTGTTCAGGGCAACGAAATGCTATCTTTTCTAGCAGATATGATGAATCAACAAGACTGTTCGCGATTTTGCATAAGAATAGGGCATCAGAAATTTTTCTGCGTTTATATAAAGCGGTAGGGTCAAACCGATACGATAGGTGTTTAATAAATTTGGATTGGATATTTTCTATACGATCAATGTATGTTTAGTTAACTGGTTAAGGCGATGCACTACGTGGTAATGCAAAATCATGTGTTTTTGGTTTGAAAATTTGGTCGCCTAGAAATGTTTCAGATGCTTTAATTAAATACTGCGAGTAGAATACATCTTGGCCTTTAAAATAATCGAGTATTTTTTAGACAAGTTTTTTATAAGCCCAGAAAAAAATAATGTACAAGCCCTATGAAAACTGCTTTATAATTCAAAATCTTCTACTTCCGAACCAATTTTCGGTTATGATTTTAATGTGTAATGTGGAAAATTAAGTTATTTATAAAATGATCGGAAAAAATTTAAATATTTATGCCTGAACATTAACAAAATAAAATAAAAGGCCCTTTTTGGCCATGTTTTTTTCTTGCATATATCAAAACAGGCGGATGGTGTTAAGCGGGAATTGAAACCTTATCGCCATCTACGTAAGGGATGTTATTGATAGCGGCTCGATTTAAAATATTACACGACGTAGTGCATCGCCTTAAGATAGGTAGGTACTAGATCTAGGTACCCAGTACCTACCTGCAAAGGTGAGGTAGTCCCCTAAATATCACCCTGCTGTAAAGCAGCATCACAGGAGCCGATGGTTTATCACTTGGGTAGGTAGGCTATGTAAACAGTAAAGGTGGAAACATCACGAACACACGTACGCTACCAATTCGTCATTGCACTTTTTCTATGCGGCACGTTCCAACACCATTTAAATATACACATAATGTACAGCATCGTGGTTTCTGCTTTTACAGAATGACAAGGACTACTTTGCATTGGTGTCACTTTTGATATCGAGAATAGTTGAACTGTAAAATGGTGCTACTTTGAAATTAAATAACCTTCTTTATACACGGAGAAAAATGAGTATCGCTATTTAGTTGAAAATCCCTTCAAATTATTAGTATTACATATCTATACCATAGCCGCTGTGCCCACATTTTGCACAGAGGCAGATGAGTCGGCGATGTGTGAATGTCTCGCGGTGCAGACCACCGAACATGCCCGCTCTATTCATTCCCCGGCGGGATTGATGAGGTTCACATGGCGACGCCTGAGGCCCTAGACTGGCTAGCAGACCTAGATGTCCCCCTCTGACGCCCCCACCATACGAAAGAAGAAGATTAGTATTCTTGTTAAAAAGGAGATTGCAGGCAGTTTCACCTGCATTTGTCTTGATAATATATAATGACGAAATTCGAAAATATAAGGATTTTTATGACATCGTCATAATAGATTCGTAACTAAATACCTAACTAAGTAACCATCATGCCGTTTCTCCGCAGGGGTAGGCAGAGAGGACGGACCGCCAAAAAACTAGGTCTTGACACACACTTCTTGCCTCATCCACATTCATACATCTCATACACCCTCATCTATTATTCTGACTCTTGACATGGCCCGACTCGAGTATCTGATTCACTTGATCTTGCCATGTCTTCCTCGGGCGTCCCCGACTGCTACCATTAGAATTCACATCATATATTCTCCTTACACTCCTTTCTTCGCTCATTCGATCTACACAATAGATTCGTATTTTACTAAAAGTTTATCAGGAAACCTATCAATTCATTCGTTGAGAGCCTGCAATCCCGTTTTAAATCGGATTATGAATAAATGGAATAGTAATCATTATTCTCCGTGTAAAAACAATTGTGTCGGAAAATTTTATATCTAATTATTGCCTGGTTAGACTTGTTCGATTGCTTTAAAACGGTAATTTAAAAGCATGACAAAAATGTAATAACTAACAACGCATTAATAAACATTCAGTAAATTATCGCATTACCTAATCAAAATAATTGAATCATATTCTCCTCCCTTTGCCAGAACTAAACTCTAAACAAAGCACTTCATAGAACGTCGTTCAAATTTGAAATCCGAATGTTCTTTTAGTAGCACCCTTCCCGCGCTATCCGAAATCCTGCGCGCCATAGACAAATAATGAGGGAACAAAAAACAACAGAATTATGCATAGACACGCGCCACAATCCTCTATGGTCCCCCACTTAACAGCACAGCATCCATCAGCGGGTAGGTACAGATCGACATGCTCAACTTAGCAGTCGTGGGGTCGCTAGTTTAAAAAAGTTAATATTTAGTAAGAGTCCCAATTGTCGGAGCCAGATAAATAATATTCTAAAATAATACTTTACATTCATAAATACAAAACACAAGAAATAGCAACTAACACCTATATTAGAAACACTAGATCTCAGGGTCAAAAATATATCTACCAAGCAACTACAACATACAACATTTAACAAAACTCTATAACTAAATCCCACTATCATTCAAAGCTCATTAAAAAGCTGGGTATAAAATAGATCAGAAATAGATAATATACTGACACCAAATATTGACAAGGCGATGCCATATGTAGTAATGCAAAATCATGGGTTTTTGGTTTGAAAATTTGGTCACCTAGAAATGTTTCAGATGCTTTAATTAAATACTGCGAGAAGAATACATCTTGGCCTTTAAAATAATCGAGTATTTTTTAGATAAGTCTTTTTATAAGCCCAGAAAAAAATAATCTATAAGGCCTATTAAAACTGCTTTAAAGTTCAAAATCTCCTACTTACAAACCCATTTTCGGTTATGATTTTATTTTATAATGTGGCAAATTAAGTTATTTATAAAATGATCGAAAAAAAATTAAATATTTATGCCTGAACATCCACAAAATAAAATAAAAGGCACTTTTTTTTGGACCATGTTTTTTTCTTGCATAAATCAAAACAGGCGGATGGTGTTAAGCGGGAATTTAAACCTTATCGCCATCTACGTAAGCGTTGTTATTGATAGTGGCTCAATTTAAAATACTACACGACGTAGTGCATCGCCTTAAACACAAATGCACGAAAAAACATTACATTATAAGTTCCATGCTAACTCAACACAGTGACTATTCAACACACCTTTAAAAAGTGATATAAAGTCATTAAAAATGATGAAAAAAATATTTTTTTAATCTAACCTACTCAACCCAGTTAAAAAAGTTTTTTTTTCATCACTTCCCATGACTTTATATAACTTTTTAAAGATGTGATGAATTATCATTTTGATGATTTATCCGGTCACCCATAATATATATACTTCGTATTATTCGTAATATTCAATTTTAATATGTATATGAAATCCTCTACACGAGAGATCCCAGTGAGGAAATCATTTTTATCTTACAAAAACAAAAAAGGAAGATATTAAAACATTTATTATTATCATTACATCCATCTTGGCTTCTAAAATGTTTAATATTATTACGGATATTATACTTAATAGCTGTATCACGCCACGCGTTGCTGTGAGTCCGTCTGTGCATATAGAGAAACAATATAGCATGTTGCTTTTACGTTCAACAGATACCGCCGTTTTTGAAAAAAATATGTTTTTACCTGTCACAGGTGACATCTATATATTACAGGTAGGTATATAAAACACACGCGTATTCGAATGCAACTTTGTGTAAATATTTCAAAGCAATCGGTGAAGAAATTACGGAGATTTTAGATTTTGAACAAACGAACATTTACATTTTTATTTATTGATTGGCACATGAGAATGGGTTGCTTCGGGCACTCTTTCCTGTTTCAACAGATTGGCTGTGGAATGTTTTGCTGGTTTCTGTTTTTCCTCCTACAATATGGATCTATTCAAAGCCTTATATTGTCTGTAATAATAATAATATTTGGATGATTTGTATAGCGCCGTTTTTGTGCAAAATCACCTCAAAGGCGCTGTACAAATGTATAATACATTTCTACAATGATCTATGTTATTACTAACTACATATTATGCAGATAATATACTGTTCCATACTTACCTGGTAGGTCACTTGAGATTAACACTTAATTAACATTATCTAATTGTTTATTAGCGAAATTTAGATACAGGATTTAGGACATAATTGGAAAATTGGATATAACTGGACATTCTCTTTGGAATGGTGGATATGACAGCTTAAAAAGGTAAGTTTTTAGTTTAGATCTGAATTCTGTTGAACTTGTTATGGATCTTAGAGTTCCGGAGGGAGTTTATTCCAAGCCTTCGGCCCAGATACTCTGAAAGCGCGATCACCAAACTTAGTATTTGGCTTGGGCTTAAGTTCCATCAGTCTGCCTACAGTTGATGATGTTGCTGATCTAAGAGTTGACTGCCTCAGACCAGTGTTTTCCGGGACGCATAGTTCAGAGATGTAGGGTGGGCCCATTTCATTGATGGATTTAAACACCATCCAGCACAATTTGTACTGAATTCTTTCAGGGCACTTGAGCCAGTGAAGGTTACGAAGGTGTTCTGAAATGTGCGAATATTTATTTTATTTATTAGGTGTTTATCGATTCACTTCGTAAGCCTTGTTTATAAATATAATCCTTAATATATAATAGTAAATCATTATAAAACCATATTCTATACAGTATCACCTGTGGGAACCTGTTTCTTTAAGGGATTCTGCAGGTTAGGAGGTTTTAAACGCTAGGTTTACAGGGGCAATAAAGTTTGCCAGTAAAGTTCGACCATTTTGCCGGAAGGAATTTCCAAGTTCCTAATCCTGTGGGGAACACGCTGTCTGCTTGTTCCCACGCGACGCTTTTACCACTGGACCGCTGGAAACTGCTTATTTCCAAGAAAAATCACCGAGATTTACAGAAATACCATCATTACAAGTTGCAAGTGTAAATTACTTTTAACTCTCTAGTCCTCTGGCGTATTAACCGTTATATTTTCTAAAGATTCTGAGAGAAAGTCAGAGAATTTATGTGTATTTCCTCTTCTCAATAAAATACAAATAGATGCGATATTTATGAATGTATCCAAAAACTAAACATTGTTTTATAAAGGTGATTAAACAAGCTTCCAAATTTTATTATTAAAAATAAATATATAATTTTCTAAATATTAAAATTTGGAAATCAAACATAAAAAAGTTTAAAAAATTACTCACCTTACGTTTTTTCATCTACACACTGAACTGAAATTACTGATAACGAAAAAAAAACACATTTTTTATTAAAAAAATGTATTATAAACTTGCCGATTAATTTTTCCGACGTTCTACATAAAAATAATTAATTAAAAATTCACAAAGTTTCATAATTTATTCTCAAATTTCGGTCGAAATCTTTGGTTTCATAGACCTGTATATTTTAATTATTCTGTGGTTAACTTCTGTATTTGAATTAAAAGTTTGATATTTTTGTTTAGAACATATTTCTAACTAGCTGACAGGTATCCGGCGTTACTGGGGGTTAACCTTAAGAGATAGACATATGCTACAACGGACTTTTTAAGATATACAATTCCGTAGTACATTATTTTGATGTATCTCATAAGGTTTAGCCAGCGTTAGCAAGGTAAGCGCCCGAAAATATATATTTTTATGACATGATTAAAAACATGGACTTTTCTCTACCATTGAAAATATAATATGCATGTTTTATATACATAAACCTTCCGGAAGAAATTCTCTAAATGATAGTAAAAAGCCTATAAAAATCCGTTGTGTAGTTTAAAAGAACTACGCGTACAAACAGAGAGACAAGAAGGGATACACAACGATTTTTATAAAACCATATGAGCTGATCTGAAAAGTGAACAAATTGCCAATACGGAGGTTTGTTAAAAAAATTGATTTCAATTTGGTTACACTCATATTGAAATCAGCGCCATTTTCAATTCTGGGCATTTGAACGGTTCCTGTTAAAAGTCAGTTTTCGATCTATTTCAGGTGAGATTTTAAAATGAAATTACGACAGGATTGAATATAAACCCACTGAAAGGAAAATAATTTAATAATTGCGATGGATCAATTTGAATCTTTAGCTATTTGGTGCTTGTAAACGAATAAGATAAATTGCCCATTATTGCATATTGCCGACCAATAATTGTCGAAATGCCGGGCAAGGTGTTGGCCGTCAATATTGCCGGGTCTCGTCAAGATTGCCGTAATGTTACATAAGACAAATTCACAATACAAAAGGCCATATCCTAATTGTGTAAATTTGAAAAAAAAACGCGAAATAATTTGTTAATTGGCTTTCGAATTTATGACAGTTTTGGTTGCGGATAGGTGGTGAACAGATACACACATATGTAATAAGAAGAGATTAGAATATTGTTGGACCAAATCACAAAGGAACAAAGCAACAGCAAACGGCGCTTGTTGTTGCGTTGTTTTTATAGACTTTAATTTAGCTCCGTGGGTTGGGACAATTTTTGTTAAGGCGAAGCATGCCAAATCACTATTTTCATTTATCTTTACAACGAATTGGTGTACATTATGAATACCAAAAAATATGCTTTAGATAAATTGAAATTTTTCCTATCGTTTCACTTGAGTAGAATACAAATAAAAAAATAAATTACTCGATAAAAAATATAAATGTAAACTACTAAAAATAATATGTTTTTTTATAGAAATGTATGAACGCATAAAGAAAACATCTTAAAAAAATACAGTATTATAGCTGAGATTATCTGTGACAGTTTCACTTGAATAACTTTTTAGCTTTCTTATAAAATTATTTTAAAAATAAATAAAAACCAGTTTTGTGCTTGAAATCGTACGTTTCTAGACTCCGTTTGCCAAGCGATTTTAATGTCTATTATCTACAATATAATGTATGCCAAGAATATACACATTTTTGGCTTGTAGCTTCCTCTTAAGTCCATCTAAAGAATTTTCTGCTTTTGACCTTGCATCTCCCATAAACATCAACACTTGTTGATACTAATCTCTGCAATGTCAATAATCAATCGAATTATATCCTAACTTAATTCATAACAGCGTGGGAATATTTTCAATAAATTTAAACAATTCCTAATCACTCCTAAATACCTCTAAATAAATAAGGGTCAGCATTTGTTCCTTGAATGATTCTTCCAGTAATCCGCTTTAGGTAAGGAAGTTGTCCAAGGTTCGGTCATTATGGTGTTTAGGTGTATATGGTCGGCATTAGGAAAGTCCATTCTGCACCAATACCTTCGTACACCTTGCGGCAAGGCTTTGCAGGTGATTATAATAGTGGCTAATTGTTTTCGCACGTGTTTAGTCGTTTATTAGCCGGTTGTTGTAAATATTTTTTTGGGTATTTTTACTACTCCAGGACCGTGTGACCAGATGTCATAGACAGTCACACATTTTTTGTTATTATTTTTTTGTAGCAATGGATAGATCTGATATTCACTAGAAGTTTGATGTTTATTTACCTACCGATATGAAAAATAGCAAAAGATATCGCTAAATTTCAATTTGAGTATAGGTACCGTCGCCCCAGGAACCATTTATTGGATAACCAACACCTCTGCCATAGGTCTTCCCAAGTGGTTCGTTGCATTTGGGGACTGAGGTTTGTCTAAGTCTTGGCGGCGAGTGCGTCTGGACGTTGAGGGAGACCTTTTGACTTCTCGAGCCGGACTTGCTCGACCCATCGTCTTGCACCGCAGTGGGAGGGATGGATTAATATGCCCGTCACTCCTTGACTGGCATTGACTGACCCACTTTTATACCGTTTTCCTTCCAGAACTTCCTCTCCTTCCTTTCCCTAAAAAAAGACTTCACGCAGCATCCCCAAAGATGACAATTTATTTTCCTAAATTAGGTCGAGTGAGGTATCGTTTACAATGTTTTCATTCATGCTAAATCGAATGAAACCCAAGTCGATAGAATACATATTTGGTGAGATAATTCGTTTTATAAAAAAAAACAAGGGTTAACTTGTTAGAGTGGTGTTCCATCACTTTGTTTTGGGCGGATACTGCATTTGATCTTCATTTCTACTGCCAAGAAGAATTTACAAGCAAATTTTCATAAATTCATGTACTGTTATTTATTTTGTGTATTTTAACCCCTTGAGAAATTTTGGGAGATATTATTCACAGACAACAAACAGTCTTTGTGGGAGATATATCTCCCAGTCTGACACGGTCTGTTAGGTGATCTAATTTTTTTCGCTAATATGATTAAAACAGTGTTGTAAAGAGAGAATACCGTGCTTTCAATTTGCATTAAAAGATTACCATAAACGCTCCCGAAAAACTTCATAATAATTCTATGAAACAAAATTTAGGACGTGTTGTATCACAAAATTTGAACAATTCATCAAATTTCAACGTTCATTTTCTTGTTCTAAAGTCCTATTCAAGTTCTGTTATTATATCATTATAGGCCAGTTGCTTAACAGAACCGAAATCATAACAGAACTTGAAAATTAACTTGAAGAATTGTTCAAATTTAACTCGTCCTAAGCATTTGAAAAATATTTTTTTATTAAATGATAAAAGTGAAGTGACAATAATTTTATATTACCTCTGTAATGGTAAACGTGTATTACTGTTTGGCATTGTGAATTACACGTGCATTTTTGACGGCAAAGGTGCTATTCGTTCAAGGTGCTTTTATATTCGAGGTGTTCCAATTTTTGACGATTAAGTACCGTCCCTAAATATTATTTCTTCTCTAATGGCAAACTATCTGTACGAAATCATAAGAATGAAAGATTTTTCTTATGCGCCCCGATATAGTTTACATATGGGGATCGGTATGAAAAAAAGTATCGTGTAAAACGCCCGTTATAAATAGATCGGTTAGTAGCAACGGTCAACGAATGTCCGCTCCATTCATTCCCCGGCGGGATTGATGAGGTTCACATGGCGACGCCTGAGGCCCTAAAATGGCTCGCAGACCTAGATGCCCCCTTCTGACCCCCCCACCATACGAAAGAAGAAGAAGAAGAAGTAGCAATGTGAACAAATGCGTCGTGTTCCTACCCAGGCGTCGCGTCGAAGGTTCATTAATCATTGCGCAAGCAACAATTTTCCACTATAATGATGTTGGTAGGATGAACTAAAATATTGTCAGGTTATTCGTAACCCGGGAATGTTTGTCTCTTTTTAGATAAATACCTATACCATAAAAGATTATGGCGAGTCCAGTCATTAATTTAATATGACATTATTGGATGGGGGGGTCATACAACAATATTCTAACCCCGATCAAAGTGGTCCAGAAGCTAATCATAATCATCTAAGTAATTCTAAAGAAATCCTCCACATATCCAACAGAAACGCTATTCGCAGATTTCTAGGTACCATCAAAAACTTTGAAACCCACCTATCAAAAAGATATCAAAAAAACATCAAAATACCAAAATTTAATACCAAACAAATGCAAAACAATTTTATCTATTTAGGAATAAAGTATTTTAAAAACCTTTCGATTGAAATAAAGAAATTAAAAGATATCAACAAACTGAAACTAAAACTGAAGTAAAGTAAACTTTACTTGTCAGGAATAATGAAATAAATGATTGCCTATTTTTCCCTTTCTTTATATTTATTATCAGTCTATTTTTATATTTACTTAATTTAGATGTTTCTATAATTACTCTCTTAATTGCTAATTACACCTACACATATAGATGATCCAGAAGTTTCAAATTTTCCTATTATAAACTAAAAACTTACAACTTTAACTTTAAATTAAATATATCATTCCCGAGAGAAAGTCCAGTTATATCCAATTATGTCCTAAATCCTGTATCTAAATTTCGCTAATAAACAATTAGTTAACGTTAATTAAGTGTTAATCTCAAGTGACCTACCAGGTAAGTATTGTACTGTATATTATCTCCATATACAGTTAGTACCTAATAACATAAATCATTGCAGAAATGCATTATATATTTGTACAGCACCCTCGAGGTGATTTTGCACAAAAACCGCGCTATACAAATCATCCAAATATTATTTTTATTATTATATATACTTACCTATTGAGTAATGTTATTCTATTGTCCTTATAATTAGTGTAACTCGCTCACCAAGCACAATAACCAGTTTCATCTTTGGTGAGATTGCGATTATAATAAATATATTTTGTACCGATATGTAATTTTTATATCACCACTGTACCCACTTATATCTAGATTAAAAACAAATTAAAAATCTGTAAGAATGCGTAATATTAAAATCATAACGTTTTCATACGTTAACATCTGTTAATTATTCCTTCTACCCTCTGCGGGTGGCATCTTCGTACTATTCACATCCCCTAAGCCCGACACAAATTTAATATGATTTTAATCCCAGGACCGAGTATCGGAAGTATGGAAGCGATCTGTCTTATTTTAAAGGGATGACGCGTTGTTTACACGGGATTAAAGGGATGTTTTCAACTATTTGGGGGTTGATTCCCACTCATGAATTATTATTTTAATCTGTAGGAGCAAGATGGTATTGATTTTGACAGATTTATAAATAGAACCGGAACATACTCTCTTTTGGCACGAAAAGTCGATATTTTGTAAGCAATCTTACATTGCTAACGCTGGCTAAACCTTATGAGATACATCAAAATAATGTTCTACGGAATTGTATATCTTAAAAAGGCCTACATACAAGTCTATCATGGTATATGTCTATCTCATAAGGTTAACCCCTAGCAAAGCCGGGTACACGTCTGATAGTTGATAATAAACCGATTTGAGGCGATGCACTACGTCGTGTAATATTTTGAATCGAGCCGCTATCAATAACACACCTTACGTAGATGGCGACAGGCTTAAATTCCCGCTAAACCCAAATCCACCTTTTTTGATATATTCAAGGAAAAAACATGGCCAAAAAGTGCCTTTTATTTTATTTTGTGGATGTTCAGGCACAAACATTTAAATGTTTTTCGATCATTTTATAAATAACTTAATTTGCCACATTATACAACAAAATCATAACCGAAAATGGGTTCGTAAGTAGGAGATTTTGAACATTAAACAGTTTTAATAGGCCTTATACATTATTTTTTTCTGGGCTTATAAAAAGACTTATCTAAAAAATACTCGATTATTTCAAAGGGCAAGATATATTCTACTCGCAGTATTTAATGAAAACATCTGAAACATTTCTTGGCGACCAAATTTTCAAACTAAAAACACGTGATTTTGCATTACTACGTATGGCATTGCCTTAAGTGTGTTTCGGGCGTGTTCTTGGGCCCGAAAACTTCATTTTTTCTTAGCTTCGAGCTAATTGGTTGAGTGGCTGCAATCCTTGGATACTAATCCGGTCGTGGCTGTGCGCAAGTAATTTATATTTGCTTAATTTGTGTTATTTAACAATCTATTTATTCGTGTTTGCTTCACGTTCCAGAGTGGTAAATACTTTCAGTATCACCCTAGTGATAAACCACCATTCAGAATCGAAACATTACTTGAAGTGGCTTTAACCGTGTTTGGCGAATAGATCTGAATGAACAGGTACTTTCCCATCTTCCTGTTCCCTATCTTTTTCTCCTCCCTACTACCTTCATACCCCACTTTAGGATGTCTTAGTCTCACTTACTCCAGCGATTGAGATCAGTTGGGACACACCAGAAGAGTTCGTTGAGCAGATATTTCTTTTGCATGTCTACGAGACGAAGGGTCTTTTGTGATTTGGCGACATCCGGTTTCTGTCAGTACAGATCACAGTATTAAGGATTTTTCTCATAAAAAATCCTTACATCTTAACTTAACAATATTTGAGTTTCCCTAAAGAACCATAATAATAATTACTTGTTTAGGAACATTATCTAATCCTCTTAGACAAACGGATACGTCAGCTTTCTTTCCCACTCCTACCTCCTTATCATCTTCTTCCCCTTGTCCTATTCGGTTCAGGTACCCACGGATAAGACAGACAAGTCGCCTCCAGGCGTCCCTTTCCTGACCTCCGTTCAATGCTGGCCCAGCCTCGCTTAGCCTTTGGAGTTGTCCTCCACAGTAATTTTGTTACTACCGAAATCATAATTTTCGCCTTCCATGCAGGATTCTGAAGGCGACATAAGACTCTAATAACGGCGGCTTACTCGAGACTAACATTTTAATTCATTCCGACGAATTCGTAACGATAACATATACATAATTTAGACCGATCCCTACGGATGTAAGTTATTTATATTTAAGATTAATGTTCCATGACCTTTCCATTAAAATAGTTTATGTAAAACTGTAAACTTGTGAAGGCCCAAAAATCATCATTAGAGTCATTTTGCGTAAACCCTATAGGCACTCATAAAAATTACATAAAAAGGGTTATTATTCACGTACACAAATATCTAGAAAATCTTGATAAAATTTATCATAAATATATCACAAGAAGTCACACCCGAAAGGATCTCGTAGTCCCAGGGAGCAAAACGGCAAAGTATCAAAAGTCGTAACATATCTGGGACCGAAATTATATAATAAAATCCTCCAAGAATTAAATATTAAAACATGCAAAATGTCCTTCATTGGTTCAATGATAACTAAATGGTTGATTGGCTTGGGGAGGGTGGAGGCTGAAAAAATAAAAATAGAAATGTTTAAGAAAACTGTACCTTCACTTTTACCTCGTTCACATAATAAAAAATAATTTTTAAAGTTTAACCAATTGTTACGATATCGGTGCGAAATATGAATATTCATTTTGGCTATTTTATTAATGGATTTCAGTATAAATATTTCAACCAAACTAGAAATAATAATTATTTTTCTTATTTTTAAATGATAAACTAACGTTTATAAGACAAGGTTTTATGTACAGCATAAAGGACAACAAATAATTATAAGCAATAATTAGTCGCCCGAAATATCAATACAAATTGAAAATATCTCCCGAGTAAAAATAAATGCCGCCAACGGGAATTGAACCTGCACCTTCTGATGTCCGGTCAGGTGCTCTGTATCCACTGAGCTATGTCGGCTTCTATGAGCTATTGCTTATAGCTATAGCTTACTGAGCTATGTCGGCTGAGCTATTTCGGATGACTAATTATTGCTTATAATTATTTGTTATCCTTTATGCTATGCATAAAACCTAATCTTATAAACGTTAGTTTTTCATGTAAAAATAATAATATTTGACAAGTCAAAATTATTTCACCAATAAATGAAGATATAATATGTCTCGACGCCATCTAGTGAGAAATTTAACACTAACAAAGCCTTTCCTACAAAAATAAAGTTGGTTGTTTACAGGTGGAAAAATATAATAAGCAGTAATTGTTGATTGAGGTATTAGTACATATGAATCATTTGGCGGGTTGGAAAAAGAAGGTACGGGTTCAATTCCCGTTGGCGGCATTTATTTTTACTCGAGATATATTTAATTTATATTAGTATTTCGGATGACTAATTATTGCTTATAATTATAATTATTTTTCTTTCTAACATCAAAAAAATTATGTATATCTGCATGATAGAAAAAAAGATAAAAATATTTTTATAAAATATGGTCGCCCGTTCACATATGATCTTAAAACACTTGGGGGTTTAAATTACAAATGATTTACGTTGGAACGCAAATTGAACGTACATAAATTAAAATTTCTACCCAAAAAACTATTTTTTCAACGTTTTATTTTTCATTGTATTAACACTGTAGATAGGGCAAGATTATTTCTTAAATAATTATAATCAACTTGCAAAAAAATGTCTTATATCGTGAAAAATTAAATTCTTCAATGGCTTGCTTAACAATTTTGGAGGCGTCTTTGGGTACCACCGCCAAGGTGCCAACCATTTATTAACCTAACCTAACCTAACCTAACCTAACCTAACCTAACCTAACCTAACCTAACCTAACCATAACCAAAATATGTCCGTCACTCCTGGACACTGATCCCTAGATTCTTACCCAGCTACCTTTTACCTTCCCAGAACTTCCTTTCCTTTAATAAAAACCCTCCACACATCATCCCAAAAGATGACATTGGCACTGAGGGAAATTATTTTTCCCAGGGCCTTCTATTTGGGGTAAATGCAAAAAAATATATTTATATGTGTAATTTAAAATTTAAAAAAAATCGTTACTAGTTATTTGGTAATTTTTTTTATTTTAAAAATATTATTCAATTTTGTTTGGTATATTGACCTCAAAATCACAATAGTTTTGTATGGAAAAGGCCGTGCTGCCTTTCCTCTTAAAGAGGACTCAAGCGGTTCACTTATAAAATAATAATAATTACTTGAGACTGCAACTTGTTTCTTTGTCTACTCGTGTATGTACACGATAATTTAAACAAACAATTAAATTACAAGGCCACCATTGCCAATATCTTTATTTATTTGTACAAAATAAAAGCCTGTTTGTGAACTTTGTTTGTCTGAAGTCATTGAAAAGTGGGAGTACATTTTAGCCCACTTTAGCTTTAACACCACGTTTAAAAATCTTTTCTCAGAATATAATTAGATCTTCTGGGGAAACTACATATGGTGGATCACATATTTTTAAATATAAATATATAAACACATTATCTGGTAAGAAGGTTCAATTTATAAAAACATAATTTTGCATAAAACAAAGTAAGTTATGACGAAAATAGAATCAGATGACGAACAGCCAAAATATTGCGGCGAGTCACCAAGAGTTAAAGTTGAGTTTTAGTTAGATACTATAAACTTTATTTCTTTTTAATGTGAATACTGCATAAGAGTCCCAATTGTCCAGAGCTAGTGTGATGTCTATTTCAACCACATTCAGAGTATATTGTGAGGAAATCTGGCCAATAAACACCGCTAAATCCATTTGAGGCAAGACTTATTTCTTAGGGCGGTACATCAAGAAAATATCTACCGCTCTTACCATATTTATATATTATTATGATTGCAATTAACTTACTACCTCTAGATTCATAGTCG
Source organism: Hesperophylax consimilis (assembly GCF_061612785.1). Classification (NCBI taxonomy): domain Eukaryota; kingdom Metazoa; phylum Arthropoda; class Insecta; order Trichoptera; family Limnephilidae; genus Hesperophylax; species Hesperophylax consimilis. The sequence continues at coordinate 4,766,767 of NC_142863.1, read as the reverse complement.
AGATACTTAACCATTCAGCCACGTAGGCCGCTAAACGTTACTTTACGCTTTGAAAATTCGTAAACATCGGAAAACTATATCTGCTGTAAACGGTCCAAAATCAAAAACACTACTCGTAAAACTTGCTGATCTAAAATATTGATAATTTATTAAAAATCTTTTCAAATTATTCGTATTCCTGTTTAAAACGAGATTGCAGGCCCTTAGCGAATGAATTTATTGGTTTTCTGTTATACTTTTAGTAAAATACCAATCTAATATCACAACGTCATAAAAATATCAATATTTTGAACACGTGTTCTAATACATTAGGAATTTACTAAAAGTAAAAGGAAACGGCCTGTAGTCCCGTTTATAACCTTATTACATTAAATAACGAATGAATTTACAGAGAAATTCTAAATTATCGCATTTGGTCCATATATAATAAGAATAATAATGAAAGTACTGATAGTTTATCAGGAAATGACGCTGTCACGTTTTTAACAGGATTTTAATAAATTAGCAATACTCATTTTTCTCCGTGTACCTAAACAAATTTAATCTTCTATCAATATAATGACAAATTCAGACTAACTAGAAACTAGGCATTTAACTAAAAAATATTTTTATTTTAGGCATATTTAAAATGTGCAATATTTTTTGATTCCGTAGAAATAAAATTTATTTTTTTTCATCTTGGCAAGTCAGGTAAGTTCCTAGATTTTTCTCGGATGACAACTAGTCATATTGTATTATTTATTTCTGTTTCAGATCATAAACAATAATAATACTTTAGTCATAAATACAATACAGGTGTAGGTGTCTTTAGCTACAAATAAACACGTTCAAACAGCCAAGAGGGATAGAACTGTTTTAAAAATTGAATAACTTTAACTTAAGACAACAAACAAAACAAAATAATGTATTTTGGGAACTTAACCTTTTGAAAAACTCACGTTCGGATCGTTGAGGTAATTTTTACTACCCTAGAAACGTGTAAATATGCCTGAGGTACACATTAACCCTTAAAGAGGAGACTACGTGTCTAAGACTACAAATATCTCACTATTTAAGGGTAGTTTTTTTAACACGGTTCTATGAAGTATTGCATTTGATGCAATGGGAAAAAATGCAAGCAGTCATTGGTGGATAACATTTGGATGAAGTCTTATAAATTTACAATTTTATTTATTTAGATAATTTATACAGGGTGTATCGGCACTAACCCGACAAACTTTAGCCAGCTATTCCTTAGCACATTTGTAGTAAAAAATGTTATGGGCACTTTGCTGTCCGGTAGCATTTTTTTTTCAATTAAAAACAAAAAAAATAAAAATTTCCACACTCCATCACTGTCATTGGCATTGCTTTGCCGTGCCATTTCGTTGTGATTGTAAAAGCCCGCCAATATAGGTACACACGTGCATTATTCAACGGAATTCGAATAAAATATTGCCAGATGGGTTTTCAAACTTTGACAAAGGATAAAACAGTGGTGACATGTGGTGAAAATATGAATAGTAAATTTTTTATTAAAAAAAAACGTTACCTGATAGCAAAGTGCACATAAGATTTTTTACTCCAAATATGCTAAGGAATAGCTGGTTAAAGTTTGTCGGGTACGTGCCGATACACCCTGTATAGAGTTGATGAGATTATCTTAGTTATGTATATATCAGTCACTTTTAGTGTTTTTTTTATGCGAAGACCAGGGAACCAGTGGGACTATCGCATCTGAAATTGAGTTATGTTGTTCTAAGCTTTCAACCTCATAAAGGGATTGGGGAGGGGAAGGAAATGAGATGGCGTTATACTTTTGTCAGGAGACTTTTGTTTTATTTTAAATATGTAGTGCTTTATTAAATACTATCTGACGTGAACCCGGCGTTACTGGGGGTTAGTCTTAAGAGATAGACATATACTATTTTGTTTTTTCTGTAGCCTTTTTTAAGATATACAATTCCGCAATACATTATTTTGATGTATCTTATAAGGTTTAGCCAGCGTTAGCAATGTAAGCGCCCGAAAATATTTTCTTACGACTTGTTTACAAACATCATTTTTTCTTTACTTTCTATGAATATAATACGCATGTTTTATTTTTTAAACCTTCCGGAAGAAATTTTCTAAATGAAAGTGAAAATTTTATTAAAATTCGTTTCATAGTTTAGAAGAACTAAGCGCACTAACAGACAGACGCGGATATGACTTTGTTTTATACTACAGGGTTTTCCAATAAGAGGTGTTATTTTGATATTCAATCGTTAAAGATCAGTGGTTTCGTTACTTGTGTGGCACGTAGCGCCGTCTTGTTGAAAGTAAACGTTGTCCAGATCAATATCATCCAATTCCGGCCATAAAAAATCATTAATCATCTCTCGATAGCGCAATCCATTCACCGTAACTGTTGCTCCAGCCTCATTTTCAAAAAAGTAAGGTCGAATGACTCCGCCGGACCATAAACCGCACCAAACAGTCACACGTTGAGAATAAAAAGGCTTTTCAACAATAACTCTTGGGTTTTCCGAGCCCCAGATGCGACAATTTTGCTTGTTGACGAAGCCACCGAGGTGGAAATGGGCCTCATCACTCAAGATGATTTGCATTTGATTCACTCAAGCGATTTTTTTATCATTTCAATGCGTTGTTGAAGCGTGTATCGTTCCATTTTTATTAATTGCGTAGTTTTTACTTGTCAAATGTTAAAAAATGACATCTTCAAAAGTAACATCTACTGAAATAGCGGGCTATTCAAAATAACACCTCTTATTGGAAAACCTGTATTTAAAGACTAAATATTTTCTCTTACGCCTATCAACATGCGCCCTCTAACATGCGTATTTAAATTTCCCTTTTATGCCATCTCCTTCTTCTTTTGGAACCCTTATTACCAGCAGGCCCCTAGGAAAATAATTTTTATCTCTTTTGAGAAGAGGAGTGAAAATGTTGTAGGAGGGAGGAAACACAATGACCGGCTTGGATTCTTAAACATAATTCACACCGCATATAAATTAAACAATAATAGTTGACTTTAATTAAAGTATATAATTAAAACCACTGGTTGCCAACATCTGTCGGAGCACAGTTTCAAGTTCATTCCATGCTAATCTTTTTCCTGACTTCCCGAGCACGCTCCACCGTTCACACTAAAATATTCTATAGGTATTTGTAAGTCATATATTTTATAAAAAAATACCTACAGGACGATGTCAATGTTCAATTGATTTATTATTATGATTGCAAATAAAAATGTTTCAGGCTATCGCTCTTGTAATTTAAAAGAACCATGTAAAATCGCGATTTTAAGATAATAATGTAGAAATAGCAGGGAATTCACCAACGTTGTTGTGTAAAATGAATGGTGCATGGTTAATTAACCAGTAAAGTTTCAATTAGTAAATAGTTAAAGAAAAATATAGGGAAATCACAGATTAAAAGTATACAGATAAATAATGTAAACTCAGTACCGATATAAAAATAATACCTACTTGCATCACAAAATAATGTTCGAGGATAAACAAAACATAAAATAAAAAAATAATATCATGAAAATGAGAGAATAACTGGAGGTCTTGGGTTCAAAATTCGAAGGCTAAAGAAGAAGGTAGCACAAAACGGCATAATTCCCCAAAAATAAACCATTATAATGTATTCACGTACGAAAAACGCCCACTAATATTGTACACAGGTTCCTATTTTTATGATTTTGTGATTACCTACTATTACCAACTCTGTACCGTTTATGTTAAGTGTGTTATGTTATGTTTACGTTAGGTTTATTTATGTTACGTTACGTTATGTTATATTATATTATGTTTCTGTTATGTTTATGTTAGGTTTGTTTATGTTACGTTATGTTATATTATGTTTATGTTAGGTTTATTTATGTTACGTTATGTTCTGTTATATTATTATGTTTATGTTGTGTTATATTATGTTTATGTTATGTTATATTATGTTTATCTTAGCTATATTTATGTTACCTTATGTTATGTTAATGTAAGGTTTATTTATGTTAAGTTATGTTATGTTTATGATATATAATCAATTATATTCTGTCATTTGTTGTATTTGTTAATAAGAAAAAATGTTAATTGTGTATGGTCAATATCACCCCTTATGGGTGAATGCCAAAATAAAGAATAATAAAAAATCATATTCACGTAGATCAACAAGCGCTGATTGTGAGTATATAAGTTTAATCGTATGTAATTACGCGTAGAATTAATAAATTAAAATTAAAATATTTAAACAGTTAGAGGGCTAAACGCCCTGTGATTGGTCGACGGGTTCTGTCATACCTTAGATCGCTACCTCACGGGTCGGTGCATTAGGAGTCGGATAATTTTTCGCTGCGTAAACTCGCACATGGTTTACTACTGCGGTATACAGATTTTCAAAAGAATTCATGTTTTTTGGAAATCTTGCAAAATATTTAAATTGGGATTCTGATTTCATACCGACCCGAGTGGGATTGACCTTACTGTTAACCTACAACACCAAGGTGCGTATGACGTCACGCGTACCCCGCCAGATTTCGATCGTTTTGTAAAAAAAAATATTGGTTCTTTAGCTAGAAGGTGAACATTAATAAATTTAAAGAAAAAATGACTGGAATTCATTATTATTGTGCAAAAACTTTAGGCAAATAAGTTCCACACTTTTCCATTCATAAAACAAGACCTTACAACTTACAACCAGATTACTACGACCCATCGTAAATCTTTTACAACAAACACCTTTATCGACTTATTGCTTTCCCACACGTATCGGGTCCATCCTCCGAAAAGCAACTGTCCAATGGAGACACAGGTGGGAAGTCCCATTTCACCTTTATACACCTTCTGCAATGAGATTAAGACGAGAATATTATGTGCAAAACCTGTCAGTCTGACATGTACATCTGTTGTGTCAACACACATTTTGTTCGGCCATAATTTTCGTGTTCCAAAACGTAAAAATTTTCGAAACTTCGATTCCGAAACGCGAAAATAACCTTTTTTATGACTGGCTGCGAGAAATTTGAGCGTTTGACGTGTATCGTTATGATTTATAGTTATTGAAATCATTTTTTATAGGTTAACTTATTATTTATAAAAGTGACCACGGCCATTGTGATTTAAGTGATTTTTATAGTGTTTAAAAAAATTATTTTTTCATTCTTTGTTTGTATTGTTCAAATAGATACATGATATTGTTGCGCAACTTTCAAATTCATTCTGTTATATCGTGTGCGTAAAATCAACACATATGAGGTTGTTAAGCAGAGTGGATAGAAAAAGTGTCTTTGGTATGTAAAAAATTATTACTTAATATATTTTTTAAAGCTTATACTATCATCGTGATTAATATTTAGGTTATTATCAATGGTATAACTACGAAAATTGGAACCGAAATATTGTGACGTTGATTGCATAACTATTTCCACCAATAAAAAACTCTGAAAGTCTATGGAATAAACTTTCAGAGTTTTTCATTGGTGTATATTATAATAAGTAGGCTCCTAATGAGAATTTTACTCTCTATATATTGGCATATCTATGGTTTTTTAGGACCAATTTATTTCATACAAAAAGCTAACGATCTAAGTAGTTAGTGGTTTATTTATGGTGTTGCGCTTGCTCCGTCTTTAGCCAGCGTTTCGGACAGCATTACAGTGTTCATATCAGGGTAGATGAGTAGATTGTGGTGAATTGTGTGTAATTGTGTAAACCGCACAAAAGTTCCAATTGTTCCGAACCGTCTGGAGTCAGCGAGAGATGAGGAAGGTGGGGAAGATCCTGGCTATTCAGATTTTGTCACCAAACATGACCTGTGTTTCAAGCAACGTTTCAATTCTGATTAGTGGTCTACACTAGGGAGATACTGAGAGTATCTTCCACTCTAGAAGGTGTCTGAGCAAATTTTTTTAATCTGCTACCTCCGGGTTGCTAGTCGAGACCCTTACTCTTCTAGCACGGAGATCGTTATTAGTACTTCCCAAACCATTTTTTACTTACCTCCTTCCCCTCCCCACTCCCGCGCCATAGTCCCACTGGCTGTGGACTCCGGAATTCTTGTGCAGTATTCACATTTAAAAATATCAGATTTGGGTAGGCATGTTGTGCGGCTCAAGAGATTGGGAGGCGAAGTGGTAGGTTGGGAAGTAACTTACTTTTTAGATCTAAAAAACATGGCTAAAGCCATTTCAAGCAACATTTCAGTTCTGAAGGGTGATCTGTCACCGGGGCGATGTGGAGAGTATCTGCCAAATGACTTGTTACATAATTTCTACTAAATATTAGGTAGGTACCTACAACCAATCTCTTCTCTATGCCATCGTACCAACTGTGTTTTCCCTCCAAAGCTGTGTTTTCCCGCCAATAAGCCATCTTTAAAAACCAACCTGTTTCTTTTGTTTAGTGGGTTCCTACCTGCTTCAAATATTGAGGAAAGTGCTTACCTATAAACTCGAATATTTTTTTTATTTAGTACCTCAAATCATATTCATTTCTGTTACTTATAATTTATACGTAGGTACCTACTATCTACCCAAGTTTTTTTACCTCCTTACCCAGTAATATCCCTTTTCCAAAATTTAAAAAAACTTTATTGCTCTTTTTTAATTTCGCCAAATAGATAAATTGTTTGGTTATTACTAACTAGAACTCCGTTTCTAAAGCTTTCGTTCGCAAAGTAAATGTTTAAATTCGTAACACGGTCACACCTGCAGGGTTTTACCACACATAAGTCTCAGGGATCTTATTTTTACAACTTTTTAGTATACTTTTAGCTTCCATCTGTAATCATGCCTCATTTCTCACTGCGATACATCAGGGTGTGTTCCAGCAATCCATTGTGGACTGCTAGCCTCGTCCGAAATACAACAAAATTGCAGTAAAATTTAATGCGCAATTTTATTTAATTCCTTACTTGTATTTTCTTTTAATTAATGTACCATCGAGTAATGCGAAACGATCGAAATAATAGGCTCCATTACAGATGTAACAAAGTTCTGTCGTCAAATTGCCCCAATCTGTTAAATAGGCGTACAAAAGAGCCCCGGCTGTCGGCCATTTTGTGTCGGTAACGAATGACAAGCACTTTCCCGCCTTTTCCATGAATTATTCATAATGTTGCCACTTCTTCGCTGGCGGCCCCCTCCCTAGTATCTACCCAGTACCTACCCACACACAATTACTACAGCAGGGGTGGTAGATAGGTACTGAGCGATGGGTAGGTAATTACCTACATGGAAAATAATCGAAATCTAATTGTTTTTATACAGGGTTTTCCAATAAGAGGTATTATTTTGATATTCAATCGTAAAAGATCAATGGTTTCGTTGCTTGTGTGGCATGTGTCTTGTTGAAAGTAAACGTTGTCCAGATCAATACCATCCAATTCCGGCCAGAAAAAATCATTAATCATCTCTCGATAGCGCAATCCATTCACCGTAACTGTTGCTCCAGCCTCATTTTCGAAAAAGTAAGGTCCAATGACTCCGCCGGACCATAAACCGCACCAAACAGTCACACGTTGAGTAAAGAGAGGCTTTTCAACAATAACTCTTGGGTTTTCCGAGCCCCAGATGCGACAATTTTGATTGTTGACGAAGCCACCGAGGTGGAAATGGGCCTCATCACTCAAGATGATTTGCATTTGATTCACTCACGTGAATTTTAATAATTTCAATGCGCTGTTGAAGCGTGTATCGTTCCATTTTTATCAATGGCGTAGTTTTTACTTGTCAAATGTTAAAAAATGACAGCTTCAAAAGTTACATCTACCGAAATAGCGGGCTATTCAAAATAATACCTCTTATTGGAAAACCCTGTATATGAACTTACGGAGTGACCTGTTTTCGGACTTTTGCCCTGGGTTAGTAAGTCTATCCAGCTCTGAGCTTGCTCGTTTCCACTGAGACACCAACACACTTACAAATTTTGAAGAATTTCCATTTAAAATCTTTTTCGAAACCAAATCAATAATCAAAATTTGTTTTCTTTCTTTACAGCTCGCGACACACCCGACGTCCTAGCCATGAAGGAGAAAAGCAAAAACGCTGCAAGATCTAGGAGAGAAAAGGAAAACGCAGAGTTCCTGGAATTAGGGAGACTGCTACCGCTGCCTACAGCTATCACGGCACAGCTGGACAAAGCTTCAGTCATCAGACTGTCCACCAGCTATCTGCGACTGAGGCAGCTGTTCCCTGACGGTGAGACAACCGTTTCTAACTAACTAACTAACTAACTAACGTAGTTCCACTCAACTGAAACCGGACTACTTCGTATGCTATCAGACGTAACTCTTGCCGTAGAGTCAGGTAAGTTACCACTTATCTCACTCCTAGACATGAGTGCAGCGTTTGACACGATTGATCATGAATTCCTCATTAGGAGATTAGAGGAAACATTTGGTTTGAATTCCGACATAAAAAAATTGGCTGGTATCCTATTTATCCAATCGCTCACAAGCCGTGAGGGTTGGAAATAAATTATCCAACTTCGCAACACTTTCTTCAGGGGTACCCCAGGGATCCGTTTTGGGTCCACTTCTCTTCATCTTAAGCGGACGATCAGCAAGTTTATTTTTACTGCGCTCCAAATGAAATCAATAGTCTCAAGATCCGTATAACTGAAAGTCTAGAAGCAATAACTCGTTGGATGTCTTCAAACAAGCTGAAGCTCAATCCATCTAAGACTGAGTTTCTCTGGGCAGCCACAAACAAACGTCAACATTTCCCTATAAGAATTTCGGAAAGAATATTGTTAGATTTTAATTAACAACCTTCAAACCACTATGAAATCCGCCCAGTTCCTTACTATTATAAATTCTAATCTTTCGAACCAATCGAATCAGTCAAACTCTTCGAATGTATTAAGAGGAAGCTACAAGACAAAAATGTGTATATTCTTGGTATATATTGTATTGTAGGTAATAGGCATTCAAATCGCTTGACAAACGGAGTCTAAAAACGTTCGATCTCAAGCACAAAACTGGTTTTTATTTATTTTGTAAATAATTTTAAAATAAAGCAAAAAAGTTAATCAAGTAAAACTGTCACAGATAATCTTAGATATAATACTGTATTTTTTTTAAAGTTGTTTACTTTACGCGTTCATACATTTCTATTGTAAAAATATATTTTTTAATAGTTTACATTTAAATTTTTTGTTGAGTAATTTATTATTTTATTGGTATCCTACTCAAGCGAAGCGATAGGAAAACCTTCAATTTATCTATAGCATATTTTTTGGTATTCATAATTTACACCAATTCGTTATAAAGATTAATCAAAATAGTGATTTGGCACTAAGCTTCGCCTTAAACACGTAAAACACACGTAAACCGAATGCAAAATGCTAGAACTTACGTTCTTTCCGCGCATGCGCACTAAAAAACGCAAGCCAATATCTTCGTCAACTTTATACGATATTGATGACAGCATCCAACGTACAAAAACCGTCTTTAATGCTAATATGTATAATGCACAGAATCGTATACTCTATTACTAATCGGTTCCATGATAACTCCCCAGAATGACAATTCAACACACCTATAAAAAGTGCTTTAAAGTTAAGAAAAGTGATGAAACACACCTAGTTTTTGTTTCATCACTTTTCATAGCTTTATAGCACTTTTTATAGGTCTGTTGAATTGTCATTTCGATGAGTTATCAGGTCACCCTTCAAACCTTGTAGTAGGTAACTAAACCAAAAGATTTATTCATCAAATCCTTTGAAAGCTAAAACAGTTTTTTCACCCAGAGAATAAGATCTCTACATCGTAGATCTGTTATTCTCAAAGTGTGCGATATAACCTTCCTAGCAATGCAAGAGAGTTCCGGGGTAAATACGTTCGACTAAAATATTTTTCATAATTTTTCACTTGACCATGTTATAGATATAGTCATAGTCAGGGTCGACCATATGCGGTCGCAATTGGAGCAGTCCGAGCGCCGAATTGCAGTCTAACACTCCTTACACATAAACCTTGGTATTATTTTTAATAAATACGGCGCTACACAAAAATTCAAATCATCCGAATATTATTGATTTACAGTGATCGCCTACATAGGCGTCTACTGGTTTCGACAAGGGGCGAGAAAAATTGGCGCCGTTTGTTTCAGGGGTGGCCCTGGTCAAAGTTATACTTCGTCGCTAGAATCATACTATAACTTTTCATAAATATCAAATTCTAGCTGTAATTCCCGGCGTTGCACGTTAGACAGTGACCATATTCTTGTTTTGAAGGTTTAGTGTGTAAGATTTTATCAACATCGAAATGAAAATTCAGACATTCTTCTTTGAGATATTTTCTAATGTTGTTTATTTTAAGGAAATCTATAAAATTCATGTTAAAAACGATCCATTTTAAGGCGAAGCTTAGTGCTAAATCACTATTTTAGATTAATCTTTATAACGAATTGGTGTACATTATGAATACCAAAAAATATGCTTAAGATAAATTGAAGCTTTTCCTCTCGTTTCCCTTGAGTAGAATTCAAATAAATATTTTAGTTACTCAATATAAAACATAAATGTAAACTACTAAAAAATGTATTTTTTTCATTAGAAATGTATGAAAACATAAATTAAACAACTTAAAAAAAAAACAATATTTTAGCTAAAATTATCTGTGACAGTTTCCCTTGATTAACTTTTTGCTTTCTTAGAAAATTGTTTACAAAAAAATAAAAACCGCTTTTGCGCTTGAAATCGATTTTTGGACTCCGTTTGCCAAGCAATTTTAATGCCTATCATCTAAATTCGTGATGATATAAGGCATACCAAGAATTTACACATCTTTGGCTTGTAGCTTCCACTTTGATAGAAGTAACGTCCAGGTTATCATGTCATATATTCATAATAGAATATTGCATTAAAATGCATACGCAGAAAGATAAGTATGGCTGATTTATAAAAATCCTGTTAAAAACGTGACAGCATATCATTTCCTGTCAAACTATTGGTACTTTCATAGTATATAAGGAAACACTTGTTTATGTACCTAGCTGTATTTATTTTGCTATTATACAGGGTGTCCGGAAACTCGTAGTACAAGCGGGAAACTGGTGAATCTACATCACATTTGGAGTCGATTTTGTAGTATATATTTTTTTTATTTGAGCTTTCGTTATCGAGTAAATCGAGTTTGAAGTTGATTTTTTTTTTTTTTTTTTTAATCAAATTCTTATAAATTATTACTGAAGATCAAAGTACCCAACTAATTAAAACTATTTGAAAGTAAAACAAATGAAGAAACTCGGATTTGAAGCATTATTTTGAAATCACCCTTCATTTAACCCGGTGTAATCATAAAATATTTCTGCTCTGCAGGGTTAAAACATCTGTTATTCAACCCTAAACACCAGAAAAACTTTAACCCTAAAATAGCCGAAAAATATTTTTTTTTGGTTTTTTTTTTTTGAAAATGCTCAAATCAAAAAACTTTATTTTTTTTTGGGTTCCCCATGTGGTGTAGATTCTCCAGTTTCCCGCTTGCACTACGAGTTTCCGGACACCGTGTATAATGACGGAATCCAAAAATGGTAGAAATTTTATGAACACGTGTTCCGACATCGTCATAAAACATTCGTGTTTTACTGATATTTTATTACGAAATCTGTCAATTCATTCGTTAAAGGCCCGCAGTCCCGTTTTTAACAGGAATACGAATAATTTTATAAATAACAAAGATTTTTTATAAATTAGCAATATTTTATATCAAAAAGTTTTCTCCGTGCACTAGCTGTGTTTAGTGACCGGATCTGTATAGCCAGGTAGTCTCTTACCAACCTTTCTCTTTCCCAATTATTCTCCTACCTATCTATCCTACTTCGGGCAGTTAGGAATCCTGTGTGGTATTCAAATTATAAAAATTTAAAAAAAAATTCGAGTAAGAATTTGAGATATTGCATCAGGTTGCAGGAATTACAGATTAGGTGCAGATTGCACGAAACGGAACACGTGTGACGTTTTGACTAGTCAATTGTGAAAACAATACAAAACATAATTAAGCGGAAATATAACTGAATATCATTAATTAAAAACACAAGAAACATATGGAGGTTGTTTTTATTACAAAATTGTTTGGGAATCTTTGTCATAGACTACTGATATAATCTGCATCGTATGTATTTAAATGGATTTAATATCGACAAAAAATGTTCAGCATATTTGCACCATGATGTGGACATTGAATATTATAAGAAGCGTGTCCTCTATGCATGTGTCACTGTTGGCTTTGTAATTTGAAACTAAACATATCTCCCATCTGATTGTTTGCACAGTCCAAAGTTCTTTGTCCGGCTTTATTATGGTGTCAATCGCTCGTTTAATCTAGACATACAAATAATATCAAATAGACTAACAATTTTTATTCATACCTACCTGAGTACTTTTGTGTTTAAACTACTGACAAATCTGGCTCAAACAAAGCTAATGTAACTTGTTAATATATTTTCATATTGTTGATACGGAAATGGTCTGCATAGCTTCTGTAAGCACCAGTATTAACTGTAGTCCCATTGCACTATCTTCCATGTTTCATCATATTCCTTATCTGTTGTCACCAGGGTTTTGGAATCATGTATGATAGTAGGCTGAATTTTTATGCTTATATATCTAGTTGACTTGGTGACTTCATTGATAATACTGGGTTTTGTTCTACTCACTGCAAGAAAGTTTAGAGATATCTGGGATCTCATAATTGTATTCAATTCCGTAGTAAGGAGTAGACTTGAAAGTAGGTCGGTGATTTGGAGTCCACACCAGGTAAAGCATTATCTCATGTTGGTGAGATAAATATCATTATATTCCTTGTCTGTTGTCACCAGGATCTTGGAATCATGTTTGATAGTAGGCTGAATTTTTATGCTTATATTGTTGACTTGATGACTTCATTGATAATACTGGGTTTTGTTCTACTCACTGCAAGATATTTTAGAGATATCTGGGATCTCATAATTGTATTCAATTCCTAAGTAAGGAGTAGACTTGAACGTGTGTCGGTAATTTCCATGAGTCCACACCAGGAAAAGTATTATCTCATGCTGGAGAGAGTTCAGAAAAAACTTCTGCAATTTTTCTGCATGGTGTGGCTACTACCCGTGGCTCCATTCTACGGATTTTCTTTTGTAGTATATTCGGAATGAACCATCTATAGGTCAGAAATTATGTACACATTGCTACACATTTCTCCAGACTGATTTGTGGATGAATTGAAAGCTCGGCTATCACGAGGAGCATGAATTTCTATGTTCCCGATGGTTATTTCCGTCATCGATAGTATATACTGCAGGACTAACTTTGCCAGTGGTCATGCCGGAAGGCAGAGCAATCTTACTGAATCGATTCGGATATCGACATATTTAACATCAAAGAAGCTGCCTAACTATTTTTTTTTTTTTTTTTTTTTTTTTTTTTTTTTTTTTTTTTTTTTTTTTTTTTATTGTTATTAAGTTTAATTTGTAGAACTCCATTTTAATTTTTATTTTTTATATATTCAATAATATTATTATTGGGTTTATAAAAACAGTTTATTTTTAAACAAGTTCTGACAGTTTGATAATGCCTTCAGAGGGCGAAACAGCTGTCACGCGTAATAATAATTACACAGCAGAACTTGTTTAAAAATAAACTGTTTTTATAAACCCAATAATAATATTATTGAATATATAAAAAATAAAAAAAAAAAAAAAAAAAAAAAAAAAAAAAAAAAAAAAAAAAAAAAAAAAAAAAAAAAAAAAAAAAGCTGCCTAACCTTTGTAACTACTAGATAGTTGATATACCCACTGTTTATATTTATATTATCCTCTTTTACAAATCTAATATGAGATAATAATAAGAAAATTCAAAAGTGATTCAACGTAACTCCCTCATAACCTACTATACATTAAAAAAAATAACTAACTTATAAAACTATTAAGTACACTTAAAACAATAACAGAACGTTGTTTAAACATCAGATATTATCTAAGCATTAAATTTCTCCAATAAGTACCATGTACTCATAGCCCTAAAATAAACAATTTTAGTGAAAGACAACTAAAAGGTGATCCAAAGTAAACCTAGTTTACGGTACTCAACTATATTTGAATTCATTATTATAATAATCATCGTTGTTACTTCGTATTTTAGCTCATTCATTTGTTGTTAATTTCAAGCTTCACGTGTCCTTAACTAACAGTAATTGAATGCCCAGGTCTCGGAGATGCTTGGGGCGCAGTCCCTCCAACGCGGGGTCCTCGGGAGATGTTCATCAGGGAGCTGGGATCCCACCTGCTGCAGACCTTGGATGGGTTCATCTTCGTGGTGGCACCTGATGGCAAGATTATGTACATCTCGGAGACGGCCAGCGTCCACCTTGGACTGAGTCAGGTAAAGAATCTAGCAAATCGGATTCCTCGGTATTTTTTAAATTATTGTAATTCTTCTTAAATCACTTATTTACGCTCTGTAAACTGGCAGAACACACTAAGGACGGTTTGTTTCGCAGAATTTGAACATTTCGTCAAAATTCAAAGTTAAAATTCATGTCCTGTGATGGTTCTATTCAAGTTCTGTTATTATTTAATTGTTGGCCAGTTATTTCTCAAATCTGAAATAAAAACAGAACTTGAATATACCTATCACAGAAACTAAAAATGAACTTTGGAGTTTGTTGAATTTTTCAAATTCTGTTAAAAAAACCCGTCCGAAGTCGTGTTAAATATTAATTTTTCTTTAAATAAAAAAATAAATTCGAAAACGATTACTTTTGTACTGGCAAAAACGTTAAATTGATTTGACTTACATTACCTCTATAGATGTGCACTGGTTTCAAATGTAGGTATACCTTCTGTAAACGTCACATATTGTGTATTGTATAATTGTGCATTGTTTGGCAATTCGAGTGAAAGCAGATATTTTTTAAATGTGTAGTGCATCGAAAATATGGCGAAGCAGTCAATTTGAAACAAATACACAACGGACAAAAAGCACTAACTAACTAGGGTTTTTTGCCAGAGCAAAAACGTCTGGCAAAATATGCCAACTGCTACCATTTTGGAAATAAACTTTAAAACGGCCATTCCATAAACTAGTTAGTTTACATCCATTCATAAATAAGCCAGTTATTTTGCATAACGAACGACATTATCCAAAAGGTTGTGCATATTGACAGCTTTTCAGACATCTTGGAGGCCACGCTGAAAGGAGCGGTTTTTGCTTACCGACTGTCGGAATCATATTCTGACCGTGCTCACAAATATCGCTAACTGACCATAGATGACGGATTTCGTCAATATCTTATTGAAATATGGCTTTCGTCCATGATAGACCTCCTGGTGCCAGAAATATGGTCACGTGGTTTCCCTTCAGCTCGTCGAAATGATACCCAGATTATCGGTCGGTGGCCGAGTTGACATCGCGTTTGGGTCCCAGCCAGGCGTAGTGTGTTCAATTCCTCGGCTGGCTAAGTCCTACATCACAACACAAGCAACATTTTCAGCTTACTGTGGTGATAGTAGGAGATTTTCAAATATTGTCCGGTTATTCGTAACCCGGGAATGTTTGACTCTTAAAAAAAAATTCAGGTTAGTTAAGTTTATCAGCTTTGCCACATAGTTCCGTGTTTCGTTGTCATCAGAGTTGGAATCAGCGCACCATTCTTGGCTATTGAAGCGTGTGGTAGTGGATTAACGTGTTGGGTGTTGGGTGTTGTTGTGCAGGTCGAGCTGACAGGCAACTCCATCTACGAGTACGTGCACCCCGCCGATCACGAGGAGATGTCTGCCGTGCTAACGGCTGGTCCGGGCCCCGCGTGCCCGCCCGCGCACGGTCCGCGCGCTGACCTGGAGTGCGAACGCGCCTTCTTCATCCGCATGAAGTGCGTGCTGGCCAAGCGGAATGCGGGCCTCACCACCTCCGGTTACAAGGTTAGTATTCATCTTCTTCCCATTGTCCTGGACCCACTGCTTCTGCATTACTTGATTGTCAATATTCCATTTGTGAGACTGAGATACTTCATCGAGAAATGCTATCTATGTCGTGGCATAACTTCATTATGATGTAAGAATCCACACTCCATGAGGAAAACAATGAAGGCGATGCCATACTTCGTGTAATATTTTGAATTGAGCCGCCACCAATAACACTCTTTACGTAGATGGTGATAAGGCTTAAATTCCCTCTTTACACAATCCAGCTGTTTTGATTTTTGCAAGAAAAAAACATTGCCAAAAAGTGCCTTTTATTTTATTTTGTGGATGTTCAGGCATAAGTATTTAAATGTTTTCCAATCATTTTATAAATAACTTAATTTGCCACATTATACAATAAAACCATAATCGAAAATGGGTTCGTAAGTAGGAAATTTTGAACTTAAAAGCAGTTTTCATAGGCCTTATAAATTATTTTTTTCTGGGCTTATAAAAAGACTTATATAAAAAATACTCTATTATTTCAAAGGCCAGGATGTATTCTACTCGCAGAATTTAATTAAAGCATCTAAAACATTTCTAGGCAACCAAATTTTCAAACTAAAAACACATGATTTTGCATTACTACGTATGGCAGAGCTTATGTTATATTTTGGGGTGCTTTTTGGAGGTTGTTTGCAAGGAAAGGAATAAGAAAAGTTGCATGGTATTCAGATTATACAAATCAAATGAAACATACGTTTAGTGGGAATGCGGTTTTGTTCTGTGGGTATTTTGAAACTAAGAGGTTTTCCTGCATTATTCACGCAGATTTTCTGCTTTAAAGTAAAGACACCCACGAACCAGTAATAATACTTATATTTCGAAAGGCTTCATAAGAAAATCTGTGTTCTTCACAATATGTTGTTGTATTTCACAGGCTGCAATGATTTCAAATGGTGTGAAAAATCGCAAATTATGCCGGCGATTAGCGAACAAACTATCTTCCAGTGAAAATCTTGTGGGGTCCGTTTAGCGTGACGTTGAAATAATCATCAAATTTTCCATAACTCTCTTCAAATCCGCATAAAATTAATGAATAACAGTGAACATGTCTCAGCGCAGGATTTTTATGACCATTTAAACATTTTCTTTCGCTGTAGAGACTTGCTGGACAAAGCTCTGCCAATTCTTTAAAACACCTTTCAGGGACGTACTGAACTTCTATTTATAAATTTTTCGTATTACTTTAAACCTTTCCAGCATACTAATAATAACCTGACAATATTTGAATTTGAATTCCACTATTATTTTCATGCATATCTTGGAAGTGGAAATTAACCCACTTCCAGATATCCGATCTGGCTGAAACTCGTCAGATAGACTCGTTATCAATGACCATGTATTCTATCAACTTTTGGTGACAATCGCGTACATACACGCGGACATCTACGCATTTCTCAGGCATTACAGCTGTTAACATACGAATTGACGTCGGTCCTAAATAAAAACTAACATTACTGTTGTCATACAGAAATCATGAATGACTTATCTAGCTGCAAAATTTAACCCACGATTTCTGGGTGAAAACCCAACACATTAGTCTACTTAGCTACTAATCTCTCGATTAATACGGCCTTTTGTATTTTCCTCTTTAAATTTATATTTTCTCAGGCCCTGAGGAAAATAATTTCTCTCAGGCATGTGTCATCTTTGGGGATACTACGTGGGAAAGGAAGGAGAATAAGTTCTAGAAAAGAAAAATGTATGAGGGGTGGGTAGGAATCAGTGTTTCCTGAAGTGACGGTCGTATGATTATAGGACACATTTGGAGCATGGTCCCTAGCACGATTTAAAAACATTGATAAGATAAAAGATTTTTATTATCAATATCGGTAATTAGTTGCCCAACCGCAAAACACAGATGTTATCGATAAAAATAAATTAGTTTATCGAGCCCGTTCCCTCCTATATAAGCTTTTCCACGCCCCCCATAACAAGCATATCGATAAATGTTTATTCGATAATTTCGGTAACTTGTCATCGTTCCCGAGTACGACTGCATATTAGATTTAAATGCATTTGTTTATGTAGAAATGCTAACTCTGTCCATTTCTAGTCCCTCTCTGACCCGGTCACACAATAAAGCTTGATCATACCAGAATGTTAATAACCTTAAAATATGAGCCGTCACGCGCCCTTTCATTCGGTTCCATTCAGCGGCGGTCCGCCATTGCGAGTGCCCTACCTCTATACACTACACAAAATGAAAGACTGGGGTTGCAAGCATTCAAAATTAAACTCTATACGTAGGTACGTACTTATAAAAATCAGATACGGTTATTTATTATTACATAGATAATCGAGGCAAAGAGAGATATGGCATATTAGTGTTCCGACTGTCGTCTCGCTAAGACCAAATTGCACGGACTATCAAAGCTTCTAGGAAAATAATGCATTTAGAATGTAGGTAGATACTAATAATGTGCGCGGTACAAACTAATAATGATTTATAGTTTTTATTTATTTATTTGTTTTTCATAATTATTTGTCTAACAGAAAACAATACGTAGTTTTTGGGTAGTTCGCTTAAAAACTTTGCCTCCCAAATTCTGGGGTCCCTCAAGGGTCTAATTTAAGACCTCTATTATTTTCTATGTTTATAAAAGTAGTAGCTCTATATATAAACTTCGTTATACTCTTATTATTTGCTAACGATATCAAACTATATGTCAGTATGGCGAAGCAAGAGGACTCCATTAGTTTATAAGTCGATATTGACGGCGTAGTAAAGTGCACAATTATGTGCTTTACAAGGGCAAAGCGTACAGTGTATTTTAACTACAAAACCATCATAATCACCTCGTTAGAACATTTGTATATTTTGTTTATTGTCTATTTTTGTCTATTTCATAAACCCACGAGAGCTACTCGTTCTAAAATTTCGTTTAAATGCAACAATATCAGGACTGAGTATTCCAAACACTCGCTTGTACCTAGGTTGCATGAAGTTAGTAATAGATACGCAGATGTGGCAGATCTATTTAACTGCACGCAAGGTAGGTACAAGAGGGTTATGCTATCAAATCTTTTCAATCAATATTAATTTAATCTAATTCTACCTTATTTGCACTATACAAACTTATGTACTTGTATCTCTTGTTTACTTACTTACCTACTTACTCTCTAATGTCATTTCACAATCAAATGCCACATATATTTGTAATTCTTTTTTAAAAATATTTTAACTGTGACATGTTATCATTGTTTATGGTATATTTATACCGTTGATATTAAATAAATTTTATTTGGGTATATTTTTTTACATTCTATATCTAGTGTATATCCATTCTAAAACTACTAAATTAATATTTACCTACGTACTAAAATTTGGACCTTGGCGACGTATTTTGTCTTCCTTTACATTAAAAGGGAGTCCATTGAACGTTTTAAACCCTTATCATAAATATTGTTTTGTGTTAGCGATAAATTTGTCTTAGGAAGCCTAAATTCGTTGCAGCTTCTCGTAGGATAGGCATGAACTGTACTTTTAATACCTATTAACACATAATCTATTCTTATCATTTTTACTAATGTATCTTATTTTATTATATGCTTTTGTTGTAACATTTAATATTTTTTTCTTTTTTCGTTGTATTATGTTTCCTTAATTGTTTTAATTTTGTAGAATTTATAATAACTGTGATACTCTACTATTAAACTTTGTAGTGTGTAAAAGCCTATTAGGGCGTGTAATAATAAATAAATAAATAATCTGGTAATATCTTATTATTTAGCTTAAAATAAATACTAGGATATTATAAACTAAACGTCGCCACATACTTAGAAGCATATTGAGTTGTCGATGCATTATTTTTATCCAATATATATCGCATGCCTCTTTACTGAATTATTTCCATTCTTTCAACTTGTGTTTTATTGCTCATTATTTTATTTAATAGTCTAATTTTGTCTTTATCGTACAGCGTTTTAGGGTCATATATGACCGGGCGTTCATATTTAAAAAAGTATTTTTTCTTTTTTTCTATCATGCGGAAACAAGTAATTTTTGACGCTGGAAAGAATAATAATTTTCTGAATGTCATTAATAAAATTCTAAAAATAGCCAAAATGAATAATTCATATTTCGTAACAATCGGTTTAACTTTAAAAAATATTTTTTATTCTACGAACGAGATAAAAGTGAAGTTACAGTTTTCTTACAAATTCCCCAAACACAACGAACGTGTTTTTGAAATATCGAGTTCTCTCAATTTTTTTATGATTGGTTAGTAAAATATGGTTAGTGTTTTTGTCAACATTTTTTATATTAAAATTTTTTGATATTAAAATTTTATTATTTACAAATAATAGTAATGTTTATTTTAAATGCATACACCGGACATATAATTTTATCTAGTTTCTAAAACAGTATAAAATTAGATATATATATATATATATATAGCGCATTTGAAATAGACAGAACACATTTCAAACTGTACAAAAGTGATGAAAGTATTGAAGGGTTAAGAAATTTTTTGCAATTTATTTAAGTTATGTAGTGTTAAGTTTTAATTTGTCATCGATTATAATTCCCAAGTATTTAATTTCTTCTACTTCTCCAATATTTCGATTGTCCATGTTTAGGGTAATAAGTTCGTTTAGTTTTTTACCTGACACGATGAATTTACTTTCAGTTTAATTATATTTAACCATTTGGATATTTCATGAAGTTTTTGCTTTCAAATTCGTACATTTGGTCCATTAACTGTTTGGTATTAATCCCCGAATACTTAATTTGAACACATTCAACGCAAACAACAATACAAAAACCTAACCCCTGTTTCAACCTAATTCTTTGCATTATCTGCACATTGGTGCAGTATGTTATTTGTACAAGGCAAATCAATAGCACTTTGAAGGGATTAGGCACACATAATATGACGCAATAAAAATAAATTAATTACATCTACCACACACTTCTGACTTTTTAAATTATATTATTAGTGTTGGGGTGTCATAAACTACATCACGTTTAATGAACATCAAATCGACCATCAGCGCGATTTTGAGTTTTTGACATGTATCGATCCGTTTCAGCTTTTGATTAAAATGTGGTTATGTTGTTATGTTTGTAATCTGATTTTCTTAGTTCTATTACACTGTAATTATTTCATTTGATAACCACATAACAGAAATCTCTAATAAGGGCATAAAAATGTTGGGATTTATAACTAGGCTAACCAGAAATTTTAATAATATAAAGTGTATTATTTTGTTATATTTTGCCTATGTAAGAAGTCAACTTGAGTACAATTCTCCTGTCTGGAACCCACATTATAATATACATGTACAAGATGTTGAAAGAATGCAAAACAAAATCTTACGTTTTATAAATTTTAAAATGAGTTTTCCAGCTATTATGTTGAACTACAACACTCTGTTAAATTATATGAATATGCTCAAATTGTCAGACAGAAGAATTTTCACTGACTTATTTTATGGTATTTCTATAAAAAATTCTAAATGATTTAGTTGATAGTCCGGTATTGCTAGAATTGATAAGCTTCCGGATTCTACAACGTAATATTAGAAGTCAGGAATTATTTCAATGCAGAAATTCTGTGACTTACTACCATATGTATTCCTCTTTGCCCAGAATACTAATGGAGGGAAACAATTATACCAAGTCAGTGGACATCTTCAATTTATCTTTAAACAAATATAAAATGTTGTTAATGAAGCAATTCAGTTATGTACAATAAATAATGTATATTTCTTAATATTCACATGTAAAAGCCCCGAAAAAGGGAGTTAATTAATAAATAAATATACCTCACACTATCAAGGCAATATCTGTCATATTATTGTGACAACTCCAACACGACATCGCAATGTTATATTCCCAGAATTTGGGTAACATATTTAATGTTTCAATCACTAAATACAAACAAATCTTACGGCCGTTGTTCTCAATCCTACTTATCAACTGATGAGCCGAAATTTTGGCTCAAATGCACATTTATATCGGAAAGCAGATCAACGAAACTAATTCAACAAACTGCCTAACTCTGCTTCGACTTATTTAATTTATTTATTGTACTATGTTTTCCCGATCTATGATTTTCCAACGTACATGGTAGAGTATTTTGTTGTTTTTTTTTGTTATGCTTATTTAGATGTTCTTTGTGTTAAAAAATAAATATGTACAAAAGCCCAGCTGCCCGTAAATTCCCTGCTCAAAGTCGCTTTGTAGACGATGAGGCCATTACTGAGGCCTCTGGTACATAAACACCAATTGCACTAATAGTGAAACGATGAAAGGCAGAAAAAATGTCCAAAATAATATCGTTTGTTCTCTTCTTGCTTTTAAATTTTTTTTTTGCGTTATTCCAAAACACTGACACAAGGATTTTTAAATTGGCAAAATCGTATAATAAAATATCATGCATACACCTAAAAATTAAGTGATGCACATATTAATAATAGCGTAATATGCAATGGCACGTTTCTTCCGAAACTGCATGCGGAATTACCTTATCTAAGGGTTTGATTGCATCGCTTGCACTGGTGGAAATGCATCATGCATCTGTTGTGCAGTGACGAAGTGAGAGGTTGGCGCTGAACAGGTAATTTCTAGACGTGTTTTCCACACCGATTTTATATAAAACAGATGTCACCAGTACAGCCAAGAATTTCGCTATTTGAAAATTGTTGTATCTATTTTAGGTAGGTATGGAAAAATTGAGCTTATTCGAGCACACGGACAAGCCTACAACACATTTCTATTGGTTAGTCTATTCAGTGGGTGTTGGTAATTAGTTAGGGGTGAATGCCATGAAAATATATGCACACTTGTCAGGTTATTGGCCAAGTTGAGAAGTCCAATTAATTTGTAGGATTTTTCTTTGATGTGGCAGGAGGTTATACAAACATGAAAAGTTTTTAAGTGAGGGGCAGGGCCGGTTCCGAGCCAAAAGGCGCCTGGCGATAGTATAAGTTAGGATAATAATCAGGAACTTGGCTCCTTGGCGCCCTGGCAAGTCGGCGCCCAGAGCGGACAGCTCCAATTGCGCATGTACAGGGCCGGCCCTGCTTGTTATTTTTCGTGCCCTAGTTTCACTTGACATGTTATTTTCGCGTTCTTGCTTAACTTGACTTGTTGTTTTTCGTGCCCTAGCTTCACTTGACATGTCATTTTCTTGCCCTAGCTTATGTTAACTTGTTGTCTTCGTGTCCTAGTTTTACTTGATATCTTATTTTCTTGCCCTAGCTTATGTTAACTTGTTGTCTTCGTGTCCTAGTTTTACTTGATATCTTATTTTCTTGCCCTAGCTTATGTTAACTTGTTGTCTTCGTGTCCTAGTTTTACTTGATATCTTATTTTCTTGCCCTAGCTTATGTTAACTTGTTGTCTTCGTGTCCTAGTTTTACTTGATATCTTATTTTCTTGCCCTAGCTTATGTTAACTTGTTGTCTTCGTTTCCTAGTTTCACTTGACATGTTATTTTCTTGCCCTAGCTTAACTTAACTTATTTTGTTTGAGTTTTGAATGTGTTTGTGTTTGTATGTAGAATTACTTTATGTTTGTGATTGCTCTTATGTTTGCTTCACTCAAAAGTAAATTGTTAACCTCGATACAGGCTAAGTCCTAGTGAGGTTGATTTTTAAGTGAAAAAAGGTGTTTTATGCATAGTGAGATGCAATAAATAAATATTTCGTTCCCTAACTTAAGTCGACTATTAATTTGTACCCTAGCTTAACCCGACTTTTTAGGCCTTCGCTAAATGTTCATAATTTACCCCAGGTGATCCACTGCTCGGGCTACCTAAAGGCCCGCCACGTGCCCGGGGGCGGAGGCGTGCGACTCCTAGGGCTGGTGGCCGTGGGGCACTCTCTGCCCCCCTCGGCCGTCACCGAGTTGAAGATGCACCACAACATGTTCATGTTCCGGGCCAGCCTGGACCTCAAGATCATATTCCTGGATGCTAGGTGAGTCACATCAACTTTATTTTTGATTATGAACAATTTTCGTATGTGAATATCTGCTCCCAATTATCCGAAATCAGTGGTATACTATGACTTCCTTATTTGGGTCACGTTGTAAGGCTGAATGTAAAGAGGAAGTACATAGCTAAAGTTATATAAAAAATTCTACTCAAATTTAGGGGTATCTATAGACCAACACATTTACACTTCAAAGACGAAAACTTTAAATCTAATGAACATCTCAGAATAAATCAAAGAACACGAAGATGAGGAAATCATGATATTAAACCAAAACGTTCTTAATTCATTAAAGACAGGTTGTTTCAGATAATTTGAACAAATCTTAGAATTTAAAAGTTAATTTTCAAGCTCTGTGAAAGTTCTGTTCAAGTTCTGTTATTATTTCAGTTCTTTCAAATAACTGGCCTATAATGATATAATAACAGAACTTGAATGGGATTTTCACAGAACCCGAAAATTAACGTTGAAATTTGATGAACTGTTCATATTCTATGAAACAATCCATCCCTAGAATCTGTTCACATTATGCATAATCCCCAAGAAACTACTCGAAATGGACAGAAACTCACTGAGGGAACTGGTAGGACTACTAACGGGACACTGCCATCTCAGGAGACGCATGCAGCTGTTGGCAGTGGAAAACACCAACAGATGCAGGAAATGTGAAGAGGATGAAGAGACTCCAATTCACCTATGGTGCCAATGTCCCGCTCTGTTGGGAACAAGGCTCAGATACCTGGGGAGACATACAGTAGAACCAGAAGACATAGCCACATACCCAATGACAACCCTGGTGAACTTTATTAAAGGGACTGGGTTGTTGTTAAAGGATTGAGGTAAAATGGGAGATAGCACAATGGGCCTATGGCCTAAGTGCTCACGGGAACTACGTGTAAACCGTCTCCGCTTTAACAAAAAAATCACAATCCGGTTAAAAACGTTATTACAGGTCTTTAACAAATGAATTGATAGGTTTCCTGATAAAGTTTTAGTAAATCAAGTCGGAACAAGTGTTCGCATTTCATTTTATTTATTATCAAGTGCATGAACACGTGATTTGATATATTGTTAGGAGTTTAGAAAAAGCTTATCAGGAAACGGTCTACAATCCATTTTAAACCGGATTACCAATCATTTGAAGAGATTCTTAATAAATTAGCAATACTAATTTTTCTTCGTGTATCGATATATCTCTTTATAATAATGATCGTCGCATATAAATGTAATATTATGCAATCATAAACACACCTGAAAATCAAGCCGCCATTCGCTTCGGCCAGCTGTCGGTATTTATTTTACTACGCCGGTACCTACCCACCGGGCTGGTCGGTGTTGGGTGTCGCCATTGTTTGAGCTTTTTCTCCCAGGCTGGCAACACTGTTTTATGTACCAACTGTCAAAATAAAAAGAGCGCGAAACTTTTTCTTGTTAGATTGATGCAGGGGCTGTTATTGTTTGAAAAGAAAAACATTAAATAAACCCATATATCAGTTGAATTATTTATTACCTTTTCAAATATATATACGTCTATAGTCAAGTAACCCCTAAACTTGAAACCAATTTCCCAACAGCATCACCCTGGAACGTTGGAGATATCTCACTCGGATTGACCAACATCCAGGAAATAGAAACTTGTATCCGGAATCTCCGACCTGATAAGGCTACTGGTCCGGACGGTATTCCTCCTTCAATAATTATAAAAATCTCTCCAAATATCTGTGTTCCCCTTGCGTACATATTTAATCTCTGCATCATGTCTTCCACATTTCCACAGTGTTGGAAACTAACGAGGGTCAGCCCCATTCACAAAGCTGATGAAAAGACTGACGTCAGAAATTATAGACCAGTTGCAGTACTGTCAACAATTCCAAAAATTTTTGAAATGATTATCTGTGATAAAATCAGTCCACAAATCACGCCTTTCTTAAGAGGTAATCAACATGGCTTCTTACCGAAGAAATCAACGGTAACCAACTTACTCTCTTTCTCTCGACGGGTAGCACAAGGCCTAGACTGTAGGCATCAGACGGACGTAATTTACACGGACTTCGCAAAGGCATTTGACCGAGTAGATCACGATATTCTAATAAAAAAGATGCATAAAATAGGTTTTAATCAACCCTTACTGACATTTTTTGCGTCATATTTAAAAGATAGAAGTCAGTATGTAAATATAAATGGATACGACTCCCATAAGTTCGCAGCTCTGTCAGGAATTCCTCAAGGATCGAATCTCGGTCCCATGTTATTCCTCATTCTGATTGATGACATTCAGGATTGCATACGTCACAGCTCATGTCTACTATTCGCAGATGACATGAAACTGATGAAGGAAATCGAATCAGATTATGATTATTCGAAACTGCAGGCCGACCTCGATTCAATCATGATATGGTCGGTAGAAAATAAACTTAACTTCAATATTAAAAAATGCGTTGTTATGACTTATAGTCGTTCACAAAATCCGGTATTCTGCCAGTATAGAATGAATGGTGAAGTACTTACACGCGTAAACATCATCAAGGACCTTGGGGTGATCTTTGATCCCAAGCTGACATTTTCAAACCACATAGTCCAGCTTACCTCGGCTTGCTCCAAAACTCTTGGTTTTGTAATTAGAACTTGCAAACAATTCAATAACAAAGAAGCAATGACCTCCATGTTCAACGGAGTGGTCAGAAGCAAGCTGGAGTACGCCAGTACTGTCTGGATACCTTATCAACTTAAATACATAAATATGATTGAACAAATTCAAAAAAAATTCCTAAGGTATGTTTACATGCGATCATACGGAATATATCCGAAATTCATGCATCACGTGGAACTGCTAAAGGAGACAAATTACCAAAGCCTGGAGACTAGGCGTAATGCCGGACTCATGGTATTTGAATTAAAGTTACTAAAAAACCTTATCGATTGCCCATATCTCCTGTCATGCTTTGGATTATTCGTTCCTGATAAATACTGTCGAAATCGTAGCCACGACCTATTCTGTATACCGCAGGGTCGGACAGATGTCATTGCCCGACATAGCATGACAAGAGGTATGACCTTACTAAATGCCCTACCAGCGGATATATAGATGTGTTTAATATCACTATACCATGTTTTAAAAAATATATGTACATGTATTGTTAGTTTTAATAAAATTGTACCATA
Source organism: Hesperophylax consimilis (assembly GCF_061612785.1). Lineage (NCBI taxonomy): Eukaryota > Metazoa > Arthropoda > Insecta > Trichoptera > Limnephilidae > Hesperophylax > Hesperophylax consimilis. The sequence continues at coordinate 4,739,733 of NC_142863.1, read as the reverse complement.
ATTGGACTTACCTGTCTGTCGTACAATAATAAAAAAAAAAAAATAAATAAAAAAAAAAAAAAAAAATACATATCTAATTGAATTTCAGTTTTGTTTTCGTGTATGTTTATCCCATCGAGCTGCAACTCGGTAGATATAATCGTTGTCCATAACAATGCATTATATCAATCACATAGGTACACGCGTTTCTCTGAAATTCGATGACATTATTGCTATCCAATCGGGATTTGGCTCAGTTGATAGAGTTGTTGACTCCAGTTTTTGAATAGGATGTTTCAATCTTCAGTCAAACAATTTATATTTTTTTGTTTTGTTTTATAAGCCATATGAAAATAGATGTATCATAGTAGAAAAAAACTTTGTTTTTTGTAGAATGTTTTTTATTTGTTTTGTGAGTTACATTACAATCAAACTGGGGTATAGTGTGAGTCTGAAAAGAGTGACGCGGCGAAGAAGATGGGAAAGAGGAAGGTAGGGAAGTATCTGGATATTCAGATCCAATTACTACACGCGAGCCGAGCCACGAATCACGGGATTGAAACAAAGCAACTTGCAAGCGGTATTTCGTGTCATTTGCGGTTGCTTCGTTCCTTTCCCATAAGTTGTGGTTCAGCTCGGCAGTTCGGCTCGCGTATGTAAACGTAGCAATATGCATTAATGGTTATAACTCTACGTTTATCTCACAACTTTTTAAATAAAACTCCGGGGTCAACAAAACACTTGGGACTTGGGGATGAACACTTGGAAGTGTTCATCGAATATTATTGTTAATTATTTCGTATTATTATTATTCGATGAGGTATTACCTCCCCTGCCTGCCAGAGGTTTGCTTTAGAGGTTCGCGTTCGGTCGCATTGTTTCCATAACTGTGCTGCGGTCAACTTAATGTTTTATTATCATCGTAAAAAGTCCGACCGCGTTCCCATTTCACATTATTCCCAAACAGCTGGCAGAAGGAATTCCTAATAATACACATAACTGGATAGAACCTATACTGCCGTCTTAAGTAAAAACCCAGTATTTACCAAAATTAGTAAGAATTTGTTGAATATGGAAAGTTATTAAGGCGATGCCATACGTAGTAATGCAAAATCATGTGTTTTTGGTTTGAAAATTTGATCGCCTAGAAATGTTTCAGATGCTTTAATTAAATACTGCGAGTAGAATACATATTGGCCTTTGAAATAATCGAGTATTTTTTAGATAAGTCTTTTTATAAGCCCAGAAAAAAATAATGTATAAGGCCTATGAAAACTGCTTTAAAGTTCAAAATCTCCTACTTACGAACCCATTTCGGTTATGATTTTATTGTATAATGTGGCAAATTAAGTTATTAATAAAAAGATCGAAAAAAAATAAATATTTATGCCTGAACATCCACAAAATAAAATAAAAGGCACTTTTTGGCCATGTTTTTTTCTTGCATAAATCAAAACAGGCGGATTGTGTTAAGGGGGAATTTAAACCTTATCGCCATCTACGTAAGGGTTGTTATTGATAGTGGCTCAATTAAAAATATTACACGACGTAGTGCATCGCCTTAACCATGGAAAAAATGATACTGTTTTATGTTATTTCAATTCAAGTAAGGTAAGTAATACCGCGGCATTTCTGTAAAAAAAAACAATCACTACCTTCAAAATCACCAATCGTAGATAACTACTTGAGGTGACTTACGGCAAAGGTGTTGGTTACTTATGGTGAAGGTGACTTATGGTCTACATTATGAATACCAAAAAATATGCTTTAGATAAATTGAAGGTTTTCCTATCGTTTCGCTTGAGTAGAATACAAATAAAAAAATAAATTACTCAATAAAAAATATAAATGTAAACTACAAAAAAAAATATGTTTTTCAATAGAAATGTATGAACGCGTAAAGGAAACAACTTTAAAAAAATACAGTATTATAGCTAAGATTATCTGTGACAGTTTCATTTGATTAACTTTTTTGCTTTCTTATAAAATTATTTAGAAAATAAATAAAAAACAGTTTTGTGCTTGAAATCGAACGTTTCTAGACTTCGTTTGTCAAGTGATTTTAGTGCCTATTACCTACAATATAAGGTATACCAAAGATATCCACATTTTTGGCTTGTAGCTTCCTCTTAATAAATTGTTCCAGGGCGGCGGTATCCAAAACCCGCCGCCTTGTCTAACAATTTGTTATCATACGTCGATATATCTCAAAAATTTATTATTATACCTCCAATTAATTTTGTATCTGAAACAGGAAACTAGGTGGCAAAAATATTGTCATAAAAAACCGACAGCCTGAAAGGTGTCCTGTTCTGCGGTGTTAATTAGCAGTATTTGCACAGCTGAGTATTTGTTTGTCAGTGGATACGACAATTGTTCGCGTGCCACATATTTTTGCTATCAGGTTACGTTCGCTTTCATTATTCACGTTTGAAGAATGCTATTTAATGATCATTGTTTATCCATTATAATTGTCATAATAAATTGTAGCTAATATGAATTAATCTAATATACTAAAAATCAGAAAGGACTCTAAAGACGGGTTGTTTCGTAGAATTTGAACAATTCTTCAATATTCATTGATAATTTTCAAGCTCTGTGAAAGATTTTTTCAAGTTCTGATATTATTTCAGTTCTGTAAAGCAACTAGCCTATAATGATATAATAACAGAAGTTGAATTGGACTTTCACTGAACCTGAAAATGAACGTTGAAATTTGATGAATTGTTCAAATTTATTTATTTATTTTTATTTTATTGATACATGATTTAGAGAGTACAAGTGGTTTTTTGTGATATTTCACCCTCCATGCTAGGGATGACCATGTGTTATGGCGGGTGAATTTTACAGTTTGCGGACAAAGAATCTATACATTACTATAATATAAAAAATAAAAATGATGTATAGCTAGTTTGGGTTGCAAGAAGAGAATTGAGAAGTTAGAGAATTATAAGAAGATGAAAAATTTGAGAAATTTTTAGTAAATAGATCACACTAATAAATAATTAATAATTAGGGAATAAGGATATATTATATTTGTCTGAAAGGTGATCAAATTGATAGAGTGTAGAATTAATGGGTATTGTAGTTTATTTCGTAATTTGTTTTTTAAAGGAATGGGGTTGACTCACGGTTTTTAGGTTTTCAGGGATAATGTTAAAGATTTTAGGAGCTAGGAAGAAAAATTGTCTTTGAGCTGACGTGGTATGTAGTGAAGGTACTTTGTAGTGACCGCTGGTTATTGTTCTGGTGGTGTAGTTGTGTTGTAAGAGAGTTTTGTTTTTTATATTTGAACAGGAAATGTATTAGCGAACATTTTAGGTGGAGTTGTCGTATGTTTAAGACCTTATACTCTATGAGGAGTCGAGTTGAGGGGTATCTTGTCGGTCGCTTGTTAATGACACGTATTACCATTTTTTGAAATTCTGTGAATAAACCCGTCATAATCTATATTAAATAAATGTGTACTTCCTAAGCTTTTCGTCCTGTTCGACCCATTAGCCCCCGTATTCCGAATCTCTACTGATTTACAACACACTAGCTGCCATTATATTACTGTTATTCTTTGGAGATGGACATATACCATTGCGGACTTTTCTGTAGATAGGTATACAATTCCGTACTACATTATGTTGATGTATCTCATAAGGTTTAGCCAGCGTTAACAATGTGAAGCTCTAAAATATTTTATTTACGACTTGATTACAAAACATCGAATTTTCTCTACTTTCTATAAATTTAACATGCATGTATTATATATAAACCTTTCGGAAGAAATTTTCTAAATGATAGTGAAAAAAATAGTGAAAGCGCACAGAGACGCGGATAGCGACTTTATTTTAAACCTACTATTTCGAGGTTAGAGAGTTCTTTTTAACACTTGCTCGATAGAAAAAGATCGCATAGTGAGATCCGACTAGCTAACTAACTAACTAACCATCACACCATTTTCCCGCAGGGGTAGGCAGAGAGAACGGACCGCCAAGCTACTCGGTCTTGGCACACACTCTTTGACTAATTCACATTCATACATCGTCTCATACATACTCTTATATTATTCTGACTCTTGACATGGCCCGACTCGAGTATCTATTCACTTGATCGTGCTATGTCTTCCTCGGGCGTCCCCGACTTCTGCTACCATTCACATTTGCATCGTATATTCTCCTTACACTCCTTTCTTCGCTCATTCGCTCTACATGTCCAAGCCATCTCAGTTTACCTTTCTTAATTTTACTTATTACGCTTACATCAGCCTCGCACATACGCCTCAGGAATCTCATTTCTACAGCGTTCAGTCTACTTTCATCCTTCCTCTGCCAGTTCCTTGCCTCACTGCCAATACAACAGGGTAGGTACCAACCAGCACTCAATTGTGGACTGCTAGCATTGCTTCTTTTGACATTTTTTGTTAGCGCCAACTACGTGCAGTCCTCCATTAGTGGAGTTACCTGCATTTACCCTTCTTTCAATATCTCTGTCAGTCTTCTCATCTCTCTAGAACATACTTCCTAAACACACAAACTCATCCACCAGCTCCAAGTGTTCCTCATTTATTAAAAACACATTTTGTCCAGCCTGCTTACCACTGCGGGGAAACGGCGTGATGGTTAGTTAGTTAGTCATGCCAAAAGGATGTGAGTCAGTTCATGTTATTTATTTTAAGATAAACTTTTAAGCTATTGATCTACTTAGACAGCCTAACGCTATTCCTTAAAAGGAATTGAAAAATATGATACTTTAAAGTGCAAGCTTGGTAACTAGATAAGAATTATGTATAAGTCATTAGTCACGTGTCCTTAATTAATGACCTCGTTTATTTGAAATACCAACGCAAATCTGTGAATAATTCAGACCCTTGAAAAATCATGAAATCTGACTTACTCGTCAAGATTGGAGCTTGAAATTTTAAGATAAATATTGGTAACCATGGATGATTTGTATTGCGCCGTTTTTGTGCAAAATCACCTCAAGGGCGCTGTACAAATATATAATACACTTCTACAATGATCTACTAACTATTTATGGAGACAATATACAGTACCATACTTACCTGGTAGGTCACTTGAGATTAGCACTTAATCAATATTAAGGCGATGCCATACGTAGTAATGCAAAATCATGTGTTTTTGGTTTGAAAATGTGGTCGCCTAGAAATGTTTCAGATGCTTTAATTAAATACTGCGAGTAGAATACATCTTGGCCTTTGAAATAATCGAGTATTTTTTGTATAAGTCTTTTTATAAGGCCTATGAAAACTGCTTTAAAGATCAAAATCTCCTACTTGCGAACCCATTTTCGGTTATGATTTTATTGTTTAATGTGGCAAATTAAGTTATTTATAAAAAGATCGAAAAATAATTAAATATTTATGCCTGAACATCCACAATATAAAATTAAAGGCACTTTTTGGCCATGTTTTTTTCTTGCATAAATCAAAACAGGCGGACGGTGTTAAGCGGGAATTTAAACCTTATCGCCATCAACGTAAGGAGTGTTATTGATAGCGGCTTGATTTAAAATATTACACGACGTAGTGCATCGCCTTAAGATATATATATATTTTTTATATATTGTCATTATTTGTGCTGTGTCTTATTTTATTTTTTAATTAATATCATTTATAACTAGCTGTACCCCGCCACGCGAGGCTACGCTCAGTCTGTCTGTGCAGATAGATAAATAATAGCGCGTGTTGCTTTTCGTCCAACAGATGGCGCTGTTTTTTTTTTTTAAAGTTTTTTTTTACCTGTTACAGGTGATAGGTATATAAAAACACGCAGGTATTTGAATGCAAAGTTGTGTCAAAATTTCAAAGCAATCGGTGAAGATCTTAACGAGATTTTGTATTTTTTGTAAATATTTTAGCCCTCTGGTACTGGATCCTTAATTTTTTGTTATAATTTTATATTTGTGTTTAAATTAGATTTTATTGTATTATCAATGTGGCAACATAAAGAATATTAATCAAAAGAAATATATTGCGAATTAATATGATAGAATTGAAATAATTTTCTGGTAAAAGATGTTATACTATAGATAATTGATATCCACAATGGAAATAGGAGTGGGAAGCAGAATCTTTAGCAATGAAAAACAGTACCGGGCTGAATTTTGTTAGATTTCTTGCCTTCAATTTTGTAACAATTATGTTTTAGCTGACGTCGATAAAGTTTCAAGCATTGGAGAAGGAGAGAGGGTGTGATAGGTAAAGTAGGGGCGGGATAAGCACAGAATAGAAGAATGCAAGAATTGCGATATGGGCGTGTTTTTTTGGTTTAATCATAGACATATGAATATTAGTAGACCTGCCCTAAGTGATTAAAAGCGTATAATTCCCCACTCCCCATACCGGTTCCATTGGAGCCGGCTGGGCTCGCGTATGGCTTCCTGTGAATCTTGAGAATGTGACGTCATCATTCTTGTTCGAACTAGCGTCGAGCTATGGTCGAGGCATTTTATGAAATAACACGCCAAAATAGTGGCTTGTGCTATGAAAACTTGTAAAAATAGATGTGAAAAAGAGAATAAACCCAATTGTCGTATTACATTCCAAATGTAAGCATCATTTTAAGCTTATTCACATCGTATAATATGAATCAGTTGTAGAAACATATACTATCACATCGAGATTCATCTGGTCGAATGTAGCGATTCTCAAGTGTGCGCATCGTTGTTACTGGGAAGTAAATTATGAACACTTATAAAAGTGTCTTAACTAAGTACGTAAACAAAATATTCGACTCTGAAAATAGAAGAAATTTTTTTTGCCGAATTTGGACTTCGCAAATTTGTTCATAACGTGGCGAGTAATTTGCGCTCCCATGTAAAAATGTCTATTCATTCAAAAGCAGATTTTACTTTTAAGAACTAAATGGTGATATTATATAATGCGAGATGCCTATATAGGTACTGTCAGATTGATTTATTGACGAATCACAGTCAGCTTTACTCCCTTCGTTCTTCAACAGTTGATTTTACCCCTCACCTTTAATTTCTAGTCTATATATTCATATGTCTGTGGGTACAATATATTTTTACATTTCATAGTTATCCAGTAATGTTGGCCTCACTGGGTGGTTTACCCGTGCTGAGGCCTTCATTTTATAATTTAAAAAAATAGTATACATAATGCATTTAAGAGGAAACTATAAGCCGAAAATGTGTATATTTTTGGAATACCTTATATCGTAGGTAATAGGCATTAAAATCGCTTGACAAACGGAGTCTAGAAACGTTCGATTTCAAGCACAAAACTTATTTTTATCTATTTTGTAAATCATTTTATAAGAAAGTTAATCAAGTGTAACTGTCACAGATAATCTTAGCTGTAATACTGTATTTTTTAAAGTTGTTTCCTTTACGCGTTCATATATTTCTATTGAAAAAAAATTTTTTTAGTAGTTTACATTTATATTTTTTACTGAGCAATTTTTATTTGTATTCTTCTCAAGCGAAGCGATAGGAAAACCTTCAATTTATCCAAAGCATATTTTTTGGTATTCATAATGTACACCAATTCGTTATAAAGATTAATCAAAATAGTGATTTGACATTAAGCTTCGTCTTAAAGAGAAATATACATATAATGTTTTGTGTTTGTGAGTGATGTGTGTTTTATATTGGTGTTATGTGTTACGTGTAGGTTTTATTATTTTATGTTACGAATTTTTGGTAATATTGTCTTGTTTGTTCTTTAATACATTTTGTAATTTTGTGTCTGAATTTATGTTGAATGCTTTTATAGATAGTGTCTTTGTCCAAAGCTTGTATTTATTGTCGGAGTTTTTATGTTTTCTTTGTACGCTTGTCTAACTGGTCTGTTAGTGATAGTTTATGTATGTTTAAATTTGTTATTTTGGTCAAAAATATAGTTTAGTAGTGTTTTAACGTATAATAGGCGTATATTTAGTACCTTACAACTGTTGAATATTTGGCCTGTGATTCAAAAGTCTGGCCAATCTAGCCTTAAATTTTAAATATAGAATTTCGTGTCATCATCATTATGAAATTTTCATTTCGATCAAATAAAATGTTCATATATGATATCAAACAGTGTAAAAGAGACAGAGCGAGTTCTAAATGGGTTAGAACCTAGATAAGTACCTACTAATGATGGTTTGACTGAATATTGAACCGTCCTCCCCAGCGACTGCAAACTTATAACTTATAAAATATCTTTAAATTTAAAATAAAATGGTTTGGCTGAAGTTTATACCTTCCTTCCCAGGGACTGATAGGACCGACTTTTATTTCGTATATTATCTGCTGTAATGCCATCCGATTTCCAAGAAATGCTTATATTTTCGCGTGTGTATGCGCGATTGCACATTAGTCAGTGTCGACATCGGTTTGTATTCAAATCTACTTGTAAGGTATGTCTACTTTGTATTGTTTGTTCATGAGCAGGAGGTCTACCTAAATCCCACAGAGAAGAGAGGGTTTAGTAGTATGCTGGTACACCCCGAGGTGTAAAGTGTTACAAGAGAAAGATTAGGCACGTCCTACCCCCCTACCCTCCACCCTTACAGCGGGTCTGGGGGCCCCGCCACTTGCCATGTTTACCAGCCCTACACTTTATGCAGGGGTTTACTAATCATTATTATAGTCACAAAATACTAAGGTTTTCACAAACACAGAAAACAGCAAACTCAAAGATATGATGTTTTCTATGAAATCATATGTTTATTATAGGTTGCACGGCAAAAGTTGAGGCGAACAATACACATGTATTATTTGTGCATATCTATACACTCCACACAGCGGTGTTTTTGCGAAGCGTCACTGAGAAAAATCCATTTGTTTCAATGACACTATGCGTGTATCACTGTGTATATAATGGAATAAAATTATTCAATCAATTACCCCTTGATATACAAACAGAAAAAAAAACTTTACAAAGTTGTAATAAACAAATTCTACTCCCTTAAGCACAAGCACCTGTTTTATCAGGAAAATTTTGTTAACATACTTGTATACGCAAACTACTAAACAATGCGTTTTTTTACTAGAAAATTATGAAATCCATAAGTAACAACATTAAAAAATACAATGTTATGTCTAAAGTTGTCTCTGACAGTTTCCCTTGGTTGACACCATTTTTTGTTATAAAATTATTCATAAAATAAATAAAAAATACTTTTGCACTAAAATCGAACGTTTCCAGACTACGTTTGCCAAGCAAATTTAATGCGTATTACCTATATTCCAGGCATACTAAGAATAAACACATTTATGGCTTGTGTATTCTTATAATGCTGGGCCACTGATCTGGTAGCAATGGAATTATGCATCTCTGTATTATCGACAGCTCTACCAAACTGCTACAAGTGCCATCTGTGAATAATACGTCAAACTAATATCTGGGATGTAACATTTTTTTACTTGAGTTCCTTATTATATTGTTTATCGATCCAATTTCCCGTTACACAAACAAAACAATGCTCCGATGTCCTCTGCGTCACATTGTTTGTCTCGATAAAACAATATCTGGGAAAAAACAGCATCCCTTTAAAAAAACAAATCACTTCCTGCTACCCCCATGGCTCTTTCTTTATATCTGGTTTCACCCACCCCTCAGTAGGGGTGGTGCAAACACTCGGGGGGAATAGAGCGGGCGCTCGTTCAAGAAGACAGACACTCTCCCAACTCGAAGGGGAACTCAGAAACGATGGAGTGATAGCAATTAGGGGCTAATGGAGGAGAATCGGATTTGTTTGTAATGGTATTAGTTTTGTATTAACGTCTGGTATTCATAGATGATAGAATATACCCCTTCTTTTGTCGCGATGGCAGTCGTAGAGGTTATACTCAAAAGGGTATTAGGTGAACAATGCTAAGGATGCGTTTTAACCCCTCCAGTGTTTGATCATATATGACCGGGCGTCCAAATTTTATTAAGTATTTTTACATTTCTTTCTATCATGCAGAAATACTTAATTTTTTTAACGTTAGAAAGAAAAATAATAACTCTTTCCAGTTTGTTTTACTGGAATACATTAATAAAATCCTAAAAATAGCCAAAATGAATAATTCATATTTCGCGCAGCTATCGTAACAATTGGTTTATCTTTAAAGATGATTTCTTATTTTTTAATATATGTACGAGATAAAAGTAATATTACAGTTTTCTTATTAAGAGGAAGCTACAAGCCGACAATGTGTATATTTTTGGTATACCTTATATTGTAGGTAATTGGCATTAAAATCGCTTGACAAACGGAGTCTAGAAACGTTCGATTTCAAGCACAAAACTGGTTTTTATTTATTTTGTAAATAATTTTATAAAAAAGTTAAAAAGTTAATCAAGTGAAACTGTCACAGATTATCTTAGCTACGATAGTTTATTTTTTAAAAGTTGTTTCCTTTACGCGTTCATACTAAAATATATTGAAAAAAAAAAAATTGTAGTTTACATTTATATTTTTTATTGAAGTAATTTATTTTTTATTTGTATTCTACTCAAGCGAAACGATAGGAACACCTTCATTTTATCTAAAGCATATTTTTTTGGTATTCATAATGTCCACCAATTCGTTATAAAGATTAATCAAAATGGTGATTTGGCATTAAGCTTCGCCTTAGTTCCCCAAACAAAACGAATGTTTTTTCTAAATATTGAATAGTTTCTAAAACAGTCTTTGTTTTTACGAAAAATTAAAAAAAAATAATATTTATATAGCGCCTTTGAAATCCACAGAAAACCCTGCAAACTGTACGAAAGTGATGAAAGTACTGAAGGGTTAAATGAAGCGATTATATTTTATCAAAAGGTTTCGGAAAAGGCGAAAGGTAGGAATGTAGGAATATAGGAATTACGTGTTGCACTGCAAGTCGTTCGAGACAGAATAAAGTTCATACGAGCACTTTCAAAACCGCACTGGCAGGTTCGCTGGAATGCGCATGCGTCTCAGTGTGGCGATTAGCTAGAAATCGCCAGTGTCTCAAATTAATAGTTCCTTTATTTTAATTTTATCTAGCTTGACGTTTCGTCACTTTCAAAAACTTTGAAGAACTCCAAGAACTACTTGAGCCACTGACACTAAAGCCATCTATGCTACATAGCTCAAACTATCACATAACTTTCCTCGTCTTCATATACCCCAATCAATTACGGATGCCATCTATGTACCTAGTCCCAACGTCTCCGAGCAGTGTGCGGTATCAATATGAAGAAAAAAAAACTGAATCTAATGTATTTGTTTGTTCACAGGGTAGCAACATTGACGGGATATGAACCTCAGGATCTCATTGAGAAGACTCTCTACAATTTCATCCATGCCACTGACATCCTTCACATGAGATATGCCCACTTTACTTGTAAGTTCACCGACATTTTTATTATTACTGTTAGATACCTACTTAAACTAAACCAAATTGTATGTAGCGTGGGTTTCTTCAAGTCCCAGGTTTACTTCTTCCATTAAAAAGACCCCTCAAATAGCATCCCCAAAAATAACAGAATCGGAGGCTCCTATGAGCATTCCAGAAGCACAATAAACATGTATTGTTTTTTAATCCGGTTTTATGTACCAAACATTGCAAAATAAATACAGTAATTGAAATGCAACCCTTTTATACATTTAAAAAAATATATATTTATTCTCATTTCTTTTCACATATAATACATAAAAACATTATATATAATAACGAATAGTATGAACAAGAAATGAAAACCCACTAAGGATTGACCTGAGTGTGGGTAATATAAAAATAATTACTATATACATTACTACATACATACATTATAACATTAACAATTACATTAACTTCATATAGGAGGTCCTAAGGTAAATAATTAACCTGGGGTGCCTATGTCTTATTTGGGAGTGATTTGTGAAGAATGTTTTTGAGAAATGGAAGGATTTATTTATTTATTTATTTTTTTATTTATTTTTATTTAAGTACATAAAACAGGCATGGTGCCCAAAAATTTATATACATGGATGTTTAAATACATAATAATAACAAAATGATAATAACAAAAATAGTAACAAAAGGAAAATGTAAAAGTAATATTAATATTAATCTATTATAATAATATGTAAGCTAAATATGCAAGTAAATAACAAATAAGAATGGGTAAAAGGTAAATACAAATATGTTCATAAACTATTTGTTATTGTCACACCTGTACTGGTGAGACACTGATTAGGTAGGTACAATGTTGCTTCTCTTTAAATAAAGGGCTTCATCACAATATCAGCTTAATATGATTAAAGGTAATACATTTTTTTTGAAGTGTTTAAATTGGTCATTAAAAATGTCTATTTCATTATTAGAGCCATGTATAATGTTATAATTTCTTAATGTTCGCGGTACAGGGGAAAAATATCCTGTATTTGTGTGGTAGGCTTTAATATAGAAAATGTCTTTCATCCTCCTTGTTGATTTTCTTGATGGTATATTGATGTTAATTTGGGATAAAATGTTTGGTGTATCAACTGATGCATGTATAATTTTGTGTAGGAGCAGTACGTCAGAAAGTTTACGTCTGACCGTCAGTGAGTGTAGTTTATAGTGCAAAATTCGGTCATTATATGTTCCAAATTGACCAGATAAACCTTCACGATAAGCAATTACACGGGTTAGTTTCCTTTGTATGGATTCAATCCTATAATTATGAATCTCATAATTGGGAGACCAAATTGTTGATGCGTATTCGAGAATACTTCGCACAATTGATTTATATAATGTTAAAGTTAATTCTGTACTTTTAAAACAATTCGTGATTCTTAGCGTTAATCCTAATACTTGTGATGCACTTTTTGAAATTTTATCTACATGTTTATTGAAGCTAAGTGACGAGTCAAATGTCACGCCTAAGTCTTTGATTGAAGTTGTGTTTTGTAAAGGGATATTGTTAATGTGATATGTGTTTGAGAATTTATTAATGTTCTTTGTGAATGAAATTACGGCACATTTGTTTTCATTAAAATATAAATCATTTAGTGTGCACCATTCATGAAGTGATGATAAGTCTTTTTGCAAATCGGTGCAATCTTCTAATGATGTAATTTTTTTGTACAACTTAAGGTCATCGGCAAACAGGAGATATTTTGATGTTTTTATTCTTAAAATTATGTCGTTGATAAAGATTAAAAACAACAAAGGTCCAAGATGCGAGCCCTGCGGAATTCCCGACGTTACAGTAAAAATATCAGCGGAGTAGCCTCCTACAACCACTTGCAGTTTTCTTTCTGTAATGTAACTTTCGAACCATTTCAAAGTATTTCCATTTATGCCAAACTTTTCCAGCTTCTTGATGAGTAATGATTGATTTAACTGGTCAAATGCTTTGCAAAAATCCGTGTAGATGGCATCTACTTGTAAACGTTTATCGATGCTATCGCGGATGTACTGGGAGTATTCGAGAAGGTTAGTTGTTGTGGAACGCCGAGGGAAAAACCCGTGTTGCTCAATGATAATATATTTACCTACATGAGCTAATAGACAGTCATATATTATTGACTCAAACAACTTTCCTATGCAGTCAAGTTTAGAGATAGGTCTATAATTTTTTATATCGCTCTTACAACCTTTCTTAAATATAGGTGTTAAGAAAGCCGTTTTCCATTTGACTGGGAAAACACCTTCTTGTAATGATTTGTTATAAAGAAGGCTAAGTGGTCTGGCAAGAACATCTCTGCACATTTTCAAAAATATTGGCGGGATACCATCAGGACCTGATCCCTTATTGGTTCTCAATTTCTTACACTTGACTAATATCGTTAAGGGCGAAACAGTGATCATACCAAGGCTTTCGTTACAGAAATCTTCAGATATTTGTGGTGAATAGTTTGCATTGTGAGGTTTATAAACAGATTGAAAGTGCTTAGAAAAAAGCCCGCAGATAACTTGACCTTGGGTAGTTTTTATATCATTTAGGTGCATCTCTTTTGGAATATCGGTTGTGTTTTTATATTTGCTTTTTGCAAATTTCCAGAAATCATTCGGGTTAGCTTTTAAATTTTGTTTGATTAAGTCTAAATGCTTATGATAACAAACTCTAATCAGATTTTTTGTTCTGGTTCTAATCAAGCTGAATGATAAATGATCTAGTTCATTACCATATTTCTTATATTTTTTATGAAATTTGTTTTTTTCCTTTATCAAACGAATGAGATCTTTTGAGTACCACTTAGGAAAGTGATTTTTGTTCGTTTTGAGGGGAACATGAGAAGAGATAATCTGGTAGAGTATGCTGTAAAACTGATCGACAGATTGATCAATATTTCCCTGATTAATGAATTCCCAATCAATCTCACGAAGAAAGGTATTAATTGAATCATAGTCGGCTTTATAAAAGTTTGGTCTTGGGGCGTTACGGGTTTCTAGATGTGGTAGAAAATTAAAAAGAACATTTATTTCTAGAGCAGGGTGGTATGGGTCTTCTTTGCTTAGTGGAGATGAAGAACGTATTACTGATATGTCTTCTTTATCTGATAAAATGAGATCCAATATTTTGGATTGGTGATTCACTATTCCGTTAAATTGTTTAAGATTACAGAATGATAGTGTATCGATGATGTCAGAGGTGATTGTATTTGTGTTTGTGGTGAAAGGTAATAAATTGTTTGTTTTATCGGTAATCCAATGAATGTTCGACTTATTGAAATCGCCAAATATTAAGATGTGTTGGTTTGGTGTTGTTAGGTACACATTCCTAAGATTGTTTAAAAATGAGCTTACAATAGATTCTTCTTCTAAATTAAACTAGGGTCTCGATTAAACTAGGGTCGTAGAAATTACCCGTTCTAAAGTTAAAAGAAATAATTTAACAATTGATCCGGCTCGAAGGACCAGATTTGGACAATTTTATTTTGAAGACCATTGAACAGTTTCTGATTGGTATATATTATGTCCTCTTACAGTATTGTCCAAGGGCCAGGTAACTTCCAAGTACTACAGGTTCCTGACGAAGGGCGGCGGGTGGGTGTGGATGCAGAGCTACGCCACCATCGTTCACAACTCTAGGAGTTCCAGACCGCACTGCATCGTCTCCGTCAACTATGTGCTCAGGTAATTCATCAGCTTTTGCTGGAGAGTCTTGCATATATTTTACTTTTCTATAGTTTCTCATCTATCTACATTTTCAATTCATTTAATGCATTTGAATTAATCAATACGAATAATGTCGGATGTGCGTGTGAATTGGTAGTTTTGCTTGAGAGTGAGAGGTGCTTAAAGTTTCGCTTCAACAGTTTGATTGTTTTTTAAATGAAGACGATCGATGTTGTTTTGTCATTTTGTATAGATTTAATTTCTTTAATTTTCTTCGTTTCCATTTATACGGAAACATATATTATCACAATAAACAGCTTTGCAAAGTTACATATTTGCTTCCGACATTTTTCATTGGGACTGTCGATTTATTATATGTCGAATATTGTGTTTTAAAAAATACTGTATAAGTGAATTTATAAATAAAATATACTACCTCAACCTCGGTAGAGGACCAAAAGCTACTGATTCTGAAAACTAAAAGTGAGGTTATAATCCCAATTCTGGTACGCAACTTTTTTCACGTCTGATAGAACGATATAAAATACAACTTCAACAAATCCAATATTTTCAAAACTTCTGATCCAAGTTATTAAATACACCTAATTGAATTACACTTTTGTTTTCGCTGAAACTCGGCACATAGTCTCGTTGTCGATGACAATGCATTCTGTCAATCTAGTGGAAATCACGCACACAAACGGGGACATATAAGCATTTCTCTGAAATAGGATGACATTAAAGCAGATAATATGCTAAATAAATGTTGTTCCTACCCAATCGCGATCGGGCCACGTTGTTAGCACAGTAGTCTCCAGTCCCTGGGGAGGAACGGTCAACCCTCAGTCAAAAAAAGAAGAAAAAAAACTTGTTGGCTACTAGCCGGCTCAAGAGAAGCTGCATCTAGGTCTAACATTGAAAATAGATTTATTATAGTAAAACAACTTTGTTTTTTACTGGTTGTTTTTTTTTCACAGTGAAATCGAAGCCAAAGAGTTACTTCTGACGTCAGAGCAAGGACCAGCCACACTGCCGTCTCCAACAGCACCCGTCACTGTTGAGATACAAAACAACTCGGTCTGCGATCCCATCCCACCGAGGACCTTACAGAATCACCACAACCACAACATTCCAGACCACCAATTGCAACACCAAGTCAACTCCATGGACAAATTCTCAGCAGGAGAATTCAGCGACTCTGGAAGCGGTTTCCACTACCCGGAATACCCAACGGATTTGCTTCAGGACCTCGGTAATCAAGTGCCAAATGATGGAGGCTACCACGAACTGTTCTACAACGGTGGTTATGGTGATACTGCAGACCACAGCAATCTTTCACATCAACAGAGGCCGTTTTCTGCTGGCTCTTCCTCGTGCAGCTCCGCGGAGAGTGCTGATGGTGGCAGGCTGATGTTGAATATTCCTCCAGCGCAGGTTTATTGCCAGGAAGATGGACATTTCCAACAACTTCAGTGTTACAATCATCAACCGGCACCTCCGCCAGCGTACACCAGCGTGATTGTAGCAACTACACAGCAATACCAACACCCGCACAATCTGACTGACGAGTTTGTACAAATTCACTAAACTGAATAGTGTTCGAGTACTCTGTTTTTAATATTTATTTATTATCAGATCTTTTAGATTCCTTAAAATCAACATTTTTGACTCTCCATAGTTCATAATCTATTATTTGAATCTCTTGTAAATATGATTTTAACAGTTACAGGTAAAATGATCGTAATCAATCAATCGTAATCAAATGATCGTAACTCTGAAATGATTGACGAAAAATGATCGTAGGCAAACAATAAGCTATGCTAACCCAACATGTCTGCTCCTGAACTTAACAGCTTCATTCGAGTGATGACGATTTTTTTGGAAAACCTCAAAATGTAATATTTAATCACTAAAGACAATATTATCGACTCTCAAACGAAATATGTGAAACTGAACCTAGGACCCTAAATACCCGGAACGGCTGAGGTCCTGGAGTCCATGTTTTAATACGACCGAATATTTTTCTGATTTTTCTTTTTTACATCTTTCGTTTGAGTGTCGCTAATAATTATGTAAAATTATAAATTATTTGAAAAGTGAAATTTTTTAGGCTGTGCCATCTTTTTTCTATATCTTAACCAATTAGACTTTTGTATAACTAGAGATTATAGCTTTTAATTAATATGGCTAACTTATAACAGATATCTACACTCCAGCTGTACTATAACTTTATTAATTCTTACTGTTAGCTTTCTGTAGGAAAATGAATAAATTGTTATCAAAAACTCTATTACATATAACGTGATTGTACAAATAATAATTTTAGGAAAATTTATTTTATATTTTGAAACTCATTTTTGGTTCCATATTGATTTTTCTACATCTTTAATGTAAGCTAAAAAGCATAGATGATAGAAACAAGATGAGATAATGCATGAAAGCGTGTCTACCATCATCCAGCTAAATAAATGACCAAACTATACAGACTATGAAAACAGCTATGCTATGTAAGTCCGGCGTTTGGTGTGTAGGCATTTTCAGAGCCTTTAGAAGAAGTGAGATAGTGAATTTAGCAACACATAAGTATAAGAAGGACAACCTAATAGCAGTAGGACTTCTCATACAGTATTCCAAGTTCGTCTTATAGTGTAAGCGAGAAAGCGTATATTGTCATCTCAGTCACACCCGTGATGAAGACTATAGTGTTCGACGCAAATACGCACATATTGTTTGAATGTCTATCTTTGTCATACATGAACAGCGTTTGAATTAAGAATTTACTAGAAACCTAAGACTGTTTCTTACTTACCATATTTTATCTTGAGTTTGTGAGACAATAACGAGTCTAGATGTAAGAGTAAGACAGATTACACTGTACACATCAACGCTTATTTGAGATATGAAGTGTCACACTACGCTACAATCTTCCTCAGGAGAGGGGTCAAATCAATTGGGGAACTGCCGCGGAATATCATTTTTTGTATGGGATCTGTCACCACGATCACTTATCACGGCGTATCAGGTGTGACAGAGATTGAATAACGAGCGATATGGAGTTATATAAAACGATTTGATGTACATAGCGTAATCTGTGGCCACCAGTATTAGAAAGTCATTTGTAAAAACAAAGATATGGCGCCGATGTGCGTAGATGCGAGTAGCGACACGCGGTTTCTTACTAATAGATGTTAATAACCCATTTGTTTCTATTATCTATGGTTAAGAAATAATTTATTTCTCAGACTGTCGGTGGAATGACGTATTTAGATTGAAATTTTAACCAAAATAGAGGATAGTTCATATCATTTAGTGAATAAACAATATTCAAATGGTTTTCAATAATCAAGTTAGAGATAAGTAAGTATTACTTTGTAGGCTAAAACGCCTGAAGCTTTATTCAAAAATATGATAAACCTGTGTTGCTTACATTTTAAGCAAAACCGTAACATTATTTTTTTTATACATATTTAATCCCTAAAATTGCGAACTGGATATTAATATTTGTAATTCATAGGTATAAGTATCGCAACGAGAGTTGACGCGAATTTAGTATCTACTCACAGATGCATCTCTTGCATACAGCATGATTCAAACTTGTCATTTGACGTCAGAAAAGAAAATTATTACAGAGAAAGTATTTTTTTAAATAATATAAAGAACACAACGTAAAACTTTTATAATGTTTAAAATCAGTAAAAATGTTATTTTTTGTCCCTTTCTCGCTAATAACAATAATACGAAGGTCGCGGGTTAAAATCCCGGCATGCGCAAGTAAATTTTATTTGGTGAATTTGTGTTATTTCACGTTTTATTCATTAAAAATAATATATTGGGGCACGTTCCAGAGTGTAAGATTCTCTCAGTAGCGCCCTGGTGTATGACCACCGTTCAGACTTGAATCGATGGCTTTAGCCGTTTTTTATGACTATATCTGAATAGCCAGTTACTCCCCCACCTTTCTCTTACCTTCCGCACTTCCTTCAGCCTCAAAACATGCCTCAATTGGGAATTGAGTTATTAGTTAGTTTTACTGGTTCTAGACGGTTGGGACTTTTTTTCTGAAATTTGAAACATGTAAGCTGTAAGCAAGCAATGTCAAGAATGAATTCGTGTCAAATTTGGCCACGATACCCATAACATGCATATTTTTATGTAACAAAGGTTTCTGCTCGTATCCCAAAATTTATTCCATAATTAATATAAATAATTATTGTATTTTAAACATTGTTTGCATTATTCTTGCAAAAGAACTGAATAGATATAAATATTTTAATTTAAATTTAAATTTAATTTAATGATTAGCATTTAGGTAGAAATATCAGCTGTTTGAGTAGAAAAATAATATTTAAAATAATAATCAAGTTATATTGAGATTAGAAACAGCCATAACAAATACTTGTGATTATCAATGTGTATATTATTTATGACAATGTATTATGTACATTAATTATGCATAGTTAATAATTTACTGCCAATACGAACAATATAAATTATTTGTTTGAATAAATATTTTGTTTTAAACATGCACCTAAATCTCTTTTTATTTTACTTAAAAACTCATTTAAGAGCTTATAAAGTAATTCAATACACACTACCCCAAGCAATGTAAAAATAGTTGATTATCAGCAGACAATAAATTACTAATCTACAAGAATTCTACGCCAGCCTAGCCGGACATGAAAATCCAACATTAACACTCTCGCTCAATACAGCGCGAATGAAAGACCTGAAGTAATTATCCGCAAAGAGTAGGCAAATCCTGTCCCAAGTCGCAGTATTGTTTTAAGTTTCATTTCACCCCACCATAATAAAATCATTCCATGTAAAGTTTCAAAAGAAAATCGAAATTTGCAATTATGCTGGAGTCAATAAACTCATTGTTTAGGAACTCTGTCAGTACATAATATCCATGTCCAAGTACAGAAATGTGAACTTATATACCGTTCAGTTTTGTCTGTAAGGCACGAAAATCCACCTCCCCTACACTTCTGTAAATCAAAGCTAACTAAGATACATTCTTTGATTGTTATCGAGTTTAATATAAATTTAAAACTCCATTTTAATATTAAGTTTTCCTTTCATATGTGCAATAACATTATTATTCCACTTATTCACAAACGAGCTGAAGGCATTATCAAATTGTGTTGAAGCCACTTGTAAACGATAGCTAAACACCAAGGCGTTCCTCCGCAGAGGTAGGCTGAGAGGACGAACCGCCAAACAACTCGGTCTTGGCACACACTCCTTGCCTATTCACGTTCATACATCGTCTCATTCATTCTGTTATTCTGACTCTTGACATGGCCCGACTCAAGTATCTGGTTAACATACACTGGCGTATTATAAAGATTACTTCGTTTGGTTTTTTCGTCATAATTATCTAAAAATAATTCATACAAATTTAACAATCTTTGATGAATCTCTGTCAAACATTCAAACAATTGCGGTCGATGACTTTTTGGAACATATTATATTTATTTGGGATCGTCTATGGTAAACTTTTGAATACAAATACAAAGCGTGGAGATGCCAATTTCTAACACTCCTTAACTATCTCGCAGCCAAGTGGGGGAGTAGGTAGTACCCAAAATTACTATCCTCCTTCTATTAGCTTAAATACTCGACATATCATTTTAGTATTTTACGTATTCCTGCGCAAATACAAAAGTTACCATTCATAATTGACTGAATTATTGGGATTTCTATCCTTTAAAAGCCCATAAGACAGAAAACGCATGGGGTCGTCGGAAGACCCACTTGGTTACAGACGTTTTGTTTGGCATCTTGGCATGTCAAGAGTTAAACCTTCATGCCTCTGTTATATTGACCGATATATTTCGTAAAGATGAAATTCGTAGAATTTGTGTATATTTCCGCTTCTCAATTAAAATTATAATAAAACTATTTTTGAAATACGCTTACAAGCTTTATTATTAAATATAAATTTTTAAATCAAACATAAAAAAAGTTTTAAAAATGGCTCACTTTACGTTTTTTCGTCTAAACACAGAACTGAAATTACTAATAAAGGAAAATACAAATATATTATAAACATTTTTATCGTTTCGGGGGTTATCTTTAGGAGATCTGCACGGACTTTAGTGTAGGCATTTTTAAGATATACAATTCCGTATTACATTACTTTGATGTATCTCATAAGGTTTAGCCAGAGTTAGCATTGTAAGCGCCTGAAAATATTTTTTTGTACGACATGATTACGAAACATCGACTTTTCTCTACTTTCTATAAATATAATATGCGTGTATTATATATGTAAACTTTTCTGAAGAAATTATCTAAATGATAATGAAAATCCTATCAAAATCCGTTGCGTAGTTTAGAAGAACTAAGCCCACAAACAGATGGACGCGGATAGCGACTTTAATACTAATTAATTCGCGGTCGGAATCTTCGGTGTACATTTTAATTATTCTGTGGTTAACTTGTAATTTGAATATAAAGCTTGGTGTTTTCTCTTTCCAACAAATTTAGTTCATATTTGTAAGCATGACGGTAAGAGAGACAACGATTTCTATGAGTGCTTAAAAGCTGTTCCGAAAAGCGAACAAATTGACTCTACGGGTTTGTTCCCAAAACCGAACAAATTAGCCTGAGAGGTTAAATCAAATATCTAATACAAAAATTACTTTAATGAATCCATATAAGTTTGTGCCGTAAATTACACCAGAATAATATACCTACTGTTATCGATGTACTGTATAATAAAAGGCACAAAAAGACTGAAGTTTGAAAATCTGAGACTCGGGCATTTCTTAGAATCAAGTTGAGAGGTCGTTCTGCTTCGACGGGACATTTTGTAGCCTTTTTAGTTTTACGGTTCTGCCGCTGAGATATCCGTCGTGACCTCTATTTTTGTCGCGTGCGCCGTTCATGAAAAAGAGGGTGAGGTCAAAACGGAACCATCGACGGTATTTCTTTATTGCCTGGCTTCAGCTCTTATGCCGCGTGCGTTGACTTTACGTTTTAAAAATCATTATTTATCTTGAATAGCCGAGAATTTAGCAGGCGCGGTCACGTCATACATGCTTTGGATGCTGGGCTTCCCTTGTTTTCTAAGCTTTAAATAAATATTTTCATTCATTTTTTTCAAATTAAAAAAAATTCCTTCGATTTTTGTTTTCTAGGCGTAAACAGGACTGTAATTTAATGACACCGACACAGAGCGGGTCAAAATAAATAATATAATATATTTTCGATACTATTAATGATGCGTAAACACACAGACACCAGCAACAGTGTGGACAGGATTCTCTGTTTGATTCCATGTCCACGATACTGGAAAGAGTTTGATATTCGCGCATGCCCATTTAGGTCTGCCTAATAAGCCACTTATTCGACCAGATCATCCTAAAACAAAGCCAGAATCTTAAACGACGTAAGTGAAGCAGCCGTGCACAACAAAATGCGACGCGCGGAACTGGTGTATTGGAGATACCTACGGTTTTATTTGCCCTATCAAAACTATAAAATAAAGTGAAAATCATAACGACGTAAGTGATGCAATCATGTAAAAACAATATTCAGCGCGCGGCCCGGTGTAAAGACGGACCTACGGTCGATTTTGCCCAAGCAAGTCTAGAAAATTGATCCTTCCGTTGGGTTTAATTTAATTATTTCTGTTGAACTTTTCACTGAAATCACAAATGTTTCTAGATGGATCCCCCGGAAAGTTACTAATTCATCGTCTAGAAAAATAAAATCTGGTGCTTACCTCTAATTTTATGGTTGAAAAATGTTGTGTGTTATTTTAAAACCGTTTTACAGAAAATATTTTAATGGTAAGGTTCTGTTTTTATTAATCTTAAATATAAATAACTTACATCCATCAAAAATAATTCAAATGTGAGTGTCGAGCAAACTCCCGTTATTAGAGTCATATGTCGCCTTAAGAGGAAGCTAAAAGCCAAAAATGTGTATATTCTTGGTATACCTTATATTGTACGTAATTGGCATTAAAATCGCTTGACAAACGGAGTCTAGAAACGTTCGATTTAAAGCACAAAACTGGTTTTTATTTATTTTGTTAATAATTTTATAAGAAAGCAAAAAAGTTAATCAAGTGAAACTATCACAGATAATCTTAGCTATAATAATGTATTTTTTTAAGTTGTTTCCTTTACGCGTTCATACATTTTTATTGAAAAAATTTTTTTTTTAGTAATTTCCATTTATATTTTTTATTGATTAATTTATTTGTATTCTACTTAAGCGAAATGATAGAAAAACCTTCAATTTATCTAAAGCATATTTTTTGGTATTCATAATGTACACCAATTCGTTATAAAGATTAATCAAAATAGTGATTCCGAAAAGCGTAGATTGTTTTAGTACGAAAATAAATTTGTTCGCATGACCACTTTTGACAGTTTGACTTGAATAACTGCAACCGATCAAAACATTCAATATCTTAAGATAATTTAGTTAAATTATTTTTTTATCTGTAATAATGAATGTTGTGGAACATAAAGGATTTAATAATGGCTAATATGCATCTATATATTAAAAACTATTGGTCGAATAATATGATATACTATTTTGAGGATCTGATGAGGAGACACGCAATGAAAGAGGTTGTGAAGGTCACAGTGTTTTTATTGTTGAGTCAGAATGCAGTATGGAAGATGACTTCAGGACCAAATGGCATTTGCCTAGTTCCAGGTTCCAGGCAAGTGCCTAGTTCAGAAGGTTCTAGGCACCTGCCTAGAAACTTCTGGCGGATGTGCGTAATGTACCTAGTCAAACTCAATTGTATTGACGTAGGTAATTCGCTCGGACGTCGCAAGTAGGTGCTCGTAGACAGCAGGTAGCCGGTATTATTTACGTTACGCAAATAATTGTGCCTTGCAAAATGTCTCGAAAGTTCGCGGCCCATGCATTCTATATCGGACGTCTTTCCGGAACCTTCTAGGAGCGTCGATCGCTGCAACAGCTGGTCCAGTCTCTTCACCACCTAGGATTCTTGCTGCAGAGTCTCCATCTCCTATCATCAAGTCACCCGTTCCTGTTCTTAATTTTACTTAACTTAACTTAACTTTATTTTTGTAATATTTATATTTTTTGTAATACCAGCATCAACTGTAAAGAGCCCCTGAGGTGATACCTCACAAAAGCAAATACAAATTGTCCAGTAAATTAATTAATTAATTAGGCGTGACGTCAACCCGCAAAACTTTCTCATTCGCAGTAAAGGACAAGATTTCCTATTATACCCATTTTAAACGTTCCTGAACGTTGTGATGTCTTTTGTAGTATTATTAGTCGTCAGTGAATTTAGTATTTTCTATATCCACGGGAATCCTTTTTGATTGGTCGCGTGCCGAAACGCCAGAAGGGACGGTGCGATGTGTAAATCTCAAATACTCTACAAGTCAAGCGAGTCATCGTAATTGGCTTCATTTCTGAAGTTACCCCGGAAGAGAGTTAGGGGAGTAAAATATCAAAAAATACATCCAACTGGAAAAGAATCTAGTTCTATTCTCGGTAGTTTCAAGTTCTCATAACCTTTTGTGACAATCAAATTGGACTCCACACAACAAGCACTGAGGAAAATCATAATAAAACCAGTTATTTCAAGTTTTGTAAATTTTTTTGAAGGTTATGCTGTTTAAAAACTTCAACGGTTCTTTTTTTAAATAATAGAGGGCGCCACTTCTGTTTACAAGAAACCAGAACTATGTAGTCATTTAGATAACATTACATCAGATAATTGTAATATTTAATCATTGATGATAATATTAACGACTCTCAAACGAAAATTTGAATTGAACCCAAGGCCTTGCAGTGTTGGGAATTTGCTCTACCTCTGAGCTGATTCGACCCTATCCCCTTCAGTTATTTTTAACTGTACATTTTATACTTCGACTAAGAGATACCAACAATATTTTTATTGGCTGCATTATTTACGTATGTTTGCAAATTTCTACCCGAACTAAATGCAATCTACATAGTGTCTTGGATAAATGTATCCATTTTTTAATATGCGACATCTATTGACTTTTTTACAAGTCTAGGATGAATACCTTTTTTATTTTTGGAATAACGTAATAAGTAAAACCTCATATTGTCATATTTATCATTTAAGGCGATGCACTACGTAGTAATGCAAAACCATGTGTTTTTGGTTTGAAAATTTGGTCGCCTATAAATGTTTCAGACGCTTTAATTAAATACTGCGAGTAGAATACATCCTGGCCTTTGAAATAATCGAGTATTTTTTAGATAGGTCTTTTTATAAGCCCAGAAAAAAATAATGTATAAGGCCTATAAAAACTGCTTTAAAGTTTAAAATCTCCTATTTACGAACCAATTTTCGGTTATGATTTTATTGTATAATGTGGCAAATTAAGTTATTTATAAAATGATCGGAAAAAAATTAAATATTTATGCCTGAACATTCACAAAATAAAATAAAAGGCACTTTTTGGCCATGTTTTTTTCTTGCATAAATCAAAACAGGCGGATGGTGTTAAGCTGGTGTTTAATTTGTTAAACCTTATCGCCATCTACGTAAGGGCTGTTATTGATAGCGGCTCCATTTTAAATATTACACGTCGTAGTGCATCGCCTCAAGACAATATTAACCACTCTCAAACGAAACAGTAAAATCAGAAAAAAGATTATTGAGAAAATGACGATAATGTTGGTAAGTAAGTACCTACATACATAAACAAAGAATTTAGGTAGATATTTATTATGAAAAAAACAACGTAACACTTGTAGCTCCAACATAACTAGGTAAGTACTATACACTTCACAGCATGCTCTGTGTGAATTCGCCCCATTAGACAATAATTATTCTACGCGTATCTACAGTCAAAATTTTCGTGCTCATTACAGAGCCATTAACGCAAAAAAATAATAATAGTGAAATGTCAACTTGACAGTAGAGTTTTGTCTTTCCCGGCGCTTGCTCACGGTACACCCCTGCTGCGAGGCAAACTTCGGGCGCGTGCCGGCAAGTCAGTCACGCAACTGGCTATTCTTTTAATTAAATAGCGGCAAGTATAATACATATTTTTACTTCATATTATAACGAGAGATACGAACGGAATTCATTGTCTGATTGTGGGAGCTTTGAAATATTGACGTGAAAATTAAATTGGATGAGGCTGGTATGGGTACCGCCGCCCCGGGAAGCATTCATTGGATAATCAACACCTCTGACATAGGTCACCCAAATTGTTCGATACGTTTGGTGATTTAGCAGGGGTGCCTGGGTTCATCGGTGAGGTTTTTTCAGGTTTGGCGGTTGATGCGTCTCGCGGGGGTCGATGGATGGATACACACGCCACTCCTGGACAAACTTACCGCAAAATTCCTACCCAACTTCAAACATTTTTCTTATTTAGAACTTCCTTTCCTTAAAAATTCCCTCCGCACAGCATTCCTCAAGATGAAAAGGCCCTGAAAGAAATTATTTTCCTCAGTGGAATTTAAAAAAAAAATTCAAAATGTGTGATTTGTGCGGATTTTAATGAAAACTGCTGTCGTCAGTTATTAAGTGAGATTTTATTTATTATTTTTTTTTAACTCCTAGGCCCAAAAAGGTCAACGAAACTGATTATCTGATCAAGTAAGATTTTCAACTAAAACTCGACTGGTTTATCACCAGTTAATTTTTTAAATTTAGAGTTAAATCGAATCGTTGCTTGAAATTACTTAAGCAGTGTTTGGCGACCAGTTTAGAATAGCCAGGTTCTTTCTCTTCCCCATCTCCTTCCCTCGCCGTATCCTTCAGCCTCACAACGTACCTCAATTGGGGATGCCATAGTCTCACTGGCTCCTGGCAGAGTTGGGACTGTTATGCCGTACTCACAGATCAAAAAATATTATTTCACTACCGTAGGTAATTCAACAATATTAGAGGGTAGGTACCTACCGACTATAAAACATACGAAATGTTTACGAAAACTTATAAGAAATAAGCAAAAAAAAATCTTACCCCTTATTCTCACCAAACATATTTTTCTAATAGTAATTCCCGATGGATGGCCAAGAAATGTGGCAAACAAACAGTATTACGGTATAGAATTTCACTTCTCTGATTACTTTGTGCCACTCTGTCATTGATTTCGCCGATGTTTGCCCATAAATAAGGCGATAAGCAGCATTCGCTAGCAGGAGGTGCCGATATATTTAAGCAGCGTTAAGTAGGTACTGTCGCTTACCCAACAGCCATACAATATTATTATATTTCATGGAATTACATCATTCCGGTAATGGTAACATTAGATTTGCCGCGTTATGACATTGACAGCTGTCACTTTTTGCCGCCTTTTTCATTTGAATATATTCAGTAAACAATTTTAATGGCTAACAAGTTTCTTTTAGGTACCTAAACTTCTTACTGTATAGTTACAGTCTTGGTATGAAATACACATGAGATCGGGAGTATTCAATATATTCTTTTGTTCGTCAAAGATTACTATTATTTTATTATCATAAAATAATTACAATGAATCTCTAGCAGGACGTACACCCGTTCTATCAGAGGATATGAGCATAAATCAACTATGATATGAGTTATTGTAACCTAACATGAGAAGCAACTGAAAATGAGCTCCCTGCCTAGGAATCGGCTAACCTCGGCTGCACTCGGAACCATTCGGGTACAACAGACAAGCTATTTCTGTCAATTGGTGCAAATACCGTTATCTGTGAAAAACCCTTAAAATACTGGGAAAAAATATTTTTAAAAAAATGCCCCAGGATCATTGCCTTTCATAAGACGACCAGAAATTTACTTTCAGAATTTCACTACTGTCAAATATTTATAAAAAAGAAATTCATTTTGAACTGTTAATTAATAAAATAATTTTGGTACCTACTTTATAATGCCACTTAATAGCTTCTGTGAATCTGATAGTATTATTACGCGATCGTCTGGACGATGTAGGCCCTCTGATTGGTCAAATTCAAATTGACTGTTTCGTGTAAATTCCGCTAACTTGAAAATTAAGACCCGATTTCATACTAAAATAGGATCACCAGATTTCTTCAAAAGCATCGTTTCTGCTCATATAATTTTTGGATAATATCGAAGAAAAAATGTTTTAGAAAGTTCATAATCCATTTTATTAATTACATTACAATGAAAATTATCCACAGTTACGTGATTATGTTTGACGTTTATAAAAAATCACGCATTCCTTCAATATGGCCGATACGCACGACTATAGATGGCCGACAGAGCGCACCTCTGGCGGTATAAAAACGAACCAAATGACTGGCGCGAATATTTAAATATGCAGCTTACAATACTTGACTACTTGACCATTAACAAGCGTTTAATAAGATAGTTTCTTCTGGAAGCTTATCACTTTATAATGGCCTTTTTTATTATTATTTATAATTTTTTTTGCTTATTAATTATATCTGATTTTATATTGACATGTTTTCTAATTTCAAAATTATTTATTTGCGATGCTTTATATCCTGAGTGAAGTATTTTAAGACCTGAATTTTTATCGAAAGTGTGATCATTACTCAAAAGATGTTTTGCAAACTCAGATTCACTATTTCCATTTAGAGCCCTGAGATATTCTTTAGTTCTGACTCAAAAGTTTCTATTGGTTCTACCTTTGTAAAAGAAATTACAATCATCCCAATTGAGTTTTTAAACTCCTGATTTTTTTCTTTGATCTTTATTATTAAGAATATATTTCTTCATTGTTATTAGTGTAAAACGCCAGTTGAATAGTACCAGGATTGTTTTTATACATAATTTTAGAAGTATCGTTATCCACAAACAGAATTCTACGCCATTGTTTATTTCTATCTTTAGAAATACCGTTTGAAGATAATATATTTAATTTTTTATTTAGTATTTCAACTATCAATTTATTAGAATAACCGATATTAAATGCTATTTGTCTTATGAATATATTGTTTTATGGTTATATGCTATTTGTTTTTTTCAGGTCTTAAAATACTTCACACACGATATAAAGCATCGCAAATAAATAAGTTTGAAATTTTAGAAATTAGGAAACATGTTAAAACAAAAGTAGATATAAGTAACGAGATTTTTTTTATAAACTCTCTTTTAAATATTTTCCCACTTAACTGGTCATTCCCGTCTAGCAATATTGTAATTCCTAATTCTTATAAACCCAGCCTACTCTTACCCCTCCCCCCTCCTTCCACTTCTTCTTTCTTAATTTAATTTTTGACTTCGGTGTATACACAATAAAATGTAAACATTATATTTATTTATTTATCGGACAATTTGCATAGCGCCGCTTTTGTGAGATATCACCTCAGGGGCGCTATGTTATAATAATCTACCTTTATATAGGTATAGATTTTTACTCGCCTGATGAAGGTATATATAATCTAACATTAAACTTTATTAGATACAGTAACAGTTGTAGGTAAAGAATTACCACTAGTTGGAGTAAAATTAACACATTTTAATTAAACCGACTGCTGATCTCATCGCATAATTACCCCCCTTTTATTCATAAACACGGGTACAATTAATCAATATGTAATAATCTATTATTTAAGTCAACTTTGTTACAACTTTAACTATCTTTAATTGTGACAAACTATACGATATTGATTCAACTTATAGACATTGACGGTTGTAACACATATTTAAGCACTGCAAGTCTCCTATGAGCTAATTATATTAGGTACGATAACAGTTAATATCAGTTGTAGACATGTAGTCAATAATAGTGTTTCATTTGAAATAATCCATCACAAATACGTAAAATTTCATTTATTCAAACAACTGTCATTCTTATTATGCGTAAATTTAGCATGTTATTATTCATTAACTCCTTCCTGTTTCGTCTTTTAACAATATATACTCACCCTCTCTCTGGGAATGACCTAATATCTATCTATTAAATGTAACTGTTGTTGGTACCTATCACTTAAAATGGGCGAAGCCCAAAGAAGTGCCGCCCGCAGGGCCTAGCATAATATGGCTGATTTGTATAAAGCCGTGTTTGAGAAAAATCAACTCAAGGGTGCTATACTTATGATAATTGAATTAAACCAAGAATATCAGCAGTCGAAAATTTTTTGTTTTGTTTTTTTATTTTTTTTATTTTTTTTTTCTAATTATCTATTATTTACCTAGCCTAATAATTTACAATCATTAAGGCCCCGTAGTAAGAGTTCAAATATGGTTTGAAAGGGAGATGCAAATACGAATGTTAGAGAGAGGGCGCTAATATAAAAAAAACAATAACGAAAGCGAAAGTATTTAATAAAACACGACTCGTTTGAAATAGAGCGAAGTTGTATTTAAAGATATCTACACTGTGATTTTTTTCATGCCTATAACATATTAAATAACAGAAAAAACATGTTTTTTAGTAATTTTCGGAGATTTTTTTCTGTCGATGAAATTTCATATAATTAACGTTTCGGCATAAAAAATGTTTAAAAAAACATATATTTTTTTGGAACTTAAAAACATAAATAGTTGGAGAGAAACTTGTTATAAATCGGTGGAAATTGGTAATGCGGGGGCTTTATTTCATCTGAGTTCTTAATGCGCTGGCCATAAAAGATTAAGGGCCAGTTGTTTCACAGAATTTGAACAAATCATAAAAATTGAAAATTAATTTTCAATTTTTCTTACAGGCTGTTATTAGATCATTATGGGACGGTTGCTTAACAGGACAGAATTGATAAGATAATTTGATTAGAAAATTCACAGACCTTGAAAATTAACTTTGAAATTTGTAAAATTCTGTGCAACAACTGGCCCTTAATATTTTATTTCAAGCGGAACTTTGAAAAAACAAGGGTGCGAAGGTTGCAATAACAAGTAAAGGATGTAATAATAAAGGAACACCATCCACATGGCCTACTAATTCGCTAAACAAATAATTTTCTGAGCTTTATTCTAATCGTAGACCCATATGCCGAAATCTGGGTAAAGTATTTATTTATTTATAGATACATACAAAAGAAAGTACAAATTACATATTAGGAAGCTTTGCCTCTCCAACTAGGAAAGTTTCCCGTTCCAGGACAGACAAATTAACAGGTGTACCTAATTCATATTATTCCTTAAGAAATGTAGGTACATAATTACATTACAAAAAAAAAACATTTTTCTCTGCAACTAAGTTGTGTAATAAAGAAAAAAAAACAGTAGTAGTGGCTTTGTAAAGATTAACATGGTACATATATTGCATTCGGATTTACAGTATAAGAGATATGTTAGGTATTTAGTACTAATGAAAAGTAGAAACGGAGTTTTTTTTTGTTTGTTTGTAGTTGTGACAATATAGGAAAACTAACCTGGTAGTATTAATTTACCGAATTAACCTGGTAACATATAGGTAATATATACGGATTTACAGTGTATGAGATAAGTTAGTAGTATTGAACGGTGTAAACCAGATACCTGATAACATGTTGGAGGAATTACATTAAGGTTTACAACGTAAAGAGATGAAGATATGTTAGGTTATGTTTGTGTTTTAAAGTAGTGAATTTACAATACATAGTACACTTATAGGAGAATCTACATTAAAATTCACAATATTACATATAATTTATGTATGTAATAATATATATCTACAATGTCTAATAATTTATGTGCAAACATGATTATTTTCAGACATATTTTCAGTACCTACATATTAGAAATTATGTTATTAAAGAAACGGATTTATGATAACCCAATACAATGACAATTTAAAACTCACTAACTACTTAACCATCACGTCAAAACACTCGGTCTTGGCACACACTTCTTGCCTCATTCACATTCATACATCGTCTCATACATACTCTTCTATTATTCTGACATGGCCACTTACCTAGTATTTATCAACTACCTATAATAATAAAAGCACGTCACTGTGCTATATAGGCAGGTACTCTTACGCCTTGGTAAAAAACCACCATTACGAATCTAAATTATGCTTTAAATGGCTTTAGCTGTGTTTTTTTTTTTTTTTTACAGTATTACCGCACAAGAGTCCCAACTGCTCCCGTCTGGAGCCAGTGAGACTATGGCATCCCCAATTGGGGTATGTTGTGAGGCTGAGGGTATTGGGGAGGGGAGGGAGATGGGGAAGAGGAAGGTGGGGAAGTACCTGGCTATTCAGATCTGGTCACCAAACACGGCTAAAGCCATTTCAAGCAACGTTTCAATTCTGAATGGTGGTCTTACACCAGGGCGATACTGAGAGTATCTTCCACTCTGGAACGTGCCGCAAATATACTATATATTATTTTTAATTAATTAATTGTGAAATAACACAAATTAATCAAATAAAATTTATTTGCGCACGCCGGGTTCGAACCCGCGACCTTCGGATCTGTAGTCAAAAGCGTATACCACTAGACCACGCCGGCCGTCATGCCAGGTATGAATAGCCAGTACCTATCTCCCTATTCCCTGTCTCCTTATGCCTCACAAAATACTCTAATTGGGAATTCCATAGTTCCTCCGACTCTCGTCAGTTGAGTTGTATTTACATTTGTCACATGA
This sequence comes from Hesperophylax consimilis, assembly GCF_061612785.1. Taxonomy (NCBI): domain Eukaryota; kingdom Metazoa; phylum Arthropoda; class Insecta; order Trichoptera; family Limnephilidae; genus Hesperophylax; species Hesperophylax consimilis. Next base: position 4,707,263 of record NC_142863.1, on the reverse strand, counting down.
TAACGGATCGTTTTTTCGAATCTTTCTTGAGTTCTACCGCTCGGCAGTGGAAAGATTTGCAGGCCTCTGTGTTTCATCCCTCCTACAACATGGGTCTCTTCAAGACCCATGTTCGCCCGTCCTGTTGCCCGATGTGTGTTGTTATGCATTTATGTGTGTTTCTTGATTTCTAAATGTTCAAAAAGATTACGTTTTCGATTATCAAAATGTATCGATTGGCCGTGGAGAAGTATTTAGCCTTTTGTCTATGGTCTATGTCTGGTCTCTAGTGTCTCTTTTATCTAGTCTTTGGTCTCTAGTGTCCTCTCCTAACATAGACCTAAAAACTCCTGGACAGGGTAACTCGAGAACAATCTGAAGCCACGGGGTGAGGGTAAAACCTACAATTTTTTAATGACGTATCGCTTTTTTGTCTCATCAAATATCCCAAAAAAAACATAAGTCTTTATATGTAACTGCATTAAAAACACCCAAATAAAATAATAATAACAAATTATTATATGCATTAATTACTCGCCTGAAATATCTACACAAATTGAAAATATCTCCTGAGTAAAAATAAATGTCGCCGATGGAAATTGAACCCGCACCTTCTGATGTCGGGTCAGGTGCTTTAGACCACTGAGCTACGTCGGCCTATTCCCAACCCGCCAAATAACAAATTTATTTTTGTAGGAAAGGCTTTGTAGTGCTGAATTTCCCACAAGATGGCGTCGAGACATATTATATCTACATTTGTTGGTGAAATATTTTGACTTTAAAATATTATTATTTTTTATAATGATAAACTAATGTTTATAAGACAAGGTTTTTATGCATAGCATAAAAGATAACAAATTATTATAAGCATTAATTAATACTCGGGAGATATTTTCAATTTGTATGGATATTTCAGGCGAGTAATTATTGCTTTAATAATTTTTAATCTTTTGTGCTATGCATAAAAACCTTGTCTTATATACATTAGTTTATCATCATATAAAAAAATAATAATAGTTCATTATGCACCACTTTACATACAAATCAGTTTAAAAGTAGTCATACAAGATGGCTGCCAAGCAATTTCCCCTCACCATAGATTTGGCTTCAATGCCATTCATACAAAATCGCACTAGAACTCTGTCCAGGGCTTTTTAGCAGAGATGTGCAAAATGGGTACCCAAAACCATTTGAAATGCAAAATGGAAATGGGTCAAAACTTTTCCATTTGAAAATGCAAAATGCAAAATGGTTTTTAGAAAAGCATTTCAAATGCAAAATGCAAAATACCTATTTTAAAAAAGCATTGAAAATGCAAAATGGTTTCTTAACCAAAACAAAACTTAAGCAAAACAATAAAAATAATTATAGAATTTTTAAACAATTTTGTCATTTAATAATGGACATCAATGTAGAACAAACATATTACATGATGGTAAATTCAAAAACACCACGACTACAAATTATGAAACCACAAAAAATTTACGCGGGACTAATGTTGCCAACGTAAAAACATAGAAACTGCCATCTAACATTTAATATTACAGCGTCATGGCCTCATGTTCAGTATTTGAATCAGTATTTTTTGTAATGGTATCACTCAATTGCCAGGTATCATCCTACCAGGGAGCAACTTGACAAATGTAAATTATCTCTCATAGCGAGGTTGAGGACCGACTGATATTTGGGGCTTATGAAAAAAATATGAGTGGAGATAGTAGGAAGAATGTTGCAAAAAAGCATTTAAAATGGAAAATGCATTGAGAAAAGCATTTAAAATGCAAAATGGTTTTTAGAAAAGCATTTAAAATGCAAAATGGAAAATACCCATTTAACATTTTGCATTTCCATTTGAAATGGATTTATTTGAAATAAAGCACATCTCTGCCTTTTAGGTTCATGATTCCTGATAACAGGGGCAGGGGGCGGAAAGTGTCAATGGTTGGTAATTGTTTTTAAATCGCTGAGCAAACAGGATTGGTTGTGAAAATAATAAACGAAGCAGAAATAGGAGGGAGATATCAAAGGATCGAATGTCCAGGGATTATTATTTATTACTGTGGCGGGAACTTGTTAGTTTTGTTACCCTATAATTATTATTAGAGAACCACTTGGGGTGATCTATTGCAGAGATTTTCCAATAAGTGCATGGGTCAATCAATTACTACAAAAAATGTTTTTATTTACGATTGTGAGAATTTTTGTAAATTCTTTTTTTTTTTTAAATACATCTACATATTTAAATTATACTTTGGTATTCGTTGGTGAACGAATGAATGCCAATTTTTGAAGTGGAAATTAACTTACCTACTTCTCAAAATCCGATCAATAGATAAAGCCATCCTTTTAAGTGATGTTTCATTTTTGAAATGGTTGTCTTTCACCTGCTATCACTTCACCTGAGGAAAATAATCTCCCTTTGTGCCTATGTCATCTTTGGTGATGCTGTGTGGAGGGTTTTTTTTAATGAAAGGAATGAGAGGAAGATCTGGGAAGGAAAAAAGGTATGAGGGGAGGGTGAGAATCCTGGGTTTCATCCCTCCCACTGCGGTGCAAGGCGACGAGAGAGTCCTGCAGAAGAGATAAAAAGATCTCCTTCAACTGGTGGGCAGAACACTTCTGCTGTCAAGGCCTGTAAAAGTCTCACCCCACGAAACCGTGCACCCTTGCCAAGTCAACAAACACTGCGAACCACTTCAGGTAACCCCAGAGGCGGATTTGCCCTTAGGCCTATGTAGGCCCGGGCCTAGGGCGGCCAGATATTAGGGGCGGCCAATCGTGACAAAAAAGTCACACACGATAACAAGAAATTACTTCCTAAGTACCTAAATATTGTACGTACGAAATAGCGATATGCAAGAGCGTGTTCACACACAGCACACAGCGCGCCCCACAGCCGCCCTCGCCACACCTATGTATCATGCTCCGTCGCTCGCCCGCTCGCGTATTTCCAATCCCTACCGTGATTTAGTTGCGCTAGTGACTGAACCGCGTTAGGTATTGTTATTCATAATAGCGTGTTCACACACAGCACACAGCGCGCCCCCACGCCCCGCAGCCGCCCTCGCCACACCTATCATGCTCCGTCGCTCGCCCGCTCGCGTATTTCCAATCCCTACCGTGATTCAGTTGCGCTAGTGACTGAACCGCGTTAGGTATTGTTATTCATAATAGCGTGTTCACACACAGCACACAGCGCGCCCCCACGCCCCGCAGCCGCCCTCGCCACACCTATCATGCTCCGTCGTTCGCCCGCTCGCGTATTTCCAATCCCTACCGTGATTCAGTTGCGCTAGTGACTGAACCGCGTTAGGTATTGTTATTCATAATAGCGTGTTCACACACAGCACACAGCGCGCCCCCACGCCCCGCAGCCGCCCTCGCCACACCTATCATGCTCCGTCGCTCGCCCGCTCGCGTATTTCCAATCCCTACCGTGATTCAGTTGCGCTAGTGACTGAACCGCGTTAGGTATTGTTATTCATAATAGCGTGTTCACACACAGCACACAGCGCGCCCCCACGCCCCGCAGCCGCCCTCGCCACACCTATCATGCTCCGTCGCTCGCCCGCTCGCGTATTTCCAATCCCTACCGTGATTCAGTTGCGCTAGTGACTGAACCGCGTTAGGTATTGTTATTCATAATAGCGTGTTCACACACAGCACACAGCGCGCCCCCACGCCCCGCAGCCGCCCTCGCCACACCTATCATGCTCCGTCGCTCGCCCGCTCGCGTATTTCCAATCCCTACCGTGATTCAGTTGCGCTAGTGACTGAACCGCGTTAGGTATTGTTATTCATAATAGCGTGTTCACACACAGCACACAGCGCGCCCCCACGCCCCGCAGCCGCCCTCGCCACACCTATCATGCTCCGTCGCTCGCCCGCTCGCGTATTTCCAATCCCTACCGTGATTCAGTTGCGCTAGTGACTGAACCGCGTTAGGTATTGTTATTCATAATAGCGTGTTCACACACAGCACACAGCGCGCCCCCACGCCCCGCAGCCGCCCTCGCCACACCTATCATGCTCCGTCGCTCGCCCGCTCGCGTATTTCCAATCCCTACCGTGATTCAGTTGCGCTAGTGACTGAACCGCGTTAGGTATTGTTATTCATAATAGCGTGTTCACACACAGCACACAGCGCGCCCCCACGCCCCGCAGCCGCCCTCGCCACACCTATCATGCTCCGTCGCTCGCCCGCTCGCGTATTTCCAATCCCTACCGTGATTCAGTTGCGCTAGTGACTGAACCGCGTTAGGTAATGTTATTCATAATAGCGTGTTCACACACAGCACACAGCGCGCCCCCACGCCCCGCAGCCGCCCTCGCCACACCTATCATGCTCCGTCGCTCGCCCGCTCGCGTATTTCCAATCCCTACCGTGATTCAGTTGCGCTAGTGACTGAACCGCGTTAGGTAATGTTATTCATAATAGCGTGTTCACACACAGCACACAGCGCGCCCCCACGCCCCGCAGCCGCCCTCGCCACACCTATCATGCTCCATCGCTCGCCCGCTCGCGTATTTCCAATCCCTACCGTGATTCAGTTGCGCTAGTGACTGAACCGCGTTTGGTATTGTTATTCATAATAGCGTGTTCACACACAGAGCTATAATATGCGTGGGATGGCGTATTTCAGCATATTGTAACTGCCAGATTTTTGTTTTGAGTTCAGTTTTATTTTTATGTTAGATAATGCTTTACGTAATTTTTTTACCAACGTTTTAATTTGTATTTTAAGTTTAGTTATTATATTCGAATATGTACCTTAAGTTGATTTTTATTTAAAAGAGGTGCTGATTTCTTTTATTTGTTTGGAGACTTAATAATAACTTTTTATCCAGCCCGTATCTGGCAACCCTAATTGTAACTGTGAAACACTTATATTTTATTTTTTATTTTTTTATAGTGAATACCTCACAAGAGTTCCAACTGCTCCCGTCTGGAGCCAGTGAGACTATGGCATCCCCAATTGGGGGATGTTGTGAGGCTGAAGGTAAGTGGGGAAGGGAAAGAGGAAGGTGGGGAAGTACCTGGCTATTCAGATCTAGTCACTAAACACGGCTAAAACCATTTGGAGCAACGTTTCAATTCTGAATGGTGGTCTTACACCAGGGCGATACTGGTAGTATCTTCCACTCTGGAACGTGCCGCAAATATACTATATATTATTTTTAATTAATTAATTGTGAAATAACACAAATTAATCAAATAAAATTTATTTGCGCACGCCGGGTTCGAACCCGCGACCTTCGGAATGGCAGTCCAATGCGTTACCACTGGACTATGCCGGCCGTCAAATACATATATATTATTGTATGAGAATAAACCTGAAACTAGTTAAATAAATTAAACCTAAAACTGTTTTAAATGTTTTATTCAAATCCTTGAAACCTTAGAAAGTATTACAAACTAGCAGCTATTATAGTTAACTAAATTTCTGAATCGATTTCGATAAAAGTTGTCAATAAAGTAAATTCATTATGTAGTCTATAGTCTATATGAGGGGTCTCCAAACAACGGCCCGCCAATGTCATCAATCCGACCTGCGACAATCGACAATTATACAGTAATTGAACTAGCGAATTTAGCAAGCGTATTTTTTTACATTAATTCCACACAGGAGGCTTTGAAGAAAATATTTTCCCTCACGACCTATTTCATCTTAGGTGAAGCTGTGTGGAGGGTCTTTTTAAGGAAGGGAAGGATAGGAAGTTCTGAAAAGGAAAATGTATGAGGGGTGGGTAGGAATCTGGGGATTGGTGTGTCCAGGAGTGACATACGTATGAATACATCCCTCCAACTGCGGTGAAAGGCGATGGGTCAAGATAGTCCGGCTGGAAAGGTCAAAAGGCCTCCCTCACCCAGTCTCTCTCGATCCGGCCCGCCACGCAGCAGGTGGGCAGACGTATCCGCCGCCAAGACCTGGACAAATCTCACCCCATGAACCATGAATGATAATGGCAGGAAAATTAAAACGGTTTTGACCCTAGGAACTTACTGAAAAGTTTGGATACTCCTGGTCAATATGATGGGTACTGAGAAAGGGGCGGCTACATGGTCTGGGGCCTAGGGCGGCCAAGACTGCAAATCCGCCTCTGGGTAACCCATCGAACTATGTAATATTCATACTCTTAGGGGCAACCCATTGCAGGTGTTGGTTATTCGATAATGGTCTTTAATCCATCTCTCAGGGGACGTATTTTTTAAAATTGTAATTTAAAAAATACTAAATAAAGTAGTTTATTTTATTTTATATGGCTTTACGCCCAGCCGGACTTTACCATGGAATTTAAGAACAGAATATCTAAAATTATACACAATATTTTTAAAGCATGATATAACAGTAAACTAATAAACTGAATATAAAACAATATTATTAAAACATGTAACAGTAACATAAAATAATATAGAAACTAGAACAATACTACATATAAGACAGATCAGTAAAACTACATTACCAACGCTACGTAATGATTATGCTTAGTTCTATAAATGGAGTCAATAAATATATCAATAGTACCCACAAACTTGTTGCCCAGATCATGCATCCTATTGGTTAGTGAGTGTGTCTGATATTTGGTTATATATGTATTGCCGTAGAATGTTACATTTTGTCTTGTGTTCCTAATCGGTACATGGAATTTAATAGTAGTGACGATGGCAGGGCTATTATTTAAGTTGTTAATGACTCTGTGTATATACTATACAGGGTGTATCGGCACGTACCCGACAAACTTTAACCAGCTATTCCTTAACATATTTGGAGTAAAAAATGTTATGGGCACTTTGATGTCCGGTAACATTTTTTTTAATAAAAAATGTATCATTCATATTTTCACCACTGTTTTATCCTTTGTCATAGTTTGAAAACCCATCTGGCAATATTTTATTCGAGTTTCGTTGAATAATATACGTGCGTACCTACATTGGCGCGCTTTTACAATCACAACGAAATGGCATGGCACCGTTGGTCTCATTTTAACTATTATTATTTAGTGTGTATAAAAGAGCGAATAAGCTTTTTGACACACTTGCTAATAACAGCTGTTGAACACGAGAAACAATGACAATGACAGTGACGAAGTGTGGATTTTTTTATAATTTTTTTGTTTTTAATTGAAAAAAAATGTTACCGGACAGCAAAGTGCCCATAATTTTTTTTAATCTAAATGTGCTAAGGAAAAGCTGGTTGAAGTTTGTCGGGTACGTGCCGATACACCCTGTATACTGAAAACATTAAAGTTTTTAAACATGTCTTGTGTTGGAGTTATGGTGTGTGTAGTTATTAAATAGAGTTTATTGCAACCTTCTTGTGAACTACTAGGTACCTACTGTAAATGGTGAATGTGCCCCTAGTTGTGTTGGAGGAGTGAGGTGGTAGGTGGTAGACAGACCACCCCCTAAGATAACAATGGTCCGAGTAACCCGGGAGTAACGCGAGTAATTGATTGTTTGATCGGCGTTTACCTAACAAAGGGAAGTGTAATGTGATTCACACAGTGAGGGGGACCTAGTGCTTGTTCTTACGAATGAAATAACGACAGGAAGAGAATACTCATATCAAAAGAATGCGCAATTTAAAAAAAAATCAACCCTTAAAAACGATGTTTTTTTCAATACTTATATTTGAAATTCACCTTGGTTTTCGTAAATAATAATTATTGGAGTATTTGTATAGCGGCGTTTTCGTGAAAAAATCATGTCAAGGGCGCTTGAATAGAGATGTGGATTTTGTAGACAGTGTAGACCATATATATTACTCACGTAGACCGGTTGTGATAAAACTGCAGGTTCAGTCTTACCAACCAAACGGTGTGTTTAATGAGATGATATTTTATTCGTTTTTAAATGACGACTTACAAATTCTACGCATAATAATAATAATAAAAAACTTATGTTTTCAGAAACAGTGTTTTTGATCTGTATGAATATATTATTTTAAGTCATAATATTTTTTCGGCAGTTCCTTATTGTGCCACATGCCTGGCTGAGTTTAGAGATTGTGATGGAAATTGTAAAGCAAAACATAAATCATTAATATATTACATAACATTCTTTATCAACTAATTTAAGGCGATGCACTACGTCATGTAATATTTTAAATCGAGCCGCTATCAATAACAGCCCTTACGTAGATGGCGATAAGGTTTAAATTCCCGCTTAACACCATCCGCCTGTTTTGATTTATGCAAGAAAAAAACATTGCAAAAAAGTGCCTTTTATTTTATTTTGTGGATGTTCAGGCACAAATATTTAATTTTTTTTGATCATTTTATAAATAATTTAATTTTACACATTATACAATAAAATTATAGCAAAAAATGGGTTCGTAAGTAGGAGATTTTGAACATTAAAGCAATTTTCATAGGCCTTATACATTATTTTTTTCTAGGCTTATAAAAAGAACTCATCAAAAAAAACTCTATTATTTCAAAGGCCAAAATGTATTCTACTCGCAGTATTTAATTAAAGCATCTGAAACATTTCTAGGCGACCTAATGTTCATACCAAAACACATGATTTTGCATTACTACGTAGTGCATCGCTTTAATTACCTAATTAGAAATATTCAGGGTCCAACTATGGAGCTAGACAATTTACTAATGCTTCTATTTTTATAACTTATTACTGTCTTTAATAGCTGTCTAATAGATGTTTAATAGATGTCTTTAATAGCTAGCGACTTATATGAACGAATGTACATCTTGGAAGTGTAAATTAACCAGAGATGTGCAAAATGGGTACCCAAAACCATTTGAAATGCAAAATGGAAATGGGTCAAAACTTTTCCATTTGAAAATGCAAAATGGTTTTTAGCAAAGCATTTCAAATGCAAAATACCTATTTTCAAAATGTATTGAAAATGCAAAATGGTTTCTAAGGTCAAACAATTAAAATAATTATAGAATTCTTAAACAATTTTGTCATTCAATAATGGACATCAATGTAAAACAAACATATTACATGATGGTAAATCCAAAAACACCACAACTACAGATTATGAAACCACAAAAAATTTGCGCGGGACTAATGTTGCCAACGTAAAAACATAGAAACTGCTATCTAACATTTAATATTACAGCGTCATGGCCCCATGTTCAGTATTTGAATCAGTATTTTTTGTAATGGTATCACTCAATTGCCAGGGCTCCTACCAGGGAGCAACTTGACAAATGTAAATTATCTCTCATAGCGAGGTTGAGGACCGACTGATATTTGGGGCTTATGTAAAAAAGATGAGTGAAGATAGTAGGAAGAATGTTGCAAAAAAGCATTTAAAATGGAAAATGCATTGAGAAAAGCATTTAAAATGCAAAATGCAAAATGGTTTTTCCATTTGAAATATCTATAGCACATCTCTGAAATTAACCCACTTCCCGACACCCGATCGACCTGAAACTCAGTTGCGTTGTCGATGACAAAGAATTCTATCAAATTTTGGTGGCAATCACGCATACATTACAACAGTTAATATACGAAATAAATGTCGGTCCTATCCATTTGAGATTCGGCGTTGTTGTTAGCGCGGTTGACTACAGTTCCTGAGGAGGCACGTTCAAACCTCAGTCACACCAAATTTTTAAAGTTTTAAAAGACATTTTAAAAATTCACAGCAGTTTAAGGCCCCGTAGTAAGCGTTAAAATATGGTTTTAAAGGGAGATATGTAAATTAGAATGTTAGAGGGAGCGTGCTAATATTAAAAAACGATAATAATTAAGCGAAAATTGTGAAAATATTTAATAAAACACGACTCATTTGAAAAGAGCAAAAACGTCTCTTCAAATGCTTTAGTTGCATTTAAAGATACACTGTGAATTTTTTCATGCCTATAACATATTAAATAACAGAACAAAACGTGTTTTTTATAATTTTCTGAGCTTACTTTGCGATTTTTTTCTACCGAGGGAATTTCAAATAATGAAAGTCTCGGCATGAGAAATATAATATATATTATGTAGCGAGTGTAAATTTATTAGAAAATAGAAATGAAAATTGATGGAAAAAATATTCATATTTGTATAACGATACCTTAAATAGATCTACGATTGAATCATAATAATAGATTTAATACCTTTACTTGAATTATGCAGCTCAAGTGGAGGAAAATATGTTTTCAGACGTGACTATATCTGAAAACATATTTTTACAAATTGCAAATATCATACATGAAAAATCAATTATGGAGCTGTGCGCCTACCTAGAATGATTCCGCAATAGCGCTAACACCAGCGCTCGGCGGGTTGCCGTCTCCATGGAGATGGCACACTCCAAGCGCCTGAGCAAATAGCGATAATACTGCCAGACAGGGGTTAGCAACATTGCACATTATATTCAATTCAATACCTTTTATTATTTTCAGTCTTACTATCAATATATATTGTAAAAGTGTATAATACGTGCCGCTAAAACTCAGAAACGAGTCCCGGTACGATTAATATAGTTATAGGGTGTGGTAGCACTCTATCTCCAATCCATGAAGAAGGTTCCCGTTTTATTTATTTATTTTAATATCAACGGTATAAAATATACCATATACAATAAATTATAAGCCGTGACATCAGATAATATACAGTTAACAGAAACTCTAGATGGATATAAAAAGTTAGAGATACAAGTACATGCAAAACTTATAGGTAGACTAGGTTACATTAGTATTGATTGAAATATATATATATATATATATATATAAATTTTTTTTATTATTACAAGATAATACATTTATTACAAAATGATAACAAAGTAATAATGTATTATTCCCAGTGAGTTTATAAAACTCATTTCGGGAAAGACAACATTAGATTAAGGACAAGACAAATAAATAAAATACATTAAAATAAATAAACGCAGATGTTATTATGGAGTTCCAGAGAAAGATTGTGATGGTCATTAATGAAACTGCTGAGGAAATAGCTTTTAAGAGCTTTTGCCAATGTTTTTTTGTTCGTTGCCGGAAGTTTTAAATTACTAGGATTACCTAACGCATTAGCGTTATATTGTTTATGTGCAGTGTTTATTGTTTATGATAGTATAGATACATGATATAATATATTACAATAGCTAAAATGTATGCATTTATTTTCAGGTTTTGGTTGAAAGTAGGTAAGTGCCAATCAAGCTGTTGATTCACCGTATATTGAGTATTATTATTGACCCAAGTTTCCTCAGTTGCCACAGGCAGTTCATTTTATATACATATTTATTTGACTTTTTACGTAAGTATGAGTAGACTTACATTTTATTGGTCGTGATTTAAAAGATATGATATTAAAGCCTTTTTGTACCTAGCTTCTGTGCAATTAAACAGATCCGCTACATCTGCGTACCTATTACTAGCTTCATGTAATCTAGGTACAAGCGAGTTTTTGAAATGTTCAGTCTTAGAATTGTTACAATTAAACAGGGTTTTAGAACGAGTAGCTCTTGTGGGTACATGATATTCACCTGAAGGGCGTGATTTTGAAGATATAAGGGCTGGAAGTTCAGCCCTCTAGAAATATCTAACAGTCCAGAACATTCGAAAGTTTTCGACAACATTCCACAACATTCCAAACCATCTACGAACATTTTGGAATGTTGTGGAATGTTCAGGAACATCCCGGAACATCCCAGATCATAATGAACTAAAAACAGGATTACAGTAAATTTTTAGTAAATTTGTAATCGTGTCAATACTGTGGTCTCGGTAAATAGTATAAAACAAGGTCAATTTCCGCGTCTTTCTGTGAGTTTTGTTCTCAACAAAAACTAGGTTAAATTGAATATATATCTAACTATTTAACCTAGTTTTTGTTTCATTTTTTTCATAACTTTATAGCACTTTTTATAGGTGGGTTGAATTGTCATTTTGAAGAGTTATCCGGTCCCATTAAAAAGATTAGCCAACATAACCTAAAAGTTACATGAATGGTGTGCAATCTATTTATAACATAATTTTATCATGACGCCGTATTTTATTTATATCTTTGTTTATTTTTGGGTTATTATGTGGTGTTTATTTTCCTCCTTCTTTAGCCAACGCTTAGAATAGCGTTACAGTGTCCATTATCAGGGCAAATGTGTAGATTGTAATGGAGTGTGTGATACCGTATCAAAGGAGGCCCCGAAGAAAATAGTTTGTTTTCAGAGCCTACGTCATCTTTGGGGATGCTGTGTGAAGGGCCTTTTTGAGGAGAGGAAGGAGAAAACATTGATCTCTTTAAGAGTCTCTTTGTAGAAGACATTTTTAACATTTTTTAGGTTTTTGGTTTTTGGCTTTACTCACAGCATTTTTTTAAACATTTTCTCCATACAATGAGCCCCGAGGACAATAATTTCCCTCACAGCCTACGTCATCTTTGGGGTTGCTGTGTGGAGGGTCTTTTTGAGGAAAGGAATGCGGAGGAGGTAGGAGGGAGGAAACACAAGCCAGCACAAATGATTCCACAGCCGAGCTGTTGAAATCAAGAACGAGTCGTAGAAACAACCCGTTCTCATGTGACTATATACGAACAAACGCTGGGCGCACGTTTGGTGTGTTTCCCGACTGTCTACCGGTGCCGAAGAAATGAATGACACTAGTTTTTCAGAGCATCTTCTCTCGAAATACTGGTAGAACAAAGACAACTTACTATTTAGGTACATGACAATGTTTAGCGAGATAAGTGCAAAAAATATTACTGTATTTTACAGGAATGAAAAATGTATGAGTACTAGCCAGCCTTGTTCAGACGTGGGGGCGGGGGTCACATCCTCTGCGAAGAGGCAAACTATTCAAGAAGAAAATGGTCAAATAAAATTCCCGTTAAATTAAACATTTGCAAAATAAATACATGGACCTGATTCGCGGTAAATTGTACCATAAATCTCTTATGTAGTTCCTACTTAGACTTGGACACTCTTAAGAAGCGTCCATCTTGCCCTATTCCAATCTGTAGCAAATTATGGTACTGTGGAATGGGTTGGCTGTGCGGAATCTATTATAAATCCAGTTATTTGAATACAAAACTAATTTTGAGAATTATATCTGAATGCCATCCTGCCCACCCCTAAAACGAACTATTTGATAAAATTAGGGTCTTAGATATTCTCCAGTTATTTACTAAGACAAGCTTATGCTACATACGGAAAAATAACCTGCTAATGTCTCCACAACATCAAGCACATACCCGGTTTTCATCAAACCTGGGATGCGTGCTCCCTAAAACTAACGTGCTGGTGTCTCCACAACATCAAGCACACACCCGCTTTTCATCAAACCTGGGATGCGTGCTCCCTAAAACTAACGTGCTGGTGTCTCCACAACATCAAGCACACACCCGCTTTTCATCAAACCTGGGATGCGTGCTCCCTAAAACTAACGTGCTGGTGTCTCCACAACATCAAGCACACACCCGCTTTTCATCAAACCTGGGATGCGTGCTCCCTAAAACTAACGTGCTGGTGTCTCCACAACATCAAGCACACACCCGCTTTTCATCAAACCTGGGATGCGTGCTCCCTAAAACTAACGTGCTGGTGTCTCCACAACATCAAGCACACACCCGCTTTTCATCAAACCTGGGATGCGTGCTCCCTAAAACTAACGTGCTGGTGTCTCCACAACATCAAGCACACACCCGCTTTTCATCAAACCTGGGATGCGTGCTCCCTAAAACTAACGTGCTGGTGTCTCCACAACATCAAGCACACACCCGCTTTTCATCAAACCTGGGATGCGTGCTCCCTAAAACTAACCTGCTGGTGTCTCCACAACTTCAAGCACACCCGCTTTTCATCAAACCTGGGATGCGTGCTCCCTAAAAATAGCCTGCTGGTGTCTCCACAACATCAAGCACACACCCGCTTTTCATCAAACCTGGGATGCGTGCTCCCTAAAACTAACCTGCTGGTGTCTCCACAACATCAAGCACACACCCGCTTTTCATCAAACCTGGGATGCGTGCTCCCTAAAAATAGCCTGTTGGTGTCTCCACAACATCAAGCACACACCCGCTTTTCATCAAACCTGGGATGCGTGCTCCCTAAAACTAACCTGCTGGTGTCTCCACAAGATCAAGCATACACCCACTTTTCATCAAACCTGGGATGCGTGCTCCCTAAAACTACCGGGCTGGTGTCTCCACAACATCAAGCACACACCCGCTTTTCATCAAAGCTAGGATGCGTGGCCCCTAAAACTAGAACCACATTCGCTCAACGACAATCCTGGTTCATCGCTCCTAAAATATACAATTCATTGAACACGGATATAAAGTCAATGAATTCTATATCCCTTTTTACTATCCGTGTTCAACATTGGCTATTTGAAAGGTAGGCATAACATACATGAGTTACTAACACTCTTATAAAAAAGTTTTAACTGTCATTTATTTTTTTATATCGCTAAATTCAAATGTGACAATGTGACCGTAAATAGGTACATTTCTAGATAAGTACGTACTACGATTAACCTGTGTTAATGAAAAAAAAAGCATAAAATAATTTGGTATAATTTTGCATGTATTTTATTATAGCTGTTAATATTTTTATTTCTATTTTCTTTAAAATATCTTTTTATCGATCAATTTAATCATTATTTTTATTTCTAATACGGTTTCTAAAATAATATCAATTTTGTTTTGTTTACCATAACATGTCCTTTTGCCTTATGTTTTATAGTGTTCTACTAAATATTATTTTGTTATTCTTGCATAAATCATGTACGACTACCATAATACGGGCATGAGGCTAATATGGTAGTTGAGAAAAACACCAAAATTTTAATCTTTTAAAATATATCAATACATTCAGTAATTTATAAAAAATCAATGTCTTGTGATCAGGCTATATAAAATCATGCCTACTTTCTCCACATCCTAAGTTGACATATTATTCATGTTGAAATCAAATTAACAAAACTTGTCGGTCCGGTTTCCGACCTACCCAAAATAATGTTTGAATATTAGCAAGTCAAGGTGCTTTTTATTATTTCAAAGTGCCAAATAGTCCATAGGTCGAATATATGTTATTTCTCTGTCATTCTACACACCATCGTATAGGTTTGTCTCACTTCTGCAATTCAGGTATCTGATAAAAAGAAATTCTTCTCAACCGACTGGAAGATGAAATATATAGTGTTGCCACTGTTGAAATCAATTCTATTATGGCGAAATTGGTAAAAGCCGCATTACATGATCATAAAAAAATTATTTGGCAAATAGATGGTGTAACGTGCAACTTTTGACAACAACAAAAATAAATCTATTTTAAAACGTGATATTTTTAAATGCCATGGCGATTGGTATTGTTAAAACGCGATTGTTGATTTGAACTGTTATTAACAAAGATTTGCATTATTTCAAATTACGAATATTTAAAAATCAAATTTGAATATCACATTAATAAATTTTATTACCGTATTTAGATTCTCGGTTAAAACTTTTTTTTACCAACTTAAGCTTTATCACAGTAGAATAAATTAATTTCTTTATTTTTATCGAGATTTAGTTAAATAAAAGCATGCGTTTATAGTTTAAGTGGTAATAACTATTATTTTAATCAGGTTACTTACATTATTGTATTACAAAAACATGATATCAAAAATGTACATTTTCAATAAATGCGAAGAGTGTTTTTCTGACACGTCATAAGTAAGTTTATTTATATGTTGTTTATATAATTATGTTGAATTTATTTTGATGTATTCTAATCTTTTGTTCTGTTCTGTTAATTGTGTATTTATTATTGGTTCTATTTTAGGTAAAATATTTCAAAAAAAATTAAAAACCACTAACTGTGGATTTCCCGAAGGGCACGAAAAGTAATAAATAAACATATAACATTATTATTTTGATGGGTAAACTTTGAAAAAAGAATTGTTTTCGCCATAACTGTCAGTTCAAAATAATATTGTTATCAACTAGCAACATGGCAACTAGCAACACTGTATTTATGTAAACGTCAGACTTTAGACAGATCGGTGATTTGAGATTACCAAAAATTATTCAATTGTTCCATAATTCATTGCTTTTCTCGTCTCCTTCGCTATCGCCCGAGACGGGATAAATTAGTGTGCGGTCAAGACCACCTCAAGGTTAAATTAATTAAAAGCCAAAACTATCATAATGTCTTTACGCTTTTTGGTTAGGAGTGCAGTTCGATGTTATAGTTCTTCGGTCTCTAAAACCCAGAGTAATTTATGTAACATCGCAAAGTTAAACAAAAATACTGTGTTTAGAAATGTGCACGATACCAAGCCAGTGCTGAAAAAATCCGAGTGAGTATTTTGCCATTTTTCATATTCAAAGCGCAAGAGAAAAGTTGAGGAATTTATACTTTTTTCATCGGAATGTGAATGTAATTTCGTGTTAATTGAAGCGTAATTTCAGCTATTTGTGTAATCATGCCTGTTGATGTGTGGAATTGAATTGTTTTCATGAATGCCCTGAATATGAATCATGTTTTAAATAAGCCTTACAAATAAATTCTTGTAACGTCACTTGAGACGATTCATAATTCGAATGGCAGTACTGCAGTATTTCTGTGCCTTTATTGAATACGCCGTGACATCCCGAAAAGTGCGGTGTATACAATGAAGTATTGCTGTGCCTTCATTGTATACACCGTGACATCCCGCACTTTTCAGCCAGGAGCAAATGTCAACATTTTGACTGCTTATATCTTCGGTACTGTTACGTATTTTCTAAAAAATTTAAAAGATCTGTCTTTAACATGCTCTAATTAATATGAGACAATTTCATTGTAGTAGAACAACATTATGGGGATTTCAAAATTTCAGCAATATTCTTCATTTCGGTAATTTTCTTGGGAATATTCCCCGAAATAAGATTTCCCAGGAATCACTAGCTATGGCTAGCCCCATATAAGAATGTTACATAGGTGATCCATGAAGTTTCACGAAACCACATACACTGTGTCAAAATAGACTTGTTATGAGATACATAGCATTGGAATGGCCGGCGTTGTATAGGTTTAATCTATGTAATTCAACTTCGTTATTTATTGACCTGTGTCTTTCATGGTTTCAGAGTCACGGTGACCTTCATCCGAGCCAGCGGAGAGCGGATCCCGGTGAAGGCCAAGGTGGGGGACTCCCTGCTGGACGTGGTGGTGGACTCGGAGGTGGACCTGGAGGGCTACGGGGCCTGCGAGGGCACCCTCACCTGCTCCACCTGCCACGTCATCCTCAAACAGGAAGACTATGACAGGTGACAAACGTTTCATCAGTCCTCAGTTCTTCCCATTCTGCTCCAATCCTTTTCCACACAGTCTATCCACCGCTTCCTCGGACTGCCTCTGGGACACTTCCACTGATGCGCCCACTTGGTAATAATTTTCGACATCTGGCATTTCTTCAACATATACAGCCCATCGCATTCTTTAGGACTTACAGAATTTTACAATGGTCTTTTTAACCTTTCCTTATCTGTGGTGTGTATTTACTACACATTGCTTCTAATAACTCTATAAATATAATAAATTCTGGGTTCAGATTTTAGGTATTCCTCCGTTATACATTTATGCACTGAATTAAAAAATAATATATTACATAGTTTTCAAATTCAATTAAAAATCAGAGTTTTTTGTTAAAAATCGGGAACAAATACACCAATACAATCAACCGTGTGATACTAATACCCGAAGATTGTGCGAGGAAATGACACGCTATTGATGTCCCGCTTTAATTCGCTATGCGGGAACATGAGACATCCACACTTCTGCAGTTGTAGTTTTTGATTTAGACCATCGATACCTACGACCGCACAGCTGTGTTTGTGCCAGCCGCTAGCCAGTTGGCCGCGAACCGTCGTTAGATGTGGACCCCTCGCACGTTTCTTTAGCATCTGCCGATGGTTTTTTCATGTTTTCAGCAATTAAATTACAATTATTATCACTTTTGATATAAAATATAATAAACATAATCGATTAGCTATGAATATTTCTATTTTTCCGAAATTAAATCGCTTATTTTGAGATGTGTATTGACTACACAGCACCGGAACGCGTGTATTCTTTTAGCACAGTAAGGGAAAGGTTAAATAAAGTCACTGTTTTAACAGGTCAATCCCTTTTATTATCCTATCAATTCCTTTATATAATAATGCTAGCTGTTCCCCGCCGTACATAGCTTTGGCTCAGTCTGTCTATACAGATATGAGAATCAATAGCGCATGTTGCTTTTAAGTCCAACAGATAGTGCTGTTTTTAAAAAAAAAGCATGTTTTTACCTGTCACAGGTGACATCTGTATAATATAGGTATATAAAAACACACACATATTCAAATGCAACGTTGTATCAAAATTTCAAAGCAATCTGTGAAGAACTTTCGGAGATTTATGATTTTGAACAAATGAATTTTAACATTTTTATTTATATAGATAGATAACAGTAGGATGCAAGGTTCGTAGAAAATATATACTTAACAAGGACACTCATACTGGCACTTTTCATAAAATAAACGCATCAGATCGCTAGTAAACTCGTGACTTAGCACAAAGTGCAGTTGAAATTCGAAATGAACAATCTCTTTCACTTTTCACTACATAACATTATTTTTTAGTAAATCTAAGTTAATTTCCTTGCACTTATGTTTGTACATACGAGTCTAATTAAGATAGATAAAACATGTGGTATTTAGCAGTGAAAGGTAGTAAAAGTCGAGAACGCCCGAGATAGACATGGCGCGATCGCAGTGGCAGTATTATTGAACTTGTATGAAGTTTCAAAATTTCAAATTTTTGTACGGTGATTTTATTTTTATTTTGCAGAGGCTGTGCCAAATGTGCAAAATTTTACTTCATGATTACTGTCCCACTAAATTATTATATAGATATATGAATCCTATAATTTCTATACCCGCTATATCCGATTTTTTGACAAAATGATCTGAGTATGACATCTTGTTCACATTTTTGCGAGCAACAAGAGGAGCCTAAAATTGAGTTTCAAAACCCTCCTTATCATGACCAAAAACCATGTTAAAACTGCGAGTGAGAAACCAAATCCGCTATATCATACAGAAAGTCACTATCAAAACCCGCTATATCGGATTCAACGAATCACAAGCAGTTATTTTGCCAAAATACAATATGGCCGCCGCTCTGACGCCACGCTCGTATGTCAAAATGATCTACGCGTGAGTTTCTAAACCCGCCATGTCGCCTCAGTTGACTTTCAAAATCACGAAGTGAGTATCAAAATCCGCTATATCCATTTTATTTATCGAAATTACTTAATTATTGCTAGACATATATAGAAAAATAAATGCTTTTCGAAATTTTATTACTCCAATTCATTATATAAAAAATTTTAATGCATTTACTTATGTACGCTAGAGATGTGACAGTTTTTTGCGGTTTTCTCCAAATCAATGAAAGTTGATATAGCGGGTATAGAAATTACACGACTCATATCACATGTTTGTAAAAGCTGTATGGCCGTATTGTAGCAAATATATTACCAATATTAATTACTTCCTTAAAAGCAACTCGAGGTTACACGTGGGTAGAATAAATGCTTGCACCAGTAATAAAAACTCTTATAACAAAAATAACATTTATTATATAAAAATGTGGTTACTAAACACATAGCTCTAGGAAGTTAATAAATGAAGCAAGAGACTCATTATAAAAGGTTTAAATTTCAAGGCGTGTCGAGATAGATATTCTCGATAGTTAAAAAAAATGCAAGTCATGACAGTTGAAATTACGAAAGAATAAATAATGCTATAAAGAATTAAATGGGCGCCAGCTCAGAATTAGATAATTCTGAACAAATTTATATATTATCAGAGTAATCCCTAAGAAACTAAAGTATAAAATATCAATCTCAATTTAGAGGGCCTCTTACGTATATTCAAAGTCCGCCAAGGTCGGCAAGTCTTTCACAACGTTCCTTGTCACACGAGTCTCGAGCCACAACTGACGGAACAAATTCCAAATGCTGCGCAGCGCCCTTCAGACTAGTTCCCAAAACAAGACGGCAACTTGAGAATGCTGTCTGTCGATGCGGTAGGTACCCAACAAGCGAGACTGCTCCATTATAATAAAATTAAAAAATGATCATTAATATAATGTTTTGTTGTATATTCCAGATTACCCGAGAAGCCGGTGGATGAAGAATTGGACATGCTGGACCTGGCCCACGGGCTGACAGAAACCTCCCGCCTCGGCTGCCAGATCACCCTGACCGAGGAGCTGGATGGGCTGGAGGTGCACGTCCCGGCATCCATCAACGACGCCCGGCAATGAACATTGTTAGACGATAAATCAATTACATATATAGATAAGGAATATCACAGTTTCATCGTGAAACAGAACGGTGATGAAAAAGAATATTGAAGAAACAAACAACACACCTAACCTCACTGAAACTAATACTAATACCGCACAAGAGACCCAACTGTCTGGAACCAGAGGGGATATGACATTCACATTTGGCGGGGAGGGGAAGGAGATTAGTAGGAGGAAGGTTGGGAAGTATAAGCCAGTGGAACTATGTCATAACCATTTGGGGTATTTTGTGAGGCTGAAGATAGTTAGGAGGGGGA
Source organism: Hesperophylax consimilis (assembly GCF_061612785.1). Classification (NCBI taxonomy): domain Eukaryota; kingdom Metazoa; phylum Arthropoda; class Insecta; order Trichoptera; family Limnephilidae; genus Hesperophylax; species Hesperophylax consimilis. Next base: position 4,686,748 of record NC_142863.1, on the reverse strand, counting down.
AGTGAAAGGGAAGAGGATGTGGGGAAGTACCTGGCTATTCAAATGTGGTCATCAAATACGGCTAAAGCCATTTCAAGCAATAATCTTTTCTGAATGGCAGTCTTTCACTGGGGCGATACTGAGAGTATCTTCCAACTTAACCTTTCCTATTACTTTTTTCATTTTCTACTTTGTCACTGTTCCGTTTTATCCGTTTACCAAAAATCACAAATTTGTCATTCTTTTATACAGCTCGACATAGTTAACTTTGCACGCAGCCAAAAGGGAAACTAAAGATGCCGTGTTCTTTGTTATTCACCTGTCGACATATTTTCTGTTGTGAATGGTTCTTGTAAATAAATACACCTTCACAACAAAACACTTATTTCTTTATGTAGACTTCAAAATTTTATAATTAGGAACTAGTGGGTAGGACAGCCTGAAGGCCAACATTCCCTATTGTTCTCAAAATCTCTTGCTAGAAACCGCATTATTGGCTCCCCCCTCTCTTCTGATCATGGGTGCCAAACCTATACACTAGAGACATCTCTTGTAGAACTCTATAAGCTAATACATAGCACTAGAGCCATCTATGCTACGTGTCTCGAACTATCACACTTTCATTTGGGTTTTTCTTGGTTTTTTTAATGAAAGTAAACAATTCGATTTCGCTTTAAAGTCCCTATAATTTCATTATTAATACAGTTCATGCAGGCCAAAACTCGGGGCCCATTCTAGAAAATGGATTTTCTTTAAAACAGCTGTATCTTTGAAAATAATACATATATTTTAATTAAATTTTTACATTGTACTCACCACACCCCAAGTTTGACATTATTGTCTGAAATTAAAGCCTATTTTTGTAATACTACTCCATAAACTGAAGTTAAAGTCAGTGTTGGGCCATTTAGTGACGTTTTATGTGCAAAAAATGTATGTATTTATTACATTACAAAAAATAGTTTTAATTTTCTCATTTCCAGTGCAATAAGTGTAAGCATGTATTACCCGGGTTAAAGTTTCCTTTTTATAAAATATTCTTCCACGCGAAAGTTAAGAAGTTGAAGATGGAGAAGACATGGTTCACATTTTTTCAAATACATATACAGATTATAACAAATTATTATAAAAAAAGTAATTATTAGTCTAAAACACCCATATAAATTGAAAAAAAATCCCTAGAAAAAATAAATGCCGCTTACGGGAATTGAACCTGCAACCTTCTGATTACCGGTCAGCTGCTTTTATTTAATTTAATTATTGCTTATTATAATAATTTGTTATCCTTGAAAACCTTGTCTATAAACATTAGTTTATCATTAAAATAAAATAAAAATTACATTTACATATATGTAGTTGGAAACCTTACAAAGAGATTGATATAAACAAATTTTTATAAAATTATCATGCTGGAAGTATGTTAAGACTATTTGCCCCAAGTTTAAGTTGTGTTGTGAGCTTTGCAGTAAATGAATGTAATTAATTAATGTAATCCATGAAAATTATTTATAATTTTTGATTGGTAACTTTATTTTAAATCCTTTATGTATTTATTCTGATGCTGTGTAATGAATTAATTTTATAGTTTTCATTAGTTAATCTATACTGGAGTTTTAGGACGGGTTGTTTTGGAAAATCTGAACAATTCATCAAATTTCAACGTTCATTTTCAAGTTCTGTGAAAGATTTTTTCAAGATCTGTTTTTATTTTAGTTTTGTCAAGCAACTAGCCTACAATGATATAAAAACAGAACTTGAATAAGTCTTTCACAGAACCCGAAAATGAACGTTGAAATTTGATGAATTGTTCAGATTCTCCGAAACAACCCGTCCTTACAAACATATTCACCGCCACTTATTCAACTGCACCAGCAGAATGGGTTGCAATTTTTGTTGTATATATGAAAAATAAATTAGAAGAGTAATGTTGGATCTATTATTCTTTGAGAACCTGTGGTCAATTTGTAGGACGAAAGTTGAAGTCGATTCAACTTTGGGTCTCTATTCCATAGAAACGCTCGTTGTCAAAGATGAATTTCATAGATCAGGTCATAAAGTAGATATAAAACATAGAATTTAGTGCAATGGTGCTTGTCTAAAATGATTTTGTGGTTATTTGAAGTTTGTCACATTTTTTATAAATCTTACTTAAATTTTATAAAATATCTTGGTTTTATGTTTTTTTTTAAATATATTTCAATGTCAAATAAATCACAATTTTATAAATATAATAAGGGTGATTTCTTGGTGGCTATTACATATTGATTAGTGATTAAGTTTTAAGTAACGATATAATGTATACATTTGCAAGGTGGTCATCTTTTATGTAGAACAAATTAATATACTATTTTTACAAAATGTGTCTTATTATTTCAATAGTTAACATTGATTATTATCTAATTCCTATACCCTCCGCTGGTGGGTCAGGAATGGCCCAATATTAACACATTGTAGTCAGGCGCTTCAAACAATAAACTCTAGCTTATAGCGGGTGTTTTTCGTGATTAGCGCAAAAATATATCGCTTTCTTAAAATTGATACAATTTCTAAACCAAATAATATTTTCAATTGAAATTTTCAAAGAAATCATATATGACATTTGATCATCAAAAATAAATTACAATTGCTTTGATTACATCATAATTTCAACACATTTAAAAGCTGAATATAAAAACCTGATATTAATTCAGTAAATAGCATTCAATATTCAATATTTGAAAATTCCATGTAAAAGATAACATGTTTATTTATATCATATAGTTATATAATAAATAATAACATATATATGCCGTGCCCGCAATTTTACAATCGCTGGATGTGTGAAATCTGATCGCGTAAATATTGAACAGTGTCGCCTAAGGCCGAAGGCGAACACTCAATAACTCATAAGTTTACATAATTGCTTCTTGTCAAAAAAGAGTCTTTCGCGGTTGCCTCGCCTAATTGAAGAGCCCATTCCACTTATGAATGATAGTATTTATTCTTTCAAGGAATCAGTACACTTCATATGTTGATAATCCATCACACACCATAAGTGCATGTATCATTGGCTTGTAAAGACATTTTTGTAGGGATAAAGTCCTGTACAATGATAATATATTCAAATAATAAAATACCAAACAGTAAACAAAACAGTGCGAGCGGTATGAAAAATAGTCCAATACGTGAAATGACTCAAACTAAACTGGAAATTGAGATTGCATAAAAACTGTAGATTTGTGGCGACGCCTTTACAAGCGGCACACTAGCCAATCCGGACAAGACATCTCAAATAATGTCGACAGACTGTCGCCTAGCACCCAGGTAGCAATTACCCTTCAAGGCGTTTTATTTCACGCTGATAACAAACCCGTATAATGCCGTTTCCCGCCAAAAACTAAATTTTTATCTATTATATATATATATATATGAGGTTTATGTATAGGGTGTCCTATTCTACATGATGGTAGAAGTAAAAAAGATAACAATGATCGTTTCATGCCGTGAAAAAGATAAGGATTTTTAATCAACATTTACGACAACATACCACTCAATGACGGAAACTTCAAGGAATACCTACAGTTGGAAGACACTAACACACATTCTGTGAAAACCATCGTGTTCAACCGCTTAAGAAGATACCTTACTATCCGAGGAAACTATTTGGTGAAAAATATTTTTTCACGTTGGGGGTGTACCGGACAGCAGGTGGATGTAATAATAAACAACTTCACCAGTCTCGCGCTTGACAAGCACACAGCGAATTTATCGGGTAAGTGCGTACCTCCACTAAGGATTTTTAGAAGGTATGTCTTTTTGTATGGAAAAAAAAGGCGGAATTTCGGAAAAAGTTATATTTCTTTTTTGCTCCTACCATCATGTAGAATCACCTCCCGAAGTTACTGCACTTTGACCCCGGACACCCTGTATATTTATGTATAAACCTTCACGAAGACATACTTTAAATGATAGTGAAATCCTATCAAAATCTGTTTAGTAGTTTAGAAGAACTATGCGCACAAACAGACAGACGCGAATAGCGGCTATTTTATACTAAGGTATTTAGAGAAGATTTGCCAATTTTATTATTATCAGGCAAGCTTCATGTGTGTTTCTACATAATTTAACCACTCGAATAATGGCTACCCACATTTAGGTATCATCGCCCTAGGCCTTGAGTGTTGGCTTCCTAAATTTAGGTAGACAATTTTTTCAAATGTATTTAATTTTTTTTTTAAGCCTGCAAATATGGGTGACCGGATAAATCATCACATCTTTAAAAAGTTATATAAAGTCATGGAAAGTGATGAAACAAAAACTTTATTAACTGGGTTAAGTATGTTAGGTTAGGTTAAAATTTTTTTGGTAATTATTCGGAATCGCTGGACAAGGGTTATATGAAATATTTTTAAATAAAACCTTCTGATTTACCTTAATTACTGTAAAAGGAACCTGACTGCATTTGGGATATTTTTAATTTTAGCATTTTAAGTTTTAATTACGTAAATCGAAAATTCACTTTCGTTGTATGGGATGACAGCTGGAATCATAAATATACCACTCTCTAGATCGATATCTTCGGGCTTTTTGTATGTAACGGAATTATACAGTACTTAACCACAGATATACAAGCAGCATACAAGCAGTACCTACCATGCGGAGCAGAGCAGTAGACAAGGTAGAGGAAACTCAAGGCCATTTAAAAAAAGATGGGACCATAGACAACATAATTGCTCTCAGCCTACTCTATTCATTCACTAGCCCAAAAAAACTATTATAAAAATAAAAATGTCCCTGAAGCGGAAAAATGTCGAAATGTTTTCCAAGGGCAAGGTTCATCTGACTAAAAAAATAAACTTTTACAGTGCATTTCCTTAAGATGAAACTTGTTAATCTGAGAAGAAGAAACCCAAAATGACAAGAAATTTGCAAAAACACTGAAGAAAATTTCCAAAACATGATTGTCCGACAGTACGACGAAGAATTCCGACATTTTTCTGCCTATTTTGAACTCATGGTCACATATGTTTAAAAATCTTTAATTTCACCAAAACAATAAGATAATACAGGATAACACTAATCAATAACATGAATAAGTTGGTCGATATAATAAATAACATTTATACGTTGTGGAGGAAGACATATGCCAAGTATGAAGCATTGCTAAAAAAACCGAACGAATAACCTAAAAACTGTCAATTCCCTTGAACTTACGTAGGTAGGTTGAATATATGTTTGTAACTTGCTAACACTATACTGGCTCATATTGTATTTTTATCACGAACAACTTTAACACGCAATATTTTCGACGGAAATGATAGTATTTCGGCAGCAAATGACAACCCGCGTGTATAAATAAACCACACTCATTTTGTTTGAATGATTTGAAACTGTCAAACGGCAAAATTCCGTCATCTCTTTCTGTTACACGAGTCATTATGGTAGAGAGCGAGAGATCAAAACAATTCTTCTCTTTCTCACCAATGAGATCTGAGCTTTTAGCCATATTATTCGTTTTCTATAAGAATTTTGAGGTGGGCGTGGCGGTTTCAAATGAGTTTCAAGGCCAAAGCTTAGTTAAATGCCCCTGGTTTCTGTCATAAATAAACCAATCACAATCAATGGTTTCTGTTGATAAAATTTACTTTTGTTGGTATTCTTGATACGAATGGCTATATTTTTTACCACGTGCAAATAGTAGGTAGGTACTATTTTAGCCAAACTCGCCAAACTAGCCAAAAATAAAATAAAGATATTTAGGTATGTTTTATAAAATAGAAAAATTAAAAAGGTGAGGTTATTATAGGTTAGGTTGGATTATTTTAGGTTAAAGCCCAGCTACACTACTCGCGAAGTTGATCGAAGTTGACCGAATACGATAGTGTGGGCACGAACTTCACTTCGCTTCGGGCAACTTCGCTTCGCTTCGCCCGACTTCCGATTGTTGTCGGTAAATGCGCCCGAGTCAAAGGACTCGAAGCGTTACTCGCGAAGTTGCACGAGTGTGTGGGCACGCACTTCGAACTTCGGCTAACTTCGTCGAGGACTTCGTCGAAGCGTCGAAGCGAGTAGTGTAGCTGACACTTTAGGTTGGTTTATTATTAGGATTTAGGTTAGGTTGTAGCAGTCTCGCCCGTTTAAGTACCTACCTTACCGACAGTCAGCATTCTCAAGTTGCCGTCTTGTTTTGCGAACTACTCTGAAAGGCGCTGCGCTGCATTGAATTGTTGGTTCGGTCAGTTGTGGTTCGAAACTCGTGTGACAAGGAACGGTGAAAGGCTTACCGACCTTGGCGGACCCTGAATTTACGTAAGAGGCCCTTTTATTTGAGATTGACATATTTTTAGTTTATTAGGGATTACAATGATAATTTATAAATTTGTTCAGAATTATCTAATTCTGAGCTGGCGCCCATTTATTCTTATAGCATCATTTATTCTTTGTAAAATCTTCAACTGACATGACTTGCATTTTTTAACTATCGAGCATTTCTGTCTCGACACGCTTTGAGATATAACCTTTATATTGAGTCTCTTGTTTCTTTTATTATTTCCTAGAGCTATGTGTTTAGAAACCGCATTTTATAAAAATAAATCTTATATTTGTTAAAAGAGTTTTATTACTGGTGCAAGCATTTAATCTACCCACATATATCTTGAGTTCCTTTTGAGAAGTATTCAATACAGGTAAGATGAAATGTTACAATTGGCGCCCAACGTGGGGCCCGAACCCACGACCCTGAGATTAAGAGTCTCATGCTCTACCGACTGAGCTAGCCGGGCATATATATTTGTTGAAAAAAAAAAAATTGTTACATTTCATCTTACCTGTATTGAATACTTCTCAAAAGGAACTCAAGATATATGTGGGTAGATTAAATGCTTGCACCAGTAATAAAACTCTTATAACAAATATAAGATTTATTTTTATAAAATGCGGTTTCTAAACACATAGCTCTAAGAAATAATAAAAGAAACAAGAGACTCAATATAAAGGTTATATCTCAAAGCGTGTCGAGACAGAAATGCTCGATAATTAAAAAATGCAAGTCATGTCAGTTGAAGATTTTACAAAGAATAAATGATGCTATAAGAATAAATGGGCGCCAGCTCAGAATTAGATAATTCTGAACAAATTTATAAATTATCAGTGTAATCCCTAATAAACTAAAAATATGTCAATCTCAAATAAAAGGGCCTCTTACGTAAATTCAGGGTCCGCCAAGGTCGGTAAGCCTTTCACCGTTCCTTGTCACACGAGTTTCGAACCACAACTGACCGAACCAACAATTCCATGCAGCGCAGCGCCTTTCAGATTAGTTCGCAAAACAAGACGGCAACTTGAGAATGCTGACTGTCGGTAAGGTAGGCACTTAAACGGGCGAGACTGCTACAAGGTTAGGATAGATTGGATATTATAGGTTAGGTTGGATTATTATAGGTTAGGTAGGATTATTATTAGGATATAGGTTAGGTTAGGTTGGATTATTATAGGTTAGATTAGGTTGGATTATTGTATGTAAGGTTCGATTATTATAGGTTAGGTTGGATTATTATTAGGATATAGGTTAGGTTGGATTATTATTAGGATATAGGTTAGGTTAGGTAAGGTTGGATTATTATAGGTTAGGTTAGGTTGGATTATTATGGGTTAGGTTAGGATATAGGTTAGATTAAGATTTAGGTTAGGTTAGTTTAGGTTTGATTATTATAGGTTAGGTTACTATAGCTTAGGTTAACTAAAACCATAATTATAATAATACCTAAATATAAATGATTTAAGTTTTTTAAGTAACATAAAAATATTTCGAAAAGAGTTTGGCCAAAACAGTACCTAACTAGAATTTGCATTCTGAAATGATTCAAATTCTAGCTACTCGTATCAGGAATACCAACCAGAGAAAATGTCAACAGAAATAATTCCAGCTGTCATCCCATACAACGAAAGTGAATTTTCGATTTACGTAATTAAAAATTAAAATTAACAATATCCCAAATGCAGTCAGATTCCTTTTATAGTAATTAAGGTAAATCAGAAGGTTTTATTTAAAAATATTTCATATAATCCCTGTCCAGCGACTCCGAATATTTACCTTTTTTTTAAACCTGCAAATATGGGTGACCGGATAAATCATCACAATGATAATTCATCACATTTTTAAAAAGTTATATAAAGTCATGGAAAGTGATGAAACAAAAACTTTATTAACTGGGTTAAGTATGTTAGGTTAGGTTAATTTTTTTTTCATCGTTTCTAATGACTTAAAAGTGTGTTGAATTGTCACTGTGTTGAGTTATCATGGAACCGCAAATATGATATAAACGATGAAATATAGGTCGATTCATTGGCTTTAAACCACATTAAGCAGTTTATATGTTTCCATATAAATATTCGGAGGTATGATTTTTTCAATGAGTGCTGCCCAATCCAAAACTGAATGCCCACAAATCTTCATCGTTCGAGGCATTTATTTTGTAAGAAGCTCTAATATAGTTGATTTATGGCTCTAATATGCCCATCATAAATATACCACTCTCTAGATCGATATCTTCGGGCTTTTTGTATGTAACGGAATTATACAGTACTTAACCACAGATATACAAGAGTACCTACCGTGCGGAGCAGAGCAGTAGACAAGGTAGAGGAAACTCAAGGGCATTTAAAAAAGATGCGACCATAGACAACATAATTGCTCTCAGCCTACTCCATTCATTCACTAGCCAAAAAATATTTTATGGTAGAGAGTAGTGATGGGAATGATCGAAATATTTATATAATCGATTTTTTTTAACCGAAACATCAAAAGAATCGAATGATCCATTCGAATGAATCGCTCGGAGTGCGGGAGCAATAGCTAACCCAAAAAAACTATTATAAAAATGTCCTTGAAGCAGAAAAGTGTCGGAATGTTTTCCGAGGGCAAGGTTCATCTGACTAAGAAAATGAACTTTTACAGTTTATTTCCTTAAGATGAAACTTGTTAATCTGAGAAGAAGAAACCCAAAATTACATAAAAATTCCAAAACATGATTTTCCGACAGTACGACGATGAATTCCGACATTTTTCTGCCTATTTTGAACTCATTGTTACATATGTTTCCAAACTTTAATTTCACCAAAACAATAAGACAATACAGGATAACACTAATCAATAACATGAATAAGTTGGTCGATATAATAAATAACATTTATACGTTGCGGAGGAAGACATATGCCAAGTATGTTACGTAATAACCTAAAAACTGTCAATTCACTTTAAACTTGAACTTACGTAGGTAGGTTGAATATATGTTTGTAACTCGCTAACACTATACCGGCTTATATTGTATTTTTATCACGAACAACTTTAACACGCAATATTTTCGACGCGAAATGACAACCCGCGTGTATAAATAAACCACTCTCATTTTGTTGGAATGATTTGAAAACTGTCAAACGGCAAAATTCCGTCATCTCTTTCTGTTACACGAGTCATTATGGTAGAGAGCGAGAGATCAAACCAATCCTTCTGCTCTAACCAATGAGATCTGAGCATAAATATACCACTCTCTAGATCAAGGCTGCCCAACCTTTTTAACAGTTGGGCGAAATTGAGGATTTTGAATCACTGGCGGGCCACTAAATACCTGACGGTTCCTATTTCCATGGGGGTTGTTAGAGAATTTCTATAAAACATATTTCCCCACAAAAAAAATTCAAAATGAGTGCTCCCCACAAAATATTTGAAATCCATGGGGGGGGGGGGTTGTTACGGAACTTCGCTGAGAAAAAATTCCGCGCACCCAAAAACTACAAGATTCCATTTCGGACGCAAAAAATATTATATCAAAAACCGGTGTATTTTTTTTTAAAAAGTAAGTTCAACAAGTTAGATTTTTTCGTCACTGATTCTCGTTCTGAGTAGCCTAAATAGCGATAAATCGCCTTCGTTGGCAACACTGGTGACCGCGCGCAAGCTGCATTGTTTGTTTTACCGCGGGCCCGCGACACCTTTTCAAATTGGCGGATTGGCGGGTTTTTTGAAAATGGTTCACGCGGGCCACTTATAATTCGTTCGCGGGCCACATTGTGGCCCGCGGGCCTGGGGTTGGGCAGCCTTGCTCTAGATCGATATCTTCGGGCTTTTTGTATCTAACGGAATTATACAGTACTTAACCACAGATTTACAAGCAGTACCTACCGTGCGGAGCAGAGCAGTAGACAAGGTAGAAAAAACTCAAGGTCATCTAAAAATAAGATGCAACCATAGACAATATAATTGCTCTCGGCCTACTCCATTCATTCACTAGCCAAAAAAATATTTTAAAAATAAAAATGTCCTTGAGCAGAAAAGTGTCGAAATGCTTTCCAAGGGCAAGGTTCATCTGACTAAGAAAATAAACTTTTACAGTGCATTTCCTGAGAAGAAGAAACCCAAAATGACAAGAAATTTGCAAAATCACTGAAGAAAATTTCCAAAACATGATTGTCCGACAGTACGACGAAGAATTCCGACATTTTTCTGCCTATTTTGAACTCATGGTCACATATGTTTAAAAATCTTTAATTTCACCAAAACAATAAGATAATACAGGATAACACTAATCAATAACATGAATAAGTTGGTCGATATAATAAATAACATTAATACGTTGTGGAGGAAGACATATTATAACAAAAAACCGAACGAATAACCTAAAAACTGTCAATTCACTTTAAACTTGAACTTACGTAGGTAGGTTGAATATATGTTTGTAACTCGCTAACACTATACTGGCTTATATTGTATTTTTATCACGAACAACTTTATCACGCAATATTTTCGACGCGAAATTATAGTATTTCGGCAGCAAATGACAACCCGCGTGTATAAAATAACCACTTTCATTTTGTTTGAATGATTTGAAAAAAGTCTAACGACAAAATTTCGTCATCTCTTTCTGTTACACGAGTCATTTGGGTAGAGAGCGAGAGATCAAACCAATCCTTCTGCTCTAACCAATGAGATCTGAGCTTTTAGCCATATTATTCGTTTTCTATAAGAACTTTGAGGTGGGCGTGGCGGTTTCAAATGAGTTTCAAGGCCAAAGCTGAGAGAAATGCCCCTGATGCCCACTATCGACAGTTGAATTTGGACCATAAATAAACCAATCACATTTGGACAGTCATCGAAACCTTAGACCTAAAAAGCCCTGGACAGAGCATTAGTGCGATTTTCTATGAATATCATTGAAAATGTTATAATTTATCCACCTCACTCATTTTCTGCGTCGCCATGCAACCGTATTTAAAGACGGTTCAGTTTATTTTTAACCTTTTTTACGACCATTCGGATCCTGCGCAGAAAAGTTCCACAATTATGGACTGTGCTGCAAACGGTTGCCTTACTTTAGTTAGGGAACTTTTCTTTTCTGGGCAGGGTCTGCTTATTTAAATGTGCGCTCTTCGGCGTCCAACGTACGACTTGGCACGGCTGATGTCGTAGATTATTCAGAGCAATATCGAACCCTTACTGGTCCCAAATATATGGTCACGTGGTTTGCCTCCAGCTCGTTGAAGTGAAACCCGAATTTCATGTTTGGGCAACTCTATAAATTTGGATGTCTATCCCGAGTCAAAAATGGCACCGGAAACAGGGTTAAGTATATTTTAATATTATAAATAAACAGAGCTTATTTCTGGATTTTGAAAATGGCCATTTCAAATTCAAAATTGGCCACTGTGTTGGTTATTATTTTTATTTGCACAATATTTTGTATCAATGTCACGTAAATAATAAATTTGCGGTAACTAGAGGTCCCAAAAAACAATAAATAAATTTTCCACCCCCCCTCCCCACCAAGGTGAACCCCCTCCCATGTGAATGCTATAGTTATGCCACATTGAAATCATGTTAAAACCATGAAGGAGAATTCATTTTTTCCATTCGATTCCTCTAAATATATTTTTAAGCTTATTTCGTAAATATTTTTTATTTTTACTTGCCATGCAATAAATTGTTTTTTTTTAAACAGGTATTTTTGCAATGGAATATATAATTTTATTTGTACAAACTAAATAGTATAACAAAAGATATGTGTAATTACTAATATGACTTTTGGATCGAGTACCACATGAAGGACACATATTTTCTCATTGTATTGTAAAAAACAAATAACCCTATTATTTTTTACTATTCATAGATATTTTTTATAAATTTTGTAGCTTGTCTTCTTGATACTTCTTGTCTATGATATTTTTCACTTTGTTTTTTTATCTATGTTGCTTTCTGTCACTCGTTTTGGCAATATTGACACATAATTTCGCGGCCTGAAATTCGAGTTTGCCGATTGATTTGCGAATTGAATGTCATTTTATTTTATTGTTTAGAGCTTTTTCTCACTGATCACGCTAATATGCCGATCGTTGTATTGCTTGATGTTTCGCTATCGATGTCTCGGCCGGTGGTGACCCAAGAGCCGGGAAAAAATCACACGAGATTCACATTGGCCGTTGCCGGTGTCAATGTGTTGCTGGATCATTTGGCGGCTAATTCCAAGCTTGAATTTGTATCTTTGGTGGCGTTTTCATCTCTCTACGAAGGTAAATACAATAATTCTTTTGACTTACGACGTTTGCTGTGTTGTGTTTTTTATAATAATATTGAATTCTATGGATAGATAGGTGGCCATGTTCTATAAATATGATATTTTGCGTGGTGTAATGGTGTGGGGAGGGTGGCTGCTGCAGCGTCCCGGGTATTTTACCCCTTCCAATGGAAATTGCGCGGTGCATTATTGATTGAAATGCAGTGGAAGCTGACTGCAGGTTTTGCGCAGGTTTTAATAATGATTTAAGGGGTAAACATCTCCCGGGTGGCCAGGTAAATCAATCATTCTCTCTGCAGCATCCAGACGCTCAACAAGTGCCGATTCCGATCGCTCTCAGTCTTTTAACTACGTTTGAAGAACAGAGGTCTTGAATTGTCTGCATTTCGTTTATTTCTTAATAAATTTTCGCAGTTGTGAGCGGTTTTACTCGGGACTACGACGCGATTAGACAGAAACTTCGGCAGCTGGAGGACTTCGACAAGACATGTCTGGAGGGAGCCCTGAAAGGGGCCTACCATATGGTGCTGTCTGAATGGGGCAACCAGACGCACAACCACATTGTTCTGGTAAGTTCCCTGTCGTTTTCGTTCATTATAATGGATTATTTACCTGCCCAAATGTTTTAAAATGGATTAGTATTGGATAAAAATGAGAAAACTGAAAAAAACTGAAGCCATCTGGGTTTCATTTTGAATTGAGAATAGCTAAAAGAGTAAGTGATTTTATGCAATTCTTTAATAATAGTTTTTCTTTATGAATTCATTAAAATTGTGTTAAAATGGATGAGATCTGAGAAAATGTCTCAATGATCTAAAATTCAAAATGGCTGAATAAGAGTAGAAATATTTGGACACAATATCAAGTCTTGTTTTGTAAATGTTGTAAGATTAAATAGGCGCTGAAATAAGAAATAAATTGCTACTAAACAGTCTTGGAGCCAATAGTATAGGTGCAGCTTCTTCAGACATATTGTGCCATTTCAAAATGGCCGTATGACCTGGAATAATGGATTGAATTTAACATTTTCTTTTTTTGAATCGGCTTAATATGAACTGGGGCATCTCTAAATACACTATTACATTCAATTATTTTAGTTAAAATAGTTTCAACCTTTCCAGACATGTTGAATATTAATATAGATTACTTAAAATTCAAAATGGCGGAATATACTTTGGACGAGTTTGTATTGAATTTAAAAGTTTCTTGTATAAATTGGGATGTTTCCGGATGAATTGACAAGTTCTATTATAGAAAATGGATCGCTTTCAAACTACTAAAGGTATATACGACCTTTCCGGACATCTTGCGCTAATTCAAAATGGCTGAATATTACTGGAAAAACCCCACCTACATGCAATCAAAGATATTGTCAATACGATACTGACAATTCTTTTCATCGAGATACTGACCATAATTATTTATTTCTTTACTATCATATTGACAATTCCTTTCATCAAAATGATACTGACAATAATTATTTATTTCTTTACTATCATATTGACAATTCCTTTCATCAAAATGATACTGACAATAATTCATTTCTTGAATATCATATTGACAATTCCTTTCATCAAAATGATACTGACAATAATTATTTATTTCTTTACTATCATATTGACAATTCCTTTCATCAAAATGATACTGACAATAATTAATTTCTTGAATATCATATTGACAATTCCTTTCATCAATATGGTACTGACAATAATTAATTTCTTGAATATCATATTGACAATTCCTTTCATCAATATGATACTGAAAATAATTAATTTCTTGAATATCATATTGACAATTCCTTTCATCAATATGATACTGAAAATAATTCATTTCTTGAATATTATATTGACAATTCCTTTCATCAATATGATACTGACAATAATTCATTTCTTGAATATCATATTGACAATTGATTCCATCAATATGATACTGACAATAATTCATTTCTTGAATATCATATTAACAATTGATTCCATCAATATGATACTGACAATAATTCATTTCTTGAATATCATATTAACAATTGATTCCATCAATATGATACTGACAATAATTCATTTCTTGAATATCATATTAACAATTGATTCCATCAATATGATACTGACAATAATTCATTTCTTGAATATCATATTAACAATTGATTCCATCAATATGATACTGACAATAATTCATTTCTTGAATATCATATTAACAATTGATTCCATCAATATGATACTGACAATAATTCATTTCTTGAATATCATATTAACAATTGATTCCATCAATATGATACTGACAATAATTCATTTCTTGAATATCATATTAACAATTGATTCCATCAATATGATACTGACAATAATTCATTTCTTGAATATCATATTAACAATTGATTCCATCAATATGATACTGACAATAATTCATTTCTTGAATATCATATTAACAATTGATTCCATCAATATGATACTGACAATAATTCATTTCTTGAATATCATATTAACAATTGATTCCATCAATATGATACTGACAATAATTCATTTTTTCAATACAATATTGACGATTCTTTTCATCGATTTGATATTAACCGTTTGATTGCCAATCGTCGACTTTCGTCGATTCGTGTTTTAACGAAGATTGCCGATCGTCGATTTCCGTCGATTGCGTCAGTCGTGTTCTGATTCGCGCGTACGTCGGGTGTGGTGCTGCGGCGTTGGTAAATATTATTCTAATATTATCTTAATAGTTGTAAGATCGTAGTAAACCGTTTAAATTTCAGATTCATTTATTATTTGTTTTATTTTAGTTAATTGAAAAAATATAACGTCTCTGAAATGTCTGACAGCGGGAGCGACGATTTCCACTCCTCTAATTCAAGTTCGAGTAAGAGTAGCTCTGATGAGAGTGATGTCAGTGATGTCATACCTGTGTTTCCCAACCGCAGGATGCGAATTTCGAGTAATTCTTCGGATCGTGACCAAGAAATGGAGAGTAACACCGGAAATTACTCATTTTCAAATGTACCTCCCGGAACCAATTTTTCTACCGAAAATTCTCATTTTTTCGAAACGCCTGGACTTCGGGATCCTCCTCCGCGTGATTCTAAACCAATATTCTTTAATAAAACACCGAAAAAATCATCGAAATCCTTGAAAATTCAAAGAATTTATGGGGTTTTAAAAAAATATATAGTTTCATAAAAAATAATGTTTTTTTGGTGGCATTTTACAAGCAACTGTATAGCAGGGTACTCACCAAGAGTGTAGCATGTAACGTATCTGGTACTGTATCAATCTGCAAGTGGGTACGGCTCGTCCACGGTAACCGCGTATCCAGCTACGAGCTCCCGGATCCGCCTTTAGTGATCGCAGTGTGCTCGCAGTGAAACAGGGTCACTGCGAGCACACTGCGCTCCACCCGCGAGCGGCTCGCAGTAGGCTCGTGCCTACGTACTCACTTGACACAGTATCAGATACGTTACATGTTACACGGTTAGGTGAGTACCCTGCTTATGAATTTTTTGGCACTCAAACGGTTAAGTAAAATATCCATACTTCGCTTACTTCTAAGTATGCCAAAATTTTTGAAATAACACTTCGTATCAACTGAATTAGAACAAGAAACGTCTATTTACCGGGAACTATAGCGATTCTGTGTGGGAATTCTGCGCTTAGCGGGCAAAATGTATATTAATACTTATATTCATTTTATGTTACGTTTGCGTGTATTGGTATACTGGCAATCTGGACGTTTATTATTTTACCTCACTAGGCAATATTTTTTCGGAGACGGGAATTTAGAGAGGAACTGGAAGTAGTTTTTATTTTGATAGTTAAATTAATTCGTTATTTATTATTTTAGGTGACGGACGGATGTTCGGGTTCTGCGATAAACGCCGTCTCCCCGTCCCCAGTTCCCAGCTTCCCCTGCTCGCTGCACGTGGTCTGCGTCGTGGCCCCAAATGAATCCTCGCTCGTCGCTTGTAAGTACCAAACATCACCATTAATCATAGACAAAATAAAATGTCTGCTCTACTCTCTCAGAGAGATATTTCCAGGTTTTGTATTGGACAATTTTTTTGGATTTCTCGTCTTTTACCGAACAACAGTCCCAACTGCTAGCAACCATCTAGAGCCAGTGAGACCATGGCATCATCAATTGGGATATGTTGTCAGGGTGAAGGGTATGTGGAAGTCGATTGTGAAATACTTGGCTATTTAAATCTGGTCACCAATCATGGCTAAAGCCATTTCAAGCAACGCTTCAATTCTGAATGATCGTCTTACACCAGGTCGATACTGAGAGTATCTTCCACTCTGGAACATGTTTATTATTTGAAATTAATAAATTGTCAAATAACACAAATTAATCCAATAAAATTTACTTGGGCAAGCCGGGATTTGAACCCGTGACCTATACCTGTACGACCATCGTTATAAGCAGAGAATTTTTTTTGTGCAATGATAGAGGACTTATACAGCGGACAATTGAAATCGCTACGTCTGGGCGGGAACTCGACCAACTAACCAAACATTCAAAGTGATGGAGCTTAAAACACTTCGGACGGGAAAGGTATTTCTACCTTTTGCGCCGGCCTCATTTTAATGGCAGAAAAGACAGAATTATTCAATGTTTTTACATGAATATTATATACCAATCTCTATGTAAAGGTCCCAATTATGTCTACATAATTATCGAATCGTAATGCAAGTCTTTTTAAAAATTTATTTTCCTTTCGTTTACATTGGTATTTCAACAAAAGGATAGTATATTATTTGTTAGTGAAATAATTCAATTCCTGGAATGAGGGTTTTTATGATCGTGAAATCTAATTCGAATCTCTTTCTCCGTTCCGCACCCACTCAATTCCTATGTGCTAGCGAGTGAGAGATGTCGGGCGTATTTAAAGAAAGCAGGCGTGAGCAAATACCGATAGGCGGACTCAGACTCAGCGCAAAAAATACCCAGCCGAAATGTGTTCGCCGAAGGGCGATCTTTTCACTCTCGTATCGTATCTGATATTTCATCATCTTCTTTCCCTTGTCATAAGTGGGTCGGGCTTCGATCAGGCACCTCCAGCTTCCCTGTCCTAAACAGCGGCTCCGTCCATTGCAGGCCCGGCCTCTGTTCGTTTCATTTGACTAATTGAATGTGTGTTGCAGCGAGCGTGGTGTACAAGCGTCTCATCGACAGGGTGGGCAGCCCCGGCACCGCACCGTCTGGCTCCCTCCACATCCCCGAGGGCCCTCTCAGCATGCTCTCCGTGAGTATTACGCAGTCTGTCATGTCTCTACTTAACCTCAATATTGGAATGCTGCCATGAGAGTAGATACTTGAGTAATTTATTAAAGTTGTTAAAACTGCCTCACATCCAGGAAACCAATATGGAGTGAAGGTGATAGAAGGTATGCCTCACTTACGACACTCCCCTGAAAAGTTGTGGCAAACTCAGTGGCAGACCTTATGTTGTATCCCAAACTGTTAACCAATTACAGCTTCAGATTAACATCAAGTGATATTATGTGTCGGAATGAACAAGGTATGCAAGGAAGGAAAACAGGAAAACCAATCACTTACCACTAGTTTACAAATAAGAATTCTCATGAATGTTTCATGTCCTGTGTATGGCAGGTGTTGGCAATGTTCCGGAAGCTATGCTCGGAGCAGCTGATGGCGTGGCGGGGCACGCTGCGATGCGGCTCGCTGGAGGCGCGCGTTACGCTAGCACCCGCCCCCCTGCCACACACGCACACCACCGACTTTGAGACCACCAAGCTGACTATGTCCCCCACGCTGGAGATCTGTGGCTTCATCTCCATGCAAGATATAGGTGAGTCGTTACCAGTCTTAACCTCTTGAACTCCAGCGTATCCTTAAGATACTATTAAGGCGTCTTAACCAGCAGACGAGAATTCAAATTTCGTTAAAAGACGGTCTCGCGATCGGACGTTTTTTTAGAACGAGACAGAAATACCGAATTCATTCCACTGCGAGCCGTACATCCGCGCGGCTGACGAAAACTACAGCATGGTTCCGATGAAATAACAATTATTGTTGTTGAATTCTCGGTTGTAGCTTTCTTCCTAATAAGTAGTTACATACATATTTGTAAATTATACATCGGAGTGCATAAACATAAATAAATACAAATGCAGTGTGTTAACATGGTAGATATAAAAAAATTTCCAATATTTGTTTAATTTGATTAAATTTATTTTACATAGGTTTTCCAAAAGTGAGTAAAAACCTTTTGTTTTACATATTTATTCGTTTGTCCGAAAGGTATTACCGGTAAGTTTTATTTCTAATACTTATCTTTAAAGTATCACTTGATTTGATACGTATGACATTGAAAAGAGGGTTTATTCCTTAAAACTGAAGTAGTATATATATTATAACTAGGTTTTATTTCCAACTATTTTCTACGGTACCTACCTACATATGTAGTTATGCGATTGCATAATATTGTATCGCTTTCATGTATTTGTTTTCATGGTTAACGGAGCGACCTGACTCGTCTAATTTTCGAAATGTTATTAAATTCACCAGGTAAATTTCGATTGAAAAATCATAGGTTAGTATGTCAAAAATAACCTCGTCTTTTTTCTTAAAACAAGAAACTCAATTCACAATATGACATTATGAATCTGACAAAAAGTAACACAAAAAATATTAAATATGTTGAATTATACCAATGTAATAGTGAATTGGACAATAAAATAGAAATTATGAACAATAATATTATTTGAATCGCACATCACGAATCAAAATTCATTTGGTTTGTGGCACTTTTTGAGCACCAATCACAAACAGTTTCACGTACTTTGGCATAAGTTTTAACATTTATACACGAAACATCGATGACATACATAAACTCCTGATAGTCCATAGTTGATTCTTTTCCCTGGAAATTAAACAACACAATTATCGCCAAATGTTATAAAAAATATGTGCTTATTCCTACTGATTCTTTCGAATGACCCTGTAGCATATAAGTACGTACAATGTACACGGATAATTAAATACCACTAACCTTTGTTTTTTTTGAAAATATATCTCCCACGTACGTTTTTGATGTCGTAATTTGTGTTTTCTAATAAAACTTTTGTTCCAAGGGTATTTTCCTCCCCATTTTTAAGCAAGGAATTTCTTTAAAATGTTATTAACTAGACCGGCGTGGACTACACGTCCGTTCGCCGCCCGGTCGCGGCGGAGAATGACAAAATTTTGTCTTGTGCCGAGTTAATAAAAATGCACAAACGCGAATCGAAATTAATTACTATTATATACTTTAAGAATATATTTTTTGGTCATAAATTATTTGTAATGTTTCAATAATGTCTTGGTAAATTATTTTTGTAAAAAAATCTGAAGTATACCCATTTGTAAGACCATAAATAACTAGTCTAATTGAGGGATTTTCGTCACAAAACGCGTGTTCGGATTTATTTATTAGTAATTTTTTTGAAATAAAAACAAAATTCTTATACATACTAGATAGATAATTTATTGATTGTTTATACTGTATTATTATACGATTTGAAATATTTGTTGTATAATACAAATTCACCTTTGAAAATGCAACAAATCTGCTAACGTCCAACGGTAACACTTTATTATGATATGAAAATAATATTATTGAAAAAAAAATTTACATCTTGCTTTACTAGATAAAATAACAATCTTTCAAAATCAATTTGTGTTTTTTTCTAGAAAAGTGTCCATACGTCTAAAACTGGCCTCAAAAATGCCAAATTTCAGGTCACTCAGGTGGACAGATACTATTTCGCATTAATAAATCATTTATCTGAATATAACTAGCTTCTGAGGAAACTACATATAGTATATGAATCCTATAATTTCTATATCCGATTTTTTGACAAAATGATCTGAGTATGACATCTTGTTCACATTTTTGCGAGCAACAAGAGGAGCCTAAAATTGAGTTTCAAAACCCTCCTTATCACGACCAAAAACCATGTGAAAACTACGAGTGAGAAACCAAATCCGCTATATCATACAGAAAGTTACTATCAAAACCCGCTATATCGGATTCAACGAATCACAAGCAGTTATTTTGCCAAAATACAATATGGCCGCCGCTCTGACGCCACGCTCGTGTGTCAAAATGATCTACGCGTGAGTTTCTAAATCCGCCATGTCGGCTCAGTTGACTTTCAAAATCACGAAGTGAGTATCAAAATCCGCTATATCCATTTTATTTATCGAAATTACTTAATTATTGCTAGACATATATAGAAAAATAAATGCTTTTCGAAATTTTATTACTCCAATTCATTATATAAAAAATTGTAATGCATTTACTTATGTACGCTAGAGATGTGACAGTTTTTTGCGGTTTTCTCCAAATCAATGAAAGTTGATATAGCGGGTATAGAAATTACACGACTCATATTATGTACCATTTTTGTAACCACTCGAGCGATGGAGACTTCCAGTAATTCGTTTTTCGATTCAGTTATTCGATTTAATTAATACCATACCTCCTTAATCCTCCAAAACAAAGCGATCCGAATAGTAACTTTCGGTGCTCCACGTTGAATGAGGATATCCCAAATCCACAAAGACTCCGGCATCCCTAAGCTGAAAGAATTCTTCCAAAAACAAGCGCAGCGTTTTTATGCTGGCATTCCCAACCATAAGAACAACTCTATAAATAAACTCACTATGACAAAAGTGTCCAAACAAAACATATAAAGTCCAAACAAATCCTCTGGAAGGATTAAAAAGCAGCCATCTCCTGCAAAACTAACAATAAAATCACCCCTAAAATCATTGTTCCCATCTTTACAAAGGAGCTAGAGTTTGTAAATCAAGCTAATTACTCTATTTCCCAAAGTCATATCAGTCAAAGACCATACCTCAAATTTACACTGAAATTTATATGAACTGCTTACTGTATTTTAAAGCTGATGAACCTAAATCTATGCCTCAATACAAAGGACTATCCCATTAAAACCGTGGTTTCAACAATTCCCACATTTTTCCAAAAAATAAATTTCTTCACTTATTCGAATGAGGATCGGACATTGTTCCGTTCCTTCCCATCTTTTTAAAATTCACAATTCACGTCCTTGACTCCCCAGATTGTACATTCTGTGGTCTAGAAGTGGGAACTTTAGATCACATATTTTTTGGTTGTCCCTCTCTAAACAAATATCCTCTCTTCTATCAAGCCTTATCTAAAATTGCCTCCCCTCCATTCAACATCTCATCTCTTCTAAGTCTGAACTCAACTCCAATTTTCATTATAATTTTGAAATTTGCAAAAAATTTAAATAAAATTGATATTTAAATTCACCTTTCATTTCTCCGTAATTTTAAATGATGGCCAAGAACAACACCCTTAAAGGGTGAAATTCAGAAATAATGGGAAAAAAAAACATGTTTTACTAATATAACAGTAACCTAAAATATTATTGAAACTAGAACGATACTACATATAAGACAAGTCACTAAAACTACATTACCAATGCTACTCTAATTTGTATGATTTAACAAAGTGCTGATATAGATTACGCTCAATTCTATAAATGGAGTCAATAAATATATCAATAGTACCCACAAACTTGTTGCCCAGATCATGCCCAATCAATTTTGATTGGGCTTCACCTACTAACGAAAACGATTGAAAGTTTGAGTGACAAAATGTTGTTTTTTGAAAGGGAACAGAATTCCCTTAAAAATTTACTGACAACGTATGTCGGTAGTGTTAAAATGTGTACATGTACATGCAGTGTCTCTTCGTCGAACGCCGCAGGTCCGATCCCCCCGGACCCGCGCGTCTTGCCCGCCGCGCCTGCCGCCGCCGCACTAGCGGTCACTACTTTACTACGCTCGCCCCCCTCCGCCCCGCAGCTCCCAACGGGGCCCAGCGATGTACAGACAAACAGAGCGGCTAGCCCACCGCCTGCCACAACCCAAGCTGCCTTAGTCGGCTGCCCCAACGCTCGTAAGATTACCACGAGATCTGCTACAAAAAAGGGCCAATCGGAAGTAGACCCTCAACCTGCTACAACATATGCTTCAATGGCATCATCTGTTCCAGATCCATCGGTTCCGATGTTCGGCCCATCTAAACCGAAGAAGATGTCAACTCCCGTTGCCCAACCTACCGATACTATAACATCGAAGACTGCAGAAACCGATACAGCAGAATCCAAATCGGAAACAGAAGCCTATACCTCCACTTCGGCTAACCCCAATTGGCGCCGAGTCACGCATAGGAAAAAAAGACGACCAGTACTTCATGGTACCGCGACTGAGCATAAAGGCCTCATAGCCGTTGAAAGGCGCAAGTATATTCATGCCTGGCAATTCGATGTCAACACTACGGTCGAGGATATTGTAAATTTCCTTCTCAATATAAACAAAGAAATTGTTTACGATGTTGTCAAATTGACAGCCAAAGCTGACTACGCCTCTTTCCGGATTGGAGTCCCGGAATCGAAGCTTTCATTTTTTATGGACCCGAACATATGGCCAAACCATGTTGCATTCAATGAGTGGTTTTTTCGGAGAAACGTTGCAACCAATGATAAAACGAAACACTCTAAGAGTGAGAAGTAATTCTAACCTCTCTATCTATTACCAAAACGTTCGAGGGCTAAATACGAAATTGGCAATATTTAAAAACAACCTATTTGCTCGAGATAGCTTAGATTTAATAGCAATCACTGAATCGTGGCTGAAACCAAGTGTGCATAATTCAGAGCTATTTCCAGAAAATTATGTTGTCTTTCGTCGTGACCGCCTCACACGAGCGGGGGGTGTCGTCCTGGCTGTTCGTGCTGATTCTGTAACCCATGCTGAGAGGATTTCTTCAATGGACCTCCCCGACACTGAATCCCTGTGGGTGAAGCTATCCTTGAAATCTTCAACTGTTTTCGTATGTGTGATATATGTGCCACCTCGTTCTTCAACTTCGTTATACTACAACATGTTCGAAAAAATAGAAAGTAATTATAATCTTCTCAGTGACAAAAATATCTTAATATTAGGTGATTTGAACCTCCCTTCCTGTAACTCCAATATTGTGAACATGTTTAACTATTTTAAATGTTTCTACGGTTTGCAAGAATATAACTTGATATGTAATGATTATAATAACACTCTGGACGTAGTTTTATGTAATGCCAAGGATCTTATAAAGTGTGTTGAGAAATGTCATGACCCTATTACAAACGAGGACAAGCACCACCCTGCTTTGTCTATAAGTATTAGTGAAACTCACTCAGGTGTTGCAAATTCATGTCTAAACCCAAGTCCAATAGAAGTTCCCTCCTATCATGGAGCTAGAACCATAAACGCATGGAGATTCAACAAAGGAAATTTCCACTTATTATATGAATTGCTTTCTGAATGCTCATGGCAACCGGTCTGCCAAAGTTCAACAGATATAAATGCATTATGTACAAATTTTTACAATTCAATTTACAATATATTCGACAAGTGTATACCCATTTCCACACCTCGCACTACGGCACACAGAGTATATCCTAAGTGGTACACCAATAGTATTATTTCAAATATTAAAATTAAACATATTTTTCATAAGCGATGGAAAAAAACACGTCACAACTTGGACTATGCTAGTTTTTCAGCCTATCGCTCCATCGTAAAACATGAAATCAGTGAAGCTTTTAAAAATCATTTAACTTCAATGGAAGAAAAATTATCTATCGATCCCAAACAGTTTTGGAAGTACATTAAGGATCTAAAAAAATCCAACAACTCATTTAAGTCTATGATTCTTGACGGAGAGGAATTGACTACTGATGATAAAATCGCAAATAGTTTTGCGACCTTTTTTTCATCTGTTTACAAAAATGTCCAACCAACTCTCAATATTGACTCTACCCTTCACACTGTACAGATTGGGCCCTCATTCGACCTGGTCAGTATTTCAGAAAAAGATGTTAAGGAGGCACTCTCAAATTTAAAGAAACCTCACTCCATCGGTCCTGACAATATTCCAACATTTATACTAAAGGGTTGTTCCGACCTTTTAATACCACCATTATGTCATCTCTTCAATGTTTGCCTAAAAAACGGGATTCTCCCAGACATCTGGAGATTAACTAAAATAACCCCTATCTACAAGAAGGGAGATAAACGCGATATCCGGAATTATCGACCAGTTGCCGTTCTATGTTCCATCATGAAAATATTCGAGAAAATTCTACATAAATATATACTTAATCACGTTAATCCAATTCTTGATGACCGTCAATATGGTTTTAGACCCCAGATGTCAGTAACATCAAACCTCTTATGCATCTCAGATTTCTTATCACAAACTCTCGACAATCGGGGACAGGTGGATGTTGCTTATTTCGACCTGGAAAAAGCATTCGACAAGGTTGACATCGACATTCTTCTAAATAAGCTAGCTTCATTTGGTTTTTCCAAAAGACTACTCTGTTTTTTTGCTTCATATTTTCGAAATCGTAGACAGTTTGTTTATTATAAGGGTTCCAGTTCTTTGGAATTCACAGTTTTTTCTGGAGTTCCTCAGGGGTCTATCCTTGGACCACTTCTGTTTCTGATTTTTATCAACGATATTGGTTCAGTCATCACACATTCGCTGTATTTACTATTTGCAGATGACTTGAAACTATATCGTTCAATAAAAAACCATCTTGACTGTATTCTCCTTCAACGTGACATTGACTGCGTCTCAAACTGGGCCAAAATAAATGGCTTGAACTTCAGTACACCCAAGTGCAATATCGTCTCCTATACAAGATCAAAGAAACCGCATGTATTTGAATATACAATCAATGAAATTATTCTCCAACACCTAAATCAAATCAAAGATCTAGGAGTTATTTACGACAGCAAACTAACCTTTCACCAACACATCGATGATTTAATAAGCAGAGGATACAGGCTTCTCGGCTTCGTAATTAGAAACTCATATCCGTTTCGTAACACAAAAACACTGACGTTATTATATAACACACTAGTCCTAAGTGTACTTGAATCAAACTCGATCATCTGGGCTCCACATGAATTAACATACACTTTACGCATTGAAAGAGTCCATAAAAAATTTTTAAGGTTTTTATTCTCGCGGCTCTATGGACGTTACCCTTGGCTTTACCCATCGATTTATATATTAGGCATGACCAATTACCACTCCCTAGAGACACGTAGAGGTATTGCTTTGCTTAAATATTTTTTCCAACTAATAAACGGTCACTTATCTAATAATGAGATACTGGCCCAATTAAATTTTTTTGTACCAGAGTCTCACTCTCGAGGACGTCATCACAATCTTCTATATAGTAGAGCAAGCCGCACTAATTTATTAATGAACTCACCTGTGGGGAGAGCTACGTGCTTTTTGAATGCGGTAGATAAGAAATTAGATTTATTTTTTGTGTCCTATAGCGCATTTACGAGATTTTTGGCATTGCATATACACTGCATAAATGGTACAATTATAACGTCTTAGGCTTTATTACCTGTAATTGTTATAAATAAATGTACTAATTATATATATAAATAAATAAATAAATATAAATGCATCCTATTGGTTAGTGAGTGTGTCTGATAGTTGGTTGTGTATGTATTGCAGAAGAATGTTACATTTTGTCTTGTGTTCCTAGTCGGCACATGGAATTTAATGGTGGCAACGATGGCAGGACTATCAATTAAGTTGTTAATGACTCTTAGATCCCACATTCTTAGGTTTTATAAATAAAAATGGTTACATTTATAATTCGTAAAAATACCTACCTAAATTTGGGTAGCTATATCGCTTGAGTGGTTTGAACCGCTGCACATAAATGTATTGCAGAGATTATAGATTTCACCTTTTTTCTTTATCCTCATTAGTTTTTTATTTTATTTTCAATGTTAACATAACACAGGAGAATAAAACGAAAATAATTTCCCTCAGGGCCTATGTATTTGGGGATGCTGTGTGGAGAGTATTTTTAAGGAAAGGAAGGAGAGGACGTTCTGGTGAGGAAGTGAGTTCTGCGTGAATCCGTCTAACTGGTGGGCAAGCGCATCCTGAACAAATCTCACTCTATGAAACTGGGCACCCCTGCTAAGTCATTAATCGTAAAGAAAACACTTGGGGTAACCTATGGCAGAGGTGTTGGTCAACTGATAAACTGTTCCCAATCCGTCTCCCAAATTAGATTGTAATTGTTGTTAGCTGTTGTACTAATCTCTGATTATTTTTACTCCCAGGTTCCCCCATGGCTCTCAGCAGACACCTGGTGCTGCCCATCCCTCCCCCCGTGACGCTGGCCACCCCTAAACCACCCACCACACCCGTCAAGGTAGGTACACCCACCAATGTTGTATGATCGTATTCGTTTTCTTGTTATTTAGTCTCCTGTTACTGATGAAACAGGACCAGGGGCTTATCAGGCAATTGCGTTACAAAGCAGACTGCCGTCTAGAAATCCACACTATGCCCGTAGACCAGTCAGAAGTGTGGGTTGTGATCTTTTGGGGCTCGTCTAGCGACTCCAGGAGGTCTAGCATGGACGATCGATAAAGCCCTGTGTCAATACAATATTGATCAAATTTGTCATCTATTATGGTCGGTTAGCGATATTTGCGAGGACGGTCAGAATATGATTCTGACAGTTGGTAGACAAAAGCCGCTGCTCTCCAAGGTGTCAGATAAGCTGTCAATATGCACAATTTTTTTGGATAATGTCAAAATAACTGGCAAATTGTGGTGAACTAACTAAGCTCCTAGAACTGAAAGAAATTGTATACACCATAGACATATGAATATTAGTAGACCTGCCCTAAGTGATTAAAAGCGTATTATTCCCCACTCCCCATACCGGTTCCATTGGAGCCGGCTGGGCTCTCGTATGGCTTCCCGTGAATCTTGAGAATGTGACGTCATCATTCCTGTTCGAACTAGCGTCGAGCTATGGTCGAAGCATTTTATGAAATAACACGGCAAAATAGTGGCTTGTTATACGAAAACTTGTAAAAATAGATGTGAAAAAGAGAATAAACCCAATTGTCGTATCACATTCCATATGTAAGCATCATTTTAAGCTTATTCACATCGTATAATATGAATCAGTTGTAGAAACATATACTATCACATCGAGATACATCTGGTCGAATGTAGCGATTCCCAAGTGTGCGCATCGTTGTTACTGGGAAGTAAATTATGAACACTTATAAAAGTGTCTTAACTAAATACGTAAACAAAATATTCGACTCTGAAAATAGAAGAAATTTTTTTTTGCCGAATTTGGACTTCGCAAATTTGTTCATAACGTGGCGAGTAATTTGCGCTCCTGTGTAAAAATGTCTATTCATTCAAAAGCAGATTTTACTTTTAAGAACTAAATGGTGATATTATAATGCGAGATGCCTATATACTGTCAGATTGATTTATTGACGAATCACAGTCAGCTTTACCCCCTTCGTTCTTCAACAGTTGATTTTACCCCTCACCTTTAATTTCTAGTCTATATATTCATATGTTTGTGGTATACACGATCCATAGACCTTCCAGCTTCCTCATGAACTATAACTATTCTGTAATTCTTTTTAGTGTCAAAAAGTACATGCCGACTGCCAATGTATATTAAAGTTAGTATTTCAATTTGACACTGGCAACTTATTAGTATTTTTAACTTTTATGTAGCCGTCTGACGTTTAGGAATTTCAATTATAGAGAGATGCGCCAGTGTTGCCAGCTTATATCTGATTTATTGTGTTACCAACATCGGTCTGCGTATCAACACTGAGACCCGGGAAATCTGTATAAAATCATTTGACTTCACTGTCCTAATCTATCTGTAATTTGAATATGAACTTGGAGTGCAGGTCGAGTCATATATAATATAATAATGGTGTTGAGTCGTGACTTTGTTCGTGTTTCAATGATAATCTATCAATCAAATAATTAGCCCATTCATGAACATATCATATTTAGAGTTTTCTAGTGTATTAAATAAATATCTATTATTATTATGGAAATATAAAAAATGACAAAATAGGTCGATGTTGAACTGTCAAACCCGTACTTACCCTGCCTTTACACGAATCAGTATTTTGCCTCATTATTTGCTGATCAGTATACTGACAGCATCCCTCAGTATTGCTGCCATTACACAATCTCAGTATACTGACATCAGTAATATTGCGAATCCTGCGCAAAACGTTTTTAATGTAATGGATCTGAAGTGAAAAGCTTGTGTTGCTATAATTTTGGCGCGTAAAAGCGTAAAAGTATGGGTGAAGGACTGGCTTCTCAAAATAGAAAAATTCTCACATTTGAATTTAACGGATGAAATTTTGCTGACTGATCCACACGACTATAAAAAAATATTTAAGGAAAACCAATGAGAATTTCAACAAGTTCCTATATTTGGTTATATTTATTTATTTTACATGTAACAAGATACAGCCACGAGAGTTTCGATCATGCCCAAAGAAAAATCAGCTGTAGTTCTATGTTTCTATGCGAAGCCTTGAGCATTTAAAGTTTTCGGCAATTCTGTCTCCAGCGGCAATAAGCCAAGTGATATTGGACACAGCCCGATTTCTCTTGAGTGTATTTTTGTAGTCCTTGTGAGTCATGTTCCACAGCAGATCACGTGTTTCATATGCCTCTATAAATGTCGCTAGGACATTTTCTTTTTGCGGCAGAGGTGCGACATCTTTGTAGCTGGTGGCGATGGATGCATCGTAGCACTACACTATGCAGAAGTCGTCTAAATTAGATCACAAGAAATACTGATGCACAGTGATGGCAAGCGCACACAAGTATCAGTAGCGCTTCAGTATCCCTACCACTTTTTGGCAATGCCCCAAAACTGATAGGCCTATCCAAATATCTAGATGCGCATCAGTAATGTTATTAGTATTTGCCAATACACAAGTAATTTGTAATGGCTTGTAACTGACTTGTGTAATGGGGGTATTATAGATGAGCAGTAAAAAGACTATTTTAGCAATAAGACGTCCATTGTTGCAATGTTGGAGAAAGCGATTCTAGACAATGTGCGAGGAGAGACTCATTGAAGTGGCACATGACAGAAATGTCGAATCCATGGGTCCACCATCCGAATAGGACTAGAGGAAGAAGAAGAAATGAGAACCATAGAGTTTAAGTCAGTTGTCAGCATGGCTGGCCCGTGTCATTTGCCATCTCAACAGCACAGATCAAAATTTTCTCATCTGATATTTTATCAGAGCTTGAAGCTTTGATATAATTTAACTTGCAAAGTATGTTAGTTAACACTTTCGTGGATACAACATCTGTGGACTTCATTTTAGAGGAGTTGCAAGATGACACGATGTATAAATACATCTTTTTGTTAGGGACACGATATTAGTTTGTCTTTGTGTCAACGCAAACACTTCTACGATGGCTAGTACCACACCCAAGCATGTGTCTTATCGCGAACCTCTGTTTTCCCGGCAAGTGTCCGTGAATGTTTTAAATTCATTGTGCCAATTTGTTTCAACCCATGTCATGTTTTTGACTTTCTATGATATGTATGTATTTTCATTTTATCATTCACGAAGATAATATTGAAAATATGAAACAGACGAACACCATTGATAGATTTCCCTTCACATTGAATCTGGTTATCATTTTGACAAGCTGGAGGCAAAACATGTTATGTACTGCATTTTTAACACCAAAAGGGTTCCAGAATGCTTTGAATAATCTACAACATCAGTCGTACGTTGAACGCCGATGAGAACACATGAAAATAACCAGAACCTGCGCAGAAAGAAGTAAGGCAACGGTTTTCAGCACAGTCCATTGTGAGACTTTTCTATGCAGGATCTGTTTGTTCTTGAAAGAATCGCCTGATGTAGCGACGCTAAAATTGAGTGCGTATTGTAAAAGTGTCTAAATAAACAAGCCCGAACTTTTGTTTACCCGATTTGGGATGTATATTATGTAGTTAAGTTACTAGAGCATTAAATTGTGATATTACAGTGCGGGGTGCCTGTATACTGTCAGATGCCTTTATTGACAAATCACTGACAGGGACACACCCGCGCCACTCCCCCTGCTCCTTGATCCCCTCTGCAGCTCAGTCTAATCCATACTCCGGTTATCCCTAATAAAATGATTTTTTTTTTGTTTCAGGGGGAGCCTACAGAGGCTCCGAGCACTCCCGAGGAAGATCCCAGTGACATTGGGAAGCCCAGTTTCTGTGTCCTGCTGCACGGAGCCTTAAAGGTTACTTTAAACATTTCAATAACAAATACAAACTACGGAAAGCTTCATAGAAGAATGTCATCTTCATCATTTTCCCGAAGGCGTGTACCTTACCAAGTGACTTACCGAGTGCTGTCGTACTCAGACTGAATAACTGCGTCACACACTTTGGCCTCCACCATAAGAAGAAAAATACAAGTTTCATAAATCAACATTTAACTTAAACTTGCAATTTCTTAACATTATGTTTCAATAAAATGGGTGTCTTCAGAGTCAGTTTCTTTGCTGAGTATTAGAATATATTTAGCTAGTTTTTCAGCCAATCAGTACTATTTTTATAGAAAAAGGTCACATAACGGCAAACAATCCAAAAGCCCTCCACACAAACTGTCCGTTTCAAATTGACTTGACCTGACCGTTGCATTGAAAATACGTCGCTCGTGCTACCGGCCGTCTTTTGGTGTGAACATAGATGGATATATGGCGTGTAGTTTGAATGAATTTGCACAAAAACTGAATTATTCGATTAGCGCTCGATAACAATCTTGTTCTACTGGATATCTCAGGTGGAGAACATGGCAGCTCTTGTGCAGTTGGGTGAGGACTGGTACGGCCTGGTGCACTCCTGGGCGGACTCCAAGAAGAAGTCCAACCTCATGCTGAGCTGCCTGCCCCCCGGGGACGATGCCGTGCCCTGGCTGGGCCCCCTGGGGCAGCTGGGGCCTGCGGATCCTGCAGACCAAGGTACTTCGCTCTCAGCCGCTTTGTGTTGCCATTTAATCTTTCTCGGGTTACAAATAACCTGATAATGTATGAATTTCTCCTACTGCCATCATAATACAGTAGAACCCTGTTAATTCAAATCCCGATAATTCTAAAATGCGTAATTCCAAATAATTTTTTCATGCAAAATGATTTTTTTATTCGAAATTCGTTAATTCTTAATTCTAAATTTATTTTTGTCCGCGCACAAATTTTTTTTTTGTGTTTGCAAAAACGATCATTTCGTAAATCTGTATCTAACAGACAGCAATGGTGGTAAAATGCCGTAAAATGTCTTTTTATACATCATCCTAGTTGTTGTATTAATAATGTACCAGACAACAGATGGATGTACTTAAATAATAATTGAAATAATTAAGGAAATGAATATTTATCTGTTATCACACATTTTATGCCAAATTCTTTGAGGTTTATCACTGGACACTTATCATGTGTCAAATGGGATTTAACCAAAGATATTAGAAGAACGAGATATGCTATGTTGGCCGCCGGACCGTAGGCGGAGTACTACCTAATTAGGGTACTTTGAACGGTATCGGGACGTGTACGCACAGAAATCTGTTCTATGTATTAGTGCGGATACCTTAGCGTATGCGAAGGTGTGCAGTAGTATTGGTGAACAAAACCGGCGACACTGGGCAAAACAATTCCACACAGTATGAACTGCTCATAGCACATCTCGTTCTTCTAATATCTTTGGATTTAACAGTAAATTTCGGTTATTTTTCTTCCTTCCTTAATGCTCTCATGCATCCTTTTAAGAGATAAGAATAATTGCTGCACATTAAGGGGTTATATACAGTCAGGAGGCCCAAAAAAAGGGAGTTTTCAAAAATTTTTCGTGATAAGACTTTTTAATTTATTAAAGTAAAAATTCGTACACCTATTATGGCAACTTTAAAAAGTATTTTAAGAATTTTTATTTGTAAAAATAATTATTTTGAAAGCTGCCATAGCTGTTCTCCAGAAGCTCCTCTCAAAAAAGGCATTTTGCGGTGACCATCATATCTCTGGACTGGATTATTTAAAATGAAAAAACCAAACGGATTTCTTTATAATAATAAATATTCCTCTAATTGATCGAAGGACAGAGCAAAATATTTTTTTGGCAAAATGGCGGCTTCTCGGCAAAATTTTGGCCTTATATTGTTTATAAAAAAATATGAGTTTATCGGTAAGAACAGGCCTTCGATTAATAACTTTAAAATATATTTAAAAAGCTTGTGTTAAAATTTGAGACTGATCGGTTCAGCCGTTTCCGAGTAATCTTGGTCACCGACTTTAAAAACACAGTTTTGAGAAAAATGCGTTTAAAGTTTGAAAAGTACTTTACATGGAGTAAAAAAATAATTTTTTAAAGTTACATCGAGTCGTCTATTCCAGGGTCATATAATACACCCTCCGCCACTTCGGCAGCTTCTAATAACTCGAGTTGGTGTTGTCTGCGGACCATTCTTCCCTCTCGTGTGCTATCATGTGCTCTGCGGTCGGAGACGGCCACGCGCTGTTTATCCTCTCTTTCGGCGTATGAATGCGCTTTGGGCCTAAGTAAAACCCCTATTGCATTCATGTAATATAATAATGATGTTGTAACTTCATTAAATATGCCAGCAGCATGTATGCAGCGGTTTCTACAGTTTTGGAACCGGCCTGAACTATTTTTGGAGAGATTTTCCGTATCAGTTGACTGTAGCTCTCTTTGTTGTTTTGGGTGAAACCACAAACACATCTTTCTAAAAATTTCTCATTGCTGAGATCTGTATAAATGGGAAGTATAGTCTCAGCAAAATATTGTGGTGATGATGGATGATCATGCTTGAAAGTGGGTAATTTATTGGCAGCTACTGCCCGTTGCCAACTGCACCATGACTCTGGTCCGATCGGGCACTTCTCGTGTTGAGGTTTTTGTCCATTGAGCAATAATGATAATATGTGGCCCAGATAGCATTATACATTTTTTCAACGAGATCACAATTTTTCCTAATTGCTAAGCCATAATAAAC
The DNA here is from genome assembly GCF_061612785.1 of Hesperophylax consimilis. Taxonomy (NCBI): domain Eukaryota; kingdom Metazoa; phylum Arthropoda; class Insecta; order Trichoptera; family Limnephilidae; genus Hesperophylax; species Hesperophylax consimilis. The sequence continues at coordinate 4,653,266 of NC_142863.1, read as the reverse complement.
TGTCAACTTGTCGATAATTTTACCACTAAGTTGGCCTTTTCCACCAAAAGTTTTTTTTTTGTACTTTTTTCGTTTTTATTATCAACTGTTTCCACATTTTTATTCACACAATCTCGGTGTCACGTGCCCATTCTCTTCTGTACTTGTCCAATACATTTTTTCTTCATAACTTCTTGATCGCCGTCAGGTGCACCTTTTAAAACCCCCGAATACGTTTAGGAGTCACTGTCTCCGCTCTGACCCATCTTTACAAATATGCGTGTAACTTCGAAAATAATAGCCGGATTAACTTGAAATTTTCTGTGTGTGTACTTAAATAAATGTTCATTACGAAAATGAAATAATTTTTTTTTCATTTTTTTGAAAATTCTAACTTATAACCTTAACACGCATAGAAACTGTTGAATTTTAACTCAATCGATATGCGAACAATTGGCCCAATCAGTCAGTTGTCCAACGACATTCGCTATCTATCAAATATATGAATTTAAAGGTCCGCCGCCACAGAAATCGGCCTCGAAATTGTAATTTAAATATCGAATATCTGAATTTATAGGGTCAGTAGCAAATTGGCCTCGAAATATCGATTTTTTGCGGAAATATGTCGGTACCATAATAATGAAAAAATGCAAATAAACACGACTTTTATTTTTTTTTTTTTTTTTATATATTTTTTTTTTTTTTTTAATGTGAAACCTCACAAGTGTGTCCCTGCCTGTGCAGTGTACAGACAGGGGAACTATGTCACCACCCGGTTGGGCGGCGTTGTGAGGCGGAATAAGGTAGGTGCTGTAGGAAGGGATTTGTTAATGCGGGCCTTGAAGAGGCTCAGATTATAGGAGGGAGGAAAAACAGATGCCGGTAGCTCGTTCCACATACGAGCCGACTTACACAAAAACGAGTCGTAAAAACGGCCCGTTCTCATGAAGCCAACGTCAACCGTGAACGGGTGTTCAGTTCGTGTCCGTCGAGTTTCGCGCACGTGCACCGGTGCATCAGGAATCAATGCTGCTAGCTCCTTGGAGCAGGCTCCATTGAAATACCTGTAGAACAGACACAGCATGCCTACATTGCGTCTATGCATTAGAGAAGGCAATCGGTCTGTTAACAACGGGTTGTCAATCAGACGGATCGCTCTCCTTTGCACAGATTCAAGCAGGTTTATCAAGTATTTTGGGGCACCAGCCCAAAGGTGGCTCCCAAATTCAATAGTTGGGCGGACTTGAGACTTGAACAGGGTCAGCAGCTGGTCACTGTTGAAGAATCTCCTAGCCCTGTACAAGACGCCCAACTTTTTGGAGGCCTGATTTACTCGGGCTTCTATGGATCCCCGATACTTGAGCTGGTCTGATATAGTAACTCCAAGCATTTCAATGGAGTCTTTATTGGGGAGAGTGCTCCCATCAAATTGCACCCGACAGTCATTGATCTCCCTCTTTGCCGAAATCAGACACGCTTGGGTTTTTGAGACTTTGAAACTGACCAAGTTGGCCTTGCCCCAGGCACGAACCATCTCGAGGTGGTGGTTAATTTTTTGCTTCAAAACTTCCCGAGCTGTTCGGACATCATAGGTGGAAGGGGGCCTGTCAAAAAGATAACCCTCGTGAACGGTGCTGTCATCAGCGTAGCAGTGAATTGGTGCACATTCAACGAGATTGTTGATGTGCAATAAAAACAGCGTCGGAGACAGCACAGATCCTTGTGGCACCCCCGCATTGATTTGGTGCGGTTTTTTGCACAATTAATTATTAGGCCGTTTAAAAAGTAACTACATACTACTATTCTTTATATTGAAGCTCGTCTGAACTCCCTGTCGTCTTACTTAGACTTTACTGATTATGTATATGATAAGGCAGTTTTCTCTCAGGAGTTACAAAAACATATGCTTCTGTCAATTCTTTATTATTGTTATTTTATATTTTTTATAAATATAGGTAGTTTTGAATTACTTGTTGCATTTTAAAGCAGTTTACTGCAAAACTGGTTGAGGGACCGAGCCGTTCCCTTAAACTGGGTAGAAATTGAAAAGTGCAGAATCATCAGTGGCGGCCGGTGGTCAAAATATGTCGGGATTCACCGGTGTACAACATTCACGGCCGTTGTTCCCAACATTTCGAACGATCAATCTCAGGGTCCGATCAGCCAAGTGATTTATTCACTAACGTTCGATTCGCCTGTTTCCAAACATCTTTACTGTTGATTATCATAAGTGGCCATGCCCACTTTCATAGACAATAAAATGACATCAAAGTTAAAACTTTCAACGCTAAATTAACATTGACAAATTAATTATTGTATTTATTATTAATGCATATATTTTTTTAAGTACTGTAATACATAAAAAGATATTTTATATTTAAGCGTATGAAATATGTTAAAAATAAAGTATTAGCTTGACTTTAATGCCACCGTGCCTAGGGCTCGCAAATATGTTTCACTCTGTTGACACTTTTTATAAGTAGTCATTTACTGAGGCAAGCTTAATCCAGTAGTTTGGCTTCCTTAAATTGGTTGATCACTCAGTTGTCACTTTTCCGTTGGAAAGAGCATAGTTGTGCGTTTGAGCAGTGTTGAGCCAAAATTTCGGCTCAGCAGTTGGTCAGTAGGATTGGGAAGAACGGCCGTAAGTCTCTCTACTCGACTTATTGTTCTTAATATATTCCACATTCACAGACATTTTTAATTTATACAATGAAAAAACATACAAGTTGATATAGCCTGCGGTTGATATACCAATTTAACAATTGATATTTATGATCGAAATAATCTGCAATTAAACTTCAAAACTTTTGCAGAGCAAGAAAGGTTTTAAATTGAACAGATAATGTCCGACGACGGCGACAACTGACTGAACTGATAATAACTAATCTGAACATCACTCATCTCTTAATGACATGTTTTATCTTATGTGCTTGTATCGAAGTAAGCGGAACATTCGCTGAAAAAGAGTAGATGGTAAAGGGAAGACACAATATCATACATAAGCGTTTTAGTTTAACTTTCTACTGAACAAACCGTACCTTCTGATGTGGTGGTAAAGCTCCGGACTCTGTCCGCGGTATGGTAATACATATTTGCAAAGAATAGTATGTACCCACGCTTTCGACTGTTCCACAGAATATGCAAACAAAGCAGTTAAATTTTGTATCGCAATCGAAAACGAACTGCTACGAAAATAGGCACTAGTCACGGTCGGTCTGCAAGTTAAGCGCGCTCAATAAGTAGGTAACTTTTTGTATGAGATATATAACCTAACCGAATTTCGGATTGTGATTAGCCATGTCAGAAATTTTGTTGGTTGTTCGGCGCTAAGGAGCACATATTAGCTGGGCGCCACTGGAATCATCATGTGTAAGTTAAAACAGTCATTAATGGTTCATAGCCCATCTCCCTTGTTTCTGTTATCTGTGGTGGCCGCTGATGGTACCTGTTTGTATTGTTTGTAGACAATTGCTTCCCGGTGCGTTCGTCGGAGCGTCGCAGCTACGCAGCGGCAGGTGCTGTGTGGGTGAGACCGGCCGGCCTCCAGGCAGATCTGCACAAGCTATTGCGCCATGCCAGAAAACTGCCTGAGAAGACACATCACTTTAACAAGGTGACACTTTTATTTAAACTTTTTTTCCCTACACCGTTTCTTTTATCTTTCTCGTTTTCTTCCCATTCCCCTTTCCTGTTTCTATAATCCATCTGCTCCCCACTTTCGTGTGTAAATTAACCAAAACTTTAACAAAATCCACAGGAGTTCCCGAGGGAAGTAATTTCCTTCAGGGTCGTTCGTTTTTGGGTCTTTTTGAGCAAAGGAATGAGTGAAACAGGGTTATTTAAATGACCCGTGTTGTAGGAGGGAGGGAACACAGTCGGCATACGATTCCATAGCGGAGCTGTTGAATGTTGGAACGAGTTGTCGAAGAGACCCGTTCTCATGTGAAGGAATCATTGACACTCGTTCCTCAGAGCATCTTCCATTGAATATTGGTAGAACAAGGGCAGCATTCCCACCCGACACCTGTACTCTAAAGATTGCAATCGGTTTATTAAGATAGGAGAATCTATCAAATGGAACACCCGTTTCTGCACGGTCAGGTCTCCAGACCAGAGGTGGCTGCCAAATTCGACCGCAGGGCGCTTGCGATTTGTACAGGGTTATTGGCAGTTAGGTACTATCTGCAGTATCTGCCGGCTAACTTAACTCTGGCCTGATGAAGCAGTTTAGCTGAGCGTGGTCACGTAGAGTTACAACACACACTGCTAAAGGAATGGGACTGCCCTGGGTACCTGGGTTTAGCTGTCTTGGGTACGCGATGATGCAACTTCACAACCTTGTATACTTACATATTTGATTTTAGATCTCCTTTTTTCTCTTTTACACTATCTCTTGTTATAGTATACATGTCTACTTTCATCATTGCGGTGCCTGTAATTTAAAACTAACTATGTAAGTACTTGCATACTGCTTGCTAACCCCGTATGCAGGGAAATTGGAGGTCTTGACGTGTGCGGTGAAGGAGGAAATGATTCCTTTTCCGTTGGGAAAGTGGTGGGGTCTCCTCCAATGTACTAAAGAAATAATTCACTGGGCAGGAGGTGAACCGAGTGCGCCGTGCCGCCCTGGCCCTGGGCTGGGTGGAGGCGCTGGGTGCCGCCGCCACGGTGCTGGAGCGAGAAGCAGCACTCCTGCCGCAGGCCGGGCCCGCCATCGCCACAGCTGTGCAGCACCTGCGCCAGTGCACCGACCCCAAGATGCAGCTGCCACTCTGACTGCCACCACCCACGGTATCCATTCTATTCACTCTGTGTCTCCTGACGTCCATCAGTTTGTTGGTACTGAATGTGGATGTGGCCTCCCTCAATTGTCTCCAGTTCTTATGTCCATCTATAACGTAAAGAAAGATTAGCCTTTTGATATCCACTTTTGGACGTGACCAACATCAACTGTCTCCAGTTTTGCCAATTGATGTAGAACAATCAATAGTTGAGCCATTTGACTTCCGCTGTTGGTCATGACCTCCCTCGACTATCTTCATCTTCATGAAAGACCTGCGCGAGTCTACCGGTTCTTTGTACAAAGACGGCTGAAGTTGTAGTGGGAGATTTTGTTGATAATTTCACTGCGGTTTGTCGTGTTGAAAATGTATTTATATCCTATTAACGAAATAATGAAACGCCGGAAAGTGGAAAATACTTATGTATATATAGTTTGACACAAACATAGATTGTAAATTGACCAAGGTTTCGCACCTATTGATGTACGCATTTCCACTCACCGAGTTTCGTTATTTCGTAGCCGAAGTCCTTACACTAAAATTTATTCCATGGGTACAAACTATTTTACGTGTTTTGACGTGGTGAAAACTTATTTTTCTCTTAATGTGACTTGATTATGTTGTTTTGAAACAGGTACCGCGTCAAATTTTCTAAGCCTAGCAAATCAAACTCTAAGGTTCTTATTAACCATGTATGCAAAGTGACGTATACGTAATATTCAAATGTTGTCTCGATTCGACACAAAAATGTTGATGTTCGCGGAATGCTAATTGTAGGGATGATTCGTTTGTTTTAGTGTTGAAAAAGGTCATGCCTTTTTGGTACAAATCACCAATATAGCAATCAGTGCCATCTGTTGATACCTCTATTAATTAGTGCAATTTTACTAACCAAATAATTATCTGATAGTATTATTATGCTATCGTTTGGACGTTTTCGGCCCTTTGATTGGTCGAATTCAAATCGTATCTTTCGGGTAAATTCCACATAGCCTTTGCGCAAAAAAATAAAATCAGGGGTCTGCTGGCAAAAACGACCACTCTGCCCCTCAATTTTAACCGACCGTAAGGTTCATTTTGGTTTGCAGGCGACTGGACCCAAAAAATGAAGACTTTGAAAATTAACTTGAAATACCGTTACAAAATTTACCTGCGTCCCCACGGCGACCAAAACTGGAACTTAATAACTTCTCATAACTCACTGAAGAAATTTCGCCGTAGTTATATTTCCAAGCAGCAGGTTCGCCAGTAAAAATAGTAAGTTTTCACAAGGAAACTTTCGTGCCAAAAATTTGTTTTTTTATTTTGCCGTTGTGCCGTTAGAAAATGTACTATTTTTTTAATTGCCTCATGTAATACGAGATTTCTGCAAAAAACATCTCTTTTGCTCATATAACTTTTGGATAATATCGAAGAAAATATGTTTTAGAAAGTTAATAATCCATTGGATTAATTACATTACAATAAAAATTATCCACAATTACTTGTTAAATATTTGACGTTTGTACCAGCTCCGCTACAAAAAAACCTGCTAACTCTTAATTGCTTGCTATATATATATATATATTATTTTAGCTTTCTTGCTTGAAAATTTTATACGTCCAGTAATTGGCCTTAAATTTGTAATATGCATAAGTGAAACAATTATTTAATGTGATAATCCCGACCAACATCGGCTGAAGTCAGCAGCTTTGCCATTCTTAGCGAAACTAAAACATCTGTATTAAGTTTTTTTAATATCTCATTAAAGAAGATAATACTAAAATCTAAATGAAACATGAAACAGAACAAGACACGGAAAAATAAAAAGATAACGGTCTCAACCGGGAATCTCTGTCTTTCAGAGAAAACGTCTTTAACCACTCTACCATTAGGACGTAATTATTACACGTCGTTTTTGTCGATCTCATATTTCAAATTCAGAATTAACAATATTATCTTGCAACTAAATGATGTATTACATTGATGGGTATAACCTTCAACTAAATGATGTATTACATTGATGGGTATAATCTTCAACTAAATGATGTATTACATTGATGGGTATATCCTCCAAAATTTATTAAAGTTAAGTTATTCCAAGAATTTTTTTTTTAATAGAAATTAATTTCCTTTATTTCCTACAGCCTGCCCTTTTAAAAACTCCTTACACACTGCCAGTAGGTACTTCCAAACATGGAAATTTCTACATGCCAATTTTTTTGTATTTTTAAACCTGACTGGCAATTTTTTGGAAAGTCACTCCAACATCACTGAATTGTACTGTTAGTCATTTATCAATTAAAATTTTCGATAACGTTTATCGAAAATTGCCATTGCACGCCGTCAAAGCCGTCACACTTCTAGGACAAACTATTTCTGCAGCATTCCTTAATAAAATCACCTTCAGTAAAAGGTTTCACAATTTAGAAAATTTAACCAATCTCTGAATAAAAGTGTAGATTTGTATTAAAATAAAATGCACTCCGCCCTCCCGTCACAGGCGCTCTTCTTTACGTTAGACAGAGAGCAAATAAAAAATAAATAAGTGCGCGCAACAAACGCTGATATCCATTCGAGCGATCGTGTCAATAACTCTAATATGAGTTGAGCGGTTGGATTTTCAGAGCATTCGACTTGGAAATTTCTAGCTGTAATAAATTAGCACTCTGTAGCATAAGTAGCGAACATAATTCTGTAGTTCAACGCGATCTATAGAATAAGACCTCAATGTGCGTCCTCGCTTCTCGGAGGCAGAACTTTTTGGAATGATCCAATATTAACTTATGTTATCTGTTGTACATCCGTCGTATAATATCAGCATCAGTGTCTAAAAATGACCAGTCACTCTGTTTAAGAAAGTTAGAAATTTGAACATAGTCTGCTTTTTTGAAATTGCGAGTTTCTTCTATCTTTTTTACAGTGGGAATTGGTTTAAGATTAGACACACATATTTCTAGTGGCGGATGGTAAACATCGACGGGCAAAAGTATTTCTGTACTTCTCACAACACAGATGACACATTGGAAAAGACCAAGTCCAACGTACGGCCACCTATATTATGAACATAATTACACTGAGTTAGTCCCAAGAACAGGGCCATATCTCTAACTTCACGAATTTGAACATTGGAACAATAATTGTCAGTACTTATATTACACCAGTCGTAATGTGGCAGGTTGTAATCACCAACTAGAAGTAATTTTGTATGAGGGTATTGGGCGCAAATTGATTCAACCTCTTCACAGTGATTGCTGTAGCATTGAACGTCAGAATTTGGAGGTAGGTACGCACATCCCACTATTATTTTTCCGCTAGAGGTGTTCACTTTGCTTGGGTTCTTTGTGGATATTTTTGAGGAACTGAGATTTTTTGAGATAGCAATGGCTACACCACCCTCTCGTGTTTTGGCGCTTGTTTTAGAATTTCTGTCCGTGCGGCATATATTAAAATTAGGGAAGCCTAATTCAGCAGATTTGATTCCCGAGTCAAGCCATGTTTCACAAAAATAAAATATCACAGCTGATGGTTGCTGCCGATGCTACCAAAATGGGAAGTTTGGTGCGGATACCTCTCACATTTTGATAATAGCACTTTATTATTTGCTGTCGTAGTTTTTTGGTACACAGTTTATAATTTTTGGGACTGAGTTCACGTATTTGATTGTGATATTTGTTTCACCGTTTTTCTTCCTCGTGTCAAGTTTGTTTCGTAAATCCTGAAGTTGAGCCCTCTGCAAATTAGTTTGATCATTACTGTCTTTGATACCATTTTTAATTCTTGCACTTCTTGATAAAACTTCACGCGCCGATACAGATCCCTTAAATTCGATCTTAATTGGTCTTGTTTTGTTAGCTCTTTGTACACCCAGTCGATACATCTTTACGAAATTTGGTATGATTTCGCTATTAATATCACTAATTACTGAAACGGCTTTTTCTTTATCCATTGCGATAGTCGTTGCAGTAGATTCCGAGATGCTCTCCGGAACATTAAAGAGAATGATATTCTTCGATCGGATTTTTCTTACTTCTGCCTCCGCGAACAAATCATTTATTGGAAAGCAGTTTACTGGAATTTGTTGCTTATCAATTGTCCTTTCGTAAGTATCAATTTTACCCACGAGAATCCCCACCTTCACTCCTACGTCTGTCATGTTTCCAGAGACGGTTGATAATAATAATAATAATTGGATAATTTGTAGAGCGCCGTTTTTGTGAAAAATCACCTCAAGGGCGCTGTACAATTTATTTCCTAGGATCTACATTTGTTATTTAGACCAACTGTGCCAACACGAGGTTCGTCATCCGTTCAGGTATGTGTCTGCCGCCAATATAGCGCTGACATGTGTCTGCTGCCAATAAAGAGCGCTGACACAACATCCTCACATAGATAACAAACCTTGGCAGCACCGCTGTGACGTTCGTAGTGACAATATTTTTGTCATTTGATCCCTGGTGATTTTAAGTGCAGGATCGGTGATGGCTTTATGGAGGGCACTAATTGATTCTGTCGCCATATTTAATGATGACACGGCACTATCGTTATTATTCATAATGAAAATAAAATAAATATTATTTTTTAATTTTGGACAAGAATTAAGTTTTGACAACCCTGCAGCACTAAGCGGGAACTACTATAACAAATGTATATTCAGCTCACTCAGCATAAACAAAACATGCAGAGCAACCAGTGTCGTGAGTAAATGTCACTTTTCGTTTTAAATTTATAATAATGTTTGCACAGTACGGTTTATAAACACTAACAGTTTCGAATGGCAATAGTTATTGAGATACCACCGAGAAATTAGTTATTGTAGTGATTTATTGCGGATTAACTAGTTTTATAACGGAGAGTTGAAATAATCGACTGTTACACTTGATACTTGGTAATGTTGATGATACATATCAATTTTATATTTGAAATATAGGATACAATAAATTTTCACTGAGCTGTAACTCTTTACTCATCTTTTTCTGAAGTTGGTAATGCCTTAATCCCTTTGCTTGAGAGGTAGATCGACCAATTGCTTTTCGATTGGGTGGCATAATTGATTTGACAGCAAAATAAATGTTTTTGACGACTATTACAAATACACGTTGAAAAAGTAAACATAATGATGTGTTTTTTTTTATTTTTTTCTTTTATTTTTTTATATATACAATAATATTATTATTGGGTTTATAAAAACAGTTTATTTTTAAACAAGTTCTGCTGTGTAATTATTATTACGCGTGACAGCTGTTTCGCCCTCTAAAGGCATTATCAAACTGTGGGTAGCCCACTTACAGACGATACATTTATATTATTTCTAGGTAGGTATTTTAATTACAATAAGGAAGTTGAGTCCATTTTTTTTATTTTTTTTTATCAATGTTCGCATTCAAACTTAAATACTGGTATTTTTTTTTTTTTTTTTTAAGTTTGTTTTCATAGTTAAATTAATTCTCAAAGTTTAAATTTTATTAAGCCCGCCAAAACGAGCGGAATCCGAGCGGTAACAGGCGGGGTGTAGTGTGACGTCATTAGAACTGTGAAAACCACGTCGCTTAAGCATTATGTATGGAAATTTTTTTAATTCTTTAACAAGGAATTCCAGTAATTTTTTTACCAATGTTAACCGTCTATTATAATTGATGTTATTAAAAAAAAAAGAAAATTGATTAAGATTTGATAGTTAAATTAATATTTTAAGTTAGAATATTTGCTTTTCACGCCCGGTACGGTATTGCCGTCGCTACTTGTTGACGTTCCCCGCGCGAATTCAGGACCACCGCGCAGAAAAGTAGAGACCAAAAGTAAAATAACGGTTTACAGCCCAGTTCACTGTGAGACTTTTCTGAGCGGCCGGCGGCCTGAAGTGTATCACATGCTATGTGACATGTATAATAATAAAAACATCTAAGTTATGCAATAAACAACATATTATTATAAAGCACTATACGAATATGTATCTTTAGAAATCTATTTCATATAATAATAATAACAAATACGTACATATATTTGACAAACCCAAATAAACCTTTGGCCTATACAGCTCTCTCATCTAAACCGACCATCTCTCATGTAATAGAAAGAGATGCACCATAGGTGTTCCGTTGTACGTACAAGTCACGACACATGTGACGACAGAATTCTTTCGACCAATCGTGGAGCGTATACAGTCTATTGCTATTGAATGCTTTTTCAAGAACGTTTAACTAATTCTAAGAATAATAATATAGAAATATATTTATATATTTAGAATCGATATTTTTTGATCTACATGAACATATTTTTTATAAGTCAAAATATTTTTCACTCAACTTCCTTATTACTGATTTCTTAATTGATTTCTGTGTAAAAATGTTAGAAATTATTGATGGTTATTACCCTAGTAAAGTTTCCCCAATTAGTGTAATGTTTAAATTTGACTGAATGTCTTAATGTTAGTTATTCCCAAACAATGACTCATAGGGTTATTTTAATAGTATAATTAAGTACTTCAATGTGCACTCGTATTTGCACTAGGTTTGAAGATATCTAGTAGGGGTGAACGAATTATATTGGTTTGTTCATTAATTAGAATAGCTTTCGGATTATTAGAATTTTTGTTAATTTCTAACTGCTCTAAAAGATTAAGTTTACGGCCTTTATTTTGTACGTGTAACGGAGTTGGTTTATTATTATCATTAAGTGAGTGATTTTCATCTAGGAGATGTTTGGCAAATTGAGATTGTATTTTATTATTATTTTTAAAAGATCTTATATGTTCTTTGAACCTAGTGTTAAAGGACCGGCCCGTTTGTCCAACATAAACAGCGTTGCATTCGTCACACTGGAGTTTATAAATGCCACTATTTTGTAATTTGAGTGCCTTTGAAGTACTTAATTATACTATTAAAATAACCCTATGAGTCATCGTTTGGGAATAACTAACATTAAGACATTCAGTCAAATTTAAACATTACACTAATTGGGGAAACTTTACTAGGGTAATAACCATCAATAATTTCTAACATTTTTACACAGAAATCAATTAAGAAATCAGTAATTGAAATTAAAATACCTACCTAGAAATAATATAAATGTATCGTCTGTAAGTGGGCTACCCACAGTTTGATAATGCCTTCAGAGGGCGAAACAGCTGTCACGCGTAATAATAATTACACAGCAGAACTTGTTTAAAAATAAATTGTTTTTATAAACCCAATAATAATATTATTGTATATATAAAAAAATAAAAAAATAAAATGGAGTTCTACAAATTAAACTTAATAACAATAAAAAATGATGTGTGATTTCTATTATCTAATGTCAGTTTTGGCATGGGACAAGAAAGTAGTCAGAATAATAATAATAATAATAATAATTGGATAATTTGTAGAGCGCCGTTTTTGTGAAAAATCACCTCAAGGGCGCTGTACAATTTATTTCCTAGGATCTACATTTGTTATTTAGAAAAGATACCAAAACATACTTACCTGGCAAGTCACTTCCAACAAACACACTTATATTAAAAAGTTTATGCTTATAAAAGATAGAACTGCACGCAGAGGACACTATATCAAAAAACACTGGTCGTCGCATGATCTTAAGTCTGCTATAGTTTTTATTTTAATTTAAATGTATTTTAACTGTCTTAAAAGCCTACAAATTGTTAGTTGTTATCATTTTTATTTATTTATTTTTAATTATTATTTTTATTTATTTTATTTTATTTTTAGTATTTTTTACATTTTGTTAATTTAAATTTAAATTGCCGTCAACTGTGAAAGTGGAGGTTTCTGAAATTATGGATACGACTGTCTGAAAAGGTGCGTTTTAAGTTTAGACCTAAATTCTGTCGAGTCTGCGATCATTCTCAAATCATGTGGCAGTCCATTCCAGGCTTTAGGTCCTGACACGGCAAAAGCACGCTCACCGAACTTAGTATCTGGTGTGCGCTTTGGTTCCTTCAACCTTCCGATAGCTGATGACGTTGCTGACCTAAGGGTTGACTGTCGGGAATTGGAATCTTCTGGAATACACAATTCTGATAAATAAGCCGGAGCCATTCCGTTAAGTGACTTAAATACCATCCAGCATACCTTGAACTGGATTCTTTCAGGACATTTGAGCCAGTGCAGATTTTTGAGATGCTCTGAAATGTGGGAGTATTTAGATACTCCGGTGATAAGCCTTGCCGCGGCGTTGAAAACGGATTGTAATTTGTTGATTTGACATTTAGGGAGATTTGCATATATTCCGTTGCAATAATCTAGACGTGAAACAACATAGGAATTGACTAGCAATTTAGTCGCCTCTGTTGGCAGGTTTCTCCGCACTGCTTTAATTTGCCTTAATTGAAAGAACCCCGTGCTTACAGTTCTGTTCACCTGAGTTTTAAGGGAAAAATTAGCGTCCAGATTGACACCCAGTAATTTGATGCACGTTTTTGGAGTGATGTCACTTCCGGAAATGGTTATTGGGGAGTTTTCAATGTTATGCTGACGTCTGCTTGTAGCAGTCCACAGAAACTCAGTCTTTGTGGGATTCAGTTTCAATCTATTTGAGGTCATCCAGTGAGTAATTTATTTATTTATTTATTTGTTTGTACACGCCCAATTAGGGCTTTTACATATGATACAATTATAATACATTTGATATAATCAGAGAGTAGAAGAGATAAAACAATTAAAAATGTACCGAGTATAAAAATATTAAGTTAAAAACAACAAACAGAGTAAACTATAGGATGCACATTTCTATAACTTTAGATACATTGAAAATTATAAACATTACAAAGCTCAAGATAGACATACAGATTTAATAACAATGAATCTAAAAAAAATCAAGATAGACATAAAGATTTAATAACAATGTTTTTATAGGCTGACAGACATTCAGTACCGTTGGTGTTCATGTTATATTTATTCCCTGCACTGTGCAGTCGGTTCATTACTGAATTTAATTCTGCTTTCGTACCTGCAATGTTACAATGGTAAGGTACCTTCTGACGAACCGTTCTACTAGGCACATGAAAGTCAATCAGCCTAAGGAGTTCAGGGGAGTCAAACATGTTATTAACAATTTTATAAAGAAAAAAGAGATCAGAACATATTCTTCTTTCTTTTAAAGTGGCAAGGCCCATGACTTTCAATAGTGAGGTGTAGTTAATGTTTTCAATGGGAATACCTAATCTATAATTTATGTTTCGTAAAAATTTATGTTGGATTAGACTTGATTATTCATACAGTATGTGAAAATCAATGGGTTTTTCTTCCTAAAAAATTTCATGACTTGACACTTTTTTACATTAAGGGTTAATTTATTTCGGATACACCATTCAGAAAAGCTAATGAGATTTGATTGTAATAATAAGCAGTCATTAATATTGTCAATAATTCGGTAAATTTTCATATCATCTGCGAACATCAAAGTAAATACACGTTTAAATACATTTGTAACGTCATTTATAAATATGTTGAAAAGAATGGGTCCTAGATGTGATCCCTGGGGCACGCCGCTTGTAGCTGTAAAGGTGTAGGACAGTTGACCTTTAATGCAGACAGTAAGCTCTCGATTAAACAGATAATTCTTAAACCAGGATAGTACGTTACCGGTTATGCCAATTTTCGCCAGCTTGTTAACAAGAATTTTATGGCAAACCTTATCAAACGCTTTGCTGAAATCAGTATATATAGAATCGACTTGTTGTCTATTAGCAAGTGCATTTGTTATATAATTTTCGTACAGGGATAGATTGGTTAACCACTCGGAACATTAGAACGTCAAAAGACGTAAATATGATAATAGCGGTCAAGACATTAGTACGTCTTTTCACGTAAACGCGCGAGATTTTACAAAAATCGATTTATTTCCATCACTAGTATACGGATTGCCATGATTTAAAAAACAGAGTATCGATAATGAATAACGCTACGCGTCTGCATTCAAGAATATCTATGGAATTTCGAGGTGCATTATCTAAGTCGATTGGACTTGTCATCTTGTTCGTTCATAATTTATTGCGTTTTTAAATAATTTATTAAAAATATTTTAGTTTGGACGGTTACTATTTTGAGGTGACTAATAGTTTTTAATTATATTTCTTCAATATATAAAGTGTTATTTCTTTATGATACTCAGAAAATGGTACATTTTTCACAGCTTTGAAATAATGGTCAGCGATTTTTACATATTTTTGACGTTTTCAGAAAATGTATATTTAGAAACGCAAATATTTACGTATAACAAAACAATACGATAGTGAATTTCATAATCTTTCCAAAACATTTTTTAGAATGAGGCTACGTTTCCCAAAGCGTGAGTTATGAAGCTTTTAACAGAACTCGTGAATAACACAAAAATTTTCGCGTTTTGACAGTTCGCAAAGGAACACAAAGTAAATAAAAGTCCTTTTCTGAGAGGTTAAGGTTGATCTGTTTGAAACAAAACCATGTTGGCAAGTTGTAATGATGGATTTCACGCTGGGGTTTATCTCTAGAAGAATTAATTTTTCAAAAATCTTGGGTATTGATGATTGTATACAAATTGGACGATAATTTTCAATTGCAGATTTATCCCCGCATTTAAATATTGGAGTTAAGTAACTTTTTTTCCAAAGTTTTGGGAAATTTCCCGTTGACAGAGACTTATTAAATAATATGAACAACGGAATGGATAAGCTGTCTGCACAGTTTTTAATCAAGATGGGTGGAATTTGATCCGGCCCGGAACTTAATTTTGGTTCAAGTGTTTTAAGGTAATTTGTAATGTCGGTGATGTTAATATTAATATTTGATAATTGCAAGTTTATATCAGAATTAAATTCAGGAATTTGTTCATCTGAAATGTCAGGTTCAAACGCATCTTTAAAGAAATCGGCAAACATGTCAACAATTTCTTTTATGTTGCTAGAACTCCTTTGTTTATGATTCATAGTTCCGGGGATCCCGACTTCATTTTTTTTCATAGACTTTACGTGTTTCCAGAAATGTTTTACATCATGATTTATAGTATTTTCCACTTCCATTATATAATTTTTATAACAATTTTTAGACAAATTTTTGCAAACTTTCCTGACACTTTTAAATTTAATATAATTAGGTACAGATCTATGTTCTTTATAGATTTTATGAGATTCTTTTTTACAATTTATCAAGTGAATTAATTCCTTAGTGAACCATATTGGATACGTTGATTCTTTATGTTGGGTAAGAGGAATATTATTTGAAATTACATTATTGAGTTGCGAGTAAAAATAGTCAGTATTGAAATCAATATCACCATCATTTAGACTTGTCCAGTCAATGTTAGACAGTACCTCATTAACTTTATTGTAATCTGCGTTTTTAAAATTATAACAAATTCTTGAGATTTTAAGATTATCATTTCCAGTGTAGGGTATAGAAACTATAAGTGTAGGATGGTGTTTATCTATAGGGACAATGAACTCAGGAGATTCGTAAACATTTACATTATCTTCATTTGAGAATATCAAGTCGAGAATGCGATTGTTAACATTAGGTACATTATTAAATTGAGAAAGATTTAAATAAGAACACATATCCAGAATATCCCTTTCACAATCAGAAATTGGCGAGTAATTAGGATCATTAAACTTACAATTCGGTAGGTTGTAATCACCACAGACAATTATTTTGTGTGTTGGATATTTTGTTTTTACATACTCGACGTCCTCACAGTGATTTTTGTATATCGACAGGTCCGAGTTGGGAGGAATATATACACTGCCAATAATAGTTTTACATGATTTTCCGCTTAATAGTACAAATATTTGCTCGACATCATAATTTTTATGTTTAATTAATTTAGAGTTAGTGCTTTTATTTACTGCTATTAAGACGCCCCCTCCTCTTGATTTGGCACTAGTATTATGACTCCGGTCCATTCGGTATATGTTGTGATTCGGTAATCCGAGCTCTGCTGAATGAATGGAAGGTTCCAACCAGGTTTCGGTGAGTACGATGACGTCTTGTGTGATGGTAGGAGCTGTAACTCTGAATTTGCCGAGTTTTGATTTGATACCCCTGATATTTTGGTAGTAGATGCTGCATGATCCCAGTTTATGTTTATTAGCTGGCCTCTGTAATTTCACATCAACCACCTTCGTGCGTAATTCTAAAACATTTTGATAATTCACCATAAAGTTATTTACTGGGTTATTATTCATGTGTGAAATTAACCGTTTTTTGTAACTAGTGGAACACCATTAAGCTGCATCTCGACAATTTTAGGGCTGGAGTTCACATACTTTATTGTTAAGTTTGTTTCGCCATTTTTTTTTCTGGACTCCAGTTCTTCACGAAGCATTATCAATTGCCGCCGTTGTTGGAAAGTTTGATCATTACTGGCTTTAACACCGTCCTTTAATTTTTTATTGTTAATTAGAATCGTCCGGGCTAATTGATGATCTTTAAGTTCCAATTTGATAGGTCTTATTTTACCATCAACTTTCTTTGCTCCTAATCTTTGGATTTTAATATCATCTATGTTTTTAAGAGCTGTAGATACCTTGCTAATATCCTCTGAGATGTTAATTGCGGTGAGATCTGACACACTCTCCGGGATATTGAAGAGAATGATATTATTTGCTCGCATCTTTCTCTCTTCGATTTCTGTCAGTACATCACACATATTAGATGGAGGAATTTGGGAGTTAACTTCTGATGACAAAGTTTGAGGAATGCTTTTAAAGGCTGATAATTCGCCTTCAAGGATCCCCATTTGCACCGCCATCAATCCAGTGGTGCCCAGAAGTTCTGAAGTTATCTGCGTAATTTTTCCCATTTGCTCCTTAGTAAATTTGTTAACTGGGTCATTGATAATTTTTATTAGTGTACTTAAAAGGTCTTTTGCCTTGGTCATGTAAATCAGAGAGTTTTCGTGTAGATTGATTGAGTTCATGATTGATTGATAATTTGGCAAAAGGATATTACTCCGAGATAATATTCAAAGAGAAATAATAATAAACTGAAATTTCTCAATAGCGCCTATGTACCGCAATCAGTTGAACACAAGCCGATTATGACAACACTATCGACCAATAGCGATGCAGATGACGACACTTTAGACCAATGGTGACAGAATGACAACACTTTTCTAGCGCCTGCGTGTTTATGATGTTTATGGTTGCACGTTTATTTTTAAAGATTATTTTGAGATTTAAAACACCTCACAAGCACAGCAAACACTATTTTAAGGAAATCTAACTGACTGGAGATCAAATTCACTAGTTGATTTCAACTTTAGAACACTTTCTAGTTTGTTTACTTGCAAAAATACACTTGTTTTGGTAATTTTAATGTGGAGGTTATTTCACTTCTAATTGCTTCTATACACTCAGTTATACGAATTTTTAGACTGTTTATTTCTTCTGGTAAGCAGTAAAAAAGAATAAACTAGAAATATTTACATACAAGCTGATAAGTACCCACGTGACGTGTATATATGATAAATCCATCATTTTGGGGTTGGTTATTCTGTGTATTATAATGATTGTAGGGTGATTAAGTTTTTGGGAAGATAGTTATCATTGATCCAGTCAAAGTTTGTGAAAAGTACCATTAATTCATTAAAATTTCTGTGAAAGCTTCTGATGTTCGTGGAGAATATATATTCGGTGTCTCCGCATTATCTGCAGGTTTGGCTGTCTCCCCATAATATTACAATTATAAAGGTAATGAGTGGATGTGTGACGACTTGTGTATACACATACATGACTAAACCTTTCATCTGTAATATATGACCATGACCACTACAACACGGGCATGTGCCTAGTGTGGTGGCCAAAAATTTACCCGTTTACTGCAATGTATAAAGTTTACTGAATAAAGAACATTAAAAAAAAAAAAAAAAAAAAATATGTGACCATGGATGAGTTGCTCTAATAATGATTTGTGTTTACATGATTTGAAAATCGTCCACACATGGAACCAAGTAGTAAATACAAATACATTTGCTATTCAGAGAGCAATTTGATTGCGTAACAGTACAAACGTTTTTGCTCTAACAGCTGGATTGTATTATTAAAATGCGTGTTACGTGCTACTTGTTAAAAAATGCAAAGTAGATAAAAGAGCATGACGAACAAGTGCATAGCGCTTGTGGATGCTGACAATGCATAAACATCAAACCGAGTGAATAATGTTCATATTTGTTCCACAAATATCTTCATTCCTATAAATAGTTTGAATTTTGATGATACATATCAATTTTATGTTTGAAATATAGGATACAATAAAGTTTTCGTACTATCTCTTTCAAACACCATTACTTTAGACTTACTAATATTCATCATTAACTTATTCTTCATCATTGAAAATTAGTACTAAAGTCTCTTTGGAACGTATATATGAATGCGATTGACTTGGTATAAGAATATTACTAAGTAGAGGTGTGAATAACGGTTCTTTTCCGATACCTAATATAACAAATAACACCCCAACCCAATAACATAGTATCATACCTGTTATTTAATAACATAGTATTCCAAGAATTTGGATAAGCTTGTAGATACGTAATAACGAACGGCATCGTTATTCGTTGCTGGGGCCGAGCGGCTGAGTCGATAATGAAATGTTATAATATGTTATATTCATATTAGGGCAGGAGAGGAGCATAAAATAAATAATGTTTATAATTTGATGATTTTTATTGCTTTGCACTTTTCTAGTGACAGTCAGGTTGCATATACATTATGAAGTACATAAAATTGTTGAATTAATTTTGAATAAATACCTCAAATAAAAAATATATATTTTTATCACTGGAGCGATTACAGAAATAAAAAATATTCTCCTTGATTGCTCGACATTCCTGCGCGAAAAAAGTTCATTCCACATTAAAAATATCTTACCGCCGAACAATGAGGTTATATAAATAGAGAAGCAAGCTTCATTACCGCGCGTCAAAAAAAGCATAACCACTCTAGAACCGCGACGACGTAGCTTTGAAACCAATAAACATTTTAAAGTAAACATATATTTGTCTCACTTACACAAGTCACGAGAACAATGCTGCCGCTACGATTAGACAACGACAGAAACACAAACCTGCGCTGGCGTGTCAGTGTTGCCTACCATTTGAAATTTTACCCGACATAAGCAATAAAATAGAGTGTTTTTTTAACGTTAGTTTGTAATAAGATAAACTAATTAAAATTATTTTAATATGTGTTTTTTTTATTATATGACTAAAAGTAAGCATAATTAATTAAATAATAAAGACATTTTTTGTTCCAATATTTTGTATTATACCTAGCATACAATACTCAAACATCTCTCGAAATTATAGGTTTAATCGAAAAATACTCTTTTGAAGAGGTAGAAAGGAAAAACATATTTCTAAATGAGTTTATTTTTTAACAAAACTCACAAATAAGAGTAACATTTGTAAAAGAAACATCAAATTTAAGAAATAAAACTAGCTACACCATATATGCTGACGTTGACAGTAAAATAGTAAACAACCTGTTTTCAAAATATTTCTCAAATAAAATTATATACAACAAGGACATTCTCAGACATAATACAAGGACGTGCAAGGAAATCAGGTTACAAAAAAAAGGACAAAGCGAATACGCAGAACAGTTTACTGTTCAAAGGGATTAAGTTGTAGTATAACACGCTACCAGAAACTTTAAAGTCCGCACAAATTGGAAAGTTTGTTAGATAACGCGTTTCCACGGAATCGAACCGCCTATGGAAACGTAATATATATCTTCAAGAATACTTGGCTAGCTCAAGCAGGTTCCGTGTTATTAGTTCGTTTGTATTAGGAGAGAACAGACGCCTTCTAGAAGTGGATAGAACAAAAGGGTTTCTTGGAAATAAAACACTATTATTGTGGTGCTTTTAAATGCCTTCAAGAAGACCTATATTACAGCACTTTATTCTAAGCGTAGGAAAAGCTTAAATCTCTTTGTGGACGGTTAAAAGAATGAAAAATGATGTTAAATTAATGGGAAGAAAGCAGAGACAGAAATTAATAGAATAAAGCATGGAACGATACCGCAGGTATTTTTGTAGACGTCCAGGGGGCAGGCAGTAGAAAAAATGAATCGAAATATACTAGTAATTAATTTTTTAAACACTTTCAAAACACTGTTTAGCAAAGCAAGTCTGGAATTCAAAGCGGAGAGCGTAACAACCTCTCGTTACGACAGCTAAAACCCAAGAGAAGCTGTCTCTCTTCCGAACAAGCTGAGGACTGGCCTTCGCCCCGCCCCCCCCCCCCCGATAATGGTCAACGCCCCCAAGGGGTTACCATATGAAAATATTTAAAAATACAAAGTACCTGATTTTAAGAAAATATTGCGGGGTTGAATGTTTTAATTTTAAGAAAGTTCATTTCATAACAAGTTCAAGATGTATTGTTGGAGCTACGTTAAACAAGAATAAATATAGTTTGCAATATGAAAAAATGTAACTAATTAGCAAATTATTATTTTTTTTTTTTTTAAAGATAGACAAACATTCCCGGGTTACGAATAACCCGACAATGTTTGAAAATCTCCTACTACCACCACAGAAAGCCGAAAATGTTGCTTGTGTTGTGATGGAGGACTTAGCCAGCCGAGGAATTGAACACGCGACGCTCGGGTGAGACCCAAGCGCTATGCCCACTCAACCACTGACCGGTCATAAACTGGACCGGTTATAAACTCAAATGTTCAATTTACTAAAATATAATAGTAAATAAAAAAAATAAATTAAACTCCGCTATGAAGCATTAATTTTGTAAACAATTGCCTTTTAGATTCCTTTTTGTGAGTTTGTGTGAATAATTTGCTTTCTTGATACAGTCTTATTTTTAAATATTTGTTAATAATGGCATTAATTAATAAAAGAGAATGATCCACTTCTACTGATGACAAATGATCCCCCGGCTGCATTGCAAATTCTTTTAGTTACTTTTTTCCTTGAAGCGTTTTTAAAGTTTTTGTAGCTAATATCATGAGCCCAAATTTAGGAGGCAAAGACTTAGTGTCGGAAAGCGTTATTGCATGTCTTATAATGCCTTCACAAATAATACATATTTCATACACATGTTTCGATGGGTAACATAATCCTCCTTTATCTTTTACATTAATTAGCTTGTGAAACCACTCCAGTTCTGTAGCGAGTAAAGCTTTGATGCATATTTCGCATTTGAGTTCTTGACCAACTTTGTTAACAACATAGCCGGAAATGTATCCAACGACTTGTTTTGTTACGTTCGTAAAAAGGTTATCATTCGTTTGCTGCACGACCCATTCTTCTTCTAAATCTGTTACGTTTTGATTGTTCACTATAGTTTGAGATTTTTGTAAGTCAATGTCATCATGACGATCAAAGGAAGACTTGTTGATTTCTTGTATGTGGTCCTTTTCACTTGCAGAAGTTGTAGAGCACAAGATATTAATTTTTTCAAGGGGCACACAGTTGCCTCTAAAACCGTTTTTTAATTCAAGGTGATTTAATAATTTTTTGTAGGCAGATTTAAACTGCACAACATTCGGATTATTATTGTAACCACCTTTTTGCCGGATACAACCAAAAAATAATTCTACATGGTCTTGTGAAAGTCTATATTTTGCGATGTATTTCATTTCGTTAGTCTCAATCAACCTTGTATATAATACTTTTAAACTTTCCAGACAAATCAGAAAACCCAAAAATCCCGTTTTAAATTTGTAATCTAACACTTTCTTCATATATTTTTTTATCAGTATCTTGTGTATCTGGCCCTTCTGTTTAATTGTTTTTTTTTGTTATAACTTCTACACTTAGGTTCGTAACATACTTTTTATATCTTTCAATTAATGTGTAGATATCATTTTTCGTATCTGATTTAAGACTTTTCTTAAAACCATAAGCTTTGGGGTCCCCTTTAGAATTTAGGACATCAAAAATATAATTGTGTAATTGAATAAATTCCGCAGTGGGTTCACCTCCTGAAAATTCAGAAGACAACTCCTTGGCCAAATGAAGTGACTGAGCTACACTATTGCTTAGCAGCTGTGATGCCAACTTCACCTTCATAATTTGATTACGAAAATTAATATGGCGGTTGCTTAATTTGTTACCTGTTCTAAGGCCTTCAATTTCTCGAATCTCCTGTAAACGGTTTACATACTTCCATTCTATCTTCTCATTACATATTTTTGTTTAAAAATATTTTTTTTGATGCAAAACTGTTTCTCACTAGCTTGAGCATGTGACAAGCGTCTAACAATAGCACAACATCGTGTCCTGTTGTAGGATGTTTGAAAGTTGTTTTCAGGTTGTTTGGGTCGTTTAGGTTACATCCTAAAACCCGCATTGCAGCAATATTTGTCTGGCTGCCGTCACACGTTACTGATGTTACTTCGACATTTATTTGTTCGCATTTTGTCTAAGCCAAATTTATGATATTGGCAAGTTTTACTGAAGATAACCCATGTGTAAAAAAATAGCCAATAGGTACCTTCCATGTTTCATTCAAACACACGAGAAGTAAAACCAATGCGGAGGACGCTAGATTTTGCGTATCGTTCGTGTCAATTAATCCATAATCAACATACCCGTGGTGCTTCTTTCCATCGAAAATTTTTTGTTGACGGATGGCCATCTCATCGATAACTAAATTACAAATGATCTTGGACTTAGAATTATCACTTTTGACCTTAAGAACATTAAAGGCTTCCGATGTAAACCCCGGATCCCCGTTTATTTTGCTATACCAATTGACCAGCGTTCTTGGATGCGGTAATGAGTCATTAAATGCGGATCGAACATATTTATAAGCAGCAGGGGAGTAAAAGTTTAATGTTAATGCAAATTTTTTTAGCGTATAAGGAAATTTTTTAAAAGTCCTTTTCTTTTTGAAGGATTTTTGAAATTCTTCCATCAATTGCATTGTTTCTTCATTCAAATTTACGTTTAATTTCTGTTCTTCTATAACACCTTTTAATTTTTTATTTTTTACTTCTAGTCTTTTATTTTTCTGTGATATATTTTTAATTTTTCTTAGTCTTCGTGCGGATACAATTTTCAAGCGGTGAATTATTTTTCTCATTTTGGGCTTTCGCGGCGTTTCAGTTATTTCATTTATCTCTTCATCGGTTTCCACAATATCCACATCCATATTTTCTTCCACTACAAGTTCCACCGGCTCTTCAGAATGAGATTCGTCCTGAAAAAAGTACATTATACTGTAGTCAAAAGAGCAACATCAAATCTGATTACTAAGTAAAAAAAAAACGTTCATCATGGAAACAAATTTAGTTTGAGTTGCATTAAAGGGGTCGTCCATTAATCACGCGAGGCTCGAAAGGGGGAGGGGGGGGGGGTTCGGAAAAAATTACGAAATATCACAAGGGGGGGAGGTACAATGAGATATCACATTGTTAAAAAACATTCAAAATCATTAAAAAACGTTTCAAAAGTTGCTAAAAAACATCACGTGATTAATGGACGACCCCAAAGCAGGTTGTTGTTATTTGATGAGAATATATTTTAGACAAATATTAACTATGTTTTGACTATATAAATTACCTAGCCTATTAAATCTTTACTTACAAAAAGCATTGGAATTGCTTCGTTAGACAAAAAAACATGACCACCATCGCTTTTTGGTCTTAGCTTGTCTTGATCCCGGAAGTGTTTCCAACAAATGACTGTAGACAGCCAGTCTGTCTCTTTTCTAAGTAATCGAATAATTTCCACCCACTTCTTACGGCGTGCTGGATCTTTAGGTACACTGCAAAATTATTAATATAAAATACGTAAAAAAATATAATTACTGGATTATTCATTAATAAACTAAAATAAGATTAAAGAATTTTTTTGTACGAAGATTAAAATATAATTTAATATTATTTCAAAAATATTTAAAATCAGAGGTTACCTCCATAGTAACTTATTACATAAATTATGTATTCTCCCATTAATGTGGGAAAACCAAAACGAATTTTTAGTGGCAACACTGAACCTATATTTATAGTATTCGATATTTTATTCCAATTTTAGCGTTTTTTAACTTAATGTGAATATGTAAACATTAAACTTACGAGTGGAAAGTAATTCCGCTTGATTTATTATGTTTTTGTGACCTTGAATTGCATTCTTTAACGACGCATTTACCCATTTTGGAAATAGTTTTGACGGCGTGTCGCTCGGTTTAACTCGGTCGGCGTCTCACTGAGCACTGAACTGACGTTAGCGGCAAAGTTGGCTGTGACCTAAATTGCAGTGGCAATGCTTTGACGCGGTAATTATCGATCTAGTGTATATCAATGCTGCCGAATTTGAATATGGAGACACACAAAACTGATTAAATTGATATCTAGGCAATGAATCCAACTATATTTTATCATATATTTTTATCACATATTTTTAGGATTTAGCTATAGCAAAGCCACAAATCAATCAGAGACATTTAAAATAGTATCAAAATATGGCAAAAATCGCTCCATTGGATAAGTATGTAAGGTAAATGTGTTGTAAAATTATGATAAATTGCACTTGCAGTGAAATTTCACGCAACTGCTGTACATAACAAAAACGACGTAATAAATAAGAACTATACATTTCTCAAAGGAGATACGTGAAGGTAACATACTTGTTATTACGTTTAAACGCTTGAAAGTTACTTGATTCCTAGAAAACAATTATAACGGACGTTCAAATTAACTTTCAATGGGACACAACCCTGGATATACCAACCATAAAATATTTTTACACAACAATATAATATTTATGTTTGTTATTTCCCAAATATAAATAGTACATAAATCGTTTATATATTGGCAAACAATTGTATTATTGTATAGCAATATTCCTGCGACAGTGATTACCAAATTACTGGAAATTGGGTGACAATATTAAATGGCAATATTTACTGCCTTTGACATTATATAAATTAGTTTTCAAATAACTCATAGCCTGATCCAATTCCAGCCCTGATTTTACGGCAAGGTTAAGGGTATGCGCAAAACAGCCAAAGTGTTTCATCCCTAATTCATTTTTTATAGCCGATTTGATGTTTGACGCGTTGTCCGAAATAATAATGAGAACTTTTTAACGTATGTTCCAGGCATTCATTATCCGATCCAACTCACTCGCTAAATTCTGGCTAGTGTGCGAACCAGTTAATGGGGCACATTCTAATAATATCGAGTGCATACAAAAGTCCTCATCCAAATAATGCGCCGTGACTGCAATGTATCCGTCGGTAGTTGCGGAATTGGTCCAGCAATCTGTAGTCAGGCACACTGACACCCACTGGATATTCTGGAATCTTCCTTTCAACGCCGGTAACAAAACCGTGGACAAATGTTTACGATTCGGTAATGTATAGCTCGGATTCAAATGTTTTATCAATTCTCTGAAGCCAGCATCTTCTACAATCGTAAATGGTTGAAAGTCTAATGTGAAGAGTTTCATCAAAACTTCATCCAACCTTTTCTTCTGGGTCACATCCATTCTTTTTTAAACAAACCCATCCATTGTAACACGCGGGTGTTTAAAAAAGTGTGTTACTGCCGTCGTCATCGCTGAAGGCACCGAACCTACTGAAGTTGAAGATCCCGCAAGTGGAACCGGCTGAGCGGGAAGATCACTAACCAGATCAACAGGTACAGGAGTGTCTGAAGAACTTGGCTGCTGCAGAGGTTCCACATTGCTGGAATGTTCTACATTCCTATTCCTCGTCTCTTCTCGCATTACCACGAGATGTTTCGATTGTAAATGTTTTTTGAGATTTGAAACAGTCGATTTGTAAGATTACACTTAGCAATTTTTTCAGTTTCACACCCAACTTCAAAAAAGTTCCACACTTCACTCGATTTTCTATTCGACATCTTAAATATACGCGAAGTCAAGAAAAAAACTAATTAAATCTCCACAAGCGAACAACGAACACTAAAATAAATAGTCTATAATAATGTCTATATTGCTTTCCAGTCCTCTCTATATTCAAAATATCACAACAGTACGTTTTCACAAGCTTGTAATTTAAAAAAACGGTAGAACGAAATAAGCACTTTAATCACCGATAACCAACTACTAGGGCTGACCGATGGATACTGATTCTAAATACTAAATAATTGAATAAGTAAATAATGCCACTAACGAAAGGAACGGAATAACAAAATTATCCAACAATACTTCGTATATCTTCGGTGATCGGGAATTAACCGAATTTTATTAAATTTTATTTTATTTAATATTCTTAGAACTCGGAACTTCCAAGTTCCAAGAAGTTAACATTATTTCATAATTTTGTTATTCCGTTCCGTTCGTTATTCGAATTATTATTATTAATAATTAATAATTATTCTTACATTCTTAGAACTCGGAACTTCCAAGTTCCAAGAAGTTAGTTATTATTTAGTTATTCAGTTATTTTAAGTCAACCGTTCCATGTCAGAACGGTTGACTAGTCCACTTATAAAATAACGGGAAGTTATTCAATACTATGTTATGCGGTACTAGAGTAACAGGTATGCCATTATTTGAAGATACTATGTTATCCATACCTGTTAACGTTATATTAGGCACACCCCTATTACTAAGTACAATGCATCCTGAAATTAACACTATTCTATTTTAGTAAAATGTCTTGTGGGAATTGCTTTCTATTCTCACTCCTCTTCATTAACTTATTCTTCATACATACTTCGTTCATTGCATTATCTCCATCATTGAAAATTAGTACTAAAGTCTCTTTGGAATGCATATATGAATGCGATTGACTTGGTATAAAAATATTACTAAGTAAAATGTCTTGTGGGAATTGATTTCTATTCTCACTCCTCTTCGTTATTTTTCAAGTCACGATTACATGTCACGTATCACCAAGAACCTTCCGCCTGTAGTTCATCTGTCTGTTGGTCTTTGAACACTACTTCCATGTCTCTGGCGATGGCGATTTCTTGTATATAATCCTTTTTTAAGGTTGCCAGTTAAATGAAATAAGTATTATATATATCGTGATATATATGTACATAAAATACTTTCATATATTCAATCGTGCAATAGACTACTTGATTCAGAAGTAAAAATCTTTATATCAGATATATGTAAAAGGAATTTGTAGCACCCCAGCCTTCCATTTTTGGGGTTACCATTTAAAAGAAATAAATATTATATACATTCAATCTTGCAATGGAGTACTCGGTTCGGAAGTAAAAAGCCTTATATCGTATATTTCTCAAGTGGTTATTTCAAACTAGAACAAAAGGCGAACCTTTTTTCAGTTGGTTTTTGCCTCCAACGAAAGTGTGTATATGATAACTCCATCGTTTTGGGTTTGGTTTTTTCTGTGTGTTATAATGATTGTAGGGTCATTATTTGGACCGGTCCCATATCTCAAAGTGAAAGTCTGTGAAAAGTGCAATTAATTCATTAAAATTTCTGTGAAACTTTCTGATGTTCGTGGAGAATATATATTCGGTGTCTCCGCATTATCTGCAGGTTTGGATGTCTCCCCATTGCTTGAGGGAGTGGTCAGAAGAATTTATCTTTGGACTAAACGGTAATTAATGAAATTTCTGTAGCATAAGAAGTGAACATAATTCTGTAGTTCAACGCGATCTATAGAATAAGACCTCAATGTGCGTCCTCGCTTCACGGAGGCAGAACTTTTTGGAATGATTCAATATTAACTCATGTTATCTGTTGTACATCCGCCGAGCGCGACGCTTTCTCTTTGGAAACCTCTACTTCCATCTGACCCCACTCTGGTGTTTTACGATGTGATACTGTAATTTCTACTAATCTCTCATCCTCCTTGCTATTCCAATCTCAGTACCCTTGGCTATGGAAGTGACCATGGATGAGTTGCTCTTATATTAATGATTTTTGTTTAGATGATTTGACAATGTTTTAAGGAAGATAGTTATCATTAATCAACGCTGACAACCACGGCTGTCAACATTTGCAAAGTATTTGGACCGGTCCCATATCTCAAAATCAAAGTCTGTTAAGGGCCTTCCTTACTAGCGATCTCAATCGTTGTATGGAGAATCATGAATTGTCAGATTCGAACGACAATCAAAGTTATTAATCGTCAAAATATCGATAATGTAGCCACGCTAGGCTACCATAAATACATTTTTCTGTCGAGATATATGTTTTTACTAACAATTTATTTTCGTTAAATACTATATAATGAACATCTAAGAATTCTCCTACTCATTCGGCTCTATGAGGTGGCCGTGAATGCACGCTTCCTACGGTCCGTCGTGTCAATCTTTTTTCAAAGTTCGAAATTCCGCGTAATTATTACACTTCCATGTGACGTTTCAACAATATTCTACTCTATGCGTTGCGCGTAGGGACTATAATAGTGTGTCGCCTTTTTTATGTTTCATCTGTGCGTTTCCGTCAAAGCTGTGTAGTGTCAAATAGTATTATTAAGAATTAATTTATTGTTAACATTTTTTTGGGTTTCTAGGTAATAAACAATTTGATATTATTAAGAATTAATATATTGTTAACATTTTTTCTGGTTTCTAGGTAATAAACAATTTGATATTATTAAGAATTAATTTATTGTTAACTTTTTTTCATGTTTCTAATAAATATTGTAATGAACAATTTGATGTTTTTCAAATATAAAAGTACATAAAATATTCCAGCACTTACAATAAAATAAAAGAAGCACATCGTATAAAAATGTTTCAGTCGAAAAGATCGAATGCCGAAATCACTTACTTCGAAATTATTGCAAAAAACTTAGATCACTGTCAATGCTAAGGAATACTTATCATTAAGGAAGATTGTGTCAAGCCGTATTTTACGCCTGAGAACGGCTGTACGTTGTGCAATAACGTACCGGAAGGCTATGAATTGTAGTCAAGAGGAAAAATAAAACAGTTTTACTTGGATATATTGAATGGTCCAAAACATGTATTTGGAGACCACTCACTATGCAAGGAACGGGCATACTTTTGCAAACGGGATACTGGCGACACTAATTACGTACCCAATATGACTTCGAGCTTGATAATGTACAGAATCATGCAGCACGTTCGACTTTTGTCATCTAATGCTCGAAGTTTAATACAAGATGTAGACAGCAAAAATGTGGTGTGTTATAATAATGTTGTGGCTAAATTTGTTGGCGGAAAGCATATCAACTATTTTCTAAAACGGTCCTACAATGGAAGGTGCGCTGCAGCAGTAGTGGCGTTCAACACCAATCGTCCACACTATTCTTTGCATAAATTTGAACTGGTAATAGTTCCGGAAAACTCATAAAGGAATTAGAATTAAAAAGATTGCAGAAAAATAATCAACAAGTATTAAGTAAAAAAAAAAGAAAAGAAAAACGCTGCAGCTCGCTCCAGCAAAAGATCGGCATTATGGTTCCAATGCAGAAAAACCTGACATGG
The DNA here is from genome assembly GCF_061612785.1 of Hesperophylax consimilis. NCBI lineage: Eukaryota > Metazoa > Arthropoda > Insecta > Trichoptera > Limnephilidae > Hesperophylax > Hesperophylax consimilis. Next base: position 4,623,179 of record NC_142863.1, on the reverse strand, counting down.
ACCAAGCATTGTATGAGGCAGCCAAAGATGATTTTTTTAAATGGCTTTATACCATAGCCAAAGATAGGCAAGCAATTGAAAAGGTGACAGTACTTCAAGCATCTAGTGGAAAGTGGATCGACATGCGCCGCAATATGATTACGGCATCGTGGTTTGGAAAAGTGTGCAAACGGCGGCAAAATATCAGTTGCGCTCCATTAGTCAAAAATATACTGTATCAGCAATCCTTATCAAATATTCCTTCAATTCGGCACGGACAAAAACATGAATACAATGTCCTGAAGGAGCTTGCAGGACTAAAAAACATTACCATAGAAAAGTGTGGTCTTTTCATAGATGAAGAGTATCCGTATATGGGTGCGACCCCAGATGGAATTTCTTCTGAAGACGCCGTGATTGAAATTAAATATCCTTTCGCAGCATGCTCATATATGAAGCAGTATAATCCAAAAGAATTACCTTTTGGAAATTTGCATGCTACCCGAATTAATTGATCCTCGACGTAATCGCTGCATGCCTATTTGAAATCCCGAGTATTTAGAAAAGTGCATAATACCGAAAAGAAGTAAATTATTGGTTTCAGCTAAAACCAAAACATGTAAGAAGGAATTGTTAATAATAAATCAATAACATTTTATTTCATTGAAGTGTCTTCAAAGAAATTTTATTTATATTCCTAATGTATGTAGTCCACATATTTAGAGACAGGGAAGAGGGGGGTTGGAAAGTTCCTGGCTATTCAGTATTCAGATCTAGTCACTAAATATATCTACGCCGTTCTCAAGCAACTCTCAATTTAGAATTATGGTCTCTCACCAGGGTGATACTGAACGTATCTTCCACTATGGAACGAGGTACAAATTCATTATATGTACCTGTATAAAAAAAATGATTCTACAATATGATATACTCATATAAATTAAATTAAATTTGTTTTGAATCCGTGACCTCAAATCAAACTAGGCAATTTAGTATTAACAGTGCCCGGCCGCACTGCGAAACCAGGCTGGAACAAAGGCCAAGCCTTTTGTCACTCTTTATGTATTACTATGTGTACCTTTGTATGGGTACATATTAATACATCTCATCTATGTATGTATCAAAAAAAGTTCCAAATAAAAAGTTATATTAAATGTTGTTTCTGAGAACCTCCTCCATGAATCAAGCTATTGTAATATTGCATTACATTCTAAAATATATTTTAACATAATTTTCATAATTTTCATAATCACAATATTTTTAATTAATAATAATTTGTTTTGCTCTGTGCGTGTCTTGTATTGAATGGAACGCACCGGCCAGCTGCAGGTGCAGGGAGTTAGATATTCAAATTCGCGCTAGAAACATTTAATAGCGAGGGCCGTTAAAAGTGCTATAAATTCATTAAAATTTCTGTGAAAGCTTCTGATATTCCTGCAGAATATATATTCGGTGTCTCCGCATTATCTGCAGGTTTGGCTGTCTCCCAATAATATTACAATTATTGGTACATATTTAAATTCTTATGATCACATCTCTCTCTGATTATATCAAATGTATTTTTGATTGTATCATATGTAAAAGCCCTAATTGGGCGTGTACAAATAAATAAATAAATTATAAAGGTAATGAGTGCGTGTCAGGTCTTCATTAGGGTATTGTATCATCGACCTGACTTGTATATACACATACATGACTAAATCGTTCATCCACTATGTAGGTGACCATGGATGAGTTGCTCTGATATTAATGATTTGTGTTTAGATGATTTGAAAATCGTCAACACATGGAGCCAAATAGTCAGTTTTGGCATGGGACAAGGAAGTAATCGGAATAAACTAGAAAGATTTTAATTTTTCACTTGTAGCAAACACTTTGTGGGTATACATAATTATAATAATTAAAATAAAATAACTTTGTTTAAATACCACTTTATTGTATATATTTATAACCAACCGGTTTCAGTTCAACCCGAACCTTCATCAGGGTTAATAAAAAAATATGTTTTTATTAACCCTGATGAAGTTTCAGGTTGAACTGAAACCGGTTGGTTATAAATATATACAATAAAGTGGTATTTAAACAAAGTTATTTTATTTTAATTATTATAGAAAGATTTTACATACAAGCTGATGTGTACCCACGTGACGCGTATATATGATAACTCCATCATTTTGGGGTTGGTTATTCTGTGTATTACAATGAATGTAGGGCCATTATGCTTTTAGGAAGATAGTTATCATTGATCCAGCTTTTATCTCAAAGCTTGTGAAAAGTACCATTAATTCATTCAAATTTCGGTGAAAGCTTCTGATGTTCATGGAGAATATATATTCAGTATCTCCGCTTTATCTGCAGGTTTGTATCCCTTATACAGCTTTCCTCCATATAAATGTCTCCGGATAAAGTGTTATTCAATAATTGATAACAGACTATTGTCTTTCAATTTAATTTTTGCCTCCTTCAATTCGATTGAAGTATAGGTTTTACGTTACAGTATGTTAATAATGTATTTGGTTCCACGTGGAATTTAAATCTCTCTCATGACAGGGTCAATGGTCTCTTGACCACTTGGGTATATCGGCATTATCTGCAGGTTCAGATTTCTCTAGTCTGTCACTGCCATCTAGCGGTGGGAAATCATCACCGCATCTCCGATATTAAATATGAGGTGAAATGGGACAACGCACAATGGGCCCACAGCCTGAGTGCTTATGGGAACTATCCGTATCCCGTCTCAGCTATATTAAATAAATGATCCTTTTCAGCAAGAATTGATTCGCTTGCTTTTACACCATCGGAACTTCGCCTGACGGTGTCTAATTCTTTGGCTAAAAATAAATTTTAAAAAAAAATAAGCCATAAGCTTATTTGTGTTACGCCTCCTTTCTATCATAAAAAAAATGTCCGCACCCCCCGACACCGGGTGGCCGGGTCGAAGCCGGACATGCTCACTGTGCGCCTGGCTGCCGGATTTGCCGGCTTTTTTCGTGTACTGTACAAATTATGTTCTCTACTGAATTGTCCCACAATATTCAATAGCCGGGTTGCTAATGTAGGCAACATTTCAAATTTTCCCTAGATTCTTATTTTTTCTCTTTTCCCTAAAATAAGTTTTTCTCCTAGATCTTGGGTTTTCCCTATACATAACATCACTGGTCTGCTAGCTTGCCGGGTCTGGTGCAAACCAGATATAATGTCAAAGGAAACAAGACTAATCTGAATTCATTTTTTGTGTTAATGTGATACGGGAGTTTTGCCTGGTTTTTCATAGATTGGAGTTACAAACTATGTACTTCCTTTAACTTGGTTTTGCCTCAACGACTTGAGGTCGGATAAGTTGCGCTAAAATGATTTGATAAAGTTGATTTTGAAAATCGCACACAAAATACTCTTTCATTGCGACTTTTTAATATTATTTTTCCTTAAATTTTAGGGCCGGGCTTGGTGGAGCACTCTTAGTACCCCTCATTCAGCTCTCCTGCATATAAATGTCTCCGGATATAGTGTTATTCAATAATTGGTAGCAAACTGTTGTCTTTCAATTTAATTTTTGCCTCCTTCAATTCGATTGAATTATAGGTTTTACGTTACAGTATGTTAATAATAAGTTAATCTATTTGGTTCCGCGTGGAATTTAAATCTCTCTCATGACAGAGTCAATGGTCTCTTGATCACTTGGGTATATCGGCCTTATCTGCAGGTTCAGATTTCTCCAGTCTGTCACTGCCATCTAGCGGTGGGAAATCATCACCGCATCTCCGATTAAAATGGTAGTTTTATTATAATTTTTTGCGTTACGGTATGTTAATAATAAGTGAATGTATTTGGTTCCACGAGGAATTTAAATCTCTCCCATAATTCAAGTATCAAAAGCATTTGGCACTTCAGTCAGTGTTCTCTTGATAAGGTGGGTATATCGGCATAATCTGCAGATTTCTCCAGTCTGTCACGAGGAATTCAAACATAATTTGCTGAATTTCTTCAGTACATTTTGCTTCACACGAACGACTGGTAGTTAATTACACAAAAAATATCTTGGTCTTTGTAATGTTCTTTACTGTTTTAAATAAGTTTCTTTTATAAGAAGGTAGTTTATTGATAATACAGTTGTTTATAAAGTACAGAGCAGTCTAACTGCAAGGAAGGAATCTAGCAGAATGCCGTCGCGCTCCCCGCTGCCCGCGTTCTCCGAGCAGAGTCGGAAACGTTCGACAAACCTCGGCCGTGCACGAACACCTATACGAGACACTACAGTCTTGAACCTGTTTGCCGTTTCTAGAAGATAACACTAAGAAACCACTAGTGGTCTAGAACAGCCGGTTGAGTATGGCTGGCCTAGAATAATATGTTGGAGGCACTCCTCGTCATTGTGTTTGCTAACCAAACCAGCCGCCAGGAATGAAACTTTTATGAACTTGCTCACTATTTTTATACAAGCAAAGTAATTTCTGGAATTTTCTTTTTTTAGATCTGTTCCTTAAATAATCAATGGGTCGAAAACCACCCAGTGGGCATATGAAGTATACAATTCATTTTTTAAAAATATTTATTACAATGTGAAACATATGTTACAATATCAATTCCTTATATTACAATAATTATTAATTAAGTAATTATTACTTCTTATCCATATAGGTTTAAAATCTAACTTGAAATTATTTACTTTTGATGAAAAAGCACAATACATTTATCGTGAAGAGCAACGGTGCATTTTATGCAGGCCTTTGTAGTCTTGCTTGCACAAACTGCGCATCTTCTTCGAGCCTGCTTGGTAATAATAAGATGTGCTGCTTTGTGTGTTCTGACAGCAACGGGCACACAAAATGCACCGCTCACCGGCCGAGATGGTCCCGAAGCGGCAGGTCGAACACCATACTTCATGATTAGGCATCGTGCGACTGCTCGCCGAAAACCCAAATTGTCCAGTTTTTGACCACACGCCCTTGAAAGCAGCCAAGCATTGTTCATACAGACATGGAAAAGCCACATGATAATTGGCATGTACCATTTCTTAGCACGCATCCCAATGCGGTACTTCGCGACGCTGTTATCCATTTGGTCTACTCCTCCCATGAATCTATTATACATGGAAAACATATGCGGTTGAGGCACTTCAACCTTCTTCTTCTCTTTTGCGCTGTAACGCAGTGCTTTTTTCAGTGGATGAACACCCGTCTCGTTGGACATGACCGTCACAACAGCGTTATCCTTCCACTTGCAAGCTATTATATTGTTGACTTTGTCAAGTTTATAATCATAGGTGCCCCTTTCGGCTTTCTTCATGTCTGTAGATTCAGTAAGTGGACATCTTTCGGTTCTATTGTCTCTCACGGTACCAGTACCAAAGAAACAGATTTCACCCAGCTTTGTAATAAGTTTAGCTGACGTGAAAAAATTATCAAAATATAATGAAAAATTTGAATTTTTTAATGAATTTTTCAATGTATTTGCAAAATTTAGAACCACAGATTCCCCAAGACCTCTGGAACCCTCAAGCCATCACGCCCTTGATATAAATCAACTTGGAGGCAATACCCAAGTCTATGGGCCAAAACCCATCATTTGAATCCAAAACAGATTGGTTTCCCACGGATAAATTGTTTGCATCCGTGACGCCCAAAGTACGGAATCATAGACTCGTCTATGGATACCTTCGCCTCGATAGGAGCATATTTCAGAAAATTATCGTTCAGCTCATTCAGCAATGGCCTTATTTTGCCGAACTTGTCACCTTCCGGTAATTGATTATTATCCGCGACGTGCAAATATCGAAAGATCTCTTCGAAGCGATTGCGGCGCATTGCACCCGAAACTAAAACGTTGTGCACGTCGTCTTGTGACTCCCAGAACATCCTTCGGCGTGGGAGCGGCACATATCCGCTTACAAAAAGAATGCCCATAAATGTGTACATGTCTTCAACAGACAACTCAAAGGATGGTGAATTCTTAGAAACTGCATAATTGACTGAATGTTTTACAATATTGGTAACAACATTTGTATCCATGAAGAATTCAAAAAAATCGGCTGGGTGACTGCCTTCATTCAGTAGGCTGTTGACAAGTTGCTCAGGCTCTAACCTGCCGATAGTGCGGTTTTGCGGCTAATCTCCATCAGGTTGAGCACCTCCCTTCGCCACTCGTTTTCTTCCACCATGAATAACGGTGAACGTTTTTGTCCCATTATTATCAGTTGATACACTGTTGGTAACAGTCGCGACAGCTAGAGGTGGTATTACACTTTCACCATCATCTAAGACTATTTCTGCCTCAGCCATTAGTTGTTTCCGGCTTAGTCGGCTCGGATCATCACAGTCGTCTTCATCTCCCGAATCTCCGTCAGTTTCTGGCCCATCATCGTTGGGCGGAGTGAGGTCTAGCTCCTCCAATATCTCCAGTGCCGTGAGAGTCCTTCTTGACCTATTCGGAATACATATATTAGTTAGTGACTCATAAAGAAGACAAAATAATAAACAGTGAAAAGTTAGGTTATGGATGAAAAGAACACATATATATGCCTACTGGGTCGTTTTCGACCCAGATAATTTTTGACCATGTATAAATAAAATCCTAACAAAGATTGAAGACTTTCAATGATTCTGAATTGTATGTACATATTATGTGAGTGATTTAAAAATGCAAAACGCTTCATTATCATATATACAGTAATTAGTACTTCATGTTTATCTTAGGATGACAACTCGCAAAACTGACAGCAGTCAACGGTAGTTAGAAACTTTCACTTAGTGACCACAGATGTCACTGCAGTATCAAATATGTTATTGCTTTTGCAGAAGTACCAACCGAAAAATAATTTAAGAGGGAAACAAAAAAAATTGAATAAATAATAAAAAGTAGAGAGCAGCTGAAAGTGGTTGGGTCGTTTTCGACCCTGTGGGCTTAATGTGATATGGGAGTTTTGCCTGGTTTTTCATAGATTGGAGTTACAAACTATGTACTTCCTTTAACTTGGTTTTGCCTCAACGACTTGAGGTCGGATAAGTTGCGCTAAAATGATTTGATAAAGTTGATTTTGAAAATCGCACACAAAATACTCTTTCATTGCGACTTTTTAAAATTATTTGCTTGCTTTCTAAAATTCATATTTCTTGCTGCCGCATTTCCTTAAATTTTAGGGCTGGGCTTGGTGGAGCACTCTTAGGACGGGTTGTTTCGGAGAATTTGAACAATTCATCAAATTTCAACGTTCATTTTCCAGTTATGGGAAAGATTTTTTCAAGTTCTGTTTTTATTTCAGTTCTGTCAAGCAAATAGCCTATAATGATATATTAATAGAAGTTGAATAGGACTTTCACAGAACCCAGAAATGACCATGAAATTTGATGAATTGTTCAAATTCTCCGAAACAACCCGTCCTTAGTATCCCTTATACAGCTCTTCTCCATATAAATGTCTTCGGATAAAGTGTTATTCAATAATTGATAGCAGACTGTTGATTTGATTGAATTATAGGTTTTACATTACAGTGTGTTAATAATAAGTGAGTGTATTTGGTTCCGCGAGGAATTTAAATCTCTCCCATAATGCAAGTATCCAAAGCATTAGGCACAGAGTCAATGGTCTCTTCCTCACTTGGGTATATCGGCATTATCTGCAGGTTCCTATATACATCTGTTATACTGTGCATTCTATTAGAATGCAGGTACACTGCCATCTAGCGGTAGGAAATTATCACCTCATCACCGAAATTAAATAAAAAAATAATAATATAATGAGGTGAAATGGGAGAACGCACAATGGGCCCACAGCCTGAGTGCTTATGGGAACTATCCGTATACCGTCTCAGCTTTATTAAATAAATAATCCTTTTCAGGAAGAATGGATTTGCTTGCTTTTAGACCATAGGAACTTCGCCTCACGGTGTCTAGTTCATTGGCTAATAATTATAACCCTTCAAATACCTTAAGACTTCTCTACCTAGTTTTTTTACCGCTAATAAACATTATAAATATGGTGTTTGTTATATTAATCCACTTTACAATTGTATTTTCTACTAGTATTAAACTGCAGACTAGTGGTAAACAATATACACATTTTTTTACTGTGAAAGTTCCGACTAAATGGAACAACATAATACGAGGGTGGGGTGTAAAGTTTCCGGCCTAACAAAGAAAACAATTTTTTTTTTGGTTTTATTTCTCAACATAGTCTCCAAGAAGACTACTACATTTTTGATAGTGGTGCTCTAATGTAGTGATACCAACATTATAGTACGATCCATCGAGCTCCTCACAGAGCCAATGACTCGGAAGCTCTGAATTGCTTGTCCTCTGAGCCATGTTTTGAGCTGAGGGAATAGATGATAGTCGCTGGCTGATAAGGTGGTTGGGGAAGCAATTCAAACTTTAATTGGTTCGTTTTAGCCATCGCAACAACTGAAGTATGTGCTGATGTATTGTTGTGGTGAAACAAGGTTTTTTTTAGCCAAATGTTGTCGTTTTCATTTTTTATTGTTTCTTTTATCAAAAATTTGTTTCGATTTCGTCTGCACAATGCCAATTCTCGGTTGAAACAGTCTCATGGCGCGCCCATGATCACCTGTTAGCACCCGCCAAGCGCGCAGTTTTTCCATACCTGAATGGTTACGTAAAGTACTGCGCAAACATTCGGTTGACATTGTAACAGCCGCAGCTATCTCATTCACTTTAAATATGCGATCTTCCAGCACAATTTTATGGATCATTTTGTGAGTTACTACCTCAAAGGGGAGCCCGGAGATTGGTTTGTCATCAGTGCTCCTGCGACCATTATATACATATTGAATTTCCCACAATATTCAATAGCCGGGTTGCTAATGTAGGCAACATTTCAAAGTTTCCCTAGATTCTTATTTTTTCTCTTTTCCCTAAAATAAGTTTTTCTTCTAGATCTTGGGATTTCCCTATACATAACATCACTGGTCTGCCAGCTTGCCGGGTCTGGTGCAAACCAGATATAATGTCAAAGGAAACAAGACTAATTTGAATTCATTTTTTGTGTTAATGTGATACGGGAGTTTTGCCTGGTTTTTCATAGATTGGAGTTACAAACTATGTACTTTAACTTGGTTTTGCCTCAACGACTTGAGGTCGGATAAGTTGCGCTAAAATGATTTGATAAAGTTGATTTTGAAAATCGAACACAAAATACTCTTTCATTGCGACTTTTTAAAATTATTTTTCCTTAAATTTTAGGGCCGGGCTTGGTGGAGCACTCTTAGTACCCCTCATTCAGCTCTCCTGCACATAAATGTCTCCGGATATAGTGTTATTCAATAATTGGTAGCAAACTGTTGTCTTTCAATTTAATTTTTGCCTCCTTCAATTCGATTGAATTATAGGTTTTACGTTACAGTATGTTAATAATAAGTTAATGTATTTGCTTCCACGTGGAATTTAAATCTCTCTCATGACAGAGTCAATGGTCTCTTGATCACTTGGGTATATCGGCATTATCTGCAGGTTCAGATTTCTCCACTCTGTCACTGCCATCTAGCGGTGGGAAATCATCACCGCATCTCCGATGAAAATGGTAGTTATATTGTAATTGTGTGCGTTACATTATGTTAATAATTAGTGAATGTATTTGGTTCCGCGAGGAATTTAAATCTCTCCCATAATTCAAGTATCAAAAGCACTTGGCACTTCAGTCAGTGTTCTCTTGATAAGATGGGTATATCGGCATAATCTGCAGATTTCTCCAGTCTGTCACGAGGAATTCAAACATAATTTGCTGAATTTCTAAATTTTTTTGACATTATGCTTCACACGAACGACTGGTAGTTAATTACACATAAATTATCTTGGTCTTGAACCTGTTTGCCGTTTCTAGAAGATAACATCAAGAAACCACTAGTGGTCTAGAACAGCCGGTTGAGTATGGCTGGCCTAGAATAATATGTTGGAGGCACTCCTCGTCATTGTGTCCAGGATTGTTTGGTACTTTAGAAGTTAGAATGTTTTTATTTTGAAAAAGGATTTTCACAATTTATTTTTTTAAATTACATTACATATAAAAACATTTATAATATTTCGTACAAAAATACATAGTGAATGGCATAAGAGCAAAATTATGAAAAAATATGATTTTTTAAAATTTCTACACCAATGAAGAGAACTAGCTCTTGGTTTGGTGAAAGATTAAAAAGCAATATCACTGCATTTTTTTATATGAATATAGGTTGTTTTATCAAAAATACTTATAATTATTTTTTGTACCACTTTTACACGGTTTACAATATTTTCATGTGAAAAGTCAAATTTAGTGCGGACTGCGGAGGTGTGCAGCCTTGGATTTGGATAAATTTGGATGATTTTCCTGAAATTTGAACACGACTTCGAGATCTGCACAAGGGACATCTACCAAATCATGAAATTTTAGCGTTAAGCCGAAGAAAAAGCATTTCTTATTTATAATTAACCTTTCCGGGAGTATGGACGCAAATGAACGACGGTACACACTTTCGCCAAAGGAGTATGGACGTCTATGGACGACAGGGGTCGCATATGCATATTCGATGCATATTCTGTAAATATGCATCGTATTGCCGTCTATGGGCATATTCCTGTGACTTTACACCAATTTTAAACATTTTAGCACATGCAATCAACATTTGGAGCAATCGTTGATAATGCTGCGCTCATTAATATCTATTGATTTTAAGGGGCACCATGTCGTTTGGATGTAATTAGAAAGTAAATAAAACGCAATACTGACTCTTGGAAAGCCGGGTGTTTCGGCATTATCTGTAGGACTATCTGTGCTGTGACGAGGAAGTCATAATTCATAAGTCTAGGAATATATGATGAAACACCGGGTAGCCAGCATTCAAATTGAGTATCGCACAGTTTGCGTGCTTAACCCTTTAAATATTCATTTAGTCATCCGTATTTGTGTAGCTTACACTGCCATCCAGCGGCGGGAAATCATCTCCGAGTATTTAGACGAGGGGTCCCCAAACTTATGACTCTAACGCCACCTTTCTACCAAAAAAACATCTCCACCGTGTCGATGTAGTGGGGTACGGAACACGATGGCCACAGTACTAACTCGAGCAAATGAGGGTACTCATTAAATAATTTAGACAAAGTCGCAATGAATGAGTATTTTATGTTCGATTTTCAAAATCAACATAATCAAATCATTTTAGAGCAACTTAGCCGACCTCATGTCGTTGAGGCAAAACCAAATTGAAGGAAGTAAAACCAGGGAAAAACTTCCTTATCACATTAACACAAAAAAAATGTTTCACACGTGCCGGACGAAGCTCCCTAGCACCAGGTAGCAGGTAAAAACAATGCCTCGTTTCCTTAAATTTTTGGGCCGGGCTTGGTGAAGCACTCTTAGTACCCCTCATACAGCTCTCCTGCATATAAATCTCTCCAGATAAAGTGTTAATCATTAATTGAAAGCAGACTGTGTCTTTCAATTTGATTTTTCCTCCTTCAATTTGATTGAATTACAGGTTTTAGGTTACAGTACGTTAATATTAAGAGAATATATTTGGTTCCGCGAGGAATTTAAATCTCTCCCATGACAGAGTCAATGGTCTCTTGATAAGGTGGGTATATGGGCATTATCTGCAGGTTCAAATGTCTCCACGCTGTCACAAGGAAGTCAATAAATCACCATCCCAATAAATAAATATGTAAATTATATTGTAATAAGGTGAAATGGGAGAACGCACAATGGGCCCACGACCTGAGTGCTCATGGGTACTATCCGTATGGAGTAGAACTGCTAAATTGCTCCACTGATCCACTATCAGTTGCGTCAGTTCTTCATCAAAAAAGTAGTTAAAGAATTCATATTCATCTTTACAATTATTTAATGCTTCAGGATTCATTTGAATTTACATGTCCACGTAAATTCAAATGGTGGTTGCAAAACATCTCCTTCAGAATTTACATCCACCCACTCCTGAGGAATTGTAGGAACGTCTTCTACTTCGCTTTCATGTTCATCTTGTATCTTCACTTATAGTGGTCTCACTTCCTTCCGGAGATGCTAATATTTTCATATTCACTCTCACTTGACAAATTGGAACACAATAAAATCAGTTTTTTAATAAACACATTGTACATAAACGATATAAAAAAAAGCCACTAATAAATAGACATATATTCACATAAAGTTCGCTAAAAAACACTTATTTCGTAAACAGAGTTCAAATAACAACTATTTTGTTTACTCCTCCCACCTTTCGAAATCATTCCAGAGCAAAACATCCACCAGCGATGACGGATATCCTAAATATCTTCTGCAGTTGCCAGACGAAGGTGGGCAAACTACCATTGTGCAAAACCATGAAATTGACAACCGATGGGTCGTTCCCTATAACTCAATACTTATTCTCTAATGCTCACATCAACGTTGAGTTGTGTAGTTCAGTAAAATCAATCCAATACGTTACTAAATGTGTATATAAATAAAGGTACCAATCAGGCTACGTTCAGCACACAATCACCAAATGAAGTTGAGAAATCAATCTGGTCGTTCCATCTGCACGAGAGAAACATGCTATGGTCAATTAAAACTGTTTTAAGTTGTAACTCAAGATCTACATCGATTGATAGGAACTAAGGAAAAGTATTTTTCCCTGTTGCTACATTTTTGTAAGGAATTCGAACCGCACACGCGACATTCAAACTCCCGCTAAAAATTGCTACTGATGATACTAACAGTGTTTGAAGTTTTTCCAAATAAACCAATACTGGAAAAATGATGCGTGACTGCTCATCAATAGTTTGGGATGAAGCTACCATGTCGAACAAGACTTCCGTGTAAGCATTAGACAGAAGAATGTGCGATTTGCGCAGCAAAACTCACCTATGGGTGGTTGTAAAATTTTGTTCTCAGTTGACTTTCTTCAAATCTTCCCGGTTGTGAAGAGATGTACACGTGCTGATGAAATAAGCAATATGAAAATAAATTGGAACTTAAAATCAACATAAGAGTTTCGTTGTCTACACATGAAAACAGGCTTTTTGCAGTTGTTACTCAAAATTGGAAATGGGCAGCTTACTTTGTGTTTTGGTAAAAGACCTTCAAGAATTGGTCGTTAATGTTTATCCCAAAATTATGAATAACATAAGTTGTAAGACTATACCTTGGTTTCAAGGAGAGAGCAAATCTATCACCTATTAACGAACAAGTAGGAAAGGTAAAATTACTTGATTTTCTCGAAGATTGATGCATCGACGCAGGCATGCTACTCTGTAGACAGTGTGCTCGATCTTGAAGAGGCTGTTCATTTTCCTACAGAATTTCTTGCAGCTCTCTGGACTCCCCCCCACATAAATTGGTGTTGAAAGTAGGGTGTCCCATTATTTTATTACAAAACTTTAATCCACCCAAATTGTGCATTTTCAATGAGTCACAGGGTCAAACATTCAATGTTGCAGGTTTAGATTTGAGCGTTGAGCGTCTTTTAGGAAGATAGTTATCATTGCTCCAGGGTTTATATCAAAATCAAAGTTTGACAAAAGTACCATTAATTCATCAAACCTTCGGTAATAGCTTCTGATGTTCGTGGAGAATATATATTCGGTGTCTCCGCATTTATTTTTATTTATTTATTATTATTATTATTACATTTATTACATACAAGATATACAAATATAAAAGGAAGCTTTGACTGTCCAACTAGGAAGTTTCCCGTTTTAGGACAGTCAAATTGGCAGGTTGCGTGTACATAATTCCAGGTAGGTACATGTAAAATATAAAATAAAATTAAAATATAACATATAAATGTAAGAAAGAAAAATAGAAAGAAAATATTTTTTTAGGAAAATACAATTTAGCAGTAATGAACAATAAAATCCAGATAGGTACATGTAAAATATAAAATAAAAATATAATATATCAATGTAAGAAAGAAAAATAAAAAAAATATTTTTTAGGTAAATACAAAATACAAAATCGAGGAAATCAACTCAGACTACGTTTTTTAATAATTTTTCGGAATCTGTCCTACCTAAGTCTAATAACCATTTAGTAATTTTAGTACCGAAGGCTGATAATTCACATAGTTTAAATTGAGAGGGGATTTTGTTGTATATTTTTGGTCCCAGGTATGAGAAAACTTTTTGATAAGCCGCAGTATTGCTAGTTGGAATAGAAAGGTCGTTTCTGCTCTTACTTCTGGTGTGATGATTATGATCGACTGTTATCGTTTTGTTTTTATTTTTGTGGACGCAGATTGTTATTTTTTTTATGTAACACTGTCGAACATCAAGCACATTAAACTCCTTGAAGAGAGCGTCGCTCGAGTATCTGAAGGGTTTCTTCATAATGACGCGTAGAATGGATTTCTGTGCCTTCAGTAGCGGGTATAATATTGTTAATCCTGTTCCACCCCATCCAATGCAACCGTAGGTTATGACGGAGTTACAGAGCCCGTAGTATATTTTTTTAATGTCTTGAGTTTTTATAATTTCCCGCAATGCTATAAATATACAGGGTGTCCGGAAACTCGTAGTACAAGCGGGAAACTGGTGAATCTACATCACATTTGGAGTCGATTTTGTAGTATATTTTTTTTTTATTTGAGCTTTCGTTATCGAGTAAATCGAGTTTGAAGTTGATTTTTTTTTTTTTTTTTTTAATCAAATTTTTATAAATTATTACTGAAGATCAAAGTACCCAACTAATTAAAACTATTTGAAAGTAAAACAAATGAAGAAACTCGGATTTGAAGCATTATTTTGAAATCACCCTTCATTTAACCCGGTGTAATCATAAAATATTTCTGCTCTGCAGGGTTAAAACATCTTTTATTCAAACCTAAACACCAGAAAAAACTTTAACCCAAAAATAGCCGAAAAATATTTTTTTTTGGTTTTTTTTTTTTTTTTTTTGAAAATGCTCAAATCAAAAAACTTTATGTTTTTTTGGGTTCCCCATGTGGTGTAGATTCTCCAGTTTCCCGCTTGTACTACGAGTTTCCGGACACCGTGTATAAATAAGCTTGCGCACTTTATTAGCTGTGTTTTCAATTTGTTGTTTCCATTTAAGATGGTTATCCACTATTATACCTAAATATTTAATAGATTTAACACATTCAAGGGTTTCGCATTTACAAGTATGGTTATTATTTCCAAGGCTACACTTAATATTATGTATTGTGAGGAGATGAGGTGTTTTGGGTTGACCTGCAAGGGTAGCGCTAAATGTGAGATATTTTGTTTTTTGTATGTTTAGTGTAAGCAAATTACTGTCTAGCCACTGTTTTACTCTGTTTATACCTGTGTTCGCAAGGTGGTGTGTTTCTATCCAATCATCTCCTTCAAACAAAATAACTGTATCGTCAGCGAACGTGATAATTTTGCCACCAATGTGTTGGTTACAAAGTTCGTTTATGTATATAATAAAGAGAAGGGGCCCAAGTGTACTTCCTTGTGGTACCCCAAAAGTGTATTTTAGTGAAGTGCTAATAGCCTCGTTAATTCTGGTTTGTTGAAATCTATTAGATATATAACTTTCTATCCATTGAAAAGCTTTTCCCTTTATTCCTATATTTCTAAGTCTCTGTAAAAGAATTTTATGAGATATAGTGTCAAATGCCTTGGCCAGGTCCAGGAAAAGGGCAATAGTTTTCTTGCCATGGTTCATATTCCCTGCAATAGTTTCAGTGAGACATGCGATGGCATCATCCGTTCCCTTACCCGACCGAAAGCCGTATTGGTTAGGACTTAGAATGTTATGTTTCTCCACATATTCGTTTAACCTAGTTTTGAAAAGCTTTTCAATGACTTTGGATATCGCGCTTAATAGTGATATTGGCCTATAGTTTTCTACAAGAGATTTAGGTCCACTTTTGTGAATTGGGACAGTTATTGATTTTTTGAAGTGATCAGGAAATATTCCTGATGCAAAACTTAAGTTGTAAATATATGATAGCGGAGCAGAAATCTGATTTTTAATTTTTTTTAGTATTTGTGTATTTAGACTATCTGGACCCTTTGCATGTGTAGTTTTAAGGCCGTTGATTATTTTTAAGACCTCTTCTACAGTAGTTGGTTTAATATTAAATGAAAAAGATTGTTCCTTTGTTTCAATTGTCGATGCTAAAGAGTCTTCCGTTTTCTGGGTTTCTAATAAAATTTTTTTTGCTAGATTTGATCCAACAGATGCAAAATATTGATTAGTATGACATGCAATTGATTGATTGTCAGTTATAATCAAATTTCCGGTATTTAATTCAGTTACAGATGCATTGGTATTTCTTTTACTTTTAGTTATGTCTCTGACAACATTCCACATGTTTTTGCTGGAATTATCCTTATCAAGTAAGAATTTATAATAACGCTCTTTACATTTGCGAATAACGGTTTTGCAAATATTACGGTATCGGTAATAGTTTTGCTGTTTAGTATCGTTCAATGGGTCTCGTTTAGCTATTTTATGAAGGTGATTTCTTTTGTGTATAGATTTAACAATGCCGTTGGTAATCCATGGTGTGAGATGTATTTTACTATATGGAATGCGTTTAGTTATTGTGTGTTTTGTTATGAATGTATTGATTTCATTAATAAAATAGTTTAGAGCATTGTTAACTTCAGTCTCTTTATAAACATATTCCCAATTTTTATTATTAAGATCATTTAATAAAGCCTCATAATCGATAATCTGTTTGTGATTAATTTTATGTTTTTTGGGTGTTGAGTTTGGGATACTGATTGCAGTGGTGTAATGATCAGTGATTGTATTATGTATTACAAATGCATTTGAATTTGTTATATTTCTGGTATATATATGATCCAAACATGAGCTAGAGCTACCTTGTACCCTAGTTGGAGAATTAATATTGGAAATAAAGTTACTTTCAGCCATAGCACATAAGTAGTCGTCGGACTGCCTATGCAATACTTCTCCTATAGTATTTATATTCATGTCCCCGATCAGTACATATTGTGCATAATCCTTAGTTTTTTTTAACTCACCAATAAGATTTTCCAGGAAATCTTGGATGTCATTGAACGATGGTGATCGGTAGATAGCTAGGATACCTAAATTTTCATTCATGTTGATTTTTAAACAATTACACTGATTTATGTTTATTTCTTGTACTAAGGAATTTAATGTGTTGTCGATATATACTACTACTCCGCTATTTTGGTTAATATGCGATGTTGTATGGTATTCGTTATAGCCTGAAATTTGTTTGGCTATGTATGAATCATTTAACCTGCATTCAGTGAGAATTAGTACATGGAACTTTACCACAGCTTTTATTTCTTCCAAAAATATAAGAAAATCATCCAAGTTTCCCATCGTTCTAATATTTTGATGAATAATATTAATCCTATTAGATTCCCAATTAAATTGCATAATTTTGTTAATGTTTTCAAAAATTATTTCAGTATTTGGCACTAAGATACTATCGATTTCATGTTGAAGATCGTTTATTACCATTAGAATTCAAAAATTAATTGTTGTTTTCTGGGTAAAGTTATAAAACAGTATTTTATTATCATATAAATACTTGTAGTACGAAATATGTAGCGACAAAACTGTAAACAAAATGATGTAATTAGGAAAATTAAAATATATATGAGTAAGAAATAATATCTGAAATAAAATCCAGGAAATAAATAACGTATGTAGTTGGTGTGTGGCATTTTTTCTTTCAAAAGACAGTAAAAAGTAGTATAAGTATGAAAAATAAGTAATATCTGGGTTATATAAAATATGTTGATTAGAGTTCTCTTTTGCCGAATTATTAGTAATATTACTAATAAATCAAATAATAATCTTATAATAAGTGTAGTTACCATTCTAGAGAGAATAAAGATTAAAATTAAAGTTAAAATTAGGATTAAAATTGTTCCAGTACAAATTGGAGTTATGCAAAAACCTAGGTGTTCATATAATATAGTGCTGTTATGTAATAGAGTATGAAATGGCGATATAAAGGGGTAGTCAGTAGTTTTATCACGATAATCAGAATAAAGAGCAGGTAGTCAGAGCTTCGGTATAGCTTGTTCTGAGTCTATTAATATAGGTCGAGAAGAGTCATCTTTTTTCATGTAGATTAGACCTGCTTTCGTCCAGACGTACCTATATTTACATTCCGTCGCACGTTGGCGAGCTAGATACCAAAGCCGTTTGCCTTTAGACGTGAGGAGTTCTGAGACGTATATGGGTGTAATGGGGCCAGACAATCCGATTGTTCCCGTGTTTAGTTTGTCCCCAATCTTTTCGCAAGACCTGTTATATTTTTTTATAGCATTAAGGAGCTCCTCTTTTAACGGTATTGAATTAAAGTTAATTACCACTGACCTAGGTTTAACTGTTGGAGGAATATTTTTGTTTCTTTGTGATACTCTATATATATTATAAATATCATTTGTATTTAGTTGCAGGTTTAGGATAGTACATGTGTATAAATCGCTTAGATCGGCCCCACTCCGGCGTTTCAAGCTCATGAATAAGATAAAAACATTTACATAATCTTACAATTACACAGGTAGCGGGGATCTCTCATCGTCCTTGTTATTCCAATCTCTGTACCTGTCTGTAGTTTTCAATATTACCAGGAAAGGGGGTAGGCCTGAAGATTCAATTTCTTTTTTTTTTATTTAGGATTTTATTAGATACGTATTACAAGTGTCAGGTCTTTATCTCTCATTGTCTTTGTTATTCCAATGTCTGTACCTGTCTGAGTCTTCATTCCATTCCCCTTTCCTTGTCGGATTGAAAACTACAGTTGTTTTTGCTTACTTAGGATGGATAAGTTCGAGTTCTTGTGGGAGGTGCTTTCTATTCTCAAATATCTATGACTAGTCAAGTCATTTCCTAATCATGATTACATGTCACATATTACAAGCTCATTTAACTTATAGTGGAACTTTGTGATGGACGAAGAAGCTGCCGCGTGTAGTTCATCTGTCTGTTGGTATTTGAACACTACTTCCATGTCTCTGGCGAGAATTGCAATGGTGTTTTCTTGTTACTAACAGGAATCTTTTGCACCCCAGCTTTTCCTTTTTGGGGTTACCAGTTAAAAGAAATTAGCATTATAGATATTCAATCGTGCGATGGAATAATAAAAAGTCTCATATTGGATCTTATATCTCAACTGGTTATTGGATTGAAAGTTATTTTGATACTATCTAGAACAAAAGACTGAAACTTTTTTCAGTTGGTTTTTGCCTCTAATGATGGATGAATTGTTAAAGTGGCTCGAGGAAGTTGACCTGAAAATCGAACACAAACTACTCTTGCACACATAATTTATCCATTTTTCCAAAACCATACTTGGATAACGAAAAAGACAATTAGAAATGTCATGGATGCACCTAGATTTAAATCTACGTGCAGTGTTTGTTTGGATGGAGCAGCGCGTAGTCAACTGTTTCAAGTCTTGCTTCCCGTTGCTCGACTGTTTAGGATGAACAGGTTTGAGTAATGCGTAATCGAGCGGTTTCCAGTCTTGCTCGTCTGTTTCTGAAGCTCGTGATGCCTTAATCCCTTTACTTGAGGGGTAGATTGACCAATCGCTTTTCGTTGGGTGGCATAATTGATTTTACAGCAAAAAAAATGTTTTTGACAACTATTACAAACTCACTTTGAAAAAGCAAACAAAATGGTGTGTGATTTCTATTATCTAATTTCAGTTTAGGCATGGTGTAACAATGAGATTATTGCGTCATCTTAAATTCACCACTTTGAACGCCAAAGTAATAAATAAAATCTTAACCAAGCAAAAGTAATTGAAAATTATCAAGCTCGTCAGTCGTGCTGCTCTGCGATCAACCATAGACCGAGCGTCCCAAAAAGGAAAGCGGTCTGTAGATAGAGTTGTAGCGGGGCGAACATGAACTGCTACAATGGGACCAGGAAGTAGTCATAATTAACTAGAAATATCTACATACAAGCTGATGTGTACCCACGTGACGTATATATATGATAACTCCATCATTTTGGGGTTGGTTATTCTGTGTATTATAATGATTGCAGGGTGATTATGTTTTTAGGAAGATATTTATCATTGATCCAGCTTTTATCTAAAAGTCAAAGTTTGTGAATAGTACCATTAATTCATTAAAATTTCTGTGAAAGCTTCTGATGTTCGTGGAAAATATATATTCGGTGTCGCCGCATTATCTGCAGGTTTGGCTTTCTCCCCATAATATTACAATTATAAAGGTAATGAGTGGATGTGTGACGACTTGTGTATACACATACATGACTAAAGCGTTCGTCTGCTATGTATGTGACCATGGATGGGTTGCTCTAATATTAATGATTTGTGTTTACATGATTTGAAAATCGTCCACACATGGAGCCAAATAGTAAATACAAATACATTTGCTATTCAGAGAGCAATTTGATTGCATAACAGTACAAACGTTTTTGCTCTAACAGCTGGATTGTATTATTAAAATGCGTGTTACGTGCTACTTGTTAAAAAATGCAAAGTAGATAAAAGAACATGACGAACAAGTGCATAGCGCTTGTGGATGCTGACAATGCATAAACATCAAACCGAGTGAATAATTTTCATATTTGTTCCACAAATATCTTCATTCCTATAAATAGTTTGAATTTTGATGATACATATCAATTTTATGTTTGAAATATAGTATACAATAAAGTTTTCGTACTATCTCTTTCAAACACCATTACTTTAGACTTACTAATATTCATCATTAACTTATTCTTCATCATTGAAAATTAGTACTAAAGTCTCTTTGGAACGCATATATGAATGCGATTGACTTGGTATAAAAATATTAACAAGTACAATGCATCCTGAAATTAACCCTATTCTATTTTAGTAAAATGTCTTGTGGGAATTGCTTTCTATTCTCACTCCTCTTCGTTTTTTTCAAGTCACGATTACATGTCACGTATCACCAAGAACCTTCCGCCTGTAGTTCATCTGTCTGTTGGTCTTTGAACACTACTTCCATATCTCTGGCCATGGCGATTTCTTGTATATAATCCTTTTTTAAGGTTGCCAGTTAAATGAAATAAGTATTATATATATTGTGATATATATGTACATAAAATGCTTATTTCATATTCAATCATGCAATAGAGTACTTGATTCAGAAGTAAAAATCTTTATATCAGATATATGTAAAAGGAATTTGTAGTACCCCAGCCTTCCATTTTTGGGGTTACCAGTTAAAAGAAATAAATATTACATACATTCAATCTTGCAATGGAGTACTCGGTTCGGAAGTAAAAAGCCTTATATCGTATATTTCTCAAGTGGTTATTTCAAACTAGAACAAAAGGCGAACCTTTTTTCAGTTGGTTTTTGCCTCCAACGAAAGTGTGTATATGATAACTCCATCGTTTTGGGTTTGGTTTTTTCTGTGTGTTATAATGATTGTAGGGTCATTATTTGGACCGGTCCCATATCTCAAAGTGAAAGTCTGTGAAAAGTGCAATTAATTCATTAAAATTTCTGTGAAACTTTCTGATGTTCGTGGAGAATATATATTCGGTGTCTCCGCATTATCTGCAGGTTTGGATGTCTCCCCATTGCTTGAGGGAGTGGTCAGAAGAATTTATCTTTGGACTAAACGGTAATTAATGAAATTTCTGTAGCATAAGAAGTGAACATAATTCTGTAGTTCAACGCGATCTATAGAATAAGACCTCAATGTGCGTCCTCGCTTCACGGAGGCAGAACTTTTTGGAATGATCCAATATTAACTCATGTTATCTGTTGTACATTCGCCGAGCGCGACGCTTTCTCTTTGGAAACCTCTACTTCCATCTGACCCCACTCTGGTGTTTTACGATGTGATACTGTAATTTCTACTAATCTCTCATCCTCCTTGCTATTCCAATCTCAGTACCCTTGGCTATGGAAGTGACCATGGATGAGTTGCTCTTATATTAAGGATTTTTGTTTAGATGATTTGACAATGTTTTAAGGAAGATAGTTATCATTGATCAACGCTGACAACCACAGCTGTCAACATTTGCAAAGTATTTGGACCGGTCCCATATCTCAAAATCAAAGTCTGTTAAAAGTGCTATAAATTCATTAAAATTTCTGTGAAAGCTTCTGATATCCCTGCAGAATATATATTCGGTGTCTCCGCATTATCTGCAGGTTTGGCTGTCTCCCAATAATATTACAATTATTGGTACATATTTACACAATTACGATTACTTCTCTCTCTGATTATATCAAATGTATTTTTGATTGTATCATATGTAAAAGCCCTAATTGGGCGTGTACAAATAAATAAATAAATTATAAAGGTAATGGAGTGGGTGTCAGGTCTTTATTAGGGTATTGTATCATCGACTCGACTTGTATATACACATACATGACTAAATCGTTCATCCGCTATGTAAGTGACCATGGATGAGTTGCTCTGATATTAATGATTTATGTTTAGATGATTTGAAAATCGTCAACACACGGAGCCAAATAGTCAGTTTTAGCATGGGACAAGGAAGTAATCGGAATAAACTAGAAAGATTTACATACAAGCTGATGTGTACCCACGTGACGCGTATATATGATAATTCCATAATTTTGGAGTTGGTTATTCTGTGTATTATAATGATTGTAGGGTCATTATGCTTTTAGGAAGATAGTTATCATTGATCCAGCTTTTATCTCAAAGCTTGTGAAAAGTACCATTAATTCATTCAAATTTCGGTGAAAGCTTCTGATGTTCATGGAGAATATATATTCAGTATCTCCGCTTTATCTGCAGGTTTGTATCCCTTATACAGCTTTCCTCCATACAAATGTCTCCGGATAAAGTGTTATTCAATAATTGATAACAGACTGTTGTCTTTCTATTTAATTTTTGTCTCCTTCAATTCGATTGAAGTATAGGTTTTACGTTACAGTATGTTAATAATAAGTTAATGTATTTGGTTCCACGTGGAATTTAAATCTCTCTCATGACAGAGTCAATGGTCTCTTGATCACTTGGGTATATCGGCATTATCTGCAGGTTCAGATTTCTCCAGCCTGTCACTGCCATCTAGCGGTGGGAAATCATTACCGCATCTCCGATTAAAAAAAAGTATTATTATTATAAGGGTTTACGTTACAGTATGTTAATAATAAGTGAATGTATTTGGTTCCGTGAGGAATTTAAATCTCTCCCATAATGCAAGTATCGGAAGCATTTGACACTTCAGTCAGTGTTCTCTTGATAATGTGGGTATATGGGCATAAACTGCAGGTTCAGATTTCTCCAGTCTGTCACGAGGAAGTTAAATATCTAATATAAAAAATACACTTAAAATGTCACACGTTGATCATTTTTACGTGTTTAAAAAAATAATTATATTTTTTAAAAATTTTAATGGGTCTTCTCTGGACTATTTGCAGTGGGACTAAGTTGGTATATGCTCCCCCCAGCCTTTATTCAAGTTTGTATATTTGATTGGCGAATGCATAGTAAACCTTCTGTAGCATTGGATTTTGAAGAATATTTCTTAGTTTGAGGAGAATGCAATAATGTTTACCAATTCTTTTAATAGTTTGTGCAGTATGTTCTGTCCATGTAATGTGTTGATCTATTATTATACCTAAATATCTCTATATTTTTAATAATTCGCTTTAGTCAGTGTTGAGCATTTTGGTGAGTTGCAGTCATCAGAAATTTTTTTCCAAGAGTAATTTTCGAATTTATTATTGAAAATTTTTTGTCCGTTAATGTAAATGTCATATGGTAAGTTTTGTCTTAGTTTAAGGATATATAATTGTCATCAACCACTATTTCAACTTGTTTATTTCTATATTCGTGCTTTGATAGGCTTCTTCTCAGGTTTCTTTTTTATGATCAAGATTGTGTTGTGGGCGAAAGATATATTTTTTTAATTTTCGGTATTGATTTCATTTACGTATATGATAAACAATATTGGACCTAATACTGTTCCTTGAGGGATTCCAATTTCTGAATATGTGGGTTCCATGTTTAGTGACATTTAATAGCGGAATGCGGTGTTAATGTTATTCAAGGCATTGTTTACATGCTGCCTATTTTTATGGCATTCATTCTGAGGGTCCCATATTATTCGGCAAATAAGGCTAATATTTTATCAAATACACACCGTTAATACACAGCGATTGTTACTAAATAAACCAAATATGCAAATACAAATAGCCAAGATAAGTGCGACCATTACATTTTAGGACCGGGCTTGGTACGGCACTTTGAGTACGCCTGATTAAGTTTTATTCAATAATTGATTGCAGACTGTTGTCTTTCAATTCGTTTTTGCCTCCTTGAGTTCGATTGAATCTCTCCCATATTTCAACAATAAATCAATACGTACATATTCCATGACAAACGTTATCATCCTTGGAGACTTCATTTGGTCATTTACAGAAGTGCGTAATTTGAACAGCCTTCCGGCCTTATTTGAGGATCTGAACAGTAACTATTAACTCCCCATATACTACTCAATATTAATATTGACATTTTTAGTAGATGGATTTAGTTCTGAATCCGTAAATTCTCATTTTCATCGCCTCCTGTAAAGTTTTAATTTTGTGGCTTCAAGGGTTTTACCTAATTACAGTCTTTGTATTTTCGGGTTTTCCCACACCCCTTCACTTGGACTTTATTGTGATATCGTCGCTCTAGTTCGTTTTTATCCAACAGACCAAAACGTAAATCGGGAGAAATAGCTTTTCAAATTTTTTTTTACGAAAAACGCAAATACAATTTCTAAAATATCATCCGTTATCCATAATTTTATTGCATGTGGTCTTTTTTTGGGTTTTGGATAGAAAGTGATTTTAATTTTTTCATATAGATCGTTAAAAATGATTTTGAGTTTTTTGTATACGTCAATGCAATTTTCTTCAGCAAGCAGGGCGTTCCAATTAAAACTACGTATGTTTTTATCAATTCGTTTTTGTTTATTTATTGTTTTGGTGTTTAATTTGTAGAACTCCATTTAATTTTTTAAATAAGTTTAAAATAAATCAAATTTAATAATGTTATACCTAGTAATTATTAAGTTCTTCAAGTTTAAAAAAAAAAATTTAAAAAAAAATCGTTTTTGGGATATTATTGAAATACTTTCCCCGCGATCTTGTGTTTTTGTAATTGCGCTGCTATATGTGATGTTAAGAGCTGTCGCGAAGTGATCCGCTATAGTAAAATCACAAATACAAGATGAAAATACGACAGCTTGTTGCTGCCTGCTGTTGAACCTTATAAAAATGTGATCTACGCATCTTGCTTTATAAATTTATATTTCTTGTTGCCGCATTTCCTAAAATTTTAGGGCTGGGCTTGGTGGAGCACTCTTAGTACCTCTTATACAGCTTTCCTCCATATAAATATCTAAAGGATAAAGTGTTATTCAATAATTGATAGCAGACTGTTGTCTTTCTATTTAGTTTTGCCTCCTTCAATTCGATTGAATTATATATTACAGATTGTTAATAGTAAGTGAATGTATTTGGTTCTCTCGTGACAATGGTCTCTATATCACTTGGGTATATCGGCATTATCTGCACGTTCAGATGTCTCCACGCTGTCACAAGAAGTCTATTACCAATGTTTTTTACTCTGCAGGTAGGTAGGTTACACTGCCATCTAACGGTGGGAAATCATCCCCCATCTCTAATGAAAAGTATGTGTATCATGAGGTGTAATGGGAGAACTCACAATGGGCCCACAGCCTGAGTGCTTATGGGAACTATCCGTAAACCGTCTCAGCTATATTAAATAAATGATCCTTTTCAGCAAGAATTGATTCGCTTGCTTCTACACCATCGGAACTTCGCCTGACGGTGTCTAATTCTTTGGCTAAAAATAAATAAATAAGCCAAAAGCTTATTTGTGTTACGCCTCCTTTCTATAAAAAAAAAAATCTCCGCACCCCCCGGCACCGGGTGTACCCCTACATCCGGCACCGGGTGGCCGGGTCAAAGCCGGACATGCTCACTGTGCGCCTGGCTGCCGGATTTGCCGGCTTTTTTCGTGTACTAATATATGGAACACGATGGCTGCAGTACAAACTCATACAAATTATGTTCTCTACTGAATTCCCCCACAATATTCAATAGCCGGGTTGCTAATGTAGTCAACATTTCAAATTTTCCCTAGAAGAAGTTTTTCTCTTTTTCCTAAAAGAAGTTTTTCTTCTAGATCTTGGGATTTCCCTATACATAACATCACTGGTCTTGCCGGGTCTGGTGCAAACCAGATATAATGTCAAAGGAAACAAGACTAATCTGAATTCATTTTTTGTGTTAATGTGATACGGGAGTTTTGCCTGGTTTTTCATAGATTGGAGTTACAAACTATGTACTTCCTTTAACTTGGTTTTGCCTCAACGATTTGAGGTCGGATAATTTGCGCTTAAATGATTTGATAAATTTGATTTTGAAAATCGAACACAAAATAGTCTTTCATTGCGACTTTTTAAAATTATTTGCTTGCTTTGTAAAATTCATATTTCTTGCTGCCGCATTTCCTTAAATTTTAGGACCGGGCTTGGTGAAGCACTCTAAGTATCCCTTATAGAGCTTTCCTCCATATAAATGTCTAAAGCAGGGGTGCTCAAACTTGAACTGCTGGCGATCTACCTCAATATTAGATTCCGATCTATCGACTGAATGTTGAGAATAAAATTTACAATGGAATGAGAAAAAACGAAGGGAAATTGTTGTTAGCTCGACACAATGCCACAAAACAATTTTTGTTTCCAGTCATTGCTGGTGCTTCATCGGTTGTAATGCACACTAGTTTATATATTGGTAGCTTATAGTTTGTTACAAAATTGAAGAAAACGTCATATAGAGTAAGGATGCCATTTACCGGGTACTTTTTTTTGATCAGCCATAAAACGAAGATGATTGAATTTTCTGAAAATTAGTTTGTATGTGTATAACTGTATTAACACACTTTGATCGGGTTATTTTTTCGCCGGCTGACCGCTGAAAACGGGCGAAAATAAAGGTCCCGCGCGAATTTGTGTAATTTGTTTTAAATCGCTATATCTTCTTAAATAATGGAAATATTTCAATAAAATTTTCTACATACTAACTCAGCATACCCAAGCTATAAAATTTCTAGCCGAAAACCAAGTATTATTTCTAATGCAACATAATAAATCGAAAACAAAGTCATTGTTGTGTCATTAGGGCTCAATTTTTTAAGTATAAACTAGGTTTCAATTTAATAAAATTACAAATTATTATATTTTCACCAAGCCCAAATCATTATAAAAACAAAAACAATTGCCACTTCTCTAGTATCGTCAAAGTAACACATTATTACCCATTGAAATACCACGTGTACAATTGCTCCTCGCACGGTACAGCGGACCAAAACCATCGGAACATGCTAATAATATTGGTTATTTTTTCAAATGAAATTTAAAATAATCACTTACGGTAGAATGCTTCTCGTATTGCTCACGTAATATTGTTTATTGTTTTTCACCATACACTATTAGGTTTTAGTTTCTAACCACTTTTATCTAATCAGTTTCAGTTCACGTCTAAAAATTGTTCATCTAATATTTGGATACGGTGTGATACTTAGTGAAACATTCCCCCCTATGAAGAGGGACGTCGCAAAATTGACACATATAACTCGTCAGACCTTTCGTTTTGTGCGCAGAACACACGCGACATTGTCTCTGGGGATATTTCTTTTTACCGCCGGTGACAATTTTTATCGCTTTATGTTTTTTCGTGTCCATTGATAATCTCCCTGGAGGATCTTTTTTCAAGACTTTCCTTTGTAATTGTGAAGTGGATGGTCTCGGTTCCTCAAAATTTGCATCAGTTTCAGAAATCTCGGTCATTATCCAATATTTGGCAACATTAAGTAAAAATTGTTTATAAGTCAGTCTTTTGGTTGCATTCAAGGCCTTGTAAACTTTGTAGGAATTAAACAGAGCACAATTCAATAAATACATCACAGCTCTCTTAGTCCATTTTTTGGTTCTTCTTATTATTGAGTAATACGAAAGATACTGATCTGCACGATCAACTCCTTTCATATATTTGTTATACTCAATAACACTCTGTGGTTTCCAGATTCGTAGTTTCGTCTTCCAATCGATATTGCCGCTTTCAAGTATGATCGAAGAATGTATAGTTGAAATCATTCTGACGTCCCTCTTAGATTTCCAAATTTGCAATAACACATCATTTTTTCGACGGAAAATACTTTGGCCTGGATTGAGTTTTACGTTTTTAAGGCATTCGGGAAAACCTCGATTAATTCGCATTGTTCCGCACGTTCTTATTTTATGTTTCAACAACACTTCACTAGTTTTAACGCTATTATAGTAATTGTCCATATATACATGATGCCACAAATTTAGGTATGGATTAAGCAATGTTTCAACTGTATCTATTAGTCGCTTTCCTTGCCCACAGTATATTTCCAAATTGCAAATATATCCCGTAGGGGCTTCACTAACCATTCGCACGAGAATACCATATCTAATTATTTTTGACGCATTGTATACTTTAAATGCTAGCCTTCCCCGCCACGGTATGATGCTTTCATCTAGAGAAAGCTCCCTTTGAGGCTTGTAAACAGAATTAAATTTTGGGATGAGATATGTCAAAACGGGTCGAATTTTTTCAAGGCGGTCGCTGGAATCGGTAATGTTTTGGTTATTTGAAAAGTGCCAAGATCACCAAATTTGATTGAAACGATCACGGCTCATTGTTTTTGAAAATATGGGCGTCTCGATACATTGGTCTGAAGACCAATAATCTTGTCTCGTAGTTTTTTGCACTTGACCCATAAGCAGAATCAATCCTAACATTTTTTTCATATCTGGAATGTTTATGGGCTTCCACTTGATGGATTTGTTCGTTTGTTTGAATCTTGATTCATTTTGAGCATGGTAACGATTGCTTTCTTCTACCATCATTTCAAACAAATCATTTCCAATAAATAGTTCTACTACTTGCATAATACTTTTGGAATCAGCTGGTGTTACGCAAACACCAGGATGACCTAAAAATGATTCGATATTTGGCGGATTATCTATTCGAGACCACTCTTCTCCTTCTTGCTCCATATCACTTTCTTCAGAATCACTAAACTGTAATGGCATCACTGACATTCTTCTCCTACAAGGAATTTCTTCACTTCCACTAGATTCTTCACTTTCACTATTGAATTCAGGCAAATAATTACTAGAACAGGCAGATAAATTATCTGCAACGATTTCGTCATCACTTTCGTAATTTTCAGAATCCATTTTGAAAGGTTTGAAAAAGCTAATATAAATATTATCTCCTCAGAACACAACCGTACGACAATTTGCGTTTTAAAAACTGACATGCACTTGTCTTGTAAATATTTATTAGGGTCCGCCTAACTGTGTTTGCCGATACCTGCTTTTGTTAGTCGCGTCAGACACTGTGCGCTCGCTCGCACCTAGGAGTTGAGTGGGTGCGGAACAGAGATAGAGAGATTTGTTTCGGGTTTCATGGTCATAAAAACCCTCATTCCAAGAATTGAATTATTAGAATAACAGAATATGTCATCTAAATTACTTATTTCGTTGATCTTCAAATGAAATACCTATCAAGTGTCAAGTTTTAAATAATATAGGTCATTTTAGTTGAAATATCGATGTACACAAAAGACTCCAAGATAAATATTAAAAAAAGACTTGCATTACAATTTGATAATTATGTACGTATAGTTGGGACCTTTACAAAGAGATTGGTATATAATATTCATATAAAGACATCGGATAATTTCTTCTTTTCTGCCATTGAAATGAGGCGGGCGCAGAAGGTAGAACTACCCTTCCCGACGTTAAGCATCAATCGACCGAACGGGTAGAACTACTCTTCCCGATTAAAGTGTGTTAATATATATAAAGAACACAATTTTAAACTTTTTTCCACTTGTTTTTTATTTGACCGTGACCGGTTTCAGCCTGTTAGGGCCATCTTCAGACTGGTACAATTTTTATCTTAAACTAGGGTTTATATACATAGGCAAAATTACAATGAGGGGAGGGGTTAACATAGTAGGTTGATTTGAATTATGAGGGGTTTTTCGTGAAATATGATATTTCCCAAATAAGTATTGTTATTAATATTTATTACACTGTTATACGTGGTGGAACTATATAGTATTAAAATAGAAAATTAAACACTTTTTAACTTATTTCCACTTGTTTATTTTACCAGTACCGGTTTCGTCCTATTATGGACATCTTCAGGCTGGCAATTGAAATTCTTTTGTTACAGAATTTATACAAAATTAGGTACACATTGTCAAGGTAGGTACATATGTTTGGGTTATTAAATTACAATGGTTTTTTTTTTTTTTTAAACATTATTTCTGGCTTTCACCCTTCAAGGGTGTTCTTGGCCATCATTTAAAATTATTGAGAAATGAAAGGTGAATTTAAATATTAATTTTATTTAAATAGGCAAATTTCAAAATTATAATGAAAATTGGAGTCGAGTTCAGACTTAGAAGAGATGAGATGTTGAATGGAGGGGAGGCAATTTTAGATAAGGCTTGATAGAATAGAGGATATTTGTTTAGAGAGGGACAACCAAAAAATATGTGATCTAAAGTTCCCACTTCTAGACCACAGAATGTACAATCTGGGGAGTCAACAACGTGAATTTTAAAAAGATGGGAAGGAACGGAACAATGTCCGATCCACATTCGAATGAGTGAAGAAATTTCTTTTTTGGAAAAATGAGGGAATTGCTGAAACCACGGTTTTGATGGAATAGTCCTTTGTATTGAGGCATAGCAGGCTCCCTTGGATTGACTAGCAATGTGCCAATACTCCGACCAAACATTGCGGGATCTATCTTTGATGATGGAAAAAATGTCAGATAGGGGAATGTGGTTTACGAGGGTAACAACAGGGTTGGACGCTCCTTGTTTTGCCAAGGCATCCGCAATATCATTACCCATGATACCAACATGTCCAGGAATCCAAATCAGAGTTACAGTTTTACCATAGCTTTGAATGGAGGCTATCATCTCTCGAATAAGGCATACAAAGTGATCATCAGGATGAAGAAGAGGACTGGATTTAAGTTTTTGGAGGGAACTGAGAGAGTCAGAGAGAACGAGGGAATGTTCAAAATTATTTTTGATTATGTATTTGAGAGATTTTATTATTGCAATGCACTCGGCTGAAAATATTGAAAATTGATTTGAAATTGAATGAAATATTCTGTCATTAGAATTATTGTGGTAAACGTTAATACCTATACCACAGTTAGGAGAGTCGGGAGATTTGGATCCATCAGTAAATAAAAGAGAAAAGTTGGGCCATTTAGATGAAATAATGTCATTGAACATATTATTGACAGTTCGGGCCGGGAGATTGGAATGACTTTTAAGGATTCCGATCCCTTCTATTATTGTTGGGGATAGGGTGACGTGACTATATTTTAATTTGTATAAGGGTAGTAGATCATTTTGGATGATGTGGAGCTCTGAGAGAGACTTAAAATTTTTACAGATGTCAGGAAGAGGTTTAGTTGAAGCTCTGATTGTAGATGAATGGGTTGAGTCAATGAACAATGAGACGCTGGGGATAATCTGATGACATTTAGAATTTAAACATTTAAGAACAAATTTGTCAGCAAATAGTTGACGCCTTAAATAAAGAGGAGGATCAGAACATTCTACTTGAAGGGAATTGATGGGTGACGATTGCATCGCTCCAGTTATAATTCGCAAAGATTTAGATTGAATTTTGTCTAATTTATCAAGTACATTTTTTGAGGCAGTACTAAAAAGTCATAGTCAAGATGGCTTCGAATAAGTGCGTTGTAAAGCAACTTAATGCAAGTAGGGTGAGTACCCCACCAAACGCCAGATAATGATCTGATGATATTTAAATTTTTTTCGCATTTAGTAACTAAATTATTAATATGGGAAGACCATTTAAGTTTCCTATCAAATGTTACTCCCAAAAATTTTACTTCAGAAGCGTTGGGGATTGGAGAATTTTTAAATAAAATTTGAACGGGGGGGTTTTTATGGCGGTTTCTAGTTTCGGCTCTAGGATTAGACCTGTAAAATTTATAAAGGTTTACATGATGACCAGCGATTACAACAGCTAGCTAATCAGCCATCAAAATCTCCCGTAATGTCTGTCGTCTGGAGCAGTTGCTCGAATCCTTCCCGCTGTCCTGTCTTCGCTCCAAGGCCGCCCGTTTGGTACTGAATTCACCGGAGCTCGTCAGTCGCGCTGCTCTGCGATCAACCATAGACCGAGCGTCCCATAAAGGAAAGTGGTCTGTAGATAGAGTTGAGGAAAGAATTACCATAAATGTAGTGGGGCAAACGTGAACTGCTACAATGGGACAAGGAAGTAGTCATAATTAACTAGAAATATCTACATACAAGCTGATGTGTACCCACGTGACGTGTATATATGATAACTCCCATTTCGGGATTGTTTATTCTGTGTATTATAATGATTCTACAATCATACATTCTACGGTCATTATGTTTTTAGGAAGATAGTCATCATTGATCCAGCGTTTATCTCAAAGTCAAAGTTTGTCAAAAGTACCATTAATTCATTAAACTTTCGGTAAAAGCTTCTGATATTCCCGTAGAATATATATTCGGTGTGTCCGCATTATCTGCAGGTTTGGCTGTCTCCCCATAATATTACAATTATAAAGGTAATGAGTGGATGTCAGGTCTTTATTAGGGTATTGTATCATCGACCCAACTTGTGTATACACATACATGACTAAATCGTTCATCTGCAACATTGCTCGTGAAATATTGACAGCAATAATAAATGGGGAAAACTGGGAAAATCTCGTAAAAATAGCAATTAATAGATTCATAGACACCATAATGGGTATGATTAAGGATGGAGGCTTAAATGATATATTGAAATCACTTGTCACGGCGAATAATGGATAAGAATAACCTTAACATATTACAATGGAATGCTCGAAGCTTACATTTTAAGAAACCTGATTTAGAAATATATTTACAGAGGCAACACATTAAAATTGCCCTTATATCAGAAACTTGGCTACAATTTCCTTACATTTTGACATTTAAAGACTATACAACATATAGACGAGACAGAGCCGATTGCTATGGAGGAGTTGCAATCTTAATCCATAAAAGTTTACAGTCAATTGAACGAACCCTAGATATCATCGGATCCTGTGAATTAGAATTATGCAGTGTTAACTTACTCAATGCTGGAAATCTGAAATCCGTCAACGTGATATATTGTCCTAGTAATATAAATGTTACAATTCAAACATGGAGGAAAGTTTTTGATCAGATGGGATCAGGTGCCCTAGTATGCGGTGATTTCAATGCCCACAATCCACTATGGGATAGAGCTATACTATACGAGATACGAGGGGAGATCTCATTGCAGAAGCCTGCCAAGATTCAAACCTTATTATTATCAATAACGGAGATATAACAAGATTAGGACATCCCGGACCAAGGAGTTCGAGCCCGGATATTACCCTGGTATCTTCAGAGCTTGTACTGACTTGTAACTGGAGGGTAGATTCAGATACGATGGGTAGTGATCATTTACCAATTATTATCACTTTAGAAGAAAATTGTTGTAACTATGAACCAATTTTGAAAAGAAATTTCAAAAAAGCAGATTGGAACAAATATAAATCCACGGTGGAAAAATTAATACAAAACCTTCCAGAACAATCATTGTCAATCCAAGAGTACTATGACAAATTAGAAGAAGTTCTGAACAAAGGTGCAGATGAAAGTATTCCATTCTTTAAGAAGTCTAAAAATAAAGAATTCAAACCGAAGTCATGGTGGAATCAAGAAGTCTCGAAAGCTATAGCTGAAAGAAGATTAGCTCTGACTCGTTTACGGAAAAATGTTAATATTGACAATTACATAGAATTAAAGCGCAAGGAGTCGAGTACTAGGCGGATAGTAAGAAAAGCAAAAAGGGATGGATGGAGAAAGTTCTGTGATTCTGTTGACGCTAATACAACCTATTCTGATATGTGGAAGAAAATGAAATGGTATAAGGGAATAGGAACCTCCCGTCCAAATATATTTGAGAATAGCGAATCAGCGTTGGAGTATCTAAAATATCTGGCCCCAAACGAAGATCTAATTGAACATGTGTGGACAGAAGAAGAAACCTCGGATACTTTTGGCATTCACAAACCGATAACAGCTTCTGAACTACAATCAGTATTAAAAATGAAAGATACATCCGCAGGAATAGATATGATATCTTATTCTATGATAACTAATTTACCTACTTCTTGTCATTTGCTTATCATCGATTTATTCAATTCAATTTTACGAACTTCTATATTACCTATGCAATGGAAACAGGTAAAAATTGTGCCTATAATTAAACCCGGAAGAGATCCGAAACTTATGACCTCTATAAGGCCAATTTCATTAATTTCATGTCTTTGTAAAACTTTCAACACTATAATTACAAGACGATTAGAGTGGTATTTAGAAAATAATTTCTTATTCGATAAGTCTACAATAGGATCTAGAAGAAAACTATCAACCATGGATAATCTGGGAAGAATGGTTACAGAAATACAAGTTGCCCAAACAACCAATGCCGTTACAATTGCTGCTTTTGTAGACATTAAAGATGCATACAATAATATAAAGATCGAAGAGGTCATTAAGGTTCTCATCTCTAAAGGTATAAAAGGAAAAGTTATAAAGTATATCTGGGAATATTTTAAACAAAGAATGATCATTATTAAAGAATCTAACATATTTGCTACACAAAGGTGCTCGAGAGGACTACCGCAAGGAGATCCCATGTCTGCCCTACTATTCAATATTGGAACTTCTGGTATAGGAAACCATCCTCAAGTGAAACGCGTACAGTAAATTGATGATTTTGGTATTTATTATTCAAGTAAGAAAGTAAAAACATGTGAAGACATTATTCAACAAGCTCTGTTAGAACTACAGAATGCTCTTCAAATAAAAGGTCTTGAAATATCGGAACATAAAACGAAAATATGTCTATTTGCAAGGGGAAAGAGACGAAACATTCTGAATATTAAAATAAATGATATACTTATAGAAAGAGTGGATGAACATAAGTTCCTTGGGGTGTGGTTGGATTACAGACTCGCTTGGAATAAACATATAAATAATACCTGTCTAAAATTGAACCAGCCGATGAATATTTTGAAAGTGTTGTCAGGCAAAAGCTGGGGAATTCATCCACTTCATATGAGAAGATTGTACACGTCCCTTATAAGAAGTCGATTAGATTATGGTAGTATACTCTTTCATAATTCTGCCAAAAGCAATATTGAAAAATTAGAGAGAATACAATCACGAGCTTTAAGAATATGTGGAGGCTTCCTGAACTCAACTCCGGTGCATGTCTTACAAAGTGAAATGTGTGCCCCTCCTTTGCATATAAGAACTTGGAAACTAGCTGCAAGATTTTGGCTAAGAGCTGTATCAATTGAAAATAATCCACTTGTTTTGGAAATTTTCAAACTAAAATCCTTGATACAAAACAGATTCTGGAATAATAAAAAATTACCTATGTTGATAAAAATTTGTACAGAAACCATTGATTGGAAAACAAATAGAAACAAATGTCTCGATATGTACTCCTTCGAAACCTGGGTTGGAGCAATTAATTTAGAATGTATTGCAGTTGATATTGATGATTTCAATTACCCCAAAAGACAACTTTCATTGAGAGAAATTAGTAATATCGTAAGCGATATGCTAATTAAGAAATATTCAGGATTCTACCAGATCTACACCGACGGATCGAAAAAACCTATAAAACATAATTACCCACAACAAAAATTCAAAATGAGTGCTCCCCACAAAATATTTGTGAAATCCATGGGGGGGGGGGGTTGTTACGGAACTTCGCTGAGGCCACTTATAATTCGTTCGCGGGCCACAATGTGGCCCGCGGGCCTGGGGTTGGGCAGCCTTGCTCTAGCATGTCGGAGCAAGAATTCCATCTAGTGCTGACAGCTTGTATCAATGTCAACACCTCACCTTCTTTTTTTCCACATGATTCTTGTTGAGCTCGTAATTGATCCATAGCGTTGACTGACTGATAATGATTATCACCTAAAAACAATCGTACCGCTGACACTATATTTCAGCCGCCATCAGTGGTAATAGATACAATTTTATTTTTGTCAATTTCAAACTCTTCACATATTTCTTTCCAACATTCTTGGATGTACTGTCCTGTATGACCCTAAAATAAGTATATTTATACACTGTATAAAATGTAATAATTGCAAATCAAAATAATTTAGAGGTGGGGTTAAAAATTATAAAGTACATCAAATATACCTGAGAAAGTTTCTGGGCGCATAGGTTCAAACTCTGAAGGACAGGCGATCCGTTTACGATGTCAATAAAGTGAACCGTCAATACTAAGAAACTTCTGGTAGAATTAGTAATTGTAAGTATGTCACTTGTGAAACATAAAAAAGATATCTCTTTCAATGTTTTTATTATGACCTCCTTTGTAGTATTGTATCTGTTTTGTACTAAGTGAGTTACCTGAAAGTAAAAAGTATCAGTTATTTCACTGCGATTAAATGTTAAAAATATAAATTAGACCAAAAGTAATTTAAAGACAACCTTTTTTCTTGAAGGCAGTTTATAGAGAGGGCAAACTGTGCGAATAAATTTTTGTAGTCCCTTTTTTTCTACACACGACATTGGCAAATTGTCCTTGCATATCATGTAAATTAATGCCTGTGTAATTTCACAATGCTTTTGTCCACCTTCTGAAATATATAAATTATCTTAAGTTATATAATTGATATGTACTTAGAAAAAAAAAATTGTTTGAAAACACAAATATAAATAAAGTCACGTCTAAACTAGTGATATATTTGCAAATTGATTGAGGAACATCACTAAAATATTGTGAATCACTCTAATTTGTTTATCGGAATGTATGAATGTTATTATTATCAAAATTAAGATAAAAATATTATTTTTTTAAAACCGTGGCACTAACTTACCTTCAAAGCTTGAACTTTTCTCTAAACAGCTTGCTAATGTAGGTTGCTTAAGTTGCATTTCTTGCTTTCTTTTTTTTACGGCTTCATTGAAGAATTGGATTTTTGGAGAATGTGCAGAATTTTCTCTAATCTCTTGTATTTGGGAATCGTCATTAGAAGTATTCGTATTTGGAGTACTTGATCTTAGTAAAGTAACCTGACAATAGTCAACAGAACAAAAATAATTTCATAACCTATTTAAAAATTTGACTAATTATTGCAATTTTAGTTTGGATCTTTTGAGACTTACATCAACACTGGTGTCATCATCATCAAAGTTCGCCGACGCAACATCTATAGTCTCATTGCTAGACTTTTCGGTTTTCGATGAATTTTGTATGTTTACCACTTGCAAATAAGCATAATGGTGCTTCGTTTTTAAATGTGTTGCCAAATTTGTAGTGTTTCCACAAGTTTTATACGTTTTACCGCACAAGTTGCAAGTATCAGGTTCGTTGTTCCGTTTTTTGGTAAAGAACTTCCACACAGCAGACATAACGTTTTATCATAAATAACAAAAAATAACAATGAGCTACGCTTAGCTTACTCGCCAGTCGCCCGCCACAGCACAAAAACACGTACGTATCTACCAAGTACCAACACTCCAACACACACACGCAGTCAGTGATCAACACCAACCAAACCAACAAGCAGTGTCATTGTCATAGATGAACAAAATAGACAAGCAGGTCATAGAGTGTAATTTTTGTTTGCGTTTGAATTAAATTTAAGAAATCAGATTGGTCAAAGACATGATGTGACGCATGAGAAGACAGCAGAGCTTTAAAAAATATATCGATTTTGATACCTAAAAATAAATATCGAAAGTTGATATATCGCGGAAAAAAATATCGCTGATTTATATCGATATTTTCCTGAAAAAATATCGATATTTTGATACATCGATATTTTTTGCCCAAGCCTAAAGAACCCTGGTTCACTGAGGTTAATCTGAAAAGATCAGAAATGAGAATAATTTTTAGATTAAGATCCGGACATGCACTAATGGGAAGAGTATTGTGTTTGATGGGCCTCTCTGATTCTCCAATGTGCTCAATATGTGAAGAAATTGAAGATGTCCAACATACATTAACAAAGTGCATTAAGTATGAACAACAGAGAGTGACAATATTGATGACCTCGGACCCATCGGAAATTCAGAATTTAATAGCCTCAACAGAGTTCTATGCCATATCAAGAATCATGAAATTTATTCGATCATGTAAATTGGAAAATATTTGAAAGTGTAATCTTGGACAAAAGGCACCTTTTAAAGAACTTATAAATTATAATTAAAATATTTTAATATTGTAATTTTAAAAACTGAAGAGGCAAAAAATGACAACATTATGTGAGTCAGAAGCCTCGTTAATAAATTAAAAAAAAAAAAAAAAAAAAAAAATCGTTTGTCTGCTATGAATGTGACCAGGGATGAGTTGCTATATAGTTGATACTATTGGTAAACTGCTCAGCGAATCTATTTACAATGATTTCCTCTGTTTGCTCGCTATTATTTAACATATACTTTGAAATAATTTCATCGCAGTTTGTTTTCGTTTTACTTCCCAATAATTTATTAATTTGTTCCCAAGTTTTTTTAGAATTGCTGAAATAGTTTTTAAATGTTTCATTAATATACGTATTTTTACTTTTTATGATTAATTTGGAAACAGTATTTCGGGTTGATTTGTAATGTTTTTCGTAGGTTTTATTAGTAGGTGACTTTTTCCATCTTCTGTACAAAGAGTCTCTTATTTCTAAAATATCATTCGTTATCCATAATTTTATTGCATGTGGTCTTTTTTTGGGTTTTGGATAGAAAGTGATTTTACTTTTTTCATATAGATCGTTAAAAATGATTTTGAGTTTTTTGTATATGTCAACGCAACTTTCTTCAGCAAGCAGGGCGTTCCAATTAAAACTACGTATGTTTTTATCAATTCGTTTTTGGGATATTATTGAAATACTTTCCCCGCGATGTTTGGTTTTTGTAATTGCGCTACTATATGTGATGTTAAGAGCTGTCGCGAAGTGATCCGCTATAGTAAAATCACAAATACAAGATGAAAATACGACAGCTTGTTGCTGCCTGCTGTTGAACCTTATAAAAATGTGATCTATGCATCTTGCTTTATAAATTTATATTTCTTGTTGCCGCATTCCCTAAAATTTTAGGGCTGGGCTTGGTGGAGCACTCTTAGTACCTCTTATACAGCTTTCCTCCATATAAATGTCTAAAGGATAAAGTGTTATTCAATAATTGATAGCAGACTGTTGTCTTTCAATTTAATTTTGCCTCCTTTAATTCCATTGAATTATAGGTTTTACATTACAGATTGTTAATAATTAGTGAATGTATTTGGTTCTCTCGTGACAGAGTCAATGGTCTCTATATCATTTGGGTATATCGGCATTATCTGCAGGTTCAGATGTCTCCACGCTGTCACAAGAAGTCTATTTCCAATTTTATTTACTCTGCAGGTAGGTAGGTTACACTGCCATCTAACGGTGGGAAATCATCACCGCATCTCTAATAAAAAGTATGAAATGCATTTTATCATCTTTCTTCATTCTTTTGCTAAAAATAAATAAAAAAATAAGCCAAAAGCTTATTTGTGTTACGCCTCCTTTCTATCATAAAAAAATCTCCACACCCCCCGGCACCGGGTGTACCCCTACATCCGGCACCGGGTGTACCCCTACATCCGGCACCGGGTGGCCGGGTCAAAGCCGGACATGCTCACTGTGCGCCTGGCTGCCGGATTTGCCGGCTTTTTTCGTGTACTGGGATATGGAACACGATGGCTGCAGTACAAGCTCATACAAATTATGTTCTCTACTGAATTCCCCCACAATATTCGATAGCCGGGTTGCTAATATAGGCAACATTTCAAATTTTCCCTAGATTCTCATTTTTTCTCTTTTCCCTAAAATAAGTTTTTCTCCTAGATCTTGGGTTTTCCCTATACATAACATCACTGGTCTGCTAGCTTGCCGGGTCTGGTGAAAACCAGATATAATGTCAAAGGAAACAAGACTAATCTGAATTCATTTTTTGTGTTAATGTGATACGGGAGTTTTGTCTGGTTTTTCATAGATTGGAGTTACAAACTATTTTTGGTTTTGCCTCAACGACTTGAGGTCGGATAAGTTGCGCTAAAATGATTTGATAAAGTTGATTTTGAAAATCGAACACAAAATACTCTTTCATTGCGACTTTTTAAAATTATTTTTCCTTAAATTTTAGGTCCGGGCTTGGTGGATCACTCTTAGTACCCCTCATTCAGCTCTCCTGCATATAAATGTCTCCGGAAAAAGTGTTATTCAATAATTGGTAGCAAACTGTTGTCTTTCAATTTAATTTTTGCCTCCTTCAATTCGATTGAATTATAGGTTTTACGTTACAGTATGTTAATAATAAGTGAATGTATTTGGTTCCACGTGGAATTTAAATCTCTCTCATGACAGAGTCAATGGTCTCTTGATCACTTGGGTATATCGGCATTATCTGCAGGTTCAGATTTCTCCATTCTGTCACTGCCATCTAGCGGTGGGAAATCATCACCGCATCTCTGATTAAAAGAAAATAATAAATAGTAGGGTTTGCGTTACAGTATGTTAATAATAAGTGAATGTATTTGGTTCCGCGAGGAATTTAAATCTCTCCCATAATTCAAGTATCAAAAGCATTTGGCACTTCAGTCAGTGTTCTCTTGATAAGGTGGGTATATCGGCATAATCTGCAGATTTCTCCAGTCTGTCACGAGGAATTCAAACATAATTTGCTGAATTTCTTCAGTACATTTTGCTTCACACTGTTGTATTGTGGTGAACGAATATTATAACACGTTTGTATTCGATATGTTATTTATTAAACCAGCCTAGCTGGCGATCTGTTGACAAGTGGTGACAGCTAGGGTTTGTGTAGCACAGACAATATATTAGGAAATGGCCATAGATAACATTATACTAATAACACCAACATCCCTCTTTTCCTAATAAAGAAAAACAAGTCAAGACAAGATGAACATTACAAATATAAATTTTTCTAAATATTGAAGACAATATTAGTGATTTTTAAACGCAAATCTGAAACAGAAAAATCAGAAAAGACCGTTTCCTTTTCTGATTTTTCTGTTTCAGATTTGCGTTTAAAAATCACTAATATTGTCTTCAATATTTAAATATTATAATTTGAGGTTTTACTCAATAAGTTATTCCGAAAAATAATAATAAATTTTTCTTTTCAAATAAACATAATTCATGACATATGTAGTAATAAACTGTAAGTGAAATACAATTACCAAATTTAATTATAATCAGATGGATTATATCTATCAGGTTTATTAACAATTCTGCCCGAACGAGTTCGAATGCTTGCCTCATTGTTTGTCAGCTCATCAGAAGTTGTAGGACCTGGATAAAACGGGATGGAATGAAAATCATTGTCAAAACGTACACCTTTCTTCGATGAACTATTTCCATTCAGCGGTGATGATGATTCCTGACGTGATCTGTCTAAATTTAAGTGTTTCCTATTCCTGCGATATCTTGAACCATCGGCACAATATGACTCGACATTTTATTTCTTTTGACAATTTGTTTTGGATACAAATTATTGACTCTTGATGTGACTTGACTTGACTTCACTCACAATATATTTATTAAGACACACCTGACACCATGTTGTATTGTGGTGAACGAATATTATAACACGCTTGTATTTGATATGTTATTTATTAAACCAGCCCAGCTGGCGATCTGTTGACAAGTGGTGACAGCTAGGGTTTGTGTAGCACAGACAATATATTAGGAAATGGCCATAGATAACATTATACTAATAACACCAACACACACGAACGACTGGTAGTTAATTACACAAAAAGTATCTTGGTCTCGAACCTGTTTGCCGTTTCTAGAAGATAACATCAAGAAACCACTAGTGGTCTAGAACAGCCGGTTGAATATGGCTGGCCTAGAATAATATATTGGAGGCACTCCTCGTCATTGTGTTTGCTAACCAAACCAGCCGCCAGGATGGTTTGGTACTTCAGAAGTTAGAATATTTTTATGTCGAAAAAGAATTTTCACAATTTATTCTTTTAAATTACATTACATATAAAAACATTTATAATATTTCGTACAAAAATACATAGTGCATGGCATAAGAGCAAAATTATGAAAAAATATGATTTTTTTAAATTTCTACACCAATGAAGAGAACTAGCTCTTGGTTTGGTGAAAGATTAAAAAGCAATATCACTGCATTTTTTTATATGAATATAGGTTGTTTTATCAAAAATACTTAAATAATTATTTTTTGTACCACCTTTACATGGTTTACAATATTTTCATGTGAAAAGTCAAATTTAGTGCGGACTGCGGAGGTGTGCAGCCTTGGATTTGGATAACTTTGGATGATTTTCCTGAAATTTGAACACGACTTCGAGATCTGCACAAGGGACACCTACCAAATCATGAAATTTTAGCGTTAAGCCGAAGAAAAAGCATTTCTTATTTATAATTAAAACCAATTAAATATGAAAATATATTTAATGAGAAATATGAGCGTGCTTAACTGAGCACATGCAATCAACATTTGGAGCAATCGTTGATAATGCTGCGCTCATTAATAAGGGGCACCATGTCGTTTGGATGTAATTACAAAGTAAATAAAACGCAATACCGACTCTTGGAAAGCCGGGTGTTTCGGCATTATCTGTAGGAAACTGATATCTATGCTGTGACGAGGAAGTCATAATTCATAAGTCTAGGAATATATGATGAAACACCGGGTAGCCAGCATTCAAATTGAGTATCGCACAGTTTGCGTGCTTAACCTTTTAAGTATTCATTCAGTCATCCGTATTTGTGTAGCTTACACTGCCATCCAGCGGCGGGAAATCATCTCCGAGTATTTAGACGAGGGGTCCCCAAACTTATGACTTTAACGCCACCTTTCTACCAAAAAAACATCTCCACCGTGTCGATGTAGTGGGGTACGGAACATCGCAACAGTCGCAACAGTCGCAATGAATGAGTATTTTATGTTCGATTTTCAAAATCAACATAATCAAATCATTTTAGAGCAACTTAGCCGACCTCATGTCGTTGAGGCAAAACCAAATTGAAGGAAGTAAAACCAGGGAAAAACTTCCTTATCACATTAACACAAAAAAAATGTTTCACACGTGCCGGACGAAGCTCCCTAGCACCAGGTAGCAGGTAAAAACAATGCCTCGTTTCCTTAAATTTTTGGGCCGGGCTTGGTGAAGCACTCTTAGTACCCCTCATACAGCTCTCCTCCATATAAATCTCTCCGGATAAAGTGTTACATAATCAATAATTGATAGCAGACTGTGTCTTTCAATTTGATTTTGCCTCCTTCAATTTAATTGAATTACAGGTTTTAGGTTACAGTACGTTAATATTAAGAGAATGTATTTGGTTCCGCGAGGAATTTAAATCTCTCCCAT
The DNA here is from genome assembly GCF_061612785.1 of Hesperophylax consimilis. Taxonomy (NCBI): domain Eukaryota; kingdom Metazoa; phylum Arthropoda; class Insecta; order Trichoptera; family Limnephilidae; genus Hesperophylax; species Hesperophylax consimilis. Next base: position 4,579,733 of record NC_142863.1, on the reverse strand, counting down.
GACAGAGTCAATGGTCTCTTGATAAGGTGGGTATATGGGCATTATCTGCAGGTTCAGATGTCTCCACACTGTCACAAGGAAGTCAATAAATCACCATCCCAATATTTATTTATTTATTTATTTATTTATTTATTATTTTATTTACGCCCTAATGGGCTTTTACATGAAAATATACATTTACATTGATTACAATAATTGAACATAAGAAGATAAATGGAGTTAATTGTAAGAAAGCAACACATATAATAAAATTTTGTGCAAATTAGCAAAACACTAATAAGATGGATTCAATATAAAATATACCCAAGCATGAAATAGTAAGTAAAAGAAAGTTCAACATAAAAAGTAAGTAAGTGGGTGTGTTTAAACCCAGTATTAATTGTGAGTTTAACAAATCGATAAACCAATATAAATTAGAGTGTAACTTACTCGTGAGGTAAAGAACATTATAACAGAGATTTAAAAAAAAAAAAAAAAAAAAAAATAACAAAATAAGAGTTGCACCTGTAAAAAGCAAAAACTAATAGAATTTAGCAATATCGACATGAATAAGAAATAATAAGATCTGAGATGGAACATAGTGTTATGTATAAAAAGTAGTTAGTAGGTATATGCATACAATTATAAGTGTATAGTAGAGCAAATAAAAAAACAAACAAATATGGATATAATTTACTTGAAAGGTTTCGAATGGGAGAAGATGTAATAAAATTATTAAAGCTATAAAAGTTAATTATTAGCCGATAGAATCGAAATAAGTTGCCTTTTAAAGCTCACAAAATTGTCAAAACCAAACATATCTATAAGTTCACAGTATTTATTCGCAAGGTTGTGAATTCTAGGAATTGGTGAAAAAATAGAATAATTAGTGTTGAGGTTCTTGTTAAATTTAAAAGTATCTTTACTGCGAGTTTGCCTAGCAGGAACATTAATGCAAATAAGTTCCAACAAATTAGGGCTGTCAATTAAAGATTTAATAATTTTGAATAAAAATAGCAAATCAATTAACACTCTTCTATCAGATAATTTAAGAAGTTTAGTTTCAGCAAGCAAGTTATTGTAATTTATAAATTCGATTGGAATTTTCATTTTAAAATTAATGTACCGAAGGAATTTATTTTGTACTTTTTCTAATGATTGAGAATGGACCTTGTAGTACGGTGACCATACGGTGGAATTGTATTCTAATTTGCTTCGTACTAACGAGCAATACAGATGTTTTAATGTTGACATACTTTTAAAATTTGCTCCCATTCTCAAAATAAAACCTAGTATTCTCATCGCATCGCTTGTTATTTCATCGATGTGTTCGTTAAACTGTAGACTCTCGTGGAATATAACACCAAGATCACGAATCTGTGATACACGAAGAAGATTAGCACCATTCATAAAATAGGAAAAATTAAGTGGATTTTTGCCTTTGTAAAAACTGATAATCTGGCATTTACCTAAATTTAGTTGCAAATCATTGACAGAACACCACGCACATAGTTTATTAAGGTTCAACTGCAAAATTGCGCGATCGTCATCGTCTTTGATTATTCTGTATATCTTCAGATCGTCGGCAAATAACAGGACTTTAACATTAGTAAAAATATTAACAATATCATTGATAAACAAACAAAATAATATTGGGCCCAAGTGAGATCCCTGTGGTACTCCGCTCGAGGCAGCAAATGTATAAGAAGTAAACGAATCTATCTTGACTGCTAAGTACCTTCCTAATAGATAACTCTTAAACCATTCCAACATGCTCCCTCTTATTCCCAACAATTTTAGTTTACGTAATAATATTTTGTGGTTTACTTTATCAAATGCCTTACTGAAGTCAGTATATATGGAATCAGTTTGATGTGATGCATTAAGGGCATTAACAATATCATTCGTGTACAATATCAAATTGGTAAGAGTAGATCTACCTTTAATGAATCCATGTTGAAGAGGAGAGATGGTTCGATTGATTCGGGATATCAACTTATCTAGTACTAGGCTTTCAAAAAGTTTGGGTAAAGTAGACATTATACATATTGGCCTATAATTTGTTACTTCGCTCTTATTACCTTTTTTGAAAATGGGCGTTAAAAGACTAAACTTCCAAAGGTCCGGGAATACACCTGATGAGAGTGACTTTGTAAATAACTTATGAATAGGATATGGCAATGTATGCATACAATTTACTAAAAACCTGGGCGGAACATTATCAGGTCCTGCGGATTTTCGGGAATCAAGACTCTTCAGCTTAGATATAATATCGTCTATGGTTACATTACAGTCAGATATATCAAGAGTTTCAACCAAATCAAAGCACGAAATATTGCTGTCTTCACTTGCATTAATGTAAACGCCGCTAAAAAAATCAGCAAAAAGATTAACAGTTTCCTGAAGATTTTGGGATAATTTAGAATCGAATGACACACTACTAGGTATGTAAGTACCATTTTCTTTTTGGGATTTAACATATTTCCAAAAGAAATTTGAGTCGTCCATGATAGAGCCTTCGACATCACTAATGTAATTTTTGTAACATTTTGCGGAGAGCTTATTGCACTCTGCCCTCAATTTTTGAAACGCAGTATAATCGATGGCCAGGCGACTTTGTTTGAATCTCTTATGAGATAATTTTTTGAGGTAAATTAAGTCTATCAGGTCTTTTGAGAACCATTTTGGGTATAGAGTTTCTCTGTAAGTCGTTAAAGGAACAAATTGTTCAATTGCAGAATTAACGATGAAGTAAAATTTTTTAAGGTGTACATTAATATCATCGTCGCTATCAAAGAATGACCAGTCAGTCTGTTTAAGGAAATTTGAAATTTTAACATAGTCAGCTTTTTTGAAATTTCGAGTTTCTACTACCTTTTTTACGATAGGAATTGGTTTAAGATTGGACATGCATATTTCTAGTGGTGGATGGTAAACATCGACAGGTAATAGAATTTCGGTACTTCTCACAACACAGATGTCAGACACATTTGACAGTGCCAAATCCAACGTACGACCTCCTATATTAAGAACATTATTACACTGTGTTAGACCTAAGAACAGTGCCATATCTCTAATAACACGAATATTAACATTAGAACAAGAATTGACAGAATTCATATTACACCAATCATAATGTGGCAGATTGTAATCACCAACTAGAAGTAGTTTAGTATTAGGATATTTAGCACAAATTGATTCAACCTCGTCGCAGTGATTGCTGTAGCTTTGGACATCAGAATTCGGAGGTAAGTATGCACATCCCACTATTATTTTACCTCTAGAAGTGTTCACATTGACAAATAGTTGCTCGATGGATGTGTTTTTTGTGGATATTTTTGAAGAACTGAGAATTTTTGAGATAGCAATGGCTACACCACCTCCTCTCGTTTTGGCACTTGTTTTAGAATTCCTATCCATACGGTAGATGTTGAAATTAGGGAAGCCTAATTCGGCGGAATTGATTCCTGAGTCGAGCCATGTTTCGGTTAAAATGAAGATATCACTGCTGATAGTTGCCGCCGAAGTCAGCAACATGGGAAGTTTAGTGCGGATCCCTCTCACATTTTGGTAGTAGCATTTTATTTTTTGTTGTTTCAGTTTTTTGGCGCACATTCAATAATTTTAGGTACAGAGTTCACATATTTGATAGTTATATTGGTTTCACCGTTATGTAAATAATATTGTAATGAGGTGAAATGGGAGAACGCACAATGGACCCACGACCTGAGTGCTCATGGGTACTATCCGTATGGAGTAGAACTGCTAAATTGCTCCACTGATCCACTATCAGTTGCGTCAGTTCTTCATCAAACAAGTAGTTAAAGAATTCATATTCATCTTTACAATTATTTAATGCTTCAGGATTCATTTGAATTTACATGTCCACGTAAATTCAAATGGTGGTTGCAAAACATCTCCTTCAGAATTTACATCCACCCACTCCTGAGCACTTGTAGGAACGTCTTCTACTTCGCTTTCATGTTCATCTTGTGAAGTATAAAAATCTTCACTTATAGTGGTCTCACTTCCTTCCGGAGGTGCTAATATTTTCATATTCACTCTCACTTGAAATATTGGAACACAATAAAAATCAGTTTTTTAATAAACGCAATGTACGTAAACGTTATAAAAAAGCCACTAATAAATAGACGTACATTCACATAAAGTTCGCTAAAAAACACTTATTTCGTAAACAGAGTTCAAATAACAACTATTTTGTTTACTCCTCCCACCTTTCGAAATCATTCCAGAGCAAAACATCCACCAGCTATGACGGATATCCTAAATATCTTCTGCAGTCGCCAGACGAAGGTGGGCAAACTACCACTGTGCAAAACCATGAAATTGACAACCGATGGGTCGTTCCCTATAACTCAATACTTATTCTCTAATGCTCACATCAACGTTGAGTTGTGTAGTTCAGTAAAATCAATCCAATACTGTACTAAATGTGTATATAAATAAAGGTACCAATCAGGCTACGTTCAGCACACAATCACCAAATGAAGTTGAGAAATCAATCTTGTCGTTCCATCTGCACGAGAGAAACATGCTATGGTCAATTAAAACTGTTTTAAGATGTAACTCAAGATCTACATCGATTGATAGGAACTAAGGAAAAGTATTTTTCCTGTTGCTATATTTTTGTAAGGAATTCGAACCGCACACGCGACATTCAAACTCCCGCTAAAAATTGCTACTGATGATACTAACAGTGTTTGAAGTTTTTCCAAATAAACCAATACTGGAAAAATGATGCGTGACTGCTCATCAATAGTTTGGGATGAAGCTACCATGTCGAACAAGACTTCCGTGTAAGCATTAGACAGAAGAATGCGCGATTTGCGCAGCAAAACTCACCTATGGGTGGTTGTAAAATTTTGTTCTCAGTTGACTTTCTTCAAATCTTCCCGGTTGTAAAGAGATGTACACGTGCTGATGAAATAAGCAATATGAAAATAAATTGGAACTTAAAATCAACATAAGAGTTTCGTTGTCTACACATGAAAACAGGCTTTTTGCAGTTGTTACTCAAAATTGGAAATGGGCAGCTTACTTTGTGTTTTGGTAAAAGACCTTCAAGAATTGGTCGTTAATGTTTATCCCAAAATTATGAATAACATAAGTTGTAAGACTATACCTTGGTTTCAAGGAGAGAGCAAATCTATCACCTATTAACGAACAAGTAGGAAAGGTAAAATTACTTGATTTTCTCGAAGATTGATGCCTCGACGCAGGCATGCTACTCTGTAGACACTGTGCTCGATCTTGAAGAGGCTGTTCATTTTCCTACAGAATTTCTTGCAGCTCTCTGGACTCCCCCCCACATAAATTGGTGTTGAAAGTAGGGTGTCCCATTATTTTATTACAAAACTTTAATCCACCCAAATTGTGCATTTTCAATGAGTCACAGGGTCAAACATTCAATGTTGCAGGTTTAGATTTGAGCGTTGAGCGTCTTTTAGGAAGATAGTTATCATTGCTCCAGGGTTTATATCAAAATCAAAGTTTGACAAAAGTACCATTAATTCATCAAACCTTCGGTAATAGCTTCTGATGTTCGTGGAGAATATATATTCGGTGTCTCCGCATTATCTGCAGGTTTAGGATAGTACATTTGTATAAATCGCTTAGATCGGCCCCACTCCGGCGTTTCAAGCTCATGAATAAGATAAAAACATTTACATAATCTTACAATTACACAGGTAGCGGGGATCTCTCATCGTCCTTGTTATTCCAATCTCTGTACCTGTCTGTAGTTTTCAATATTACCAGGAAAGGGGGTAGGCCTGAAGATTCAATTTCTTTTTTTTTTACTTAGGATTTTATTAGATACGTATTACAAGTGTCAGGTCTTTATCTCTCATTGTCTTTGTTATTCCAATGTCTGTACCTGTCTGAGTCTTCATTCCATTCCCCTTTCCTTGTCGGATTGAAAACTACAGTTGTTTTTGCTTACTTAGGATGGATAAGTTCGAGTTCTTGTGGGAGGTGCTTTCTATTCTCAAATATCTATGACTAGTCAAGTCATTTCCTAATCATGATTACATGTCACATATTACAAGCTCATTTAACTTATAGTGGAACTTTGTGATGGACGAAGAAGCTGCCGCGTGTAGTTCATCTGTCTGTTGGTATTTGAACACTACTTCCATGTCTCTGGCGAGAATTGCAATGGTGTTTTCTTGTTACTATCATGAATCTTTTGCACCCCAGCTTTCCGTTTTTGGGTTTACCAGTTAAAAGAAATTAGCATTATAGATATTCAATCGTGCGATGGAATAATAAAAAGTCTCATATTGGATCTTATATCTCAACTGGTTATTGGATTGAAAGTTATTTTGATACTATCTAGAACAAAAGGCTGAAACTTTTTTCAGTTGGTTTTTGCCTCTAACGATGGATGAATTGTTAAAGTGGCTCGAGGAAGTTGACCTGAAAATCGAACACAAACTACTCTTGCACACATAATTTATCCATTAATCCAAAACCATACTTGGATAACGAAAAAGACAATTAGAAATGTCATGGATGCACCTAGATTTAAATCTACGTGCAGTGTTCGTTTCGATGGAGCAGCGCGTAGTCAACTGTTTCAAGTCTTGCTTCCCGTTGCTCGACTGTTTAAGATGAAAAGGTTTGAGCAATGCGTAATCGAGCGGTTTCCAGTCTTGCTTCCCGTTGCTCGTCTGTTTCTGAAGCTCGTAATGCCTTAATCCCTTTGCTTGAGGGGTAGATTGACCAATCGCTTTTCGTTGGGTGGCATAATTGATTTTACAGCAAAAGAAATGTTTTTGACGACTATTATAAATTCACTTTGAAAAATGATGTGTGATTTCTATTATCTAATTTCAGTTTAGGCATGGTATAACAATGAGATTATTGCGTCAACTTAAATTCACCACGTTAAACGCCATAGTAATAAATAAAATCTTTACGAAGCAAAAGTAATTGATAATTATCAAATATGAGATGACAAACCCGCGATTGCGGCATCATTGTAACAGATTAGGTTTACTATCAGAAACGATTGCATTGTTAAAGAATAAAAAGAAAGATGAAGTTAACAACATTTATTAAATAATAATTAGAAACATTAGACTCTCAAATTAGCATGGATTACATTATCTCAAGGTGTTGCAGTGAAACGAAGATCACTAGCACAGTTGGTATTAATGTTAGTAATTTATAAGTTAAATTTGTGACAAACTATTACAAAGAATATTGTCTGACCTGTTTCTCAAAAGGGCGCCATACATCTCTAGGATCAGAACTGTAAAATTTATAAAGGTTTACATGATGACCAGCGATTACAACAGCTAGCTAATCAGCCATCAAAATCTCCCGTAATGTCTGTCGTCTGGAGCAGTTGCTCGAATCCTTCCCGCTGTCCTGTCTTCGCTCCAAGGCCGCCCGTTTGGTACTGAATTCACCGGAGCTCGTCAGTCGCGCTGCTCTGCGATCAACCATAGACCGAGCGTCCCAAAAAGGAAAGCGGTCTGTAGATAGAGTTGAGGAAAGACATTTTCAAAGTTTCCCTAGATTCTTATTTTTTCTTTTTTCCCTAAAATGTGTTTTTCTTCTAGATCTTGGGATTTCCCTATACATAACATCACTGGTCTGCTAGCTTTCCGGGTCTGGTGCAAACCAGATATAATGTCAAAGGAAACAAGACTAATCTGAATTCATTTTTTGTGTTAATGTGATACGGGAGTTTTGCCTGGTTTTTCATAGATTGGAGTTACAAACTATGTACTTCCTTTAACTTGGTTTTGCCTCAACGACTTGAGGTCGGATAAGTTGCGCTAAAATGATTTGATAAAGTTGATTTTGAAAATCGCACACAAAATACTCTTTCATTGCGACTTTTTAAAATTATTTGCTTGTTTTGTAAAATTCATATTTCTTGCTGCCCCAGTTCCTTATATTTTAGGGCTGGGCTTGGTGGAGCACTCTTAGTACCTCTTATACAGCTTTCCTCCATATAAATGTCTTCGGATAAAGTGTTATTCAATAATTGATAGCAGACTGTTGATTTTATTGAATTATAGGTTTTACATTACAGTGTGTTAATAATAAGTAGACATCGGATTACATGCACTAACAAAGTGCCAAAATATGCATGCAAATATGCACTAAAAAAGGCCGAAATATGCACTAAAAACTCTTGATTTGCCCAAAATATGCACAATGCAAAATCAAAAAGCCACTTATATTTTTATATATTTTAATTAAAGACCGTACAAAAACAGCGAAATATTCTTAAAATTATGCATAGTTTTTGTGACAATATACAACTAAGTATTTTTCCAAATTTTCGAGCTCAAATTTGTGACGTTTGTCACCCAGTATTAATTTTTACGCCGAGAACGACCTCTCTACGTCAACTGACGTCATTGGACAAATGGATATACCTATCTGTTTAGACATGGTACCTGTGCCGTTGATGTAGGCATTAATGTTCTTCATATCTTCAAGACTCGGGGTTTTAAGCAAAATAGAGTCTAACCTTTTCTGATATTGAATTAGGAAGGGCGTTGGCGAGTTCGATCATTGTTTCCAGTATTTCTATTGCTTTAATTAGAGGAAGGTTTTTTGTTTTCAATTTTTTTATGGTATCTGGTAACTTGTGGAAATGTGTTGAGATGAGGGCGATATTCTGTTTAATGGATGCGTCTTCAAATGCTAGCTTGCTTGAATGAATTGCAATGGCCTCAGAACTGTCAAATTGCCCAACTACTTGTTTTACGGCCTCAAAATTTTCAGCATAGAATAATACTGCCTTTAGCCGAGTACCCCATCGAGTAATTATGGGTTCTGGAGGCAAAGCTAGATTTGGCAATTGCTCTTTATAAGACTGCACACGCGACGGTGCTTTTAAAAACACTTTTTGTAGAGGAAATCAATTTATTGACATTCCCATACTCTTGCCGTATCTCTTCTGCAAGGCGATGAAACCCGTGAGCTAAGCAGGTAATGTGTAGTAAATTTGGATAAAAAGGCTTGGCCAGCTTTCATCATGTATGGCGCAGCATCAGAAACAAACATGCAGATTTTTTCATCCACGCTTTTGTAAGGTGATTTATGTATAACAATCCCTACCGCGTTTCAGTCAGTCAGCCACCGCGCTCGTGCCCCTAGCGTCCGAGTCACCTAGCTCCCTATACGTAGATGATACCTCCCGCTAAACGCTTTTGTAAGGTGATTTATGCATAACAATCCGTTTCAGTCAGTCAGCCACCGCGCTCGTGCCCCTAGCGTCCGAGTCACCTAGCTCCCTATACGTAGATGATACCTCCCGCTAAACGCTTTTGTAAGGTGATTTATGCATAACAATCCGTTTCAGTCAGTCAGCCACCGCACTCGTGCCCCTAGCGTCCGAGTCACCTACCTCCCTATACGTAGATGATACCTCCCGCTAAACGCTTTCTAAGGTGATTTATGCATAACAATCCGTTTCAGTCAGTCAGCCACCGCGCTCGTGCCCCTAGCGTCCGAGTCACCTAGCTCCCTATACGTAGATGATACCTCCCGCTATTAAACGAAATATGCACGATTTGGGAAAAAAGGCTGAAATATGCATTAACGTCGTAATTAGAGAGTTATATGCATTTGCAAATGCATATAATCCGATATCTAATAATAAGTGAATGTATTTGGTTCCGCGAGGAATTTAAATCTCTCCCATAATGCAAGTATCCAAAGCATTAGGCACAGAGTCAATGGTCTCTTCCTCACTTGGGTATATCGGCATTATCTGCAGGTTCCTATATATCTCTGTTATACTGTGCATTCTATTAGAATGCAGGTACACTGCCATCTAGCGGTAGGAAATTATCACCTCATCACCGAAATTAAAAAATAAAAACAATAAGTGAAAGTTCCAACTAAATGGAACAAACTATTACGAGTGTGGGGTGAAATGTTTCCGGCCTGACAAAGAAAACACTTTTTTTTTGGTTTTATTTCTCAACATAGTCTCCAAGAAGACTACTACATTTTTGATAGTGGTGCTCTAATGTAGTGATACCAACATTATAGTACGATCCATCGAGCTCCTCACAGAGCCAATGACTCGGAAGCTCTGAATTGTTTGTCCTCTGAGCCATGTTTTGAGCTGAGGGAATAGATGATAGTCGCTGGCTGATAAGGTGGTTGGGTAAGCAATTCAAACTTTAATTGGTTCGTTTTAGCCATCGCAACAAATGGAGTATGTGATGATGTATTGTTGTGGTGAAACAAGGTGTTTTTTTACCCAGATTTAGTCGTTTTAATTTTTTATTGTTTCTTTTATCAAAAATTTGTTTCGATTTCATCTGCACAACGCCAATTCTCGGTTGAAACAGTATGTTGGTTTCTAGTGCAGACTCTTCTCAGATTTTGAATAGTATTCGTAGCCCCCTTATCGTTGGCGTCATCAACAGCTTGGTGCTTAGTGCTTGGTGGAGCACTCTTAGTACCTCTTATACAGCTCTCATCCATATAAATGTCTAAAGGATAAAGTGTTATTCAATAATTGATAGCAGACTGTTGTCTTTCTATTTAATTTTGCTCCTTCCATTGAATTGTAGGTTTTACATTACAGTATGTTAATAATAAGTGAATGTATTTGGTTCCGCGTGGAATTTAAATCTCTCTCATAACAGAGTCATGGTCTCTTGATCACTTGGGTATATCGGCATTATCTGCAGGTTCAGATGTCTCCACGCTATCACAAGAAGTCAGTTACCAATTTCTTCACTCTGCAGGTAGGTAGGTTATACTGCCATCTACTTTACTTTTATCTCAGTATCTCCAATATTTAGCTTAAATGTAAATATTTGGGTATTGTAAATTATTCGCTGTCTCACACTTAACATTCCTTGTTTATTTTGCACAATAATTATCTTAGGATATCTACTACAATTCAATACTGCTCGCATGGCTCTACTTTCAATTATTTGCTACTTCTTTATCTGTGTTTGATTGCACAAGAAAAGGACACTAGAGCAGTAATTTAAATAAGATGCTACCATACATACTATTATAAACTAATTTACTTGTATTACATATAATTTATTCCTTATTCTTCTTAAAAAATCGACAGTTTTTGTAATTTATTTAGCTTATTATTCAAAGTTAGAGTTAAATTTGAGTCGATTATCTATTATAATGCCCAAGTATTTATTTTCTCTACTAAATTTATTTTGCAAGTATTGATACACAGGACATATTTTGTTCAGTTTGGGATTGGGGTGGGTCGATTCATTGTATTCAGCATTATTGTAAAATGCAAAAAATTCTTTAGCAATAAAAACCGCCTGCATGAAACGGTGAAAAAAATGGAGTTTTAAATATCGGACTTTTGGACCAGTACATCTTCTCTTCTGGTTTCTTTACTAAACTTTTGCACTAAAATGATTGCCAAAAATATTCTCATTTCGTCGATTGTTGTTGGATGCCACGAACTTACAAGGCTTGTCGAAGAATGTGGAGTAAAACTGGTAAATTGCTCAGTAAATATATTTGTTGGATCCACTATCAGTTGGGTCAGTTCTTGATCAAGAAAGTAGTTAAAGAATTCATATTCATGTAAATTCAAATGGTGGTTGCAAAACATCTCCTTCAGAATTTATATCCACCCACTCCTGAGCACTTGTAGGAACGTCTTCTACTTCGCTTTCATGTTCATCTTGTGAAGTAGAAAAATCCTAACTTCTAGTGGTCTCACTTCCTTCCGGAGGTGATCATATTTTCCTATTCACTCTCACTTGACATATTGGAAAAAGATAACAGTTTTTGATAAAACAAGTACACAAACGGTGTGAAAAAATTTACTAATAAATAGACGTACATTCTCATAAAGTTCAATAAAAAACACGTAACATAATAATATTGTTATAAAAACTGCGCCACTTGCATAGAGAACCACTGACTAGCGACGTAACTTGAATGGGAGAGACGAAAATACCCGAACACACCCGTTTGCTTCGGCTGACCTCGAAATACTCAACGGGATGACGCAGGAACAAACTTGATGTGTACGAACGGATCTACGGATTTTTTTTGTACTTGAGCATACGAGATACGGATTGTTACGCTCGGGTGATAATATGGCGGCCGTATTACGTACGTTCGATGAAAGAGCGGTTAATAGTTCCATATTAACCGAAAGCACACCTCGTACTCGCCCTTCCGTGAGCAAGTTGGAAGCACTGCAGTATCTGGGTAGGCCAAATATCATGCGGTGGGTGTTGCTATACTGCACGCTTTGGCTTTCCATGCTGCTCTTCTTAAAGTTCGCCCAGAGGTCGCACTTTTTAAAGGGACGTACAAAATGTTAGGAAAAGCATTATTTTTATACGTGGGCTGCAAAGCCGTAACCTTCTACTGAGCATATTCGACTTTATGCTGAGCGCTCGTCTTTGCCGGTCGATGTCATCGTCGTCCGTCAGCTTACTATTGATGATGTGGCCTAAATACTTACTACTGTTTCCTCTACCACTTTTATAGCCTCGCCGGTCAGGAAAGTTGGTGGAATGCGTTTTGGACCCCGTCCATATCTGTTGACCAACAGTGCTGTTTTTTTTTACTCTTCTCAGATTTTGAATAGTATTCGTAGCCCCCTTATCGTTGGCGTCATCAACACCATGTTGTCTGCATAACTTGCTTGGTGCTTAGTGCTTGGTGGAGCACTCTTAGTACCTCTTATACAGCTCTCATCCATATAAATGTCTAAAGGATAAAGTGTTATTCAATGATTGATAGCAGACTGTTGTCTTTCTATTTAAGTTTGCTCCTTCGATTCAATTGAATTATAGGTTTTACATTACAGATTGTAATGTATGTATAATGTATAAGTGAATGTATTTGGTTCTCTCGTGACAGAGTCAATGGTCTCTATATCACTTGGGTATATCACCATTGTCTGCAGGTTCAGATGTCTCCACGCTATCACAAGAAGTCTATCGTCTTTTTTTACTACTTAATAATATAGGAAATCGTCACCGCATCTCCGATAAAAACATATATGATATTGTGATGAGGTGAAATGGGAGAATGCACAATGGGCCCACAGCCTGAGTGCTTATGGGAACTATCTGTATACCGTCTCAGCTATATTAAATAAATAATCCTTTTCAGCAAGAATTGATTCGCTTGCTTTTAGACCATAGGAACTTCGCCTGACGGTGTCTATTTCTTTGGCTAAAAATAAATAAGCCAAAATCTTATTTGTGTTCCGCCTCCTTACTATCAAAAAAAAAAAATCTCCGCACCCCCCGGCACCGGGTGTACCCCTACATCCGGCACCGGGTGGCCGGGTCAAAGCCGGACATGCTCACTGTGCGCCTGGCTGCCGGATTTGCCGGCTTTTTTCGTGTACTGGGATATGGAACACGATGGCTGCAGTACAAGCTCATACAAATTATGTTCTCTACTGAATTCCCCCACAATATTCAATAGCCGGGTTGCTAATGTAGGCAACATTTCAAATTTTCCCTAGATTCTTGTTTTTTCTCTTTTCCCTAAAATAAGTTTTTCTCCTAGATCTTGGGTTTTCCCTATACATAACATCACTGGTCTGCTAGCTTGCCGGGTCTGGTGCAAACCAGATATAATGTCAAAGGAAACAAGACTAATCTGAATTCATTTTTTGTGTTAATGTGATGCGGGAGTTTTGCCTGGTTTTTCATAGATTGGAGTTACAAACTATGTACTTCCTTTAACTTGGTTTTGCCTCAACGACTTGAGGTCGGATAAGTTGCGCTAAAATGATTTGATAAAGTTGATTTTGAAAATCGAACACAAAATACTCTTTCATTGCGACTTTTTAAAATTATTTTTCCTTAAATTTTAGGGCCGGGCTTGGTGGAGCACTCTTAGTACCCCTCATTCAGCTCTCCTGCATATAAATGTCTCCGGATATAGTGTTATTCAATAATTGGTAGCAAACTGTTGTCTTTCAATTTAATTTTTGCCTCCTTCAATTCGATTGAATTATAGGTTTTACGTTACAGTATGTTAATAATAAGTTAATGTATTTGCTTCCACGTGGAATTTAAATCTCTCTCATGACAGAGTCAATGGTCTCTTGATCACTTGGGTATATCGGCATTATCTGCAGGTTCAGATTTCTCCACTCTGTCACTGCCATCTAGCGGTGGGAAATCATCACCGCATCTCCGATGAAAATGGTAGTTATATTGTAATTGTGTTCGTAACATTATGTTAATAATTAGTGAATGTATTTGGTTCCGCGAGGAATTTAAATCTCTCCCATAATTCAAGTATCAAAAGCACTTGGCACTTCAGTCAGTGTTCTCTTGATAAGATGGGTATATCGGCATAATCTGCAGATTTCTCCAGTCTGTCACGAGGAATTCAAACATAATTTGCTGAATTTCTTCAGTACTTTTTGCTTCACACGAACGACTGGTAGTTAATTACACATAAAGTATCTTGGTCTTGAACCTGTTTGCCGTTTCTAGAAGATAACATCAAGAAACCACTAGTGGTCTAGAACAGCCGGTTGAGTATGGCTGGCCTAGAATAATATGTTGGAGGCACTCCTCGTCATTGTGTCCAGGATTGTTTGGTACTTTAGAAGTTAGAATGTTTTTATTTTGAAAAAGGATTTTCACAATTTATTTTTTTAAATTACATTACATATAAAAACATTTATAATATTTCGTACAAAAATACATAGTGAATGGCATAAGAGCAAAATTATGAAAAAATATGATTTTTTAAAATTTCTACACCAATGAAGAGAACTAGCTCTTGGTTTGGTAAAAGATTAAAAAGCAATATCACTGCATTTTTTTATATGAATATAGGTTGTTTTATCAAAAATACTTTTAATTATTTTTTGTACCACTTTTACACGGTTTACAATATTTTCATGTGAAAAGTCAAATTTAGTGCGGACTGCGGAGGTGTGCAGCCTTGGATTTGGATAAATTTGGATGATTTTCCTGAAATTTGAACACGACTTCGAGATCTGCACAAGGGACACCTACCAAATCATGAAATTTTAGCGTTAAGCCGAAGAAAAAGCATTTCTTATTTATAATTAAAACCAATTAACTATGAAAATATATTTAATCAGGAATATGAGCGTGCTTAACTGAGCACATGCAATCAACATTTGGAGCAATCGTTGATAATGCTGCGCTCATTAATATCTATTGATTTTAAGGGGCACCGTGTCGTTTGGATGTAATTAGAAAGTAAATAAAACGCAATACTGACTCTTGGAAAGCCGGGTGTTTCGGCATTATCTGTAGGACTATCTGTGTTGTGACGAGGAAGTCATAATTCATAAGTCTAGGAATATATGATGAAACACCGGGTAGCCAGCATTCAAATTGAGTATCGCACAGTTTGCGTGCTTAACCCTTTAAATATTCATTTAGTCATCCGTATTTGTGTAGCTTACACTGCCATCCAGCGGCGGGAAATCATCTCCGAGTATATAGACGAGGGGTCCCCAAACTTATGACTCTAACGCCACCTTTCTACCAAAAAAACATCTCCGCCGGGTCAATGTATTGGAGTACGGAACACGATGGCCGCAGTACTCGTACAAATGAGGGTACCTACTCATTAAATAATTTAGTCGCAATGAATGAGTATTTTATGTTCGATTTTCAAAATCAACATAATCAAATCATTTTAGAGCAACTTAGCCGACCTCATGTCGTTGAGGCAAAACCAAATTGAAGGAAGTAAAACCAGGGAAAAACTTCCTTATCACATTAACACAAAAAAAATGTTTCACACGTGCCGGACGAAGCTCCCTAGCACCAGGTAGCAGGTAAAAACAATGCCTCGTTTCCTTAAATTTTTGGGCCGGGCTTGGTGAAGCACTCTTAGTACCCCTCATACAGCTCTCCTGCATATAAATCTCTCCAGATAAAGTGTTAATCATTAATTGAAAGCAGACTGTGTCTTTCAATTTGATTTTTCCTCCTTCAATTTGATTGAATTACAGGTTTTAGGTTACAGTACGTTAATATTAAGAGAATATATTTGGTTCCGCGAGGAATTTAAATCTCTCCCATGACAGAGTCAATGGTCTCTTGATAAGGTGGGTATATGGGCATTATCTGCAGGTTCAAATGTCTCCACGCTGTCACAAGGAAGTCAATAAATCACCATCCCAATAAATAAATATGTAAATTATATTGTAATAAGGTGAAATGGGAGAACGCACAATGGGCCCACGACCTGAGTGCTCATGGGTACTATCCGTATGGAGTAGAACTGCTAAATTGCTCCACTGATCCACTATCAGTTGCGTCAGTTCTTCATCAAACAAGTAGTTAAAGAATTCATATTCATCTTTACAATTATTTAATGCTTCAGGATTTATTTGAATTTACATGTCCACGTAAATTCAAATGGTGGTTGCAAAACATCTTCTTCAGAATTTACATCCACCCACTCCTGAGCACTTGTAGGAACGTCTTCTACTTCGCTTTCATGTTCATCTTGTGAAGTAGAAAAATCTTCACTTATAGTGGTCTCACTTCCTTCCGGAGGTGCTAATATTTTCATATTCACTCTCACTTGAAATATTGGAACACAATAAAAATCAGTTTTTTAATAAACGCAATGTACGTAAACGTTATAAAAAAGCCACTAATAAATAGACGTACATTCACATAAAGTTCGCTAAAAAACACTTATTTCGTAAACAGAGTTCAAATAACAACTATTTTGTTTACTCCTCCCACCTTTCGAAATCATTCCAGAGCAAAACATCCACCAGCTATGACGGATATCCTAAATATCTTCTGCAGTCGCCAGACGAAGGTGGGCAAACTACCACTGTGCAAAACCATGAAATTGACAACCGATGGGTCGTTCCCTATAACTCAATACTTATTCTCTAATGCTCACATCAACGTTGAGTTGTGTAGTTCAGTAAAATCAATCCAATACTGTACTAAATGTGTATATAAATAAAGGTACCAATCAGGCTACGTTCAGCACACAATCACCAAATGAAGTTGAGAAATCAATCTGGTCGTTCCATCTGCACGAGAGAAACATGCTATGGTCAATTAAAACTGTTTTAAGATGTAACTCAAGATCTACATCGATTGATAGGAACTAAGGAAAAGTATTTTTCCTGTTGCTACATTTTTGTAAGGAATTCGAACCGCACACGCGACATTCAAACTCCCGCTAAAAATTGCTACTGATGATACTAACAGTGTTTGAAGTTTTTCCAAATAAACCAATACTGGAAAAATGATGCGTGACTGCTCATCAATAGTTTGGGATGAAGCTACCATGTCGAACAAGACTTCCGTGTAAGCATTAGACAGAAGAATGCGCGATTTGCGCAGCAAAACTCACCTATGGGTGGTTGTAAAATTTTGTTCTCAGTTGACTTTCTTCAAATCTTCCCGGTTGTGAAGAGATGTACACGTGCTGATGAAATAAGCAATATGAAAATAAATTGGAACATAAAATCAACATAAGAGTTTCGTTGTCTACACATGAAAACAGGCTTTTTGCAGTTGTTACTCAAAATTGGAAATGGGCAGCTTACTTGGTGTTTTGGTAAAAGACCTTCAAGAATTGGTCGTTAATGTTTATCCCAAAATTATGAATAACATAAGTTGTAAGACTATACCTTGGTTTCAAGGAGAGAGCAAATCTATCACCTATTAACGAACGAGTAGGAAAGGTAAAATTACTTGATTTTCTCGAAGATTGATGCATCGACGCAGGCATGCTACTCTGTAGACACTGTGCTCGATCTTGAAGAGGCTGTTCATTTTCCTACAGAATTTCTTGCAGCTCTCTGGACTCCCCCCCACATAAATTGGTGTTGAAAGTAGGGTGTCCCATTATTTTATTACAAAACTTTAATCCACCCAAATTGTGCATTTTCAATGAGTCACAGGGTCAAACATTCAATGTTGCAGGTTTAGATTTGAGCGTTGAGCGTCTTTTAGGAAGATAGTTATCATTGCTCCAGGGTTTATATCAAAATCAAAGTTTGACAAAAGTACCATTAATTCATCAAACCTTCGGTAATAGCTTCTGATGTTCGTGGAGAATATATATTCGGTGTCTCCGCATTTATTTTTATTTATTTATTATTATTATTATTACATTTATTACATACAAGATATACAAATATAAAAGGAAGCTTTGACTGTCCAACTAGGAAGTTTCCCGTTTTAGGACAGTCAAATTGGCAGGTTGCGTGTACATAATTCCAGGTAGGTACATGTAAAATATAAAATAAAATTAAAATATAACATATAAATGTAAGAAAGAAAAATAGAAAGAAAATATTTTTTTAGGAAAATACAATTTAGCAGTAATGAACAATAAAATCCAGATAGGTACATGTAAAATATAAAATAAAAATATAATATATCAATGTAAGAAAGAAAAATAAAAAAAATATTTTTTAGGTAAATACAAAATACAAAATCGAGGAAATCAACTCAGACTACGTTTTTTAATAATTTTTCGGAATCTGTCCTACCTAAGTCTAATAACCATTTAGTAATTTTAGTACCGAAGGCTGATAATTCACATAGTTTAAATTGAGAGGGGATTTTGTTGTATATTTTTGGTCCCAGGTATGAGAAAACTTTTTGATAAGCCGCAGTATTGCTAGTTGGAATAGAAAGGTCGTTTCTGCTCTTACTTCTGGTGTGATGATTATGATCGACTGTTATCGTTTTGTTTTTATTTTTGTGGACGCAGATTGTTATTTTTTTTATGTAACACTGTCGAACATCAAGCACATTAAACTCCTTGAAGAGAGCGTCGCTCGAGTATCTGAAGGGTTTCTTCATAATGACGCGTAGAATGGATTTCTGTGCCTTCAGTAGCGGGTATAATATTGTTAATCCTGTTCCACCCCATCCAATGCAACCGTAGGTTATGACGGAGTTACAGAGCCCGTAGTATATTTTTTTAATGTCTTGAGTTTTTATAATTTCCCGCAATGCTATAAATATATAAATAAGCTTGCGCACTTTATTAGCTGTGTTTTCAATTTGTTGTTTCCATTTAAGATGGTTATCCACTATTATACCTAAATATTTAATAGATTTAACACATTCAAGGGTTTCGCATTTACAAGTATGGTTATTATTTCCAAGGCTACACTTAATATTATGTATTGTGAGGAGATGAGGTGTTTTGGGTTGACCTGCAAGGGTAGCGCTAAATGTGAGATATTTTGTTTTTTGTATGTTTAGTGTAAGCAAATTACTGTCTAGCCACTGTTTTACTCTGTTTATACCTGTGTTCGCAAGGTGGTGTGTTTCTATCCAATCATCTCCTTCAAACAAAATAACTGTATCGTCAGCGAACGTGATAATTTTGCCACCAATGTGTTGGTTACAAAGTTCGTTTATGTATATAATAAAGAGAAGGGGCCCAAGTGTACTTCCTTGTGGTACCCCAAAAGTGTATTTTAGTGAAGTGCTAATAGCCTCGTTAATTCTGGTTTGTTGAAATCTATTAGATATATAACTTTCTATCCATTGAAAAGCTTTTCCCTTTATTCCTATATTTCTAAGTCTCTGTAAAAGAATTTTATGAGATATAGTGTCAAATGCCTTGGCCAGGTCCAGGAAAAGGGCAATAGTTTTCTTGCCATGGTTCATATTCCCTGCAATAGTTTCAGTGAGACATGCGATGGCATCATCCGTTCCCTTACCCGACCGAAAGCCGTATTGGTTAGGACTTAGAATGTTATGTTTCTCCACATATTCGTTTAACCTAGTTTTGAAAAGCTTTTCAATGACTTTGGATATCGCGCTTAATAGTGATATTGGCCTATAGTTTTCTACAAGAGATTTAGGTCCACTTTTGTGAATTGGGACAGTTATTGATTTTTTGAAGTGATCAGGAAATATTCCTGATGCAAAACTTAAGTTGTAAATATATGATAGCGGAGCAGAAATCTGATTTTTAATTTTTTTTAGTATTTGATATTTAGACTATCTGGACCCTTTGCATGTGTAGTTTTAAGGCCGTTGATTATTTTTAAGACCTCTTCTACAGTAGTTGGTTTAATATTAAATGAAAAAGATTGTTCCTTTGTTTCAATTGTCGATGCTAAAGAGTCTTCCGTTTTCTGGGTTTCTAATAAAATTTTTTTTGCTAGATTTGATCCAACAGATGCAAAATATTGATTAGTATGACATGCAATTGATTGATTGTCAGTTATAATCAAATTTCCGGTATTTAATTCAGTTACAGATGCATTGGTATTTCTTTTACTTTTAGTTATGTCTCTGACAACATTCCACATGTTTTTGCTGGAATTATCCTTATCAAGTAAGAATTTATAATAACGCTCTTTACATTTGCGAATAACGGTTTTGCAAATATTACGGTATCGGTAATAGTTTTGCTGTTTAGTATCGTTCAATGGGTCTCGTTTAGCTATTTTATGAAGGTGATTTCTTTTGTGTATAGATTTAACAATGCCGTTGGTAATCCATGGTGTGAGATGTATTTTACTATATGGAATGCGTTTAGTTATTGTGTGTTTTGTTATGAATGTATTGATTTCATTAATAAAATAGTTTAGAGCATTGTTAACTTCAGTCTCTTTATAAACATATTCCCAATTTTTATTATTAAGATCATTTAATAAAGCCTCATAATCGATAATCTGTTTGTGATTAATTTTATGTTTTTTGGGTGTTGAGTTTGGGATACTGATTGCAGTGGTGTAATGATCAGTGATTGTATTATGTATTACAAATGCATTTGAATTTGTTATATTTCTGGTATATATATGATCCAAACATGAGCTAGAGCTACCTTGTACCCTAGTTGGAGAATTAATATTGGAAATAAAGTTACTTTCAGCCATAGCACATAAGTAGTCGTCGGACTGTCTATGCAATACTTCTCCTATAGTATTTATATTCATGTCCCCGATCAGTACATATTGTGCATAATCCTTAGTTTTTTTTAACTCACCAATAAGATTTTCCAGGAAATCTTGGATGTCATTGAACGATGGTGATCGGTAGATAGCTAGGATACCTAAATTTTCATTAATGTTGATTTTTAAACAATTACACTGATTTATGTTTATTTCTTGTACTAAGGAATTTAATGTGTTGTCGATATATACTACTACTCCGCTATTTTGGTTAATATGCGATGTTGTATGGTATTCGTTATAGCCTGAAATTTGTTTGGCTATGTATGAATCATTTAACCTGCATTCAGTGAGAATTAGTACATGGAACTTTACCACAGCTTTTATTTCTTCCAAAAATATAAGAAAATCATCCAAGTTTCCCATCGTTCTAATATTTTGATGAATAATATTAATCCTATTAGATTCCCAATTAAATTGCATAATTTTGTTAATGTTTTCAAAAATTATTTCAGTATTTGGCACTAAGATACTATCGATTTCATGTTGAAGATCGTTTATTACCATTAGAATTCAAAAATTAATTGTTGTTTTCTGGGTAAAGTTATAAAACAGTATTTTATTATCATATAAATACTTGTAGTACGAAATATGTAGCGACAAAACTGTAAACAAAATGATGTAATTAGGAAAATTAAAATATATATGAGTAAGAAATAATATCTGAAATAAAATCCAGGAAATAAATAACGTATGTAGTTGGTGTGTGGCATTTTTTCTTTCAAAAGACAGTAAAAAGTAGTATAAGTATGAAAAATAAGTAATATCTGGGTTACATAAAATATGTTGATTAGAGTTCTCTTTTGCCGAATTATTAGTAATATTACTAATAAATCAAATAATAATCTTATAATAAGTGTAGTTACCATTCTAGAGAGAATAAAGATTAAAATTAAAGTTAAAATTAGGATTAAAATTGTTCCAGTACAAATTGGAGTTATGCAAAAACCTAGGTGTTCATATAATATAGTGCTGTTATGTAATAGAGTATGAAATGGCGATATAAAGGGGTAGTCAGTAGTTTTATCACGATAATCAGAATAAAGAGCAGGTAGTCAGAGCTTCGGTATAGCTTGTTCTGAGTCTATTAATATAGGTCGAGAAGAGTCATCTTTTTTCATGTAGATTAGACCTGCTTTCGTCCAGACGTACCTATATTTACATTCCGTCGCACGTTGGCGAGCTAGATACCAAAGCCGTTTGCCTTTAGACGTGAGGAGTTCTGAGACGTATATGGGTGTAATGGGGCCAGACAATCCGATTGTTCCCGTGTTTAGTTTGTCCCCAATCTTTTCGCAAGACCTGTTATATTTTTTTATAGCATTAAGAAGCTCCTCTTTTAACGGTATTGAATTAAAGTTAATTACCACTGACCTAGGTTTAACTGTTGGAGGAATATTTTTGTTTCTTTGTGATACTCTATATATATTATAAATATCATTTGTATTTAGTTGCAGGTTTAGGATAGTACATGTGTATAAATCGCTTAGATCGGCCCCACTCCGGCGTTTCAAGCTCATGAATAAGATAAAAACATTTACATAATCTTACAATTACACAGGTAGCGGGGATCTCTCATCGTCCTTGTTATTCCAATCTCTGTACCTGTCTGTAGTTTTCAATATTACCAGGAAAGGGGGTAGGCCTGAAGATTCAATTTCTTTTTTTATTATTTAGGATTTTATTAGATACGTATTACAAGTGTCAGGTCTTTATCTCTCATTGTCTTTGTTATTCCAATGTCTGTACCTGTCTGAGTCTTCATTCCATCCCCCTTTCCTCGTTGGATTGAAAACTACAGTTGTTTTTGCTTACTTAGGATGGATAAGTTCGAGTTCTTGTGGGAGGTGCTTTCTATTCTCAAATATCTATGACTAGTCAAGTCATTTCCTAATCATGATTACATGTCACATATTACAAGCTCATTTAACTTATAGTGGAACTTTGTGATGGACGAAGAAGCTGCCGCGTGTAGTTCATCTGTCTGTTGGTATTTGAACACTACTTCCATGTCTCTGGCGAGAATTGCAATGGTGTTTTCTTGTTACTAACAGGAATCTTTTGCACCCCAGCTTTTCCTTTTTGGGGTTACCAGTTAAAAGAAATTAGCATTATAGATATTCAATCGTGCGATGGAATAATAAAAAGTCTCATATTGGATCTTATATCTCAACTGGTTATTGGATTGAAAGTTATTTTGATACTATCTAGAACAAAAGACTGAAACTTTTTTCAGTTGGTTTTTGCCTCTAATGATGGATGAATTGTTAAAGTGGCTCGAGGAAGTTGACCTGAAAATCGAACACAAACTACTCTTGCACACATAATTTATCCATTTTTCCAAAACCATACTTGGATAACGAAAAAGACAATTAGAAATGTCATGGATGCACCTAGATTTAAATCTACGTGCAGTGTTTGTTTGGATGGAGCAGCGCGTAGTCAACTGTTTCAAGTCTTGCTTCCCGTTGCTCGACTGTTTAGGATGAACAGGTTTGAGTAATGCGTAATCGAGCGGTTTCCAGTCTTGCTCGTCTGTTTCTGAAGCTCGTGATGCCTTAATCCCTTTACTTGAGGGGTAGATTGACCAATCGCTTTTCGTTGGGTGGCATAATTGATTTTACAGCAAAAAAAATGTTTTTGACAACTATTACAAACTCACTTTGAAAAAGCAAACAAAATGGTGTGTGATTTCTATTATCTAATTTCAGTTTAGGCATGGTGTAACAATGAGATTATTGCGTCATCTTAAATTCACCACTTTGAACGCCAAAGTAATAAATAAAATCTTAACCAAGCAAAAGTAATTGAAAATTATCAAGCTCGTCAGTCGTGCTGCTCTGCGATCAACCATAGACCGAGCGTCCCAAAAAGGAAAGCGGTCTGTAGATAGAGTTGTAGCGGGGCGAACATGAACTGCTACAATGGGACCAGGAAGTAGTCATAATTAACTAGAAATATCTACATACAAGCTGATGTGTACCCACGTGACGTATATATATGATAACTCCATCATTTTGGGGTTGGTTATTCTGTGTATTATAATGATTGTAGGGTGATTATGTTTTTAGGAAGATATTTATCATTGATCCAGCTTTTATCTAAAAGTCAAAGTTTGTGAATAGTACCATTAATTCATTAAAATTTCTGTGAAAGCTTCTGATGTTCGTGGAGAATATATATTCGGTGTCGCCGCATTATCTGCAGGTTTGGCTTTCTCCCCATAATATTACAATTATAAAGGTAATGAGTGGATGTGTGACGACTTGTGTATACACATACATGACTAAAGCGTTCGTCTGCTATGTATGTGACCATGGATGGGTTGCTCTAATATTAATGATTTGTGTTTACATGATTTGAAAATCGTCCACACATGGAGCCAAATAGTAAATACAAATACATTTGCTATTCAGAGAGCAATTTGATTGCATAACAGTACAAACGTTTTTGCTCTAACAGCTGGATTGTATTATTAAAATGCGTGTTACGTGCTACTTGTTAAAAAATGCAAAGTAGATAAAAGAACATGACGAACAAGTGCATAGCGCTTGTGGATGCTGACAATGCATAAACATCAAACCGAGTGAATAATTTTCATATTTGTTCCACAAATATCTTCATTCCTATAAATAGTTTGAATTTTGATGATACATATCAATTTTATGTTTGAAATATAGTATACAATAAAGTTTTCGTACTATCTCTTTCAAACACCATTACTTTAGACTTACTAATATTCATCATTAACTTATTCTTCATCATTGAAAATTAGTACTAAAGTCTCTTTGGAACGCATATATGAATGCGATTGACTTGGTATAAAAATATTAACAAGTACAATGCATCCTGAAATTAACCCTATTCTATTTTAGTAAAATGTCTTGTGGGAATTGCTTTCTATTCTCACTCCTCTTCGTTTTTTTCAAGTCACGATTACATGTCACGTATCACCAAGAACCTTCCGCCTGTAGTTCATCTGTCTGTTGGTCTTTGAACACTACTTCCATATCTCTGGCCATGGCGATTTCTTGTATATAATCCTTTTTTAAGGTTGCCAGTTAAATGAAATAAGTATTATATATATTGTGATATATATGTACATAAAATGCTTATTTCATATTCAATCATGCAATAGAGTACTTGATTCAGAAGTAAAAATCTTTATATCAGATATATGTAAAAGGAATTTGTAGTACCCCAGCCTTCCATTTTTGGGGTTACCAGTTAAAAGAAATAAATATTACATACATTCAATCTTGCAATGGAGTACTCGGTTCGGAAGTAAAAAGCCTTATATCGTATATTTCTCAAGTGGTTATTTCAAACTAGAACAAAAGGCGAACCTTTTTTCAGTTGGTTTTTGCCTCCAACGAAAGTGTGTATATGATAACTCCATCGTTTTGGGTTTGGTTTTTTCTGTGTGTTATAATGATTGTAGGGTCATTATTTGGACCGGTCCCATATCTCAAAGTGAAAGTCTGTGAAAAGTGCAATTAATTCATTAAAATTTCTGTGAAACTTTCTGATGTTCGTGGAGAATATATATTCGGTGTCTCCGCATTATCTGCAGGTTTGGATGTCTCCCCATTGCTTGAGGGAGTGGTCAGAAGAATTTATCTTTGGACTAAACGGTAATTAATGAAATTTCTGTAGCATAAGAAGTGAACATAATTCTGTAGTTCAACGCGATCTATAGAATAAGACCTCAATGTGCGTCCTCGCTTCACGGAGGCAGAACTTTTTGGAATGATCCAATATTAACTCATGTTATCTGTTGTACATTCGCCGAGCGCGACGCTTTCTCTTTGGAAACCTCTACTTCCATCTGACCCCACTCTGGTGTTTTACGATGTGATACTGTAATTTCTACTAATCTCTCATCCTCCTTGCTATTCCAATCTCAGTACCCTTGGCTATGGAAGTGACTATGGATGAGTTGCTCTTATATTAAGGATTTTTGTTTAGATGATTTGAAAATGTTTTAAGGAAGATTATTAGAAGTTATCATTGATCAACGCTGACAACCACAGCTGTCAACATTTGCAAAGTATTTGGACCGGTCCCATATCTCAAAATCAAAGTCTGTTAAAAGTGCTATAAATTCATTAAAATTTCTGTGAAAGCTTCTGATATCCCTGCAGAATATATATTCGGTGTCTCCGCATTATCTGCAGGTTTGGCTGTCTCCCAATAATATTACAATTATTGGTACATATTTACACAATTACGATTACTTCTCTCTCTGATTATATCAAATGTATTTTTGATTGTATCATATGTAAAAGCCCTAATTGGGCGTGTACAAATAAATAAATAAATTATAAAGGTAATGGAGTGGGTGTCAGGTCTTTATTAGGGTATTGTATCATCGACTCGACTTGTATATACACATACATGACTAAATCGTTCATCCGCTATGTAAGTGACCATGGATGAGTTGCTCTGATATTAATGATTTATGTTTAGATGATTTGAAAATCGTCAACACACGGAGCCAAATAGTCAGTTTTAGCATGGGACAAGGAAGTAATCGGAATAAACTAGAAAGATTTACATACAATCTGATGTGTACCCACGTGACGCGTATATATGATAATTCCATAATTTTGGAGTTGGTTATTCTGTGTATTATAATGATTGTAGGGTCATTATGCTTTTAGGAAGATAGTTATCATTGATCCAGCTTTTATCTCAAAGCTTGTGAAAAGTACCATTAATTCATTCAAATTTCGGTGAAAGCTTCTGATGTTCATGGAGAATATATATTCAGTATCTCCGCTTTATCTGCAGGTTTGTATCCCTTATACAGCTTTCCTCCATATAAATGTCTCCGGATAAAGTGTTATTCAATAATTGATAACAGACTGTTGTCTTTCAATTTAATTTTTGTCTCCTTCAATTCGATTGAAGTATAGGTTTTACGTTACAGTATGTTAATAATAAGTTAATGTATTTGGTTCCACGTGGAATTTAAATCTCTCTCATGACAGAGTCAATGGTCTCTTGATCACTTGGGTATATCGGCATTATCTGCAGGTTCAGATTTCTCCAGCCTGTCACTGCCATCTAGCGGTGGGAAATCATTACCGCATCTCCGATTAAAAAAAAGTATTATTATTATAAGGGTTTACGTTACAGTATGTTAATAATAAGTGAATGTATTTGGTTCCGTGAGGAATTTAAATCTCTCCCATAATGCAAGTATCGGAAGCATTTGACACTTCAGTCAGTGTTCTCTTGATAATGTGGGTATATGGGCATAAACTGCAGGTTCAGATTTCTCCAGTCTGTCACGAGGAAGTTAAATATCTAATTTAAAAAATACACTTAAAATGTCACACGTTGATCATTTTTACGTGTTTAAAAAAATAATTATATTTTTTAAAAATTTTAATGGGTCTTCTCTGGACTATTTGCAGTGGGACTAAGTTGGTTTAATATGCTCCCCCCAGCCTTATATTCAAGTTTGTATATTTGATTGGCGAATGCATAGTAAACCTTCTGTAGCATTGGATTTTGAAGAATATTTCTTAGTTTGAGGAAAATGCAATAATGTTTACCAATTCTTTTAATAGTTTGTGCAGTATGTTCTGTCCATGTAATGTGTTGATCTATTATTATACCTAAATATCTCTATATTTTTAATAATTCGCTTTAGTCAGTGTTGAGCATTTTGGTGAGTTGCAGTCATCAGAAAATTTTTTACAAGAGTAATTTTCGAATTTATTATTGAAAAATTTTTGTCCGTTAATGTAAATGTCATATGGTAAGTTTTGTCTTAGTTTAAGGATATATAATTGTCATCAACCACTGTTTCAACTTGTTTATTTCTATATTCGCGCTTTGATAGGCTTCTTCTCAGGTTTCTTTTTTATGATCAAGATTGTGTTGTGGGCGAAAGATATATTTTTTTAATTTTCGGTATTGATTTCATTTACGTATATGATAAACAATATTGGACCTAATACTGTTCCTTGAGGGATTCCAATTTCTGAATATGTGGGTTCCATGTTTAGTGACATTTAATAGCGGAATGCGCTGTTAATGTTATTCAGGGTATTGTTTACATGCTGCCTATTTTTATGGCATTCATTCTGAGGGTCCCATATTATTCGGCAAATAAGGCTAATATTTTATCAAATACACACCGTTAATACACAGCGATTGTTACTAAATAAACCAAATATGCAAATACAAATAGCCAAGATAAGTGCGACCATTACATTTTAGGACCGGGCTTGGTACGGCACTTTGAGTACGCCTGATTAAGTTTTATTCAATAATTGATTGCAGACTGTTGTCTTTCAATTCGTTTTTGCCTCCTTGAGTTCGATTGAATCTCTCCCATATTTCAACAATAAATCAATACGTACATATTCCATGACAAACGTTATCATCCTTGGAGACTTCATTTGGTCATTTACAGAAGTGCGTAATTTGAACAGCCTTCCGGCCTTATTTGAGGATCTGAACAGTAACTATTAACTCCCCATATACTACTCAATATTAATATTGACATTTTTAGTAGATGGATTTAGTTCTGAATCCGTAAATACTCATTTTTATCGCCTCCTGTAAAGTTTTTATTTTGTGGCTTCAAGGGTTTTACCTAATTACAGTCTTTGTATTTTCGGGTTTTCCCACACCCCTTCACTTGGACTTTATTGTGATATCGTCGCTCTAGTTCGTTTTTATCCAACAGACCAAAACGTAAATCGGGAGAAATAGCTTTTCAAATTTTTTTTTACGAAAAACGCAAATACAATTTCTAAAATATCATCCGTTATCCATAATTTTATTGCATGTGGTCTTTTTTTGGGTTTTGGATAGAAAGTGATTTTAATTTTTTCATATAGATCGTTAAAAATGATTTTGAGTTTTTTGTATACGTCAATGCAATTTTCTTCAGCAAGCAGGGCGTTCCAATTAAAACTACGTATGTTTTTATCAATTCGTTTTTGTTTATTTATTGTTTTGGTGTTTAATTTGTAGAACTCCATTTAATTTTTTAAATAAATTTAAAATAAATCAAATTTAATAATGTTATACCTAGTAATTATTAAGTTCTTCAAGTTTAAAAAAAAAAATTTAAAAAAAAATCGTTTTTGGGATATTATTGAAATACTTTCCCCGCGATCTTGTGTTTTTGTAATTGCGCTGCTATATGTGATGTTAAGAGCTGTCGCGAAGTGATCCGCTATAGTAAAATCACAAATACAAGATGAAAATACGACAGCTTGTTGCTGCCTGCTGTTGAACCTTATAAAAATGTGATCTACGCATCTTGCTTTATAAATTTATATTTCTTGTTGCCGCATTTCCTAAAATTTTAGGGCTGGGCTTGGTGGAGCACTCTTAGTACCTCTTATACAGCTTTCCTCCATATAAATATCTAAAGGATAAAGTGTTATTCAATAATTGATAGCAGACTGTTGTCTTTCTATTTAGTTTTGCCTCCTTCAATTCGATTGAATTATATATTACAGATTGTTAATAGTAAGTGAATGTATTTGGTTCTCTCGTGACAATGGTCTCTATATCACTTGGGTATATCGGCATTATCTGCACGTTCAGATGTCTCCACGCTGTCACAAGAAGTCTATTACCAATGTTTTTTACTCTGCAGGTAGGTAGGTTACACTGCCATCTAACGGTGGGAAATCATCCCCCATCTCTAATGAAAAGTATGTGTATCATGAGGTGTAATGGGAGAACTCACAATGGGCCCACGGCCTGAGTGCTAATGGGAACTATCCGTAAACCGTCTCAGCTATATTAAATAAATGATCCTTTTCAGCAAGAATTGATTCGCTTGCTTCTACACCATCGGAACTTCGCCTGACGGTGTCTAATTCTTTGGCTAAAAATAAATAAATAAGCCAAAAGCTTATTTGTGTTACGCCTCCTTTCTATAAAAAAAAAAATCTCCGCACCCCCCGGCACCGGGTGTACCCCTACATCCGGCACCGGGTGGCCGGGTCAAAGCCGGACATGCTCACTGTGCGCCTGGCTGCCGGATTTGCCGGCTTTTTTCGTGTACTGGGATATGGAACACGATGGCTGCAGTACAAACTCATACAAATTATGTTCTCTACTGAATTCCCCCACAATATTCAATAGCCGGGTTGCTAATGTAGGCAACATTTCAAATTTTCCCTAGAAGAAGTTTTTCTCTTTTTCCTAAAAGAAGTTTTTCTTCTAGATCTTGGGATTTCCCTATACATAACATCACTGGTCTTGCCGGGTCTGGTGCAAACCAGATATAAAGTCAAAGGAAACAAGACTAATCTGAATTCATTTTTTGTGTTAATGTGATACGGGAGTTTTGCCTGGTTTTTCATAGATTGGAGTTACAAACTATGTACTTCCTTTAACTTGGTTTTGCCTCAACGATTTGAGGTCGGATAATTTGCGCTTAAATGATTTGATAAATTTGATTTTGAAAATCGAACACAAAATAGTCTTTCATTGCGACTTTTTAAAATTATTTGCTTGCTTTGTAAAATTCATATTTCTTGCTGCCGCATTTCCTTAAATTTTAGGACCGGGCTTGGTGAAGTACTCTAAGTATCCCTTATACAGCTTTCCTCCATATAAATGTCTAAAGCAGGGGTGCTCAAACTTGAACTGCTGGCGATCTACCTCAATATTAGATTCCGATCTATCGACTGAATGTTGAGAATAAAATTTACAATGGAATGAGAAAAAACGAAGGGAAATTGTTGTTAGCTCGACACAATGCCACAAAACCATTTTTGTTTCCAGTCATTGCTGGTGCTTCATCGGTTGTAATGCACACTAGTTTATATATTGGTAGCTTATAGTTTGTTACAAAATTGAAGAAAACGTCATATAGAGTGAGGATGCCATTTACCGGGTACTTTTTTTTGATCAGCCTTAAAACAAAGAAATGATTGAATTTTCTGAAAATTAGTTTGTATGTGTATAACTGTATTAATCTTTTATCATGTATGTACAATATAAATAATTTAGTGGCCGTACTTAAAAACACAAAAGGAAAAATATGTGAAAGGAGAAATTTTGTCTTTGAAAAAAAGAGGTCCTTATATCGGGTACCATACCTGCCTTTTATCGGGTACCCGGTGATAGGATGCCTACCATTTATCGGGTACCCGGTAATACGCATAAAAAGTATTTTTACAGGTGCTTTGAAAAAATTTTTTTTCTTTTTAATAAAACATAGTTAATTAAGTTATAAAAAAAGGTTGATTATTTTCGTACTGTTAAGTTCAACCGTTAAGGCAAATATCACATATGAAATCGAAATTCCCGTTACCGGAACATTCTACGTGAGCCCATTTTTTACATGCAATGCATTTTATCCATTTTTCTCCTCTGAAATTAGATGAATATGCTTTGTTACAGTAAACGCACGCTGCATCTTCTTCATCGGTATCTGGATCATCGTCAGTATCCATGAAAATAACAGAGTCATCGTTACTCTCACCACTGCTGGAATCTGATGTGTCCACTTTTTTTTGCTTCCGTTTCATCTTCGTTGTATTTTCAGTTTTCGTCTGTTTTTTCATAATGCGTTGTTTACCTTTAACCAAATTTAATTTACTGACGCCTTTCTTATTTTGTTTAGCTAAAGACTCACTTAAATTGTTTTTGTATGGGGATCCCGAAATTAAACAAGCAGATCCGGTTCTTTTACTTGTGTTAGATTTAACAGTGGGTAGTTTTTTAATGTCAATACATCTAATAGGATCATTGCTTGAAGATGCAGCAGGGGTATCTACAGTGCCCAGGGGTATAAACAGTTGCCAACGCCTGAGTGAGATGTGTGCCAGAATCAAGTAACTCAGCTTCTAGCGTAATATTTTGTGATTTTTCTGGTTCTGGAACATCGTGAGCAGCAAAATCGTGGTCTCTGAATATGAAACGATTGCAAGGAAATATGCCACTTTTGCGGAAACCATTGATGGCCACTTCAACAGTTGCACTACGTTGGTATGCTTGCCCCATAAGACTTGCGACTTGTAATGGAGTCACCATTCTTCCGACATTATTCCTTAACCACGTAGTTACAGCTTTTGAATAATATGTTTTAAATGCCCCCATAAAAGCTAGGTCTAGCTATTGCATGTTATGAGTTGAATGTGGGGGTAAAAAAATTATTATAACGCCATTGTCGCGGGCCATGTTGATTACGTCAATATTTCGTGTATGCGGGTAATGACCATCAAGAATAAGAATAATTTGATCCCCTTTAGAAGGCCTGGTGTATTTAACGAAGTGGCGAAACCAATCAGTAAAAATATTTTGCTGAACCCAGCCTGAAGGATGGCACGCCGATATAGCTCCTGGAGGAGCTCCATCTATGAGTTCTGCTTTCATGTTTTTACGGGGAAATATGAGCATCGGAGGTACGTAGTTGCCAGATGCACTCATACATGTTATAACAGTTATGAGGGCTCCTCTTTCTGCAGACGTTATAGCTCCGACTTGCTTCTTTCCTTTCAGCGATAATAAAGAGAATTGATATAAAATATAGAGATAGACGGCGCTATACAAGAATGAGGCCGCTATAATTAGATGTGACAATGAAACAAAAGAAGCCAGTATAAGACAAGGGGTGAGACAGGGATGCTCTCTGTCACCTGTTCTTTTTAATGCTTATATACAGAGTGCGATTGATGACTTGAGAGAGAGAATGAGTCACAGAAAAGGTGTAAAGATACACGGGCAAAAGGTGGATATGATAAGGTTTGCTGACGATATTGCTTTGGTTGCTGAAAGCGAAGAAGAACTGCAAGAGGCCTTAACAACCATGCAAAGCATTCTTCAAAACAACTACAACATGAAGATAAATAAAGACAAAACAAAGCTGCTGACTGTAGGCCGAACGCAACATCAGATGAGAGTAGAGATGGCAGGAGTTCCACTAAAGAAGGAGTTTGTCTACCTCGGGAGCAAAATAACATGAGACGGTCGGTCTAAGAGCGAGGTCGACAGCCGTATACATCAGGCTAGGCTTGCATTCAATAAAAGGTCGAAAATAATAGAATCGAATAATATAGACCTAAAACTGAGAATACTCCTCATCAAGACCTATGTATGCAGTATCTTGATGTACGGCTGCGAAAAATGGTGCCTATCCGAAAGAGATAAACGGAGACTAGAGGCTTTTGAGATGTGGTCCTATAGAAGACTGTTAGGAATTTCCTGGAGAGACCATATTACAAATGAGGAGGTTCTCCAAAGAATCGAAGGAGGAAGGCACCTGCTCAGGACCTTGTCCGAAAGGCGTGCAAGATGAATCGGCCATGTTATACGACAAGAAGGCCTCTTGCATGTCATAATGGAGGGTATGACCGAGGGGACCAACTCTAGGGGACGCCCACGCCGAGAGTACCTGGAGGACCTGCTGGTGGACGTGCGCTGCTCATCATATGCAGAAGTCAAAAGAGCCGCACAAGACAGGGAAGAATGGAAAAGGAGATTAGATGAAATTGCTGCAAACCAATCCCAGGATTGAAACCAGAGAGAGAGAGATTTTTGGCAATTTACTTTGCTCAACGCTGATACCGGTTTCATCTACGTTGTAAATTCTAGTTGGGGAATTATCAACACTGTCTAGTTGTGCCTCCAAAATATCAAAAAATTTTGAAACATTGTCTGGGTTGAAACCTTTAATACGTGCCAAAGACGTGCCTTGGGGCTTCCTCTTGGCAAGATGGGGGTGTCTCTGTAAAAATAATTTAAGCCATTTTGCACCAGCAGATGTTTTTTGACGTTAAACGGATGTGGTATTTTATTTAAATCGGCAAGTTGAAAAGCTAAACTTTTGACATCAGCGAGAGTGAGTCTGTAGAACCGTTCATCCATTTGAATACAGTACTGCACAAGCTGTTTTTCAAATCCTGCTGACAGTGTAGGCTTTCTTCCAGACTTCTGGAAAATCAGTTTGTCGATGCAACTTATTTGCTTCTTATTTCTCACGTAATCTTCCAAAGTAGTCTGTGGGACATGGAACTCCCGGGCTGCTTTCATATATCCCATCGTTTTGTTTTGAACAGCTTCTATAGCTCTTTTCATATCTATCCCATTTTTTGCGTGCTGAAGTTGCCATCTAAAACAAATATTAGCTGAATAAATTAAGCCTTTTATCGGGTATCCGAAGTTGGCCATTACTATCAGTATTGTGGATATCACAAATCTGAACAACGAAATGATGACAGAAACGTAACAGAGCGATGAAATGTCCAAAGAATGCATGTCGTGTGAACTTAACTACATATGTTAAAAGAAAAATAATAATAACTCTAAAAAACACTTACCCTTGTTATCAAAATATGCCGTGTTAAAACTGCCTTGATAAACTATTTATCAGATTTTTTGCAAAAATGCCTGCCACTTAATGAACGTGCGAGTGACGGTTGTCGATCTTCGCCTTATGATGGCGGATGGTAAGATCTCTGTTTTACCGGTCGATTAGTTGGCGCAGTTGGCACCAGTTTTGACATAAAGGGGTACCCGGAATTGGGCAACTACCCGGTAAATGGCGTCTTTACTCTATATCTTCGCCACGGGTCTTTCCTTTCAGAGGAATCATTGTCAAAAACTCTTCCTTAGCCGACATGTCATTGAATACCATTCGAACATACACAGCTGAGCAGTGTCTGTCAAATCGGTGGATTCGTCGAACTGTAAAGAAAAGTATGTACATTCCATGATATCATTGTTTAGTTTATCTGCCATGTCCTGGCTCATGACTTCAACACGCCTTGTGACAGTCGGACGAGATAACTGAAGTTCTCTAATAGCAGACATAATCTCTGTTTTATTTTAAAAATTGCCAAATAAAGTTTCACCCGCTTCAATAAATGCTTCCTTCACAACCATTCCATCTTCAAATGGTTTCTTGTGTTTCGCCAGTATATGAGATATTTTATATGATGCGATCGTTGCAGCTTTTGATTGTTTGACTGGTCTTGTGAACAAGGTTTGTTCGTTTTTTAAACTAGCTATCAAATCACATACTTTTCGTTTTCTTAATTCACTCTGTGGCGGGAAATCCTTTTCATAATTTTTATGAATGGTTTTATAATGCCTCTCTAATTTCCCACGCTAAGCTATTGCAACTGACGCCTGGCAAATGAGACAAATGCACTTATCCTTCACCATACAAATTCTTCCTCCCAATCGTTATTAAAATGATACGTTTTACTTCTCTTCACCGTACTCATTTTGTATTATTTATCAACAAACGTTGTATCGCCTTCAATCGTTGTATCGCAGTATATATATCGGCACTCAGTGGAAAGGTCCAGAGACAGTGCATACCCGCGCTCGGCAGCACGTGGAACTTTCTCAGCTCACAGCGAATACGAAATTTGCCAGCTGTTCCAGAACAATCCGTTCAGTAACTCAGTCTGCTACGAGCTACAAATAAATAATAAAAAAAAGAAGGCATGAAAAATGGGAAATTTTTCTCGAGATCGACTCAAAAAGCACTCGCGATCGACCGATTGAGCACCCCTGGTCTAAAGGATTGAATAATTGATATCAGACTGTTTTGTCTTTCAAATTAATTTATGCTTCCTTCAATTCGATTGAATGTTGGTTTTACGTTACAGTATGTAAATAATAAGTGAATGTATTTGGTTCCGCGTGGAATTTAAATCTCTCTCATGACAGAGTCAATGGTCTCTTAATCACTTGGGTATATCGGCATTATCTGCAGGTTCAGATTTCTCCAGTCTGTCACTGCCATCTAGCGGTGGGAAATCATCACCGCATCTCCGATTAAAATAAAGAAATTATTAGTTTATTTATTACACTGTTATACGTGGTGGAACTATATAGTATTAAAATAGAAAATAAATCACTTTTTAACTTATTTCCACTTGTTTATTTTACCAGTACCGGTTTCGTCCTATTATGGACATCTTCAGGCTGGCAATTGAAATTCTTTTGTTACAGAATTTATACAAAATTAGGTACACATTGTCAAGGTAGGTACATATGATTGGGTTATTAAATTACAATGGTTTTTTTTTTTTTTTTTTTTAAACATTATTTCTGGCTTTCACCCTTCAAGGGTGTTCTTGGCCATCATTTAAAATTATTGAGAAATGAAAGGTGAATTTAAATATTAATTTTATTTAAATAGGCAAATTTCAAAATTATAATGAAAATTGGAGTCGAGTTCAGACTTAGAAGAGATGAGATGTTGAATGGAGGGGAGGCAATTTTAGATAAGGCTTGATAGAATAGAAGATATTTGTTTAGAGAGGGACAACCAAAAAATATGTGATCTAAAGTTCCCACTTCTAGACCACAGAATGTACAATCTGGGGAGTCAACAACGTGAATTTTAAAAAGATGGGAAGGAA
The DNA here is from genome assembly GCF_061612785.1 of Hesperophylax consimilis. Lineage (NCBI taxonomy): Eukaryota > Metazoa > Arthropoda > Insecta > Trichoptera > Limnephilidae > Hesperophylax > Hesperophylax consimilis. Next base: position 4,543,463 of record NC_142863.1, on the reverse strand, counting down.
CGGAACAATGTCCGATCCACATTCGAATGAGTGAAGAAATTTCTTTTTTGGAAAAATGAGGGAATTGCTGAAACCACGGTTTTGATGGAATAGTCCTTTGTATTGAGGCATAGCAGGCTCCCTTGGATTGACTAGCAATGTGCCAATACTCCGACCAAACATTGCGGGATCTATCTTTGATGATGGAAAAAATGTCAGATAGGGGAATGTGGTTTACGAGGGTAACAACAGGGTTGGACGCTCCTTGTTTTGCCAAGGCATCCGCAATATCATTACCCATGATACCAACATGTCCAGGAATCCAAATCAGAGTTACAGTTTTACCATAGCTTTGAATGGAGGCTATCATCTCTCGAATAAGGCATACAAAGTGATCATCAGGATGAAGAAGAGGACTGGATTTAAGTTTTTGGAGGGAACTGAGAGAGTCAGAGAGAACGAGGGAATGTTCAAAATTATTTTTGATTATGTATTTGAGAGATTCTATTATTGCAATGCACTCGGCTGAAAATATTGAAAATTGATTTGAAATTGAATGAAATATTCTGTCATTAGAATTATTGTGGTAAACGTTAATACCTATACCACAGTTAGGAGAGTCGGGAGATTTGGATCCATCAGTAAATAAAAGAGAAAAGTTGGGCCATTTAGATGAAATAATGTCATTGAACATATTATTGACAGTTCGGGCCGGGAGATTGGAATGACTTTTAAGGATTCCGATCCCTTCTATTATTGTTGGGGATAGGGTGACGTGACTATATTTTAATTTGTATAAGGGTAGTAGATCATTTTGGATGATGTGGAGCTCTGAGAGAGACTTCAAATTTTTACAGATGTCAGGAAGAGGTTTAGTTGAAGCTCTGATTGTAGATGAATGGGTTGAGTCAATGAACAATGAGACGCTGGGGATAATCTGATGACATTTAGAATTTAAACATTTAAGAACAAATTTGTCAGCAAATAGTTGACGCCTTAAATAAAGAGGAGGATCAGAACATTCTACTTGAAGGGAATTGATGGGTGACGATTGCATCGCTCCAGTTATAATTCGCAAAGATTTAGATTGAATTTTGTCTAATTTATCAAGTACATTTTTTGAGGCAGTACTAAAAAGTGGGCAGGCATAGTCAAGATGGCTTCGAATAAGTGCGTTGTAAAGCAACTTAATGCAAGTAGGGTGAGTACCCCACCAAACGCCAGATAATGATCTGATGATATTTAAATTTTTTTCGCATTTAGTAACTAAATTATTAATATGGGAAGACCATTTAAGTTTCCTATCAAATGTTACTCCCAAAAATTTTACTTCAGAAGCGTTGGGGATTGGAGAATTTTTAAATAAAATTTGAACGGGGGGGTTTTTATGGCGGTTTCTAGTTTCGGCTCTAGGATTAGACCTGTAAAATTTATAAAGGTTTACATGATGACCAGCGATTACAACAGCTAGCTAATCAGCCATCAAAATCTCCCGTAATGTCTGTCGTCTGGAGCAGTTGCTCGAATCCTTCCCGCTGTCCTGTCTTCGCTCCAAGGCCGCCCGTTTGGTACTGAATTCACCGGAGCTCGTCAGTCGCGCTGCTCTGCGATCAACCATAGACCGAGCGTCCCATAAAGGAAAGTGGTCTGTAGATAGAGTTGAGGAAAGAATTACCATAAATGTAGTGGGGCAAACGTGAACTGCTACAATGGGATAAGGAAGTAGTCATAATTAACTAGAAATATCTACATACAAGCTGATGTGTACCCACGTGACGTGTATATATGATAACTCCCATTTCGGGATTGTTTATTCTGTGTATTATAATGATTCTACAATCATACATTCTACGGTCATTATGTTTTTAGGAAGATAGTCATCATTGATCCAGCGTTTATCTCAAAGTCAAAGTTTGTCAAAAGTACCATTAATTCATTAAACTTTCGGTAAAAGCTTCTGATATTCCCGTAGAATATATATTCGGTGTGTCCGCATTATCTGCAGGTTTGGCTGTCTCCCCATAATATTACAATTATAAAGGTAATGAGTGGATGTCAGGTCTTTATTAGGGTATTGTATCATCGACCCAACTTGTGTATACACATACATGACTAAATCGTTCATCTGCAACATTGCTCGTGAAATATTGACAGCAATAATAAATGGGGAAAACTGGGAAAATCTCGTAAAAATAGCAATTAATAGATTCATAGACACCATAATGGGTATGATTAAGGATGGAGGCTTAAATGATATATTGAAATCACTTGTCACGGCGAATAATGGATAAGAATAACCTTAACATATTACAATGGAATGCTCGAAGCTTACATTTTAAGAAACCTGATTTAGAAATATATTTACAGAGGCAACACATTAAAATTGCCCTTATATCAGAAACTTGGCTACAATTTCCTTACATTTTGACATTTAAAGACTATACAACATATAGACGAGACAGAGCCGATTGCTATGGAGGAGTTGCAATCTTAATCCATAAAAGTTTACAGTCAATTGAACGAACCCTAGATATCATCGGATCCTGTGAATTAGAATTATGCAGTGTTAACTTACTCAATGCTGGAAATCTGAAATCCGTCAACGTGATATATTGTCCTAGTAATATAAATGTTACAATTCAAACATGGAGGAAAGTTTTTGATCAGATGGGATCAGGTGCCCTAGTATGCGGTGATTTCAATGCCCACAATCCACTATGGGATAGAGCTATACGAGATACGAGGGGAGATCTCATTGCAGAAGCCTGCCAAGATTCAAACCTTATTATTATCGATAACGGAGATATAACAAGATTAGGACATCCCGGACCAAGGAGTTCGAGCCCGGATATTACCCTGGTATCTTCAGAGCTTGTACTGACTTGTAACTGGAGGGTAGATTCAGATACGATGGGTAGTGATCATTTACCAATTATTATCACTTTAGAAGAAAATTGTTGTAACTATGAACCAATTTTGAAAAGAAATTTCAAAAAAGCAGATTGGAACAAATATAAATCCACGGTGGAAAAATTAATACAAAACCTTCCAGAACAATCATTGTCAATCCAAGAGTACTATGACAAATTAGAAGAAGTTCTGAACAAAGGTGCAGATGAAAGTATTCCATTCTTTAAGAAGTCTAAAAATAAAGAATTCAAACCGAAGTCATGGTGGAATCAAGAAGTCTCGAAAGCTATAGCTGAAAGAAGATTAGCTCTGACTCGTTTACGGAAAAATGTTAATATTGACAATTACATAGAATTAAAGCGCAAGGAGTCGAGTACTAGGCGGATAGTAAGAAAAGCAAAAAGGGATGGATGGAGAAAGTTCTGTGATTCTGTTGACGCTAATACAACCTATTCTGATATGTGGAAGAAAATGAAATGGTATAAGGGAATAGGAACCTCCCGTCCAAATATATTTGAGAATAGCGAATCAGCGTTGGAGTATCTAAAATATCTGGCCCCAAACGAAGATCTAATTGAACATGTGTGGACAGAAGAAGAAACCTCGGATACTTTTGGCATTCACAAACCGATAACAGCTTCTGAACTACAATCAGTATTAAAAATGAAAGATACATCCGCAGGAATAGATATGATATCTTATTCTATGATAACTAATTTACCTACTTCTTGTCATTTGCTTATCATCGATTTATTCAATTCAATTTTACGAACTTCTATATTACCTATGCAATGGAAACAGGTAAAAATTGTGCCTATAATTAAACCCGGAAGAGATCCGAAACTTATGACCTCTATAAGGCCAATTTCATTAATTTCATGTCTTTGTAAAACTTTCAACACTATAATTACAAGACGATTAGAGTGGTATTTAGAAAATAATTTCTTATTCGATAAGTCTACAATAGGATCTAGAAGAAAACTATCAACCATGGATAATCTGGGAAGAATGGTTACAGAAATACAAGTTGCCCAAACAACCAATGCCGTTACAATTGCTGCTTTTGTAGACATTAAAGATGCATACAATAATATAAAGATCGAAGAGGTCATTAAGGTTCTCATCTCTAAAGGTATAAAAGGAAAAGTTATAAAGTATATCTGGGAATATTTTAAACAAAGAATGATCATTATTAAAGAATCTAACATATTTGCTACACAAAGGTGCTCGAGAGGACTACCGCAAGGAGATCCCATGTCTGCCCTACTATTCAATATTGGAACTTCTGGTATAGGAAACCATCCTCAAGTGAAACGCGTACAGTAAATTGATGATTTTGGTATTTATTATTCAAGTAAGAAAGTAAAAACATGTGAAGACATTATTCAACAAGCTCTGTTAGAACTACAGAATGCTCTTCAAATAAAAGGTCTTGAAATATCGGAACATAAAACGAAAATATGTCTATTTGCAAGGGGAAAGAGACGAAACATTCTGAATATTAAAATAAATGATATACTTATAGAAAGAGTGGATGAACATAAGTTCCTTGGGGTGTGGTTGGATTACAGACTCGCTTGGAATAAACATATAAATAATACCTGTCTAAAATTGAACCAGCCGATGAATATTTTGAAAGTGTTGTCAGGCAAAAGCTGGGGAATTCATCCACTTCATATGAGAAGATTGTACACGTCCCTTATAAGAAGTCGATTAGATTATGGTAGTATACTCTTTCATAATTCTGCCAAAAGCAATATTGAAAAATTAGAGAGAATACAATCACGAGCTTTAAGAATATGTGGAGGCTTCCTGAACTCAACTCCGGTGCATGTCTTACAAAGTGAAATGTGTGCCCCTCCTTTGCATATAAGAACTTGGAAACTAGCTGCAAGATTTTGGCTAAGAGCTGTATCAATTGAAAATAATCCACTTGTTTTGGAAATTTTCAAACTAAAATCCTTGATACAAAACAGATTCTGGAATAATAAAAAATTACCTATGTTGATAAAAATTTGTACAGAAACCATTGATTGGAAACCAAATAGAAACAAATGTCTCGATATGTACTCCTTCGAAACCTGGGTTGGAGCAATTAATTTAGAATGTTTTGCAGTTGATATTGATGATTTCAATTACCCCAAAAGACAACTTTCATTGAGAGAAATTAGTAATATCGTAAGCGATATGCTAATTAAGAAATATTCAGGATTCTACCAGATCTACACCGACGGATCGAAAAAACCTATAAAACATAATTACCCACAACAAAAATTCAAAATGAGTGCTCCCCACAAAATATTTGTGAAATCCATGGGGGGGGGGGGGTTGTTACGGAACTTCGCTGAGGCCACTTATAATTCGTTCACAATGTGGTGATGATCCATAGCGTTGACTGACTGATAATGATTATCACCTAAAAACAATCGTACCGCTGACACTATATTTGCGCCGCCATCAGTGGTAATAGATACAATTTTATTTTTGTCAATTTCAAACTCTTCACATATTTCTTTCCAACATTCTTGGATGTACTGTCCTGTATGACCCTAAAATAAGTATATTTGTACACTGTATAAAATGTAATAATTGCAAATCAAAATAATTTAGAGGTGGGGTTAAAAATTATAAAGTACATCAAATATACCTGAGAAAGTTTCTGGGCGCATAGGTTCAAACTCTGAAGGACAGGCGATCCGTTTACGATGTCAATAAAGTGAACCGTCAATACTAAGAAACTTCTGGTAGAATTAGTAATTGTAAGTATGTCACTTGTGAAACATAAAAAAGATATCTCTTTCAATGTTTTTATTATGACCTCCTTTGTAGTATTGTATCTGTTTTGTACTAAGTGAGTTACCTGAAAGTAAAAAGTATCAGTTATTTCACTGCGATTAAATGTTAAAAATATAAATTAGACCAAAAGTAATTTAAAGACAACCTTTTTTCTTGAAGGCAGTTTATAGAGAGGGCAAACTGTGCGAATAAATTTTTGTAGTCCCTTTTTTTCTACACACGACATTGGCAAATTGTCCTTGCATATCATGTAAATTAATGCCTGTGTAATTTCACAATGCTTTTGTCCACCTTCTGAAATATATAAATTATCTTAAGTTATATAATTGATATGTACTTAGAAAAAAAAAATTGTTTGAAAACACAAATATAAATAAAGTCACGTCTAAACTAGCGATATATTTGCAAATTGATTGAGGAACATCACTAAAATATTGTGAATCACTCTAATTTGTTTACCGGAATGTATGAATGTTATTATTATCAAAATTAAGATAAAAATATTATTTTTTTAAAACCGTGGCACTAACTTACCTTCAAAGCTTGAACTTTTCTCTAAACAGCTTGCTAATGTAGGTTGCTTAAGTTGCATTTCTTGCTTTCTTTTTTTTACGGCTTCATTGAAGAATTGGATTTTTGGAGAATGTGCAGAATTTTCTCTAATCTTTTGTATTTGGGAATCGTCATTAGAAGTATTCGTATTTGGAGTACTTGATCTTAGTAAAGTAACCTGACAATAGTCAACAGAACAAAAATAATTTCATAACCTATTTAAAAATTTGACTAATTATTGCAATTTTAGTTTGGATCTTTTGAGACTTACATCAACACTGGTGTCATCATCATCAAAGTTTGCCGACGCAACATCTATAGTCTCATTGCTAGACTTTTCGGTTTTCGATGAATTTTGTATGTTTACCACTTGCAAATAAGCATAATGGTGCTTCGTTTTTAAATGTGTTGCCAAATTTGTAGTGTTTCCACAAGTTTTATACGTTTTACCGCACAAGTTGCAAGTATCAGGTTCGTTGTTCCGTTTTTTGGTAAAGAACTTCCACACAGCAGACATAACGTTTTATCATAAATAACAAAAAATAACAATGAGCTACGCTTAGCTTACTCGCCAGTCGCCCGCCACAGCACAAAAACACGTACGTATCTACCAAGTACCAACACTCCAACACACACACGCAGTCAGTGATCAACACCAACCAAACCAACAAGCAGTGTCATTGTCATAGATGAACAAAATAGACAAGCAGGTCATAGAGTGTAATTTTTGTTTGCGTTTGAATTAAATTTAAGAAATCAGATTGGTCAAAGACATGATGTGACGCATGAGAAGACAGCAGAGCTTTAAAAAATATATCGATTTTGATACCTAAAAATAAATATCGAAAGTTGATATATCGCGGAAAAAAATATCGCTGATTTATATCGATATTTTCCTGAAAAAATATCGATATTTTGATACATCGATATTTTTTGCCCAAGCCTAAAGAACCCTGGTTCACTGAGGTTAATCTGAAAAGATCAGAAATGAGAATAATTTTTAGATTAAGATCCGGACATGCACTAATGGGAAGAGTATTGTGTTTGATGGGCCTCTCTGATTCTCCAATGTGCTCAATATGTGAAGAAATTGAAGATGTCCAACATACATTAACAAAGTGCATTAAGTATGAACAACAGAGAGTGACAATATTGATGACCTCGGACCCATCGGAAATTCAGAATTTAATAGCCTCAACAGAGTTCTATGCCATATTTAGAATCATGAAATTTATTCGATCATGTAAATTGGAAAATATTTGAAAGTGTAATCTTGGACAAAAGGCACCTTTTAAAGAACTTATAAATTATAATTAAAATATTTTAATATTGTAATTTTAAAAACTGAAGAGGCAAAAAATGACAACATTATGTGAGTCAGAAGCCTCGTTAATAAATTAAAAAAAAAAAAAAAAAAAAAAAATCGTTTGTCTGCTATGAATGTGACCAGGGATGAGTTGCTATATAGTTGATACTATTGGTAAACTGCTCAGCGAATCTATTTACAATGATTTCCTCTGTTTGCTCGCTATTATTTAACATATACTTTGAAATAATTTCATCGCAGTTTGTTTTCGTTTTACTTCCCAATAATTTATTAATTTGTTCCCAAGTTTTTTTAGAATTGCTGAAATAGTTTTTAAATGTTTCATTAATATACGTATTTTTACTTTTTATGATTAATTTGGAAACAGTATTTCGGGTTGATTTGTAATGTTTTTCGTAGGTTTTATTAGTAGGTGACTTTTTCCATCTTCTGTACAAAGAGTCTCTTATTTCTAAAATATCATTCGTTATCCATAATTTTATTGCATGTGGTCTTTTTTTGGGTTTTGGATAGAAAGTGATTTTACTTTTTTCATATAGATCGTTAAAAATGATTTTGAGTTTTTTGTATATGTCAACGCAACTTTCTTCAGCAAGCAGGGCTCTCCAATTAAAACTACGTATGTTTTTATCAATTCGTTTTTGGGATATTATTGAAATACTTTCCCCGCGATGTTTGGTTTTTGTAATTGCGCTACTATATGTGATGTTAAGAGCTGTCGCGAAGTGATCCGCTATAGTAAAATCACAAATACAAGATGAAAATACGACAGCTTGTTGCTGCCTGCTGTTGAACCTTATAAAAATGTGATCTATGCATCTTGCTTTATAAATTTATATTTCTTGTTGCCGCATTCCCTAAAATTTTAGGGCTGGGCTTGGTGGAGCACTCTTAGTACCTCTTATACAGCTTTCCTCCATATAAATATCTAAAGGATAAAGTGTTATTCAATAATTGATAGCAGACTGTTGTCTTTCAATTTAATTTTGCCTCCTTTAATTCCATTGAATTATAGGTTTTACATTACAGATTGTTAATAATTAGTGAATGTATTTGGTTCTCTCGTGACAGAGTCAATGGTCTCTATATCATTTGGGTATATCGGCATTATCTGCAGGTTCAGATGTCTCCACGCTGTCACAAGAAGTCTATTTCCAATTTTATTTACTCTGCAGGTAGGTAGGTTACACTGCCATCTAACGGTGGGAAATCATCACCGCATCTCTAATAAAAAGTATGAAATGCATTTTATCATCTTTCTTCATTCTTTTGCTAAAAATAAATAAAAAAATAAGCCAAAAGCTTATTTGTGTTACGCCTCCTCTCTATCATAAAAAAATCTCCGCACCCCCCGGCACCGGGTGTACCCCTACATCCGGCACCGGGTGGCCGGGTCAAAGCCGGACATGCTCACTGTGCGCCTGGCTGCCGGATTTGCCGGCTTTTTTCGTGTACTGGGATATGGAACACGATGGCTGCAGTACAAGCTCATACAAATTATGTTCTCTACTGAATTCCCCCACAATATTCGATAGCCGGGTTGCTAATGTAGGCAACATTTCAAATTTTCCCTAGATTCTCATTTTTTCTCTTTTCCCTAAAATAAGTTTTTCTCCTAGATCTTGGGTTTTCCCTATACATAACATCACTGGTCTGCTAGCTTGCCGGGTCTGGTGAAAACCAGATATAATGTCAAAGGAAACAAGACTAATCTGAATTCATTTTTTGTGTTAATGTGATACGGGAGTTTTGTCTGGTTTTTCATAGATTGGAGTTACAAACTATTTTTGGTTTTGCCTCAACGACTTGAGGTCGGATAAGTTGCGCTAAAATGATTTGATAAAGTTGATTTTGAAAATCGAACACAAAATACTCTTTCATTGCGACTTTTTAAAATTATTTTTCCTTAAATTTTAGGTCCGGGCTTGGTGGATCACTCTTAGTACCCCTCATTCAGCTCTCCTGCATATAAATGTCTCCGGAAAAAGTGTTATTCAATAATTGGTAGCAAACTGTTGTCTTTCAATTTAATTTTTGCCTCCTTCAATTCGATTGAATTATAGGTTTTACGTTACAGTATGTTAATAATAAGTGAATGTATTTGGTTCCACGTGGAATTTAAATCTCTCTCATGACAGAGTCAATGGTCTCTTGATCACTTGGGTATATCGGCATTATCTGCAGGTTCAGATTTCTCCATTCTGTCACTGCCATCTAGCGGTGGGAAATCATCACCGCATCTCTGATTAAAAGAAAATAATAAATAGTAGGGTTTGCGTTACAGTATGTTAATAATAAGTGAATGTATTTGGTTCCGCGAGGAATTTAAATCTCTCCCATAATTCAAGTATCAAAAGCATTTGGCACTTCAGTCAGTGTTCTCTTGATAAGGTGGGTATATCGGCATAATCTGCAGATTTCTCCAGTCTGTCACGAGGAATTCAAACATAATTTGCTGAATTTCTTCAGTACATTTTGCTTCACACTGTTGTATTGTGGTGAACGAATATTATAACACGTTTGTATTCGATATGTTATTTATTAAACCAGCCTAGCTGGCGATCTGTTGACAAGTGGTGACAGCTAGGGTTTGTGTAGCACAGACAATATATTAGGAAATGGCCATAGATAACATTATACTAATAACACCAACATCCCTCTTTTCCTAATAAAGAAAAACAAGTCAAGACAAGATGAACATTACAAATATAAATTTTTCTAAATATTGAAGACAATATTAGTGATTTTTAAACGCAAATCTGAAACAGAAAAATCAGAAAAGACCGTTTCCTTTTCTGATTTTTCTGTTTCAGATTTGCGTTTAAAAATCACTAATATTGTCTTCAATATTTAAATATTATAATTTGAGGTTTTACTCAATAAGTTATTCCGAAAAATAATAATAAATTTTTCTTTTCAAATAAACATAATTCATGACATATGTAGTAATAAACTGTAAGTGAAATACAATTACCAAATTTAATTATAATCAGATGGATTATATCTATCAGGTTTATTAACAATTCTGCCCGAACGAGTTCGAATGCTTGCCTCATTGTTTGTCAGCTCATCAGAAGTTGTAGGACCTGGATAAAACGGGATGGAATGAAAATCATTGTCAAAACGTACACCTTTCTTCGATGAACTATTTCCATTCAGCGGTGATGATGATTCCTGACGTGATCTGTCTAAATTTAAGTGTTTCCTATTCCTGCGATATCTTGAACCATCGGCACAATATGACTCGACATTTTATTTCTTTTGACAATTTGTTTTGGATACAAATTATTGACTCTTGATGTGACTTGACTTGACTTCACTCACAATATATTTATTAAGACACACCTGACACCATGTTGTATTGTGGTGAACGAATATTATAACACGCTTGTATTTGATATGTTATTTATTAAACCAGCCCAGCTGGCGATCTGTTGACAAGTGGTGACAGCTAGGGTTTGTGTAGCACAGACAATATATTAGGAAATGGCCATAGATAACATTATACTAATAACACCAACACACACGAACGACTGGTAGTTAATTACACAAAAAGTATCTTGGTCTCGAACCTGTTTGCCGTTTCTAGAAGATAACATCAAGAAACCACTAGTGGTCTAGAACAGCCGGTTGAATATGGCTGGCCTAGAATAATATATTGGAGGCACTCCTCGTCATTGTGTTTGCTAACCAAACCAGCCGCCAGGTTGGTTTGGTACTTCAGAAGTTAGAATATTTTTATGTCGAAAAAGAATTTTCACAATTTATTCTTTTAAATTACATTACATATAAAAACATTTATAATATTTCGTACAAAAATACATAGTGCATGGCATAAGAGCAAAATTATGAAAAAATATGATTTTTTTAAATTTCTACACCAATGAAGAGAACTAGCTCTTGGTTTGGTGAAAGATTAAAAAGCAATATCACTGCATTTTTTTATATGAATATAGGTTGTTTTATCAAAAATACTTAAATAATTATTTTTTGTACCACCTTTACATGGTTTACAATATTTTCATGTGAAAAGTCAAATTTAGTGCGGACTGCGGAGGTGTGCAGCCTTGGATTTGGATAACTTTGGATGATTTTCCTGAAATTTGAACACGACTTCGAGATCTGCACAAGGGACACCTACCAAATCATGAAATTTTAGCGTTAAGCCGAAGAAAAAGCATTTTTTATTTATAATTAAAACCAATTAAATATGAAAATATATTTAATGAGAAATATGAGCGTGCTTAACTGAGCACATGCAATCAACATTTGGAGCAATCGTTGATAATGCTGCGCTCATTAATAAGGGGCACCATGTCGTTTGGATGTAATTACAAAGTAAATAAAACGCAATACCGACTCTTGGAAAGCCGGGTGTTTCGGCATTATCTGTAGGAAACTGATATCTATGCTGTGACGAGGAAGTCATAATTCATAAGTCTAGGAATATATGATGAAACACCGGGTAGCCAGCATTCAAATTGAGTATCGCACAGTTTGCGTGCTTAACCTTTTAAGTATTCATTCAGTCATCCGTATTTGTGTAGCTTACACTGCCATCCAGCGGCGGGAAATCATCTCCGAGTATTTAGACGAGGGGTCCCCAAACTTATGACTTTAACGCCACCTTTCTACCAAAAAAACATCTCCACCGTGTCGATGTAGTGGGGTACGGAACACGATGGCCACAGTACTAACTCGAGCAAATGAGGGTACTCATTAAATAATTTAGACAAAGTCGCAATGAATGAGTATTTTATGTTCGATTTTCAAAATCAACATAATCAAATCATTTTAGAGCAACTTAGCCGACCTCATGTCGTTGAGGCAAAACCAAATTGAAGGAAGTAAAACCAGGGAAAAACTTCCTTATCACATTAACACAAAAAAAATGTTTCACACGTGCCGGACGAAGCTCCCTAGCACCAGGTAGCAGGTAAAAACAATGCCTCGTTTCCTTAAATTTTTGGGCCGGGCTTGGTGAAGCACTCTTAGTACCCCTCATACAGCTCTCCTCCATATAAATCTCTCCGGATAAAGTGTTACATAATCAATAATTGATAGCAGACTGTGTCTTTCAATTTGATTTTGCCTCCTTCAATTTAATTGAATTACAGGTTTTAGGTTACAGTTTGTTAATATTAAGAGAATGTATTTGGTTCCGCGAGGAATTTAAATCTCTCCCATGACAGAGTCAATGGTCTCTTGATAAGGTGGGTATATGGGCATTATCTGCAGGTTCAGATGTCTCCACGCTGTCACAAGGAAGTCAATAAATCACCATCCCAATATGTAAATAATATTGTAATGAGGTGAAATGGGAGAACGCACAATGGGCCCACGACCTGAGTGCTCATGGGTACTATCCGTATGGAGTAGAACTGCTAAATTGCTCCACTGATCCACTATCAGTTGCGTCAGTTCTTCATCAAACAAGTAGTTAAAGAATTCATATTCATCTTTACAATTATTTAATGCTTCAGGATTCATTTGAATTTACATGTCCACGTAAATTCAAATGGTGGTTGCAAAACATCTTCTTCAGAATTTACATCCACCCACTCCTGAGCACTTGTAGGAACGTCTTCTACTTCGCTTTCATGTTCATCTTGTGAAGTAGAAAAATCTTCACTTATAGTGGTCTCACTTCCTTCCGGAGGTGCTAATATTTTCATATTCACTCTCACTTGAAATATTGGAACACAATAAAAATCAGTTTTTTAATAAACGCAATGTACGTAAACGTTATAAAAAAGCCACTAATAAATAGACGTACATTCACATAAAGTTCGCTAAAAAACACTTATTTCGTAAACAGAGTTCAAATAACAACTATTTTGTTTACTCCTCCCACCTTTCGAAATCATTCCAGAGCAAAACATCCACCAGCGATGACGGATATCCTAAATATCTTCTGCAGTCGCCAGACGAAGGTGGGCAAACTACCACTGTGCAAAACCATGAAATTGACAACCGATGGGTCGTTCCCTATAACTCAATACTTATTCTCTAATGCTCACATCAACGTTGAGTTGTGTAGTTCAGTAAAATCAATCCAATACTGTACTAAATGTGTATATGAATAAAGGTACCAATCAGGCTACGTTCAGCACACAATCACCAAATGAAGTTGAGAAATCAATCTGGTCGTTCCATCTGCACGAGAGAAACATGCTATGGTCAATTAAAACTGTTTTAAGATGTTAATTAACTCAAGATCTACATCGATTGATAGGAACTAAGGAAAAGTATTTTTCCTGTTGCTACATTTTTGTAAGGAATTCGAACCGCACACGCGACATTCAAACTCCCGCTAAAAATTGCTACTGATGATACTAACAGTGTTTGAAGTTTTTCCAAATAAACCAATACTGGAAAAATGATGCGTGACTGCTCATCAATAGTTTGGGATGAAGCTACCATGTCGAACAAGACTTCCGTGTAAGCATTAAACAGAAGAATGTGCGATTTGCGCAGCAAAACTCACCTATGGGTGGTTGTAAAATTTTGTTCTCAGTTGACTTTCGTCAAATCTTCCCGGTTGTGAAGAGATGTACACGTGCTGATGAAATAAGCAATATGAAAATAAATTGGAACTTTAAATCAACATAAGAGTTTCGTTGTCTACACATGAAAACAGGCTTTTTGCAGTTGTTACTCAAAATTGGAAATGGGCAGCTTACTTTGGGTTTTGGTAAAAGACCTTCAAGAATTGGTTGTTAATGTTTATCCCAAAATTATGAATAACATAAGTTGTAAGACTATACCTTGGTTTCAAGGAGAGAGCAAATCTATCACCTATTAACGAACAAGTAGGAAAGGTAAAATTACTTGATTTTCTCGAAGATTGATGCATCGACGCAGGCATGCTACTCTGTAGACAGTGTGCTCGATCTTGAAGAGGCTGTTCATTTTCCTACAGAATTTCTTGCAGCTCTCTGGACTCCCCCCCACATAAATTGGTGTTGAAAGTAGGGTGTCCCATTATTTTATTACAAAACTTTAATCCACCCAAATTGTGCATTTTCAATGAGTCACAGGGTCAAACATTCAATGTTGCAGGTTTAGATTTGAGCGTTGAGCGTCTTTTAGGAAGATAGTTATCATTGCTCCAGGGTTTATATCAAAATCAAAGTTTGACAAAAGTACCATTAATTCATCAAACCTTCGGTAATAGCTTCTGATGTTCGTGGAGAATATATATTCGGTGTCTCCGCATTATCTGCAGGTTTAGGATAGTACATGTGTATAAATCGCTTAGATTGGCCCCACTCCGGCGTTTCAAGCTCATGAATAAGATAAAAACATTTACATAATCTTACAATTACACAGGTAGCGGGGATCTCTCATCGTCCTTGTTATTCCAATCTCTGTACCTGTCTGTAGTTTTCAATATTACCAGGAAAGGGGGTAGGCCTGAAGATTCAATTTCTTTTTTTTTTTACTTAGGATTTTATTAGATACGTATTACAAGTGTCAGGTCTTTATCTCTCATTGTCTTTGTTATTCCAATGTCTGTACCTGTCTGAGTCTTCATTCCATCCCCCTTTCCTTGTCGGATTGAAAACTACAGTTGTTTTTGCTTACTTAGGATGGATAAGTTCGAGTTCTTGTGGGAGGTGCTTTCTATTCTCAAATATCTATGACTAGTCAAGTCATTTCCTAATCATGATTACATGTCACATATTACAAGCTCATTTAACTTATAGTGGAACTTTGTGATGGACGAAGAAGCTGCCGCGTGTAGTTCATCTGTCTGTTGGTATTTGAACACTACTTCCATGTCTCTGGCGAGAATTGCAATGGTGTTTTCTTGTTACTATCATGAATCTTTTGCACCCCAGCTTTCCGTTTTTGGGTTTACCAGTTAAAATAAATTAGCATTATAGATATTCAATCATGCGATGGAATAATAAAAAGTCTCATATTGGATCTTATATCTCAACTGGTTATTGGATTGAAAGTTATTTTGATACTATCTAGAACAAAAGGCTGAAACTTTTTTCAGTTGGTTTTTGCCTCTAACGATGGATGAATTGTTAAAGTGGCTCGAGGAAGTTGACCTGAAAATCGAACACAAACTACTCTTGCACACATAATTTATCCATTAATCCAAAACCATACTTGGATAACGAAAAAGACAATTAGAAATGTCATGGATGCACCTAGATTTAAATCTACGTGCAGTGTTCGTTTGGATGGAGCAGCGCGTAGTCAACTGTTTCAAGTCTTGCTTCCCGTTGCTCGACTGTTTAAGATGAAAAGGTTTGAGCAATGCGTAATCGAGCGGTTTCCAGTCTTGCTTCCCGTTGCTCGTCTGTTTCTGAAGCTCGTAATGCCTTAATCCCTTTGCTTGAGGGGTAGATTGACCAATCGCTTTTCGTTGGGTGGCATAATTGATTTTACAGCAAAAGAAATGTTTTTGACGACTATTATAAATTCACTTTGAAAAATGATGTGTGATTTCTATTATCTAATTTCAGTTTAGGCATGGTATAACAATGAGATTATTGCGTCAACTTAAATTCACCACGTTAAACGCCATAGTAATAAATAAAATCTTTACGAAGCAAAAGTAATTGATAATTATCAAATATGAGATGACAAACCCGCGATTGCGGCATCATTGTAACAGATTAGGTTTACTATCAGAAACGATTGCATTGTTAAAGAATAAAAAGAAAGATGAAGTTAACAACATTTATTAAATAATAATTAGAAACATTAGACTCTCAAATTAGCATGGATGACATTATCTCAAGGTGTTGCAGTGAAACGAAGATCACTAGCACAGTTGGTATTAATGTTAGTAATTTATAAGTTAAATTTGTGACAAACGATTACAAAGAATATTGTCTGACCTGTTTCTCAAAAGGGCGCCATACATCTCTAGGATCAGAACTGTAAAATTTATAAAGGTTTACATGATGACCAGCGATTACAACAGCTAGCTAATCAGCCATCAAAATCTCCCGTAATGTCTGTCGTCTGGAGCAGTTGCTCGAATCCTTCCCGCTGTCCTGTCTTCGTTCCAAGGGCGCCCGTTTGGTACTGAATTCACCGGAGCTCGTCAGTCGCGCTGCTCTGCGATCAACCATAGACCGAGCGTCCCAAAAAGGAAAGCGGTCTGTAGATAGAGTTGAGGAAAGAATTACCACAAATGTAGCGGGGCGAACTTGAACTGCTACAATGGGACAAGGAAGTAGTCATATTAACTAGAAATATCTACATACAAGCTGATGTGTACCCACGTGACGTGTATATATGATAACTCCATCATTTTGGGGTTGGTTATTCTGTGTATTATAATGATTGTAGGGTGATTAAGTTTTTAGGAAGATAGTTATCATTGATCCAGCTTTTATCTCAAAGTATAAGTTTGTGAAAAGTACCATTAATTCATTAAAATTTCTGTGAAAGCTTCTGATGTTCGTGGAGAATATATATGAGGTGTCTCCGTATTATCTGCAGGTTTGGATGTCTCCCCATTGCTTGAGGGAGTGGTCAGAAGAATTTATCTTTGGACTAAACCGTAGTAAATAAAAATGGTGTAGCATAAGAAGTGAACATAATTCTGTAGTTCAACGCGATCTATAGAATAAGACCTCAATGTGCGTCCTCGCTTCACGGAGGCAGAACTTTTTGGAATGATCCAATATTAACTCATGTTATCTGTTGTACATCCGCCGAGCGCGACGCTTTCTCTTTGGAAACCTCTACTTCCATCTGACCCCACTCTGGTGTTTTACGATGTGATACTGTAATTTCTACTAATCTCTCATCCTCCTTGCTATTCCAATCTCAGTACCCTTGGCTATGGAAGTGACCATGGATGAGTTGCTCTTATATTAAGGATTTTTGTTTAGATGATTTGACAATGTTTTAAGGAAGATAGTTATCATTGATCAACGCTGACAACCACAGCTGTCAACATTTGCAAAGTATTTGGACCGGTCCCATATCTCAAAATCAAAGTCTGTTAAAAGTGCTATAAATTCATTAAAATTTCTGTGAAAGCTTCTGATATCCCTGCAGAATATATATTCGGTGTCTCCGCATTATCTGCAGGTTTGGCTGTCTCCCAATAATATTACAATTATTGGTACATATTTAAACATTTACGATTACTTCTCTCTCTGATTATATCAAATGTATTTTTGATTGTATCATATGTAAAAGCCCTAATTGGGCGTGTACAAATAAATAAATAAATTATAAAGGTAATGGAGGTCTTTATTAGGGTATTGTATCATCGACCTGACTTGTATATACACATTAGGGCGTCCCTTATATGGTTGAAAAAAAAAAAAAATTTGATATCAAAATGCATACCCACCATAGACATATGAATATTAGTAGACCTGCCCTAAGTGATTAAAAGCGTATTATCCCCACTCCCCATACCGGTTCCATTGAGCCGGCTGGGCTCGCGTACGGCCTCAAGTGATATTTGAAAACGTGACGTCATCATTCTTGTGCGAACTATGGTCGAGGCTTCATCGGTTCATTTTACGAAATAACACGGCAAAATGTTTACTTGTACTATGAAAACTGGTAAAAATAGATGCGAAAAAAGAGAATAAACCCAATTGTTGTATTACATTCCATATATAAGCATTATTTTATTTTATTTTAAGCATATTCACATCGTATAATATGAATCAGTTGTTACTATCACATCGAGAAACGTCTGGACGCGAAACACAAAGCTGGTTGGTTGCTGGGAAGTAAATTATGAACATTTATAAAAGTGTCTTAACTAAATACTCTGAAACTAACTACGATTCTGAATATAGAAGCTGCCTTACTTTGCCGAATTTGGACTTCGCAAATTTGTTCATAACGTGGCGAGTAATTTGCGCTCCCATGTAAAAATGTCTATTCATTCAAAGCAGATTTTACTTTTAAGAAGTAAATGGTGATATTATAATGCGAGATGCCTATTTACTGTCAGATTGATTTATTGACGAATCACAGTCATCTTCACTCCCTTCGTTCTTCAACAGTTGATTTTACCCCTCGCCTTTATCTTCTCGTCTATTAATTCCTATGTCTGTGATACCCACTATTTCTTTTTGAACTACCCAGACTTACTTAAATACAAAATTTTATCTTCCTACGTCAACATTAACCCGTGCCGACAGAGCTCTGAAGATTTTGAAAATTGCTGTTTTTAATTCTTTCCGTTATGTATTGAAATCAATTGAAATAATGATAATAATAATAAACTTTTATTACACACAGGGAGTACACAGAAGGAATAAATCATGAACAGTACAAAGTAAGCAGTTTAAATATTTATATTTAAAATAATATTTATTAAGAAAATAAAATTACAGATCAGGCAGGATATTTTCCTTTGGGGGTCTCTTTTTTACAATCTGGATACAGATTTCTATGCTCTTGCACACAGCGTAGCAAAAATTGCTTTTGTTCTTCATTTGCAGTGATCAAACCATGGAAATCTTGCATAAGTTTTACAGCTCTTTCAGCTGTATCATTAACTGCCCAGAAAAAACTTTTCGTTTTTTTTATTTTATTTTTTATTTTTTTTATTATTGTACGACAGACAGGTAAGTCCAATTATGGTACAATTTTATTAAAACTAACAATACATGTACATATATTTTTTAAAACATGGTATAGTGATATTAAACACATCTATATCCGCTGGTAGGGCATTTAGTAAGGTCATACCTCTTGTCATGCTATGTCGGGCAATGACATCTGTCCGACCCTGCGGTATACAGAATAGGTCGTGGCTACGATTTCGACAGTATTTATCAGGAACGAATAATCCACAGCATGACAGGAGATATGGGCAATCGATAAGGTTTTTTAGTAACTTTAATTCAAATACCATGAGTCCGGCATTACGCCTAGTCTCCAGGCTTTGGTAATTTGTCTCCTTTAGCAGTTCCACGTGATGCATGAATTTCGGATATATTCCGTATGATCGCATGTAAACATACCTTAGGAATTTAGTTTTGCCTCTATATAGGCAACATCTTCGTCCCACGTAGAAACGGGTCTCTGGAGGAAGTTCTCATCAATTTTTAATCGAGAAAATAAATTTGTGCTTTTGACAGACACAAAATCACTTAATAATTTTCCTGCAATAATAAATAAGTTTTATTATCAGTTTAGTGAAAACAGTATAAAAAATAAAACTATGTATTCCTACTTACCATACAAAAAATCAGACATATCTTCTTTCGATGGAATGTATCTCTTCCCAGAATCATACAAACTCTCTCTTTGTAAGTTCACTACAATGTTTCCCTTGGTTTGTGTATTAACTTCATCATCAAAGAGTGACAAAACGGCAATTTCTTCTGACAAGTACCAAAGATGTTGACTAAACTTGCTCAGGGCTGCTTTGGAGATCAATTTGTCAACAGTTTCATATTCCTTAAGCCTCTTTAAAAAGCACAAATCTTGATTTGGTGCCTTTACCGCCAGACTACATCCAAGCCATGGTTTCACATATATAACCGCAATGAATAAACAAACGTCTTGAAGTGCTCGTTTATCCTCGGCGCTAATTTGGAACTGGGATTGCAACAAACATATCTTTAAAGAGTAAATAGCTCTAGCCATCCACCTTGCTTGATGCATCGCTCCAGGAGGTCTGATATTAATTTTTTTCTCATTATCTCCTCCTAAGAAAATAATAGATAGTTCAATCAGCTCACGATAATCGTCACGTACAATGGTTTTTTGCAGTTCTTGATTATAAAATGTCAACAGTTCTTCTATTGTTGTATTACAAAAATGTTGTGTGACGATATCGGTGTATGTTTCAATAGCAGCAGGATTAATAGTTTTCCAGTTGTCTCTAAACTTTTTGAACATTGGAATATCAGGGCTACTAGTAACTTGTTGGATTTTTGTTTCAAACACACATTTCAAAACCAGTTCGTAAACGTGATGGCGGCAAGCAAAGAGTAGTAATTCCCTGTCTAGTCTTTGTTCCAAAAGTACACAGACTCCTTTCAATCGCCCTGTATTAGACGCAGTTGTGTCACAACACATTATTTGAACTTTGTCATCGATGTTCCAGTCATGAAGTGCGTTTAACACAGCTTTAGCTTGATCCTGGCCGGAAGAGCTCTCCAGTTTGGGTACAGCCAGCAGTGTTTCCTTTTCTCCAAATGAAATTAGAATTGGCAGGCGTTCTTCTTTAGAACTTCTCACGTCTAGTCCAGGTAATAATTTCCCATCCCAGTGAACGGTCACCATTTCAGGCATATTATCCTGAAAATCTGATTTTATAGATTCCGCTCTATCTTTTCTACTCTGTGTGCGAATGCGTTGAATGGACGATTTGTTTATCGGAAAATCATCACAGCCAGAGGCGGCTCGTGACAGAATTTGCCAGCAGTGCATTTCACAAATAATGGTAAAATGTAAAATAGGAAAATAAAGTGATTTAAAGGGAACTAGGTACATACCCAGTACAAATAATTCATTTGTAGAGAAAATCCATTCGTCGCTCTTTCATTTGAGAAAATTCTTCAATTACAAGATTATTAAAGACTGGTATATACGAGATCAAACTTTTTTCGATGCTCATCATTGATAAAACATTGAGACGATCTTGGGACATAGTATTCCTCAAAAATGTTTTTACACGTTTCAACGTAGAAAAACACCTTTCGCACTCGACAGTTGTCATCGGAATAATACAAATTATTTTTAACAGTTTCACTATTTCACTAAAACACTCCACCAAGTTACACTTGTAAAATTGATATTGCTCCGTCAGCATTCGCAAAATCATCTCTAGTTTGTTGGGATTAAATGAACTTCGGTTACTTTTGATAAAACCGCAATGTTTTCATTAGCACTCAATTTTAAAAAGCTTTTTGCAGAGCAAAACTCGTAAAAACCGTTAAAAGGTCGCGTCAATCGCCAATAATGAATACTGTCAAGTTTGCAGATATGTAGTTCGCGCCGTTAACGCTAGAATATTATAACATTGTTAATTAGTTCGAAATCTGTCAATCCTAACTAATGCATTCCAAACGTTTTACGCATGTTTAAGGTTTTGATACATATCAGGATGTTTCTGCGCATGCGCCGATAATGCACAGACCAGCTTCTATCTCCACTGCTCTAACACATCATCAGCCGTTATGGGTCTCTACCTGTCTCGCTCATTTCACGGTTCCGACCTCTAGAGACAATGCCTATAGAAGGTACATGGCATGTCTCGGGCAAAGCCGAAAATGCACGGGTTGATATATTACACTGTTTTTCGCATGCGCGGCAGTCTAGTACAAACTTTGATTGGTAAGAATATTATAATGATCTGGCGTGAATTCTTCGTGAGTGGATATACGAATTTACATTTCTAACGTATATCGATGTTTGGCAGTGCAGTGCACAAATGCACTAAGGCAGGGACCGCCTCTGATCACAGCTAAGGTCTAGCGCTTCTACTACAGCATGAAGAATATAGACAGAATCCCTTATGCTTAATTGACATCTATCTAAAGCTGCAACTAACTTAGGCGTGATAAAGTTTTTCCGTCCTCTTTTTGTAGTAGTTTCAGAAACCGTTTGAGAGGTGGTAGGCAAGGGTTCCTCGAGGCTTTCTTCAGAGCTGGTATGTTGATCGGTATGTCCTTGTGTTTGTATAAAATCTTGTGTAGTAAGAGATGACGATAAACTCGCGAAACACATTTGCTCATGTCTTTTCTTCTCTTTTAATTTTCTCTCTCTTGTCCTTTCTTCTTTTTCGGCTAACTTTTTGTCTACACCCGCTAAGCATCCTGGACGGCCTGGTTCTCTTTGTTTTTGTAAAAATATTTTGTCTTCTTCTATTTTCATCCGTTCCAAAGCATCAACGTGTGCTATATCGAATATATTGTTTAAATTGTTTTGAAAGTCCTCCTCACGGCGCTTGTAAACAAGTGTTTTTTTTTTGGTATTTTTTTGCAACTCCCTCCAAGCATGGTGAAGATCCACAAGTTTTTTTACACAGTTAGGTATAGCTCTGGTAGGGATTCTAGCTTTTTCCCAAAATATAATACACTCTCGAATGACGAGATTCGCGCTTTCACTAACAGTCAATTTAACTTCGCGAATGTTAAAAAAAAGTACTGCAAGAACTTGCCGGTTAGACGGTAACTTTGCGCCTGTTATTTGATAATTTACGTCACCAACTAAGAAAATACTTTTTTTATTGCTTCTTAATTCCACTGCCATCTTTTAAATGTAAAACAGTATGTGATAATCACGAGAATAACTGAACACAAATGACAGATACTGCGAGTGCGCGCCGCTACTTCCGCGCAACTTGTATGAACATGATTCGGTGCAAGTCGGCACGGGTTATCGTGCTCCGAATAAGGTTAAAAAAAAAATCCGAGTGTTTTAGAAGCAAAGGAACAAAACTAAGACCTATGCATTAGAAAATAAAAACTTTGAAATATAAGGGACACCCTAATACACATACATGACTAAATCGTTCATCTGCTATGTAAGTGACCATGGATGAGTTGCTGTGATATTAATGATTTGTGTTTAGATGATTTGAAAATCGTCAACACACGGAGCCAAATAGTCAGTTTTGGCATGGGACAAGGAAGTTATCGGAATAAACTAGAAAGATTTACATACAAGCTGATGTGTACCCACGTGACGCGTATATATGATAATTACATCATTTTGGGGTTGGTTATTCTGTGTATTATAATGATTGTGGGGTCATTATGCTTTTAGGAAGATAGTTATCATTGATCCAGCTTTTATCTCAAAGCTTGTGAAAAGTACCATTAATTCATTCAAATTTCGGTGAAAGCTTCTGATGTTCATGGAGAATATATATTCAGTATCTCCGCTTTATCTGCAGGTTTGTATCCCTTATTCAGCTTTCCTCCATATAAATGTCTAAAGGATAAAGTGTTATTCAATAATTGATAGCAGACTGTTGTCTTTCAATTTAATTTTTGCCTCCTTCAATTCGATTGAAGTATAGGTTTTACGTTACAGTATGTTAATAATGTATTTGGTTCCACGTGGAATTTAAATCTCTCTCATGACAGAGTCAATGGTCTCTTGACCACTTGGGTATATCGGCATTATCTGCAGGTTCCTATATATCTCTGTTATACTGTGCATTCTATTAGAATGCAGGTACACTGCCATCTAGCGGTAGGAAATTATCACCTCATCACCGAAATTAAATATAAAAACAATAATATAATGAGGTGAAATGGGAGAACGCACAATGGGCCCACAGCCTGAGTGCTTATGGGAACTATCCGTATCCCGTCTCAGCTATATTGAATAAATGATCCTTTTCAGCAAGAATTGATTCGCATGCTTTTACACCATCGGAACTTCGCCTGACGGTGTCTAATTCTTTGGCTAAAAATAAATTTAAAAAAAAAATAAGCCAAAAGCTTATTTGTGTTACGCCTCCTCTCTATCATAAAAAAATCTCCGCACCCCCCGGCACCGGGTGTACCCCTACATCCGGCACCGGGTGTACCCCTACATCCGGCACCGGGTGTACCCCTACATCCGGCACCGGGTGGCCGGGTCAAAGCCGGACATGCTCACTGTGCGCCTGGCTGCCGGATTTGCCGGCTTTTTTCGTGTACTGGGATATGGAACACGATGGCTGCAGTACAAGCTCATACAAATTATGTTCTCTACTGAATTCTCCCACAATATTCGATAGCCGGGTTGCTAATGTAGGCAACATTTCAAATTTTCCCTAGATTCTTATTTTTTCTCTTTTCCCAAAAATAAGTTTTTCTCCTAGATCTTGGGTTTTCCCTATACATAACATCACTGGTCTGCTAGCTTGCCGGGTCTGGTGAAAACCAGATATAATGTCAAAGGAAACAAGACTAATCTGAATTCATTTTTTTTTGTTAATGTGATACGGGAGTTTTGCCTGATTTTTCATAGATTGGAGTTACAAACTATGTACTTCCTTTAACTTTGTTTTGCCTCAACGACTTGAGGTCGGATAAGTTGCTCTAAAATGATTTGATAAAGTTGATTTTGAAAATCGAACACAAAATACTCTTTCATTGCGACTTTTTAAAATTATTTTTCCTTAAATTTTAGGTCCGGGCTTGGTGGAGCACTCTTAGTACCCCTCATTCAGCTCTCCTGCATATAAATGTCTCCGAATATAGTGTTATTCAATAATTGGTAGCAAACTGTTGTCTTTCAATTTAATTTTTGCCTCCTTCAATTCGATTTAATTATAGGTTTTACATTACAGTATGTTAATAATAAGCAGAGATGTGCAAAATTGGTACCCAAAACCATTTGAAATGTAAAATGGAAATGGGTCAAAACTTTTCCATTTGAAAATGCAAAATGCAAAATGGTTTTTAGAAAAGCATTTCAAATGCAAAATACCTATTTTCAAAATGCATTGAAAATGCAAAAT
Organism: Hesperophylax consimilis; assembly: GCF_061612785.1. Lineage (NCBI taxonomy): Eukaryota > Metazoa > Arthropoda > Insecta > Trichoptera > Limnephilidae > Hesperophylax > Hesperophylax consimilis. Next base: position 4,518,480 of record NC_142863.1, on the reverse strand, counting down.
GGATTCTCGGGTCAAACAATTAAAATAATTATAGAATTTTTAAATGAATTAAAGGCGTATGTGTGGTAAAACCATGTTTGATCGTGTGAGGAATGTGGAGATCCGCAAAGAGTGCAAGGCTGATGTAAGCGTAATGAGTAAGATTAAGAAAGGGACGCTTAGATGGTTTGGGCATGTAGAGCGAATGAGCGAAGATAGGAGTGTAAGGAGGATATATGATGCAAATGCGAATGGTAGCAGAAGTCGGGGACGCCCGAGGAAGACATGGCACGATCAAGTGAATCAGATACTAGAGTCGGGCCATGTCAAGAGTCAGAATAATAGAAGAGTATGTATGAGACGATGTATGAATGTGAATGAGGCAAGAAGTGTGTGCCAAGACCGAGTTGTTTGGCGGTCCGTCCTCTCTGCCTACCCCTGCGGGGAAACGGCGTGATGGTTAGTTAGTTAGTTAGTAGAATTTTTAAACAATTTTGTCATTCAATAATGGATATCAATGTAGAACAAACATATTACATGATGGTAAATCCAAAAACACCACGACTACAGATTATGAAACCACAAAACATTTGCGCGGGACTTATGTTGCCAACGTAAAAACATAGAAACTGCTATCTAACATTTAATATTACAGCGTCATGGCCCCATGTTCAGTATTTTGTAATGGTATCACTCAATTGCCAGGCCTCCTACCAGGGAGCAACTTGACAAATGTAAATTATCTCTCATAGCGAGGTTGAGGACCGACTGATATTTGGGACTTATGAAAAAAAGATGAGTGGAGATAGTAGGAAGAATGTTGCAAAAAAGCATTTAAAATGGAAAATGCATTGAGAATAGCATTTAAAATGCAAAATGGTTTTTAGAAAAGCATTTAAAATGCAAAATGGAAAATACCCATTTTGCATTTTGCATTTCCATTTGAAATGGATTTATTTGAAATAAAGCACATCTCTGATAATAAGTTAATGTATTTGGATCCACGTGGAATTTAAATCTCTCTCATGACAGAGTCAATGATGTCTTGATCACTTGGGTATATCGGCATTATCTGCAGGTTCAGATTTCTCCAGTCTGTCACTGCCATCTAGCGGTGGGAAATCATCACCGCATCTCCGATTAAAATGGTTGTTTTATTGTAATTGTTTGCGTTACAGTATGTTAATAATAAGTGAATGTATTTGGTTCTGCGAGGAATTTAAATCTCTCCCATAATTCAAGTATCAAAAGCATTTGGCACTTCAGTCAGTGTTCTCTTGATAAGGTGGGTATATCGGCATAATCTGCAGATTTCTCCAGTCTGTCACGAGGAATTCAAACATAATTTGCTGAATTTCTAAATTTTTTTGACATTTTGCTTCACACGAACGACTGGTAGTTAATTATACATAAATTATCTTGGTCTTGAACCTGTTTGCCGTTTCTAGAAGATAACACCAAGAAACCACTAGTGGTCTAGAACAGCCGGTTGAGTATGGCTGGCCTAGAATAATATGTTGGAGGCACTCCTCGTCATTGTGTCCAGGATTGTTTGGTACTTTAGAAGTTAGAATATTTTTATGTCGAAAAAGGATTTTCACAATTTATTCTTTTAAATTACATCACATATAAAAACATTTATAATATTTCGTACAAAAATACATAGTGAATGGCATAAGAGCAAAATTATGAAAAAATATGATACGTGAGTATACATAAATATGAACCTATAAGGTCGACTCTCGGCCGAAATTTGGCTGTCAACCGAAAAGGAGTGAGGATATTACCCACGCTACATGAGAGTACATAAGCCACCGCAAAATGTTGCACATTCATTTTGTCGGTTGGTTTGCTAAAGGCGTACGCTTAAAATTGACATAGGTATAAATTCAGTTACATAGGTAAGTATCTGAAGTATGGGTTTTTATTTCTGGTGTAATATATACCTTAACACTACTACCTTCTGTACTATTTTTTTTGGAAACCGTATTGATTAGTATCTATTATAGAAAATCTTCTAAATATTTTATTTGAATATATTTTTCAAGAATTATTTCTAGTGATGACAATATACTAATTGGTCTGTAATTACCCAATACAGTGTGGTTACCTCCCTTATATTGTTAGCAATAATAAAACGCTAATAGATGTTTGAGATGAAATATATTGGTCTTGTCTCCAAGGTATTACAATCAATAACTTTGTTTGCTCTGTATTCGCTCAGCGTGGCTGTGCTAATGTCTTGATTGATTGAAATCCTTGCTCGCCTCGCGGGTAGCTGGTAGGTGGTTTTTTTTTTTTTTTTTTTTTTTTTAAGTCGGAGGCGGTTTACTTACGTTCCCCGCGAGCACTTAGGCCATAGGCCCATTGTACTATCTCCCATTTTACCTCATTCCCTTGCCAGTAACCCGGTCCCTTTTATGAAGTTCACCAGGGCTGTCATTGGATATGTGGCGATGTCTTCTGGTTCCACACTGTGTCTTCCCAGGTATCTGAGCCTTATTCCCAGCAGAGCGGGACATTGGCACCATAGGTGAATTGGAGTCTCTTCCTCCTCTTCACATTTCCTACAGATGTTGGTGTTTTCCACTCCCAACAGTTGCATGTGTCTCCTGAGATGGCAGTGTCCCGTTAATAGTCCTACCAGTTCCCTCAGTGAGTTTCTGTCCATATCGAGTAGTTGCCTGGTTCGGTTAGGGTCCGGTCCGTTTATGAGTACTTTAGATTGCCTCATTCCGGGTGCCTTCTTCCATTCCTTCCAGTGTTGGGATTTGACCCACCTCTTGATATGTAGTTTGGTGTGGCAAGCTGCTACTCCTACGGCCGGCTCGGATCCCGCAAGTGGTGCTTTCGCCCCTTTCCTTGCTAGTTCGTCAGCCCGCTCGTTGCCCTCAATACCTTTATGTCCTGGTACCCAGAGCAGGGTTACTTTATTGATGGTCGCCAGTTCTATTAGGATAGTCCTGCATTCCATCACCAGTCTGGAGTCGCATCGGTTACTTTCCAGTGCCATTAAGGCCGCCTGGCTATCCGAACATATGTTTATGTTCTTATTTCTGTACCCGATACTCATATTCTCCTGTGCGCAGGCTAAGATGGCTTTCATCTCAGCTTGAAACACAGTGCAGTGCATTCCTAGAGGTATACTGAGTTCCCTCTTAGATCCCTGTAGACAGACCCCGGCCCCTGTACCTTCCTCCATCTTGGACCCGTCTGTGAACCAGATTAGTTCCTGTTTGGAGTTTGGACCTGGGACCGAGTCCCATTCCTCCCTTGTGGGGTACGTCACTTTAAACAGCTGTCCAAAGAAGTATTCGGCTTGCTTGCCGTCCTGCTTCATCCCAGCCGTCGGACTAATTGCCCTCAGTCTTATTCCTATTTCCGTGTGACTGTTTCTGGGCAACTCTCCTCTCCATTGGCCATTGCAATGTAACCTGTAGGCTGCCGCCATCGCCGCCCCCTCTATTTCTATGTTTAGTGGGGGTAGGTTCAGCAGCACTCCCATGGCTAGTATTGGAGTGGTTCTCATGGCTCCTGTGATGCTTCTGCATGCAAGTCCCTGTATGTGATTGAGTGTGACCATCACTGTTTTCAGTGTCGTTCTCCTCCACCAGACCAGGGCTGCGTGCATGATCCTTGGTTTTACAACGGCTGTGTAAAGCCATTGCATCATTTTAGGTTTGAGACCCCACGTTCTGCCGCAGATTCGCCTAGTTGCCCACATCAGAGCACAGGCCTTTCTGCCTACAGTTTCCACCTGGTTTTTCCAGCTCAGTTTGGCATCTATGATGACTCCGAGGTACTTAACCGTGTCAGAGGGTTCTAATTCCTTTCCATAGAAGGTTGGATTGCTCCATCCTTCTAGTTTCCTTTTACGCGTAAAGATTACTAGTTCTGTCTTGTCTGGGTTGACTGACAGTCCTGTTTCTTCACACCATTCTTCCACTGTTGCCAGTGTTGACTGTATAAGGCCTCGGGTTGTGTCTGCATCCCAACACCTTATTATGGTTGCAATGTCATCCGCATACCCTTGCGTATATAGGCCCCTGTTGTTGAGTTTCCGGATGAGGTTGTCCACCACCAGGCTCCACAGCAAGGGTGATAAGACCCCTCCCTGTGGACACCCTCGTGTCACCAGCACTTTGATGCTTACCTCACCCCTTGTCACCGTAAGTATCCGGCCTGAGAGCATGTTCCTCAGCCACCTTCTGGTGGTTTTGTCGAGTCCATGTCTTTCTGCCGCTTCATCAATGGATTTAATAGTGGTGCAGTTAAATTCTCCCTCTATATCCAGGAATAGCCCTACCGCCAGTTCCCCAGTCGCTTGTGCCTGCTCCAGTTTGTACACCAACCTGTGCAGTGCCGCGTCGACTGACTTACCTGCTTGGTAAGCAAACTGTAACTCGTGGAGGGGCTTCTCTTTCAGTGCCCCGTCCCTTATGTGCCTGGGTGGGGGAGTAGCTCCCGCCTTATAAACCAGCAGCGCCTCTGCCGGCCGTACCGCGAACAAATGCCCCTTCTTTAGAATTATCCAAAGAACACGATCTGTGGGAGAAAGCGAGAATTCCTGAAGGCCTATTGAATCTTCGAAGTATTTGGCAGATGCATGCGATAGGTTTGTCCCTCATCGCGGTAAATCAAGTCAGCGTTTCTGCTCTGTTCCTCCACTGCCTTGAAGCACTCTGGCCCCAGCCACCGCATCACCTGCTTCAGTCGGTTTTCAAGTAATTGTTTAGACTCACAGATTATTTTTCTATTATTGTGATTGATTTTAAAATGGGAAAATAAATTACTGTTTTTCAATTCAAGTTTTTTTACCTCAACTAATTTAGTTGAATCTTCAAATTTTCTTTGATGCTTTTGAATAATCACTAAACGGTTGAGAATTTAAAATTCGTCTTCAGAGAAAGCGTCAAAATGAATTACGGCTGAAATTTCGGCGTCTGATTGAGGTCCGGTAGGGACACGTTATACCGCTTAGCTATTTTTTTCTATTAAATCCTCAAAATCTGAGTGGTAATTATTGACGCGGTTCAAAGCTTCTTTTCCAAAAAGGCGAGAAAATTCAGCCCTGTCCTTAGCCCAGTCCAATACTTCGCTTATATTCGGTGATTTCAAAGAATTTGTGAAATTACAAATTTCATGAGTTTGTGGGCCGAATGTCTATGGCAGGATCCACAGGAGAAGGAATCAGAAGGTAGGTGAGGAAAAACACAATTGATCGTTGATTGATTTATTTACGTCTCAGGAGAAGCTCTGAGCGTCAAGTTAAAGTAATACAAATCGGTATCGATAATAAGAGTCGAGGGAACTGTTGATCGCGGGACGGGTGCGCGGCTTCTCGCCGGCGTGGTGCGCTGCGCGTTCTCCGCTTCTGGCGGCGCTGTCATCGCAGTCGCGTGATGATTGGGGCCGTGTGCAAGACCTCCAGGGTTGTCGCAGATGTAAAGGAGAAAGGTAGGGTTGCCCCCTAAAAGTTTTTAGATTATACACATAGACATATGAATATTAGTAAACCTGCCCTAAGTGATAAAAGCGTATTATTCCCCACTCCCCATACCGGTTCCATTGGAGCCGGCTGGGCTCGCGTATGGCTTCCCGTGAATCTAGAAAATGTGACGTCGTCATTTTTGTGCGAACTAGCGTCGAGCTATGGTCGAGCTTCATCGGTTCATTTTACGAAATAACGCGGCAAAATGGTGGCTTGTGCTATGAAAACTTGTAAAAATAGATGTGAAAAAGAGAATAAACCCAATTGTCGTATTACATTCCACATGTAAGCATTATTTTACTTTATTTTAAGCTTATTCACATCGTATAATATGGATCAGTTGTAGAAACATATATTATCATATCGAGATACATCTGGACGCAAAACACAAAGCCGTTTTCATAAGAATCAGGGATGTGCCTTCGCCTTTTGCGTTTTGATAAAATACATAATTGTATCATTTGGAACGATATTTTTTCATCTGTTATATCTTCTGGAACTCCGTCGTATTAATAAAGGATAATAAACCAATCATTTTTAAATTTATTCCACTAATGGAGTTATTACTAAACGAGTTTTGAATTTTACACAACTCATAAACAACACTTGGTATAGGATAAATGGTTGGTTATCAATTGTGAAAAATTGGTATGTTTGGAAGTAAAATGTAGATACAGTGAGCATGTTTGGAATGAAAAATGTATGTGTCATTTTGCTGTCTGATGATATTTTTTATCTATTAAAATTAAAAATATTATATTTTTCTATCGCACGTCGCCACCGATCATATATTATCTTTGGATCATACTATCACACGTCGCAACGGACCACGTGTTAGGTACGCGCGTTGTTTCGTATGTACGGTACTGCTGGAACGAGAAGGAGTGCATATAACGTAATGCGCTAGATTATACCGAGTGGCGATGTGTGATAGAAAAACATGTTTTTTGTTTTTAATTGAAAAACTGTCATCGGACGGCAAAATGATGTCCAAATTTTTACTCCAAATACTCTTAGGAATCGCTGGTAAAAGCTGTGTGTATATAATTTCATTTGTTTTTTTAGTTTTTTTCCTTTTCTATTATCTTCTTTAAAGTGAAATGTTATATATTTTCTTAAAGATTTCATTATTTTATTATTAATAGGAACAGAGCGGTTGTGACAACCAGAGGCGGCTCTAGGGATCCAATCGTGGTAGGTTATTTGAAAAAAATGTGTGACTAATCTTTATTTGATATTGTGAAAAATGCCCATTTATTATTATCTATATCAATTTGTTATAGTATTTAGAGTCCGCGTATTATGTTAATATAGTAAATTGGAAATAAATACACAATCTATGTACTTACAGCAAATTATTTTTAAGATATTAAGTTTTAATGTAGTTGTGTACAACATTAAAGTAAATAAGAGTTTGATTCTATTTGACAATGATCTTTTACATTTTTTGTTTTGTTTCATTCTTCAGCGTCATTCTAAATCGTTAACAACATAAATAATTATTCCAAACCTTTCCCGAACTATCCAATTGAAAAACAATCGTTGTTCCACACACTACAAGCGTTTGAAATGAAAAACCGACTTTGTTTATGTCACCATCTCTGTAAAACATATAATATTCATCGTGTTGTCTCCCTCACGGTCATGACCTAAGCGTCCCTAAGCTTTTTTCGTTACCTAATTTTTACTTCGACAAAAAATATAGTGCCATCTCGTTTATTCTATGGCGCGCATAGGGACAGAAGATACCAAAGTGGACATTCTTTTAATTGACCCAGCGAATCGTGTGGACTTGTGAATGAAAGCTTCTATTAGAGACAACAGATGTCACTGCTAGTCACTGGCCGCCGCCGCGCCGCTCGCAGCTCTGCTATTTCGCGTTACATTTTAAATAAATTAATAATAATGCCAGTTGTGTTGATGCACATAATTGATTATTATTGTTGTTTTATAATTTTGGGGGGTCAAACACCAATTGACCTAAGGGAAGAACCGCCACTGGTGACAACCCTCCAACATTGCTCGAATGTAGCGATTCTCAAGTGTGCTCATCGTTGTTTACTGGGAAGTAAATTATGAAACATTTATAAAAGTGTCTTAACTAAATACGTAAACAAAATATTCGACTCTGAAAATAGAAGAAATTTACTTTGCCTAATTTGGACTTCGCAAATTTGTTCACAACGTGGCGAGTAATTTGCGCTCCCATATAAAAATGTCTATTCATTCGAAAGCAGATTTTACTTTTAAGAACTAAATGGTGATATCATAATGCGAGATGCCTATATACTGTCAGATTGATTTATTGACGAATCACCGTCAGCTTTCCCCTCTGCGTCCCCCAACTGTTGGTTCGACCCCTCGCCTTTAAGTTCTCGTCTATTAATATTCATATGTCTATGATTATACAGAATGGTTTTATTATCTATCGAACTAAAGCTAGATACATCAATGAAAACACGATATACCCTTCCTACATGCGCACCGCAAGTGTTGATACGGTTTGGTGCTGAAACGTAAACTGTAATGTCCAACCAGTCCAAATCAGTCGTATATCTATGGTAATGTTCATCTCGTATTTTATTCAACATGTTCTTTGCACCCGGGCTGTCAAATACCACGGTCTTAGCGTACAACCCTCTGCTGGTATTCTTCATCAGTACTCCGTCCGATACATTCAGCCACTTCGCCGTGAACGCCGTTACTTGCGCCAACCAGCCTCCAAGTGAGTGCCCTGTCGTTGTAATATTATAACTTCTCCCCTGTTTAGTATTAACAAAATGTAAAACTTGCCTTATTTGGTCAACAAAAGTGATTGCGGAGTTCATGTGGGCCGTGTATTGGGTTCTGCAAATTCCTAAACCATCTGTGAGTAGCGCTCCCGTGTTAGTTAGAATGGTTCCGCGGTGGGCCACCACAACTTGCTGCGACTTAACGTCCACAAACGCTGAACCGAAATACCTGTTAGTCCAGCCCGGGCTGCAGCCAGTCGTCAGGAGTCGCCAGCCCTGCCAAATTTTCTTTGATGCTTTTGAATAATCACTAACCGGTTGAGAATTTAAAATTCGTCTTCAGAGAAAGCGTCAAAATGAATTACGGCTGAAATTTCAGCTTCTGATTGAGGTCCGGTAGGGACCACGTTATACGGCTTAGCTATTTTTTTCTATTAAATCTTCAAAATCTGAGTGGTAATTATTGACGCGGTTCAAAGCTTCTTTTCCAAGAAGGCGAGAAAATTCAGCCCTGTCCTTAGCCCAGTCCAATACTTCGCTTATATTCTGTGATTTAAAAGAATTTGTAAAATTACAAATTGCATGAGTTTTTAGATTATGGAGAGTGGTTTTATTATCTATCGAACTAAAGCTAGATACATCACTGAAAACACGAAATACCCTTGTGACATGCGCACCGCAAGTGTGTTTATGTTTATGGTTAAAAACTGAGTTTATGGTCAGCTTGATGCTGTGCTCTTCACATAAAGCACGCATCGCTTTCGAAGTAAAAGCTGTACCTCGATCGTAAACAGGTCTCCTTGGCACCCCGAAAAGGTACGCCATCGCCGAAAGTGATTTTATGACACCTTTCGTACTTGTCTCTGCCACCGCCAAGAAAGCAGTCTAAGAAGCAGTATTTCGTGAAGCCATCCTGGAGAGCAATGACGTACTGCATTCCCTCCACACTCTTCACGAAGGGCCCAAAAGGGACTACATGCACAACGGCAAAAGGAATCTCTATTTTGGGAATGGGATGTAATACCCCAGGCTTTCGACCGGTATCGCTTTTCCCAACTAAACATTCGAAACATTTTTTCACGTATTTCGTGACAACATTCCTCATCTGCGGAAACCAGTGATGGCAGCCATTGTTCTATCAACACATTGATGCCCACTATCGTCATGGAGGATCCTAAGAACGCCTCATCTGGCATTTCTAGGCACGAACCACTTCAAACCAATTGACGTCTTACGGAAAAATCTGTCTTCCTTTATCTCGTAGTCAATAAAATATTGCTTGCAGTCTTTTGCCTCTTTGCCACTTTTTAGGATATTCTTTATGTTGTAAATTTCCGGATCGGCGGTTTGCATATCCAACAGATGCTCCTGGGTAGTCCATTCGTATGTCAAACATACAGGGTTTTTGCTGAAGTAGTCGACATATGCTACTCTTTTGCTCTCATGATATTCAATGTCAAATTGGTAATCTTGTAAAAATATCCACCACCGTGCCACACGTGGATTAATATTCTTCTTAGTCATCGTAGCCCGGACTACATTACAATCTGTTACCACTTTGAATCGGGTTCCGATCAGGTATACGCGGAAGTGTTTCAAGGCTTGTGTTACAGCTAACTTTTCCAGAAATGATTCATCCGGAGATGTACGACGGCTATAGTAAGCCACGGGATGCATTTTATTATATTGACCTTGCTGTTATAAGATTGCTCCCAGTCCTTTAGCAGAAGCGTCCGTGTGGACTTCTGCAGCAGCTTCTGGGTTATATATTTGTAACACAGATCTATTAGTCAGGGCAGTTTTTATATCTTTGAATGCCTCGCTGCATTTGGAAGTCCAACTCCAATCACCATCTTTCTTCAACAGATCGTATAAAGCTCCGATCCTAGTTGCGAAGTTGGGAATAAACTGCCTGAAGTAGCTGGCAAGGCCGATGAATTGCCTCAGCTGTTTCACAATTTTAGGAACTAATGCTTTGATGAGACATTCTGTTTTACAGCTACTTGGTTTTATAGAGCCAGCGCATATTTCTTTGCCTAAATAGTTTATAGTGGTTTGAAAGAACTCACACTTCGCCAAATTTAGGTTAAGACCAGCTTGCTTAAGACGCAAGAGCACTTTTTCAAGCTTTTCAAAACCTTCTTCTTCTGTTTCCGACGGAAATTATGATGTCATCAATGAACATAAGTACCTCGTCGTTTAAATCGGCTAATACTTTATTTAGTGTTCGTTGAAATACTGAAGGGGCATTAGCATTAGCAATACAGAAAGGTGTTCTCGAAAATTCATAATGTCCTTCAGGAGTCACAAACCCAGTTTTCTCAACCGAGTCTTCTTCAATGGGAATTTGGTAGAAGCCAGACATTAAATCCAACTTATTGAAGTATATGCCTTTCCCCAAAGTGTCTATGTGGTCTTGGATCCTCGGCAAAGGATAACGGTCCTTTACTGTAATTCCATTCAAAGCTCGAAAATCAATGCATAGGCGATCACTGCCAACCTTCTTTTTGACGAGCAGAATAGGGCTTGTGTAGGGTGATGAACTTGGTCGGACAATGTTGGCCTTAATCATCTCCGAAATCATTTTCCTTCACCGTGTTCCTCTCAACTAGTGACAATCGACGAGGTCTCACAAAAATGGGCACATTTGAATTCAGCAAGATCTTCAGGCTGCCAATTTTAGAGCATCCGATATCTTTAAGGGAGGAGGATGTGAGATCCCAATAGTTTTTCATGAGCTTATGAAGGGATGTAACTCCTACCTCTGACAGAGCTCCAGCGGGAAGATCAGTCACCTCAACCACATGATCGGGCCGCACCTCCTTTTATTGAAGTCTTACTCCGTCCTTGTCAGCCAACACTTCAAAACTGAGGTGGCGCATGATGTCTCTCGCAACGAGAAGATCAACTGGCAGGCCCTTATCTTCCATCACCAAGGCCTCCATTTGAATTCCAATCCCCTGAGATGTTATGTGGCATTTGGTCTGCCCCTATTGCTGGTACGATGGCACCATTGATGCCACTCATGAGCGCAGTGGATGGTACCAGATGCAGGCCAAGGGAACTTGCTCTTTTCTCCCGCATCAAAGTACAGGAACTGCCGTTGTCTATGATGGCATCGATAACGGTGCCGTTAATGTTACATTTTGTTGTCATGTGCAACAACTTATCACCACACAAATTCACTGGCTTCAACTTCCTGAAGCATGTTTCCTCGGTGTGGCCTTCCATCTTGCAATGTGTGCATTTAGGCCTTTGCGAAGCCCCACTGCTAGCAGCACTTTTGCACTCATTGCGCTTGTGGCCAGTGCGTCCACACTTGTGACAGGTGACCAAACTAGTCGCTTTTTTAGTGGCTGCATCCGTTTGTCGACTAGAAGGGGCCGTAGGGCCGGGCTTTACCGCTGGCGAATCAATCCTCACCGCCATCGAGGGACGCGACATCTGGGTGACCAGGGACTGCATCGTCTCGCAGCTCTCCAGAACGACGCTCAGGCTCTTATCGCTGGTGCCACCCAGCATCACGTCCATCTATTGCCTCTCTGTCAGCTTCACACCGAGCCTCTTAATTTTGCCGGTCATGCGCCCAGCATACAGTACAAGCGACTTCGCTTGGCAGCTTTTATACTTGACGATATCTTCGATCATTGCATAGAAGTTCGGTTCCCGAGAATACGACAAAGCAAGGTCTTCCAGATATGCTTGGGCGGCGTCCACAGGTTGAACCATGCTCTGCCTTCTCCCTCCAAGGCTTGAGTAGCGCGGTATAATTTACGCCGCTCGCTCCATGAATACGTGGCCACCTCATCCACTTGACGAATCCATTCCACCACATATGCGTTTTCACGCGCGTGATTGAAATGCGAAACCAATCCCAATTCCGGGGTTTCGGATGTGCCCCGGTAACGCTTGTGCGTCCTTCTTGGTTGTGATTCCGATCGGGAGCGAGATCGCGTGCGAAATCTACGATGATTACGGCTTCTCTGCGAGTTTCGGCGGGAACGCGAACGACGTGGCGGAGTATAGCATTCCTCCGAGTGTTCACTGCAATTACGCGGCATTATCGTGATTCGCAATAATGAGTATTGTCCAATGTTCTATGTTTCACACTTACTCACAAAAGTCACTATTTATAAACGAAACAGTATGTAAACACAAAACAAGCTTGGTGACGCGCAATGGCGGATCGCCAAGCGTCGCTTGTTTTCAAAACACGAAGTGTGAAAAGTCAGTAGAGCGAACTGATATGTTGAAGTATTTGTTTATACGAATCCCACTTCTGATGTTAGAAATAATAAAACGCTAATAGATGTTTGAGATGGAATATATTGGTCTTGTCTCCACGGTATTACAATCAATAACTTTGTTTGCTCTTATTCGCTCAGCGTGGCTGTGCTAATGTCTTGATCGCTTGCAATCCTTGCTCGTCCCACTGGTGGCCGGTAGGTCGGGGGGGGAGTAGCTCCCGCCTTAAACCATCAGCGCCTCTGCCGGCCATACCGCGAACCACTCACGAAGTGTAGATCTCTGGTTGGCCGACAGTGATGAGAGTGGCGCCTCTGGCAGCCAATTGGTGAACTAAACACTGTGGCGACAGTATTTGAATGCGCCGATAACTATATATAGGTCTTACAATACTACATTTTAAGTCAGCGGGAATTTTTGCTTGAAATAAGATCTATATCTTTCTATATCCGCCGCTGTTGCCCTCGGTAGGTACATGCTTTGAGGCATCTTTTCTGGTTCAAATTCAATTGTCTTATGGTTGCACTTATGTAACATATTTTAAACACTTTCAGAGAAATAATCACCAAAATCATTAGTTAAACTTTCTTTTGTTCAATCTTTCATCAGATATTTGGAAGCATTTTCATCACAGTCATTTTTACATTTAGTTTCTAAAATTTTATTACACTCCTCCCATGTTTTTTTTTTGAGTCTTGAAAATATTTTTTGAATTTATCATTATAGTAAGAAGTTTTTAATTTAACTAATAATTTATTTAATACATTTCTAAAACATTTATATTCTTTCTCGTAATATTTGTTTGTTGGAGCATTTTTTCAACATATAAGTTATCTCTTTTTTTAATTTTACATGAAATATCGGAATATCCAATCGTTTTTCGCATAAGGCCGGGTTTTGGATTTTTTGCTTGTCACAATTGTGCTATTTTTATGCAAGTCATCAAAATAATTCTGAAATTTTGAATAAATAGTAGAACAGTCATTTTCTTCTGGAAGTGATTTCCAATCATAATTTTGGATAATATTGTCGATATGTCTCTGCAAAAGAATCGTTATATTTTCAGTTTCTAGAATCTAACTGAACATTAATAGCCGTAGTGTGGTGATCTGCAATGTTATGTATGAGCAGGGACCGCGGAAATACTCTATGACGGGGGGGGGCAAACTTGTTTAGTCACCCTCTTCCTTCAGTTTCCTCTCCAGTCAATCAACTAGTTATAAATAAGACAAAACGGTCAAACAAATAACAGGTTCAGTGAATAAAAAACTTTTTTTTTTAAATATGTATTGCTTTATTGCATTCGTTGAACGATACCAAAAACGTTGCGTCTCTAAGCCGTCTTTGAAGCAAATTCCCTAAGAATTTCATTTAAATCTAAACTAAATGTTTCCGCCTTATGCACGTGCAGTATTGCTAGATAAGTAAGTCTTCTCTGCTTCAGTTGCTGGTAGTCGGAGGAATGTTCCGATGCGTCGGAGGGCACTCAGAGACCTTTCACACGACGTAGACGTAGCTGGCACGGTGAGGAGCAAGACTAGTAACTTTTCTACTTCATTAATCATTGCTCTTGAAACTTTAGGTAGATTAGCCAGTTCTCTTGCGTACTCTCGGACAGTCTTCACGTGAGGTATTGCTTTCTTAGCTATCTTCATTTGCAGTGCTAGTGAGTCAATATCAAAATCAGTTGCGTGAATGCCTAATTCGGCCTGGATGTCGCTTGCTGATAATTCCTTTGAACGGTTAAGTAGAACAGATTCGAGCTGGGCGAGGCGATTCATTCCAGGCTGTTCAAACCTTCTTTCCAACTCGTTTTTAGACCAGTCTAACACTGATATAGACTTTCCCTAGGCGACAACTGCACAGCTGGAGCTCTGCCACTGAAGCGTTTTGGAGGGGCTCGAGCACGGGGCATAGTAGGCATAGTGAGTTCCATATTTTGATCGGTATTAGCCTTTTCCATATCTGTCCATATGCGATTGGAATCGTGTTCACCCATCGAGTTGTACACATTCCACAATGACCGTGTAGATTGTTGCGCCCCGGTAGCAGTATAATCAACACTCTGCAGGGCCTTAGCCAGCTGCTCCGCCGGCTCACAAATGGCAAGGGCAATATTTAGTGCAAGCAGGGTGGTAAATTCGCCCATTTTCCCTTGATAGCCGCCAAGTGTCTATGTATTTAATTATGTATTCATTATGTATTTAAACATCCATGTATATAAATTTTTGGGCACCATGCCTGTTTTATGTACTTAAATAAAAATAAATAAAAGTGTCGCCCTGCGCTCATCACTAATATTACATGACTTGTCATCGTCTAGCATTACCACAAGGGTCTCCTGAACTCGAACATAGTATTGTACAAAGCGCCTCATTGATTTTGCTCGGACGCACCATCTTGTAGGGCATAATGCGATTAGCCGATTCGGTTTTAGGGGAGAATTATCATCTTCAGTGCATGGCTCCAAGACAATGTTAGAGAATATGTTCTTCCGTTTGGATGACTCCAGGATTGCATTTGAAACGTCTTTTACAAGGGCAATGGAATTAGATATAAGTTCACATTTTCTAGCAACTTCCTGAATGACTAAGTGGAGGGAGTGGTTGGAGCAGTGCACAAATATCGACTTTGGTTGATCGTCTGTCAAAAGCTTTTGTAATCCGTTAAGGCGGCCAGACATAGCTGCTGCGCCGTCAAAACAGTGCCCCCTAAGATTTTCAATCGGCAGTGAAGAACGTAGCATGACATCACAAACTGTTTTGTGAAGTGTTTTAGAAGTCCCATCATCGGCATTATACAAGCCCATGAAAATTTCCTTCGGTTGCAAAGTGTCTAATTCTACGTATCGAAAACAAGTAGAGAACTGCTCATCACCAGTTCTATCAGTGGTGCCATCAGCCATAAGACCAAAAAAAGGACTGCTGTTTATATCACGAATAAGTTTACGTTGCACTTGATGAGTCATTAATTGAATTATTTAATCTTGAATATCATGACTTACCCACTTGTTCCAACGTTTGATCCAGTTCGCTAAGTCAGGGCAATCAAGAGCTCTTTCATGCAAAAGATCCATTAAGTTTCCCTTATCAGCAGTCGACCCTTGCAGTGCCTGACCAGAATGTGTAAGATAGCGAATAGAGCTGATGATACGGCGCATAGCGACACGTGCAGACTGCTGTTCTTGTTTCAGTTGCGTACTAAGGCGAACTGCCACTGACTCCCTTTTCAATACTTGACAAACATAATGGGCGAATTCACGATGAAAATGACTAAAATCATGTTTTTGCAGTTTCTCCAAAGTCTTCCGCCAGTTTCGAACTCCCTCGCTGGTAAATGCTTCCTCATTACCTCGCGAGGTGACGGGTCTTCCGAGGCGACGGGCTTGGATGCAAGTGAAGCACCGAACGCTGTCCTTGGTTTGATCGTAGTGCAGCCACTTGAACTTAGAGAACCAGTCCAGAACGCAAGAGCGGCCGCTGTCGTTCTTAGGGAACTTAAAGTTTTGCGACGGAACGAACTGTTCCACTGGCTCAGGTTCTGCGGATCCAGCGTCTGCGACATCTGCGAGCTCTACAAACAAAATCAAATCAAATATATGTTCGAGTGACAGAGGCCTGACCGTAGTTTTCGTTATTAAACAGTGAAAATAGACTTTCGTGCACAGGTATCATCAGACTTTCGCGTTTGTATCGTCTGTTCTATGTCTGGGGCGTTGTCCAAGCTACCTTCCTTTCTGGGACTCTTGGCCCGTTTTGGCGGCAGAGTATCCACTGCCGAGTCACCACCTTGTCGGAAACAAAAAGCGAATTAACTTAACGCACTGGATCGCCAGATTCTTATTTGTTTAACTGTTTTGATAACACAAAATGAACGCAAAGTAATACCTAACAATAATACCGTCACCGCCACACTATTGCATCTTCTTCCGCCTCAATATAAAACAAGTCCTCGAATGCTTTGATTATTTAAATAATCAAAGCTCTAATGCTATCTCTTGACAATTTTTCTTGTATACAACAAACATTTTTTCATTTATGAAAAAAAGCACTGTGAAGGATACAGATAATCTTTACCAGCACAGATAATCCTTCTTTACCCAGGTAGTAAAATTGGAGGGGGCGCGGCCCCCCCCATTTGATTTTAGGGGGGCATTTGGCCCCCTCTGCCCCCCACTTCCGCGGTCGCTGCGTATGAGGAGATTGAACTCACACCTGCAAAAGCTCCAGCGGATTGTCTTCCGCTAATCCTTACAAAAAATCATCAATACACGAGCTATTTATTTTCTGTTGAACTATAACTTCTCTTTTTACGTCATCTATACATTTTATTAAATAATTATTTGAGAGGATATTTTCATAAGTTATTATGACTGAATCATTTTTATTTAATAAGTTTAAATCGATGCCACTAAAATATATTATAACACTTTCATTTGGGTCAATATTATTTTTAAACCCAGAAGATACATCAGACAAAAATGCTTGTTTATTGAGATTCGGAGGTCGGTATATAGGTAAAAGATTTAAAATTTCGTTTCTTTTAAGTGTCAATTTTCCAAAAACGTTTTCCAAACATTTTGTGTCTATAAATATTTGCGAGAAGGCGAGATTATTTTTTACATTTGACAAAATATCTCCACCGGATATGTAACTTCTGCAAGAGTGATACGAATTAAATCCGGGAATTTCATAGAAATCAACTTGTTCCGAACGTATTGCTGTTTCACAAAGCATAAGTTAAGTATGTCAATGTGATTTATACTGTTTTTAAAATAAGCTTGAAAGAGATCCCAGTACTTGCATATTGACCTAATGTTTAGTTCTAAACAAGTTAGATTATTTGTTTCACATTTTCTTGTAGTCTGAGTTTGAATCAATTCATGCAAATTATTAACTTTACAATAATTTACATCTCTTTCATCATCAATATAACTAAAAGACTTTTTTCATTTGAGAATATTCACTTGAAATCCTACCATCCGTATGTTTAGAATGTAATAGAAGCGAATAAAAATAAACAATTATTTTGACAAGAAGGTGACATGTCACAATGTTATCAATATAAAGTGAATTAGTTTTAGTTATACAGTTTGATATATACATTTAAAACTATACATTCATTTGCTGCCAACAGTATAGTGTGAGTTCACATATCACATACACATGTATATTAAATTGATTATTTTTATTGATGTTAATTATCAAAATACTAAAATATAACACAGGATTCTTATTTAAAATATACTGCAGCATTTTTTTTATATGTAAAATTTAATATTCAATATTTTGTTCAGCGATTGAGAGCATTTTTTATATACCTAACAGTTGTGTTTGTCATTTGCCTAGCTAATAATTAACTGGAAATGTCATTTTATATTTTTCATTTTGAATACTACAATTTTTGCAATTTGATTGTTTGTTCTTGCTCCCGCATTCGCTGTATGTGTGATTGAGACTGCAGTAACTGCAAACAGGCTTTTCGTCCTTCTCTCTCTGCAGACATCTTGCAGTACCATGTCCGAAGCGTTGACAGTGGTAACATTGCATAACTGGATGTGCGTCTTCAACAAAGATTCTTTGGTATCCGATTTCTCCAATTGTCATATTCCACTGCTGATTTCATGTTGCAATCCTTCCATTCACCCCGAGCCCCTTCTCCCAAAATATAAGGCAGCTTCTCCAATTGTCATATTCCACTGCTGATTTCATGTTTCAATCCTTCCATCACCCCGAGCCCCTGCTCCCAAAATATAAGGCCGCTTGTCGAATTGTCATGTTCTTTTCACGAACATATTCCACTACTGATTTCATGTTGCAATCCTTCCATTCACCCCGAGCCCCTGCTCCCAAAATATAAGGCAGCTTCTCCAATTGTCATATTCCACTGCTGATTTCATGTTGCAATCCTTCCATTCACCCCGAGCCCCTGCTCCCAAAATATAAGGCAGCTTCTCCAATTGTCATATTCTTTTCACGAACGTATTCCACTACTGATTTCATATTACAATCCTTCCATTCACCCCGAGCCCCTTCTCCCAAAATATAAGGCAGCTTCTCCAATTGTCATATTCTTTTCACGAACGTATTCCACTACTGATTTCATATTACAATCCTTCCATTCACCCCGAGCCCCTTCTCCCAAAATATAAGGCAGCTTCTCCAATCGTCATATTCTTTTCACGAACGTATTCCACTACTGATTTCATATTACAATCCTTCCATTCACGCCGAGCCCCTTCTCCCAAAATATAAGGCAGCTTCTCGATTTGTCACCTTCTTTTCACGAACGTATTCCACTACTGATTTCATATTACAATCCTTCCATTCACCCCGAGCCCCTTCTCCCAAAATATAAGGCAGCTTCTCGAATTGTCACCTTCTTTTCACGAACGTATTCCACTGCTGATTTCATCTTGCAATTAGGGCTGCCACCTTTCTAAAACAGTACCTAGACCCGGAGATTTTAGAAATATAGTTTTTTTATTAAAATAAAACTTTTTTAGTATGAATTATTTAATTAACTCAAAATGTCATGGTAAATTACCATTGGTAATGTTTTTTTTAAATATAAATGACCTAACTAGTGCTAAGCTGACTTGGACCAGCTTGACACTTAAAACTATATTTTTCATTCTGAAGAGATTGTTTAAGCATCTTTTCTTGCTCAGGTTTCTTCAAAAACTTAATTTTCACAATTAACTCTGCCTTCACCATGTCCACTGACAAGCAGTTTCACTCGTATGTCCACAAATTTCTCATTAAAGAAAAGACGCGTTCAACAAAAGCATTATATGGATTGAAAAAAAATTCCAATTATTTTTGGCAGTTCGGTGAAGGCTGAGGTGACTGAATCCATCGTAAATCAACAGGCAATGTTGAATCACTAGATTGTACGTACTTAGGAAATACTTGGTTTAATTTTCGGGTCTCGTCATAAAGTTTATCTTCGTCGACATTTTTCAAACCAAGTGATTCGACAGCTTCGTAACTTACTGCACTTTTTAGATCGAATTTGGAAAAGATTTTGAATACAGAATCCTCAAAATCATAATATTTCTGTATCTATTCAAGGTTTCTCCTGTAAACCTCATTGGCTTCTTTTTTTAATTGATCCTGATCAGAAGGCCTCAAAAACTTTATGTTTCTCATTATTTTGGCACCGTAAAATTCATCATACAGTCGGCTTTCAACCTTGTCTTTTATGTTCCTCATAATTGGGTGCAATTTAGCAGCTGTCACGGAGTTTTTTTCTAGCAACAATATGGCTTCTGTCAGCATATTCATGTGATGATGAATGAAATATGTATAAATAACATTCCTGTAGTGCTTCATCGTCTTAGCTGCTTCACCACGACTTTTAAAATACGCTGATACAGCAGGCCACGACAATATCAATCGGTCAACAGCTCTCCCCAAACTTAACCATCTAGTTGGCCCATGTAGTAAAGCTTTTCTGTATTCAATTTCAAACTCTAATTTTAGGTGATGTACATGTGATGGTCCTTCACTCTACCAGGGCGAAGGGAACAGCCTGCCGCACTCCTCTTGGAAGTAAATCCAAACCTCAATAAAACTCCGGCTTCTTAACAGGCGGTAGAAATAATCTAAACCACAATCTTAATGTTGCAATACTGACTCTTGAAAAGGCGGGTGTTTCGGCATTATCTGTAGGAAACATATCTATGCTGTGACGAGGAAGTCATAATTCTAGGAATATATGATGAAACACCGGGTAGCCAGCATTCAAATTGAGTATCGCACAGTTTGCGTGCTTAACCCTTTAAGTATTCATTTAGTCATCCGTATTTGTGTAGCTTACACTGCCATCCAGCGGCGGGAAATCATCTCCGAGTATTTAGACGAGGGGTCCCCAAACTTATGACTTTAACGCCACCTTTCTACCAAAAAAACATCTCCCTCGGGTCAATGTAGTGGGGTACGGAACACGATGGCCGCAGTACTAACTCGTGCAAATGAGGGTACCTACTCATTAAATAATTTAGTCGCAATGAATGAGTATTTTGTGTTTGATTTTCAAAATCAACATAATCAAATCATTTTAGAGCAGCTTAGCCGACCTCATGTCGTTCAGGCAAAACCAAATTGAATAATAATATATATACTAGCTTTTTGCCCGTTGCAGGCAACTAATGGGTAAAAATTAAGCAAGGAGTGTGGGTCTACTAAAAATTTAACAAAATAAATGTATATTTGGAGACAAAAAAGTGCCAAGGAGCTTAATAATCATTTTTTCACCGATCCGTTCGAGTTGTGTTGGTCGAGACGCGTAATTTGATACCTATATCGTATGTACGGTTTTGTCACCGACATTCTTCAAAAGTTGTTATTTTGGAAAAAGAATTGCTCAATCAACACGCAAAATTTAAAAACTTTTAAAAATGTAATATGTATTTTGGCATATAAATGAAACTATGAGTGTGTGACCACAAATATATTAAAATATATGTATGGATAGAAATAAATGGATATTTTGAGAAAAAAAAGTGCCAAGGAGCTTTCTGATCATTTTTTCACTGAGCCATTCGGATTTTGTAAGTCGAGACGCGTAATTTGATACCCATATTGTATGTACGGTTTTTCGTACTACTCCTACTACTACTACTACAACTACTACTACTACTACTACAACTCCTACTCCTCCTACTACTACTACTACTACTACTTCTACTACTACTACTACTCCTACTACTCCTACTACTACTACTACTCCTACTACTACTACTTCTACTACTCCTACTACTACTCCTACTACTACTACTTCTACTACTCCTACTACTACTACTACTACTACTACTCCTACTCCTCCTACTACTACTACTACTACTACTACTCCTACTTCTACTACTACTTCTACTACTCCTACTACTACTACTCCTACTCCTCCTCCTATTACTACTACAACTACTACTACTACTACTACTACTACTCCTACTCCTCCTACTACTCCTACTACTCCTACTACTACTTCTACTACTACTCCTACTACTACTCATACTCCTACTCCTACTCCTACTACTACTACTCCTACTCCTACTACTACTACTCCTACTCCTACTCCTACTACTACTAATACTCCTACTCCTGCTCCTATTACTACTAATACTACTACTACTACTGCTACTACTACTTGGTACAATTTATAAATTTGCGTGACGCTATCGATGTAGTTTTTCACTACGGGGCGACGCACAGTGGGGCCGAACCCCCAAAACGTGGCTGAAACCCCGAAACGACGTTTAATTCAAACAAAACTCATCACTCAGGGGTTTTTGAGGTCGCTGATTACGAATTTGAAGTTAAAAATTATCCAAACACAATGGTGGATCCAATATAGCAACGAGACGCATGAAAACCCGAAAATATATAGACAGTAGGAGATCAATAATTACAACAATTAACATACTGAAAACGTCATTGTTTATTAAACTAAATAACAGAATATCAGTCGAAAATATATCGAAGCATTGTTGTCTTAAAATTCAAAACTTAATCTGATTAACCCTATGCCCTATCCGAATCAGTATCGCTCTCGAAGTCCTCAGAGTCAGAATCCACATCAGAGTCTTCCGTGTTCAGTCGTGGTGCGATTTGAATTTCAGGAGAAAGTAATAATCCTATTGCCTCCTTTGATAAACTTTTCATTTTCTTCTGTGGCAGTTTTCTGATGCTGGAGATGTATGGATCGGAAGTTACCAGAAGCCGCTTGAAAACGTCTTCCATTGTTTTTACTCGCGAACACTTTCTGGAAAAGTCTTCGCGATATCTTTTAATATCCTTGTTCCTCGCTTCCTGTGCTTCTTCGGATAACTGACTGATTGGTAGCAATGCGTGAGCTACAATTTGTGGACCGTGAATCAATAACTTATGCACCGAAGTAGGCATATAATACCATGGATACAGCTCAACGAATTTCCTCGCAGTTGTCAGCGTATAATTATGGAACTTATCAGAATTGATTTCATGTCCACTCGAAATGACTTGTAAGATGACGTGAAACTGTTCTATCAAATCTATGTCCAATGATGTTATGAGAGCAGATGTCTTCGAATTTTCAAAAAAGCGTCGAGCTGTATTTCCATCATTGGTATTTCCGTAACCAGGTTTCGGACGATCGACAATAAGTCCCAGTTTTGATCTGAATCCCTTTTGAATGATCTTCTTGCGCGTGTCTACCATCTCTTTTTCTTCGGCACTGCGTGCTTGCCATTTTTTTAAGCCAAGTTTATACGACAAATGCAAGCAGCATTCAAAAAACCTTATCCAAGCATGTAATATTGAAAGTCCAAACTTCAGATTCTCTTCTTTGACTTCTTTTTGCAAAACAGCATCGATGTTATTGAAATCTTTGCTAGTACTTCCACATAAATAGCATCGTTGCGTAGAGTTTATGGATGCGACTGCGTTGCATACTTTGCCATCGATCATTGTGAACGCCATATTGTACGAAACCGAGATTTCTTTCCCATATATTATATTCTCAAAGGGAACAAGTGACTTTATCTGCTCTTCAATATATTGCACCTCACTGACCGTATATTCTGCACTTTCGTGCAAAAATTGTAGTCTCAGTGGTCTACAAAATCGAGGAGACGATGGTCTAGGATTCTTCCAAATCACGACTACTGCCTCTGATTTTGGATCCACAGAAATGAGTTGTAAGGGTACTACCGATGTAAAAAATACATTCGCATCTGATACGCGTTCATCCTCAAATGTTTGTTTATATTCACTTTGTCCTGAACTTCCGTCACAACCCCATTTGAAAATGAATTTCATGTGGCTAACATTCGCTTGATCCAAACTGCGAATGATATCTTCTTGGCATAGTAAAATACGGTCGGTTGTATGATCCAATAAAGCTTGTAGCTGAACTTCAGCCATGCTTTCTGTAATGGTGATAGCAGTATTAGGTGGATAGCAACGTTTTTTCGCTTCTGCCAATTTCTTGTATGAAGGATACAGCTTGCAGTTATTCTCATTACTTGTTATTCTCAATCCCTGATATTGATTCTTTGTGAATTTGTACTCAATATATAACGAAAGTGCGGCTTCGGAGGACAAAGTTTTCTCGCTTGTCGCGGTCAATTGGAAAGCCTGTCGATACTTCAAAGCTCTCGATGGACTTGTCATTGTTATTTCATAAAGAACCTTTGAAGCATCCAATTTACCTGCAGAGCGCAGGCTCATTTGAGTAGCATAAGCTAACTCTTGTGGCGTCAAAGTTTCGCGAACTGATTGGGTTCTTTCGCGTTTCGACCTCTTGCTCAATAATTCAAAATCCCCAGAAGGACGACCACTGCACGTACTAGTCGATGGCAGATCACAGTCAGCTTGATAATTGCCACTAACAATAGGTGCCGGAAATGAAACGGATGCATTCAGCCATTCATTATTCCGTTTCAAAAAGGGATTCTCTGTCCTGTTAGCTTTTTGCCACCTTGTTCTCATTTGATTAAACAATATAGAAAGCGAGACTCTCATGTCCTCAGGTACCTGCAACGGTCGATCAATTTTTCCGGAAAGTTGTTCCTCCAGAAAAGGGATTATTTCAGGTAGGCCATCATTCAACCGGTGTTTAACGATGTTGAATATTTCTTGCCGAGTGAATTTCACACACTCTTCATCCGAATCTGTATGAAAAATATTACTTTAGCATTAGCAACAAATTAATTACAGAAAAATAATCAAATATCGTAAGCGTGCTGCATGGGAAAAATAGTTCTGAAGCCTGCCGCACCGCGCGCTACATCGACCGCGGTGCACCGCCATGTTGTGATACGTTATTTGGGACGCACACGCTCGAAGAAAAATTCATTATACAAGAGAATAGGCAGATTTAGGCAGCTGATTTTTGTCAATTCCATCAGATAATTGATTATTCTATAGTCTGGGAGTTGTAATTCCGCATGATATTGCAAAAAATGCTACTTTTGCTCTAGTTGAAAATACAAGTACAGAAAATCATGCTATTTTTGTACAAGCGTCGAAATATGTGTAATATAAATAGGATAACCATTAGATTTAAAACTTATTAGTATATGAATATTTTCTACATACCTGAGGCAATCGTTTCCATTTTGTAGAATTGTAATTCTTTACTTCACTACTTAATTATGAACTCACTAATCGAGGGTAAATTTGACTAGTTTCGACAGCGACACGTGTGCTCTTGACAAAGGTCAACTTCGAACTGAAATGGTTTGACAGATCCCGAAGGTAGGGACCTATCCGTTCGGAGTGAGATGCACGAACCCTTCCCCCACCCGCTTCATTCCTTGAAATACCCCGAATCGAACATTCATTTTTCGGGGTTTCCGCCACGTTTTGGCGATTTGGCCCCACTGTGCGACGGTATCCGTGTCAAATTATTTTTACCAAACTTTATTTTATTTCTTTTTTTGTTGTTTTTTTTTGGGGTGTTATGCCGTGTTGCGCTAACTCCTTCTTTAGCCGACGTTTCGGATCTACCGGATCTGCCCTGATGATGGACACTGCAACGCTGTCCGAAACGTCGGATAAAGAAGGAGTTAGCGCAACACGGCATAACACCCCAAAAACAAATAACAAAAATACTTTTGGCCGTGAGAATCTAAAAACTTACCATTTATTTTATTTCGTTCAAAAGCATTATCGATTTAAAAAAATAAACTGCAAAAGTAAGTACCTGCACAGATTTTGTCGTTTTTTTTAAATTTTAAATCCATACTTTTTATTACAATACAACGGACTAAACCTAGAAAACGGGCTAAAACACGCTCTCAGTACCTGCCTACCTAGGACCTCTACCCGGTACCATCTGTGTAGGTACCTGCACCTACTATCAAAAATTTACCGAAAATATATTTACATAACGCAATTACGCACCTACTCGTTAAAAAATAAACAGATGAAAACCTATGAATGGCTCCAAGGCTAACCTCATCCAAGTTCTGCGCTCCTGGTACAAATAATAAATCTGCGAGACGCTATCGATGTAGTTTTTCACTACGGGGCGACGGTATCCGTGTCAAATTATTTTTACCAAACTTTATTTTATTTCGTTCAAAAGCACTATCGATTTTTAAAAATATACTGTCAAGTAAGTACCTACACAGTTTTTATTGTTTCTTTGAATTCACAACATTTCGCTGCTAGTCTATGATCGGTTATTATCTCTGATTAACCAAAAGCCCGATTGTTGGCATTATCGGTTCAAATGGCAAATGTCAAAAGTTTAGCCGGTTACTGTGAGACATTTTGAACCGAGCGCCATCTGTGGGACGGTCGATAAACGTTCCTAAACCTTCGGAGGTTGAATTTTTTCGAAAACTTTTACCGTAGCCTCCATATTTTCGACGGAATGCAATCATCAGTTTGACCGTGTACATTTTATAAATAAATCGTACCACGTGGTTTCGTAATGACCACGTGGTACGATTCCCAAATTTAGAAGCTCTGACAATTATACGGCCGCAAATCGATTTTTTGCCAGAGTGTCACCTGTCCTGGCGGCGGGAGAGTGAACTTCGGTACTTTAGTATAGCGCGCCTCGAACGCTTCCAGTTTCCGCCGACAGAGTTCCTCTAATTTTTTTCTACTTCGAATCCGGTCGAGTTTCCAAAATAAATCACTGACTGCTGTTTTACGTTTTTGCACGCTGAATTGAACGCCGGGCTCTACGCGTTCTAGAGGCGTCTCGGTCTACTTTCGCCTGAAGACTGAAACAAATGAAAGGCAACTTTTTTCAAGCACGCCAAAACGAACCTAGAGTGTAAACGACTTGAGGGGTTAAGTGGTCGATTTTCGCCTAATTTTAAGCGACCAAATAAAACAAAGAAACTGAGTATTAATATATGTATGTATACATATATCTTTATTTTGAAAAGTTTGCACATTACAACTAAAAATGCATATTACGATGTTTATTGTACATTGATTTATAATTTTCAAGCTTAACAGTTTAACAGAAAAATACAAAAATAATATGATGAAGGTAAAAAAGAAAATAAAAGTACAGTTAGTTGAGGTTTCTCAAATACCGCCTCACGATAGCCTGTTGAGGTAGAATGTTGAGGCAGAATTTTTCAAGTTACTTTCTAATACATACCCATACGTGTATTAAGATGTATTCGCTCATTAATGTGGTTATTTCAATAACTGCGAATTTGGGTGAATGCACCGGTGAAGGTCCTATTCTTATTTTTGATCCGAGTTTTTACATTGTCTTTGAAATTTTTTTGTGAATCACATTGTTTTATGCTGTCTGGAAGAATGTTGTAGAGTCTTGTCGCAAAGTATTTAAAGTTTCGTTGACCAAAAGTAGTATGCGTTATCGGTATTTGTGGTCTGTTTTTGTTGTTGCTTCGAGTACATCGTGTATTTGAACTTTTTTCGAAGTAATTATGTATATTTGTGTACTGATGAGTTAGAAAGTTTTTGCATATAGCTGCCGAACATCAAAAACATTCATAATATGGATGATTAGGTTCGAGTCTGTAATTATAGGTAGCCTAAGAATTATTTTCTGAGCCTTTATGATTGGGTCTAGTGCAGATGAAGTGCCGCCTCCCCATGCTATGATACCATACTCAATAATAGATTGGCAGACTGCAAAATAAATCATTTTCAGGTGTTGTAAGCCGAGAAAGTTTCGTATGATTCTGAAAAAGTGTATAATTTTTCTTATTCTGTTTGCAATTATTTGAGTATGAAGATTCCATTTGAGATATGGATCAATGGTGAGGCCGAGGTACTTCATCTAGTAGTGGCTCAATGTAGGGGCACTGGCAACATTCATCGGAATTCAAATGTGAGTGTATTCTAATGGAGACGTGAGTATTCTAATGTGAGTGTATTCTAATCGTCAAGAGGTTGACCAGTAATATTAATGCTTGATGTGACATATTTAGTTTTCTCGGGGTTCAGTGGGAGCTTGTTTATATCCAACCACTTTTTTACCATGCTTGTCTGTTTCAGCTTTTTTATGAAAATGTCCATAAGAAAGTAAGTGGTTAAATAGTGCGGCAAGTGGACTTGATATTGCATGTGCGAATTGTTTTAGAAATATTGGCGGTGTGTTATCTGGGCCCGCAGATTTGTTAGGGAAAGTATTTTGTTTAGACATGATTCCCGTGTAATGCGGTGGTTCTGTAACTATTATATTTTGATATACATACACTGGTACCTTGTTGTCTGATATTTCGTCTTCGTATACGCTTTGGAAATGATCAGCAAACAAATTTACAATATCAATGGTACTATTTACTATTTTGCCGTCGTAATGTATTGTGGGGGGGATAGTCGGTACCTTCATTGTTTATTTTTTTAACAAAGTTCCACAGGTTTTTTGTTCCTAGGGCTTTTTTCTCAATGGAGGTGATGTATGCTTTATAGCACAATTTGGATAGTGTTTTACATTTTTTTCTCGTTTCTGTAAAGTTTAAATAGTCATCGGTTTGGTGAGTAAGTTTAAAATTTTTACATAACTGTTTTTTTTTGTTTATTTGAGTAATAATATATAATAAGGTCTTTGGAGAACCAAAATGGATATGTTCTGTGTTTTGGTAAATACGAGGGGACATGAGAATTTATGTTTATAGAAAATGTATGGCAAAGTTTTTCTAGGGTTTGTTCGATGTTATCATAAGTCAAAAAGATCCAATCTGTATTAATGAGTTGATAGTTAATAGAATCGTAATCGGCGTTTTTGAAGTTGAGCGTTGTTTGTTTCAATGGGGGTTTGTTTGTGTACATATTTACTACAATGTGTAAGAGAGGATGATGATTATATACCGGTACGAGCTGATCGTTTGACATTTCAACACATAGTTTACATTCATTGTATACAAAATTTTATTGGTGCAGATATAAATAGTTGATCATATCTATCACTTCACGTGCTGGGTCATTATAACATTCATTAGTAATATAGCCACTCTCACTGGAGTTTCATTTCAAATTTCCCAATTATAATCGCTGACGATAATTATTTTCGACGTAGGATTTTTTGACATAAGGGATTCAATGTCTTCGCAATGTTTCTTGTAAATTTGAATGTCGGAGTTTGGCGGTATGTTACAGTTCCAATGATGATTTTTTTCCATGGGGGTAACAATTTGTACAAATAATTGTTCCAATGAAGTATTTTGCGTGTTTAGTTTTTTCGCTGATAAATTTTCCTTTATTGCTACCTTAGCTTTCCTTTATTAGTATTTCACCTCAAGAAATATCTTGTGATTTGTAAAACCAAGTTCTGGAGTTTTTATTTCTGGGACGAGCCATGTTTCGGTAAGGATAAATATATCGTGTCGATGTAAAGGTACTGTTGTTTTTAGTTTGTGTAGTTTTGTACGAAGTCCTCGCGTATTTTGGTAGTAGATTTTAGTCACGTCTTGGCATTTGGTCCGGCATTTTCGGCTACTTAGGTCTAGTTTTTTGGGACAATTTTTACTATTGTTTATTTATTTATTGCTTGTTGTTAATAAATTTTATGGTGAGTCCGACTTCGCCTTCCTGGGTACGGTTTGCCAGAGTTTGTCTGAGATCATTAATATATTGCCTTTGTAGAGGAGTTTGGTCAGAGTAAATTCTATATACATATATCGAACTAAAGCAAATAATAAAAGAAATTTCAGCTTCTGATTGAGGTCCGGTAGGGACCACGTTATACGGCTTAGCTATTTTATTTATTTTTTTCTGTTAAATCCTCAAAATCTGAGTGGTAATTATTGACGCGGTTCAAAGCTTCTTTTCCAAGAAGGCGAGAAAATTCAGCCCTGTCCTTCGCCCAGTCCAATACTTCGCTTATATTCGGTGAGTTTTGTTTAAAAGAATTTGTGAAATTACAAATTTCATGAGTTTTTAGATTATACTGAATGGTTTTATTATCTATCGAACTAAAGCTAGATACATCAATGAAAACACGATATACCCTTCCTACATGCGCACCGCAAGTGTTGATACGGTTTGGTGCCGAAACGTAAACTGTAATGTCCAACCAGACCAAATCAGTCGTATGTCTATGGTTATGTTCATCTCGTATTTTATTCAACATGTTCTTTGCACCCGGGCTGTCAAATACCACGGTCTTAGCGTACAGCCCTCTGCTGGTATTCTTCATTAGTACTCCGTCCGATACATTCAGCCACTTCGCCGTGAACGCCGTTACTTGGGCCAACCAGCCTGCAAGTGAGTGCCCCGTCGTTGTAAGATTATAACTTCTCCCGTGTTTAGTATTAACAAAATGTAAAACTTGCCTTATTTGAGGCTGGAGTGGCTGGTTCTCCGAGATGCGGTGATGCGTCTTAATGATTGCACTCACTTCCCCACATCCTGGAATAAATAATAATAATTATTATTATTAAGTTCTCCTTCGATAAAGCCCATTTTGGCAGCAACTAGACTTATATTTCCCAAAAGTTCCGAGAGTTTAGGGGGCAGTTATCCCATATGTTCTTTGGTGAATTTGTTCCTTGAATCTGTTATAGTCATTTGTAATGAATTTATGATATTGTTTGCTGCAGTGATAAAATAATAGGCATTGCAGTTGTCCATGTTACTTCAGAGAGAAAAAAAGGTTTTGTGGCCCTGTTTTGTGCAGGAAAATCAAATGATTGAAATGTCTGTAAACAAGGTACACACACAACACACACAACACACACTGATAGAGTTCGGACTGAGTGATCGGTGATTTTAAATATTGTTTTGACAGCAACTCAGATTTTGGAATATCTTGAAACTCTTTTATTGCACTGTTACTGTAATTCCTTGTGTATTTTTACCGAGCGAATTATTTTTATTAAAATGTGTTGAGGATGTTCACTTATTTTGTTTTAAACTGGAGCAATTTTAATAGCGTGTTATTGTACTGCAGTACTGTAAGTAGTAGGCATTATGTAGTACTATAACACAATTGTTGGTTAAATGTTATTTATTTAAGGTAAGTTCACAGATCACATATAGTAAAAATAGTCACAATGTATCAAATCACAATAATAATTAACTGAGCACGGGATCGGAGGGAACCTTGCCGATTAGTCTTTGGGAGCAACAAAACTGACTTGTGCCGTTATGGTAACGGGCGGCGGCGACTGTGTTCTGCTTAGAGGGTCGTACCATAGGACAAAGCGCAACTAAGGCAGCAGTCGGGGTCTGGTTGGTGCTTTGCTTATGGAAGTAGAATACTCCTTAGAGGGTCGTGCCAAAGGACGAGGCGCAATTAAGAGAGGGTACTAGCCAAGGGCGAGCTGCAGACGAACTGGCTGAATTGAGGTCTGCAGCTCTTTATATAGGCCATTCCTTGTGGCGGGGCGTGGCTTATGTGGCGACTCGAGAGTGGGAAATGCACAGCCTGGTTCGCCTAGGTTTGGGTGAGCAGGATGGCGCTGTACGGGGAAAAGAGATGGTGTAGTGGCAAGCGTAAAAACGGTGCGCTACAGTACTTAATAGTATTGTATAGTACTTATAGAGTAATATTTATTTATTTATTTATTTATTAAACGCCATAAAAGGCTTTTACAGTAATGTGAAACATGGGATTATAAGTACACAGTTCAGGGCTGTAAGAGACTTGACAATTAGAAATAGCATTTTTCATTAAAATAATACATCCACAAGCAGTTTTTATTGATGCTATACATATACATTTCACATATATTTAATATGTTGACGTATCCTAAGTAATTCCAGTTATTATAAGCTGGACTTTATAATAGCTAGTGCTCTCCGTAGTGTGTACTTGTAATACCAAAATGGTGGTTAAGTTAGGTCAGTCCTCCTAGCTATGTCCTAGTGCAGTGTTCTGCAAACTTTCTATGTTCAAGGTACTCCTACCAAAACAAGGAATTTTAGACATACCTACACCAAAGAAAAAAAAATGCATATTTAATACTTTAATTAAAATCAATATAACATGAAAATATATTTTGTGAAAAATGTGAACGTCCTTAACTGAGCACATGTGATCAACATTTGGAGCATTTCAACAATCGTTGATAATGCTGGTCTCATCTCTTCGTCGATCGTCTTCGAGTTGAAACCCCCAATTCGCATAAGTAGGTCGTAGCAAGTGGTAAGAGAATTGCAATAGCACGCTTTGAAAGCAGTGGATACTCATTTTTTATATGCAGCCAAAAATGTGCTAGCTCTGTTGTACGATGACGCAGTAGATTGCGTCACCGTAATTGGGTCAGAGAAAGGCGTTCTATCCTCTCTCTGTTCTAGGGAGACTTGTAAGTCGATGGGAATTGCGCTGCCCCAACCAACACACAAAGTGATCGCAAGATTTCTGCACTTAACAGGTTTGGTGATTCTTTCGTATATTGATGTCCAGTGGGGCCCGCACTTGGGAAGAATGTTCCATGAATTAATGAATCACAAGTCACTTTTAAACATGAGCTAGCACACACAATCGGCGATCACTTGCTGCGAATAATTATATTTAACGGCAGTTTAATATCTGCAGGTACGCGGTACCTTCCAATATGTCGTATTGGGATGAGTTTTACGGTGGTATCTTTAATTCACATATAGAGGAGACGGAAGTTAATCAATAAGACATTTAAAACACTGTTCACGATAGAATTATAATCATTGCCTCAAACGGCGGACGATTAATGAATTTTACAGCATTTTACGGCAGTTTTCTCTCTGGTAAATAACTCTTTGATCTTGAGTCGATGACGGTTGATTCCTCACTTCCCGCATTTTTCACTAGCGAGCAACTAGATTTTGTACGTGCAACCGAATGCAGCTAGCAGCGTACAAAAATTGCACATCCAAAAATCAAGCGTGGAGTTTGAATTCCTGCTCTATGGTTGGCGTGACAGTAACAAAGCTAATAATGTGGCGTAGCCTGAAAAATGACAAATGTCATAACGGAAAATGTGTTTTGGAAAACTTAAGTTTTAATGTAAACACCTCAGCACAGGTTCTCCTAGTGAGGTGTTCACGAAACATACAATATTAATCACATACAGTTTCACCTTCTCAAACCTACCTTACACACAACATATTATAGTTATAAGTTTGAAATGTATCATGTACAAATATAAATAATTATGTGAACACTGTAAGAATTATATAGAATTAAATAAAAATAAAATAAAATATCCAAACAGTTTTTAGCTCCATGAATTCTTCCTGCTCGTTTATCGGCAAGTGTCCAAGAGAAATGCTATCTGATAATGGATTTCATACCCAGTCCATAGGTTGCAGGTCACACTTAGGAAAATATTAGGTAATTTTTTCTGCTAATAGCTCCAAGTGTTTCACTATCAAAACCTGCACTTTGTTTCTGAATCTGCAGTCATGACATTTGCGAACATTTCATTACTACCATTGGTAGCGTGGCTGATCCATAACACCAACTTAGCGCGAAAGCTTTCAATCTGGTCCGAAAAGGAACAAAGCACTTAAACAGATAATCAAAATCTGTAAAATGAGAGTTACCTGTTTCTTAGACTGGTCTTTCATAAGTTGAAAAGAGGCTTTGTGTTTTTGAGCCACCGCACCATCAAATTTTTACCCATTCTCCACAAACAAGACATTTCGGGTTGAGCATGATTCGTCTCCGCAATATATAAAGCCATAACTTACATAGCTCTCATCAGCTTTTCGATTAACAAGCTTAGGTAAGCTTTTTTTTTCGTTGACTCTGCTTCTTCTTGTGAATCCACTTGACAAACTTGCAGTACGTTTAACAAATTTATCCATTGTATGTAACCTATTATGGGCTATTTATTTGCAATTGAAAAAGTCAATTTCAAGTCGTTCCCGACGACACAATCCCAAACTAGTGCTAACGAACGACGACTAAGCGGGCGCAGGGTCGCAATGTTATATTGTCACGCGCATTGTGCTATGACCACTCCTCTCGCAATGAAGCGCCTCGCTTGCATAACATATAGCTAGCATTCCATACCAACTAATGACCACGGTACACCACGGTGCTGTGGTACACACTTTGTGGAATACTGTCCCAGTGAATGTATTTTGTTCTGTAAGGAATTCAAATTTCTCCCATAATACAAGTATCCAAAGCATTTGGCACAGAGTCAATGGTCTCTTGATATGATGGGTATATCGGCATTATCTGCATCTGGAGGAAGACGTGGCACAAAGTTTGTAATTGCTGTTGTCTTGTGGAAGTTTCCGGCTCGGATTCAGGAGAGAGAAGAGAGCGCGAGAAACGGGTAGGCAGTCGGGCTACCCTTCCAGGTGGCTCCAAGGTGGCCACTCGCAGGATATTTCTCAACTTCACTCTCTGTGAATTGATGCGGCTTGCTCGGGGTTGGTTGTTCTTGACGCTTGTTACAATTTTATCCCTTTTAAATATAATTTTTGTATAGAAAATAGACAAATTTGAATGTTATATTAATGTCTTAATGATGAATTAAGTTTTAATTGTTTCAATGTTTTACCTTTGAATACTTGTAATATTGAGACTTTTTTTATAAATTTTTTGCCAAAATTTTGAATAATGTTGCTGAAGGGAATGTGGTTGTTTTTCAAAATTACTTTAATAATTAGTCTTTGTACCACATTTACATGGTTTACAATTGTTTCATATGCACCTCCCCATCCAATAATTCCATACTGAATTAATGACTGGACTAGCGCGTAACACACTTTTTAAAATTATCTAACTTAAGAATATTTCTTAATCTAATAAATATATAAATACATTTCCTAATGCGCTTAACAAGTTAACATATGTGTTTTTTCATTTCATATGTTGGTCTATAATTACACTGATTGATTGAACAATTAGTTTTGTTGGACGATTACGAAGCGAGACTATTTGCATATATATCTATGTAGTTACACTCAATTGAATTGTACAGACGACACATTCGAGACAATGGATTGTAGTATGCAATATTGTTCTTAAATAATTCTAGATGGAATATATACTGACTCCTTGGATTACGCCAATATTGCTCTGACAATGAGTTGTTTCAAGCTTGTCATGAATAATTTTCTGTAGACATATTAAGTTAGCAAATTGTCTTCTTTTATCCAGGGTCGTAAAGTTAAAGTATTGGAGGCATTCCTCGTAAGACTGGAGTACGGCATTTAGTCCAAGTTTAAATGATAACAATCATAGAATTTTTTTCCCATGATATGTAAAAAAAACAAGAAATAACCTTTTAATATACAAATCCACGGTAAGACCAAAATTAACCTACGCAAGCCCAATCTGGGCCCACGCTTCAAAATCACAATTAAATAGATTACAATTATTCCAAAATAAAGTCATTCGCACAGCCTTGGGAGCCCCAACGTGGATGAAGGTCTCCCAAATCCACCGTGACTCCGAAGTCCCCCTCCTCAAGAACCACATCATAAGTCTCGTGAAATCTTTTTTATTCGGGCATTCCAACCCATACAAACCCTTCCATTAATTGTCTCGCCCAGTACGACGCAAATGCCAAAACCTAGTATAAAAAACCAAAACAAATCCTACGTAAATTACCCCCCTAATTGCAGAAATGTTTTATTGCAAAAAAATTTTCACAAAAAACTAAAAATTATCTTTTAATTTAAAATTAAACAATAACTTTGTAAACATCACTTATAGGTAAATACTTAATGCCGACCGGGTTTCGCTACAACCGTAGCTTCATCAGGGCAGTATTTTAAATTATAATGTCACATCACAAAGTAACCACTTCATATGAAGAAATAAAAATTATCTTCCTACAACCAATTTAACCCTTTATAGGACAACTTTTGTTTTTAACGATACACCCTTAATGGTTTTATTTATGAATACTATATTCATTTTGATGAACAGAAAAAACTTTTTTTTTTTTTTTTTTGCTTGGTCTTTTTGAAATTTTTCGATTTTCCAGCAGTCTATATAACCCTTGACTCTGTGCAGAAACGGGCGGTCCGTTTGATAGATTCCCCAATCTTAACAAACGGACTGCAATCTTTAGAGCACAGGCGTCAGGTAGGTATGCTGTCCTTGTTCTATCGGTATTACAATGGAAGATGCTCTGAGGAACTAGCGTCATTGATCCCTTCGGCACCGGTGCGTAGTCGGGATACACGCCAAACGCGCGCCCAACATTTGTACACAGTTGACACTTGTCACATGAGAACGGGTCGCTTCTACGATTCGTTCTTAAGTTCAACAGCTCGGCTGTGGAACGAACTGCCGGCCTCTGTGTTTCCTCCCTCCTACAACATGGGACTCTTCAAGACCCATGTTCACTCCTTCCTCTCCACAAAAAGACCCTCCACACAGCATTCCCAAAGATGACATAGGCCCTGAGGGAAATTATTTTCTTCAGGGCCTCCTGTGTGGAGTAAATATAAAAAATAAAAAAATAAAAAAAAGTCTTTTTTCTGACCGGTGTCCATTTAGGTAAAAAAAAAATATATTTTATAAAAATTTTGTTTACATTACAAAAAGACAGTTTGGTAACAAAAAATGTCGTTTTATTTATTTGCGTTACAAGAGAATAACTGCTTTGATAATTTTATAAAAAAATTTCAAAATAATAAACGGTTCTAGGGCCTCGAAAACTTCTTCTTTTGAACAGATTAATGGTACAACATAAAATAATAAACAATTCTAAGGCCTTGTTGGTTTCTTCTTTTGATCAGATAGGTACATGGTGCGACATAAAATGTTAACAAATTCTAAGGCTTCGTTAGTTTCTTCTTTTGACCAGATAAATGGTACGGCATAAAACACGGTATGCAAAGAGCTACTTTGCAAATGTTGCATGCTACTGAGCTTCGTACCACTTTCAGCGACGTGCTGCAATATCCACATCTACGAAGTGTACATTTTTCAGGATAATGATTAGAATTGATATCGTTAGCTAATGAAGTCTGAGGACGACCAATCCTTTTTCTTGAAGTAAAAGATCCTATCAACTGATCAGCCAATTGGTTGTGGAAGTGAAGATGTGTAATAGGTTTTTTTCTTTATCCAATTTCTTCAATGTTTCCCTATATAAAGTGTACGAATTAACAATGGCACATTCAATAAGGTAATACCAGATTTTTAACCACCACCGCCTTGATTTCCACGTTATGTTATATGATGAAGCAAGTTGGTCAAATCGATCAACTCCTCCCATATACTTATTATAGTCTGCTATGCTTATCGGACAGGGCACATCATCTTTGCCGCCTTGCTTGTTGGTTCGTTTTATTGTTGTTGTTTTCGAAGGATCGTGAAAGTTGGACGCCATGCAAACTGCTTTCGTACCCCTGTCTTTCCATTTTGTTACAGATATAGAATCTGCCATAACACTGTCGTGCTCACCAAGTTTAATGTATTTATCTTGCTTAATTTTTGCACTTGGAAAAAATTTTCTGTTTGTTTGAATCGTGCCACAAGCAAACAACTTATTTGCTAGTAACTTCGATAGTAAAGGAATGGAAGTGAAGAAGCGGTCAAAAAATAAACAATATCCCAAATGTTCAAACATCTGTGACAATTGCATCACAACACGTTCTCCTAAACCAATTTCGGGGTGTTGAGATGTAACTTCTTTTCCTTCGTAAACTTGGAAGTTGATCATGTACCCAGTAACTGCACAACATATCACCCAAACTTTGAATCCTCGCTTTATTGGTTTCAAAGGCATGTATTGTTTTAGTGTACATCTCCCTTTGAAACCAATCATACTTTCATCTACAGAAAGAAATCTGCTTGGTGAAAATGCAGTCCTAAATACGGCACTGAAGTGAGTCAATAGTGGCCTTATTTTATGTAGACGATCAAACAGCAAACTTTCGCGAGGCTGCATTTTTTGATTGTCATTCATATGAAGGAAACGAATAACTTTTAAAAATCTCCTGAGGCTCATAACTTTTGCAATACGGGCAACATAAAAATTAGCATGGGTTGACCAATACAATCGTAAGCTAGGTAACTGGTGAAATCCCATTATAATAATGATGCCAATGAACGCTTTTAATTCCTCTATGGATAAATCAAGGGCAACATTTTTTTGCCTAGCATATTTATTACTTTCGTCAATCATGTGCTGCAGAATAGCGT
Organism: Hesperophylax consimilis; assembly: GCF_061612785.1. Taxonomy (NCBI): domain Eukaryota; kingdom Metazoa; phylum Arthropoda; class Insecta; order Trichoptera; family Limnephilidae; genus Hesperophylax; species Hesperophylax consimilis. The sequence goes on along the minus strand of NC_142863.1, from coordinate 4,481,007 downwards.
GAGTAACAAAATTGAAAAAAATATTGATTGGTGAAGACAAATCTACCTCAATATGAATTCCTTGGAATTGTGAAAACTTGTGAGAAGTATACTTAGAAGTAAACTAGAAGGCGCGTGATGCCTTCGTTTCCGCCATTTATAGTAGGTCGCACTAGGAGAAGGAGTAATTTCCGGTGATTGATCGGGAATGTTTGGGTCTTCATCTGAAGAACAATCAGCTTCCATAATCCTTTCAATAAGTAGGGTCCGACACCGCATTGACAGGATTAGAATCGAAATTATTCTTAGCAGCGCTCCTAGGAACTGAATCCCGAGGACTTGAAAGAACCTGGGAAATCTCATCTTCGGGATCGGAGTCTCCTCCAAGCTCCGAATCCTCAGCTTGTAATTCCCTCAAATAGTGATAGGAATGCACCTTCACCCATGTCTTCAAGGTCTTTCACACTAAAACCTCCGCCACTCTTATTTTCCATCCTAAAACAAAGTAAAAACATAGTTTTGCGCTGCAATAAAGGCTTTTACTTATACATATAACATTCCATAACTATTCTACTTCAATTTGAGATATGTATTTCAAATAATTATTACAGTTTGAATGAAAACAAAAACAATAATTTTGATAGGAAATTTTTACGAAAATCATTTTATCAAGGATGACACATATCATCAAGAAACTCGATGGCGGGAAAATATCCACAAAAAATAATTATTAGTTGTAAAAGAATATAATATTATCATACGAAATTAAATGTATTGTGGTTAAGAAATTATTTGCAGTGTCTATAATATGATAATCAAAAAGGGCCTACATTTTAGCTTTTGAGGTTAGATTTTAGACATGATGGTAAATAATTTGACTTTACTCGATTATTCCACATACAATTTTTAATTAAAAATACAAAAACTATACAGTATTGTGTATATAACAAATGTACTTACTTTGTTTTCAGAAATAACTCTCAATGTTAGAGAAACAATAACATAAAAATAAGTGTTCTTGTAAAACTGGCAGCTGTCGTGTTGCTAAATGGACGCAGGTCTAGAAACTGACCAGGACGCGGTTTTCGTAAATTTACTCAACATGTACGAACTTCGGGGCGGTTGCTTTGATTCAAGACCTCCGTGCGTTACCTGAGAATGATTACAACCCATAAGGGTGATTATAACTAGTTAACACAAACAAATATAGACCTTAATATTGCAGGTCTCAAAACTATCCGTTTTTAGCTTATGACCTATAAAGGGTTAAACTTTTTAGGCCTTTTTGGCCCGGAGCTCTGTATGACATTATTTCAAAAAGTCAGATTCAATAGTTTTTGAATATTTGAAGTAGTGTGGGTTCCAGATAACACTACCATATTCCAATTTGCTTCTGACCAATGAGTGGTACAAGGTTATAATGGATTGGGGATTTTTGAATGGTTTCGATATTCTATGTATAAATCATTTTTAAGGATTTACTCGTGATATCACTGATATGTACATCAAACTTAAATTTTGAATCAAGAGTGATTCCTAGATCTCTAATAGTGGTGACTGCATTTAAATGAACATTATTAATGAAATATGCACGATCCATTCGTCTTCTGTAACGAGTGAAGGTTATAATGTAACATTTATCAATATTTAGAAACATATCATTTTGAGTACACCAGCTATGTAGTGTGTAAAGATCTTCTTGAAGCACTTGTTCTTGCTTTTATTGACAATACTGGTGAGGTGTACCATTTAACATGCTACTGAACAAACCGTTCCTTCCGATATGGTGGTAAAAGTTGAGACGCTTTCTGCGATATGCTAATATTGGGAAAGAATCATATGAGGCGTGTTGAAACAAAGACAGCAATCTCCACTTCTTTTCATTTTGAGTAAAATGCAATAAATGTTTTTTTTTGTATTTTTCCAATACCTTATGTATCACACCAGCTGTTCACACTTTGTATGGGGTGGCGGTTTTAAATATCATATTTCTGGGTCTCTGATTGTCTCAAACAAAAACTGCTGTTTTTCTTCCGTAACCAGAAGGAAATCGCCATGTTTGTTGTGGAACTAAATATTAAAATTCAAAAATGTATTGAATATTGTCGTTTATGCTCCGAAACCTTTGCAGCAGTCGATAGTATTTTTGATTCTCTATCCATCGCCATATCTAACTCATTTTACACCAATGGTGGAGATTGCTGTCATTGTTTCAACACGCTTCATATGTACCTATGCTTAAGTTCACAGATTATGCAATCAAAATCTGGATCGCAATCGAAAGCGAACTGCTACGAAAACAGGCGAAGTCGTTCTGCTAGTTACGCACGCTTAGTAGGTACTTGTTGTATGAGATCTTTGTGAGATGTTATAACCGAATCGAGTTTCGTATTGTGATTAGCCATGTGGGCAATTTTATAGGTTGTTCGGTGCTCAGGAGCATTTGTTAACTGGCCGCTACTGACAGTCATGCACTTTTATTTACATACTCACTTTAAGCTGCCTCATTGTTACTCAGTTGTCTCTTGCATATATTTAGATATACGTTTCCTTAAGGTACGTCCACACCGGTAACGAAATAGCAAAGTTGTATAACAATTGTTTTAAAACATGTATATATGTTGTATAAACTTTGTTGTACAACTTTTATAATTTTGTTATATAACAAGTTACAACTAGCAAACGCGTCCACACCTCATGAAACAAGAAATGCAACACTTTCAATCATTTGAGGATTCAGTAGTAATCATGGCTTCGGAGGAAGAGGTTTTGCTGGCCGCCGCGGCCTGTGTAATTATATCAACTCACCGTCAACCAACTCAGCGCAGATGGTGGGTGCGACCTTCGCTGGAAGCTCGACATCGTTACAGTGGAACTCACCTGATGGAGGATCTGATGGAAGACGGTAGAGATCCCCTTAGTGGGGAAATCAGGGATGATGGGAGTTTTCGGAATTTCGCTCGAATGAGCAGTTCTGACTTTGAATATCTCTTGATCAATGTTGCCCCAACTATTGCAAAGCAGGACACCAATTATCGATGGGCTATACCTGCAAGAGAAAGGCTTGCAGTTACTCTGAGATTTTTGGCGAGTGGTGATTCCTATCAAAGCTTGAGTTACTTATTCAAGATCTCAAAGCAGAGTATTTCCAAGATTGTTCCTGAAGTCTGTAGGGCCCTTATTGTCTTCTTGAAGGATGTAATCAAGGTATGTATATCAATAATTATATTCAAACAAATATTTTATTATGCAAACTTTAATATATATTATGCAAACTTATATACTATTACTTTCAATAATGCTAAATAAAATGAAGAAAAAAAAAACAATTAAAAAGCCAATTACATATCCAGTAAATTCAACGAGTCAGTCGTTGCTTGGTCAACGGGGCTAGGTTCGGCAGATGTGCTAGCTGCAGAGTAAGCATCTGGGCTGACAGCAGAGTAGACTTGCTGGGTACTAGGGTGCAACTGTGGGCTTACGTCACCGTAGAATTGTGGGCTTCCTTGACCGTAGACTTGTGGGCTTCCTTGACCGTAGACTTGTGGGCTTCCATGACCGTAGACTTGTGGTCTTCCGCGTAGATCTTGCCTTTCTGCGTGGTACAAAATGTTAGTAAGTTGATGTTTCGTGTCCACCACCAACATTTTATCTTTCAAATTTCTCAGGGCAATAGCTACTTGTTCCCCAAATACATCAAACTCGTCCCTGGTCCTGGCGCTAAGCTTTTTCATTACATCGTATGCTTCCCTGGCCATACTGTCGTTGTGGGATCTCTTTTTGCTGGGTCTTTTCATTTGAGATGGCGGAAGGAAAGTAGACTGTTCTTGCTCTGTCTGTGTCTCTTCTGGCCCCTATAAAGAAAAACAAATTTCATTAATTCAAAGAAATGAAGTGGGTTGTCAACAATAAGTATATGATGAAATATTTTCTTTTTTTGCAGACCCCAAGCAGTCAAGGAGAATGGCTTGATTTAGCTGCTGACTTTGACCAAAAATGGAATTATCCTCACTGCTGTGGCAGCATTGATGGGAAACATATTACGTTGCAAGCTCCCAAACACAGCGGTAGTGATTATTTCAACTACAAAGGGTATTTCAGTATTGTACTTATGGCCATCGTCAACGCAAACTACTGTTTTACTTATGTCAGCATTGGATGCCAAGGGCGAATATCTGATGGTGGCGTGTTTGGCAGTACAGAGTTCAAGAGGCTTCTTGAAACATCACATTTACATTTGCCAGCGGCAACACCTCTGCCTGGGAGAACACTGCCAACTCCTTACGTTTTTGTGTGTGACGACGCTTTTCAGTTACTGCCAAACATGATGAAACCGTATCCGGGGGCACAAGCAAAAGGTTCGCCACAGAGAATATATAATGGCAGACATAGCAGAGCAAGGCGCACTGTGGAAAATGTATTTGGTATAATGTCAGCTGTATTCAGAGTCCTCAGAAAACCCCTGCTTCTTGAGCCCCTAACTGCAGAAAATGTTGTCCTAACTTGTTGCCTCCTCCACAACTTTCTTCGAAAAAGTCAATCAGCATCATCGTACACCCCCCCTGGGACCTTCGATGATGAAGATACCTCCTCCGGTGAAGTTACACCTGGACATTGGAGAATCGTGGGTGAACCAACAGATACCTTTCTGCGGCTCAGAAGGATCCCGAGAAAACCCTCCGACGTCGGCAGAATGGTTCGTAATGAAATCAGCGCTTTTTTTCAATCTGAAGAGGGATCAGTGCCGTGGCAAAACAGATACTGAATGCGAGGGATTAAGTAGGTACCTACCTACATTGTTTTTCTCCTCCCACTTTCTTCTTAGTGACAAATAATTATTATGTAGGTACCTACTAAATAGGTAGTTAACTACTAAATTAAAGTTGAAAAATTAAACTGTATAAAATGTAATTAAAATTAATTAAAGTTTAATTAAAACTGAAGTGTGTCCAACCATCTTGCTTTTTATTACGGTTTTTGTATTCATTGTGTTGTGGATCCCAAAGTACTGCTTTCTCACGATACTGCTCAATCAATCTTTCGGTATTCTCCTTCGTCCACTCCATCTCCAAAAGACCTCAAAAAATACCTCACAAAATACACAAAACAAAGAACGCCAGTCAAATTAAAAAAAACTCCACGCACTCAGACACACTCACTTACAGATAGTTCTCCATCAACTGATGGGAGGACACTGAAAGGTGGGTTGTTTGTTTTTTGTGTTTTTTTTTTTTGTTTTGTTGTGTGTGTGGACGAGCTTGCAACTTGTTATACAACCAAGTTATCTAATTCCTTTGATCTTTACCGACAACCTCTGGGTAACATGTAACCTGCTATAAAAACAGAAAAAAAGTTACACAACATCGTGTTATACAACATTTTTCAGTTGAATTTCTAACAAGTTACATAACATTGGTTATATAACTCTTTGTAACACGTTTTGTTACTGGTGTGGACGCACCTTTACACTTTGAAACCTTTTCGGCGTCCATATACAAATTATTTTTAATAAATTTCCTAAATTACTAAAAACATTTGCTTGTAGCTCGTTCCACATACAAGCCGTCATACACAAAAGAGTCAAAGAAGCGGCCCGTTCTCATGAAGCTAACATCAATTCCGCTTGTGCACGTCGAGTATCACACACGTGCACCGGTGATCAATGCTGCTAGCTCCTCAGAGCGTTTCCTTTAAAATGTCTGTAGAACAGACTCAGCATACTCACATTGCGTCTGTACGTTAGAGATGGCAATCGGTCTGCTGACAATGGATTGTCAATCTGACGAACAGCCCTCCTTTGCACAGAATCAGGTATTGCGGGGCTCCAGCCCAGAGGTGGCAGTGGACCATGAACTATTATTAGTATGAAACAGAGTGTCGCTAACATTGTTCACCCACACTACTATGGCTGGCTTGACTACACGTGGCGTGGCGATAGTCGGCACGCATACATTGAAAAATTACAACTCTGATCACCGGGATTCATGTAGACCAATTTTTAAAAATCTCAAACTTCTGACAGTGACGGACATATTGTATAATGGAGTTAGGGCTGTTAGTTCGAACATCTCCAGAAAGTTCCCACAAAAAAACTCAATACATAAACAGGCTACAAGGTTCACAGAAAACTTATTAAGCCCAAAAGCAAACAAAACTATATTTCAAAAAAGACCACACTACATGGCCATTAAAGTATATAACAACCTTCCACGTAGCATCAAACAAATAACCGACATACTCAAATTTAAATCATCACTAAAAACATTTCTTTTAAACAAATGTCACTACACCTTAAATCAGGGGTGTCCAAACTAGATGGGACCCAGGGCCAATAAAAAAGACTAAATACATTGGTGGGCCGCAAAATATTTATAAAAATAAAATACTGGTAATAATACGTAATATCGTTATTTTATTATCTACTTTTTCATTAATTTGTCTTTTACAATTCTGTCAACATCAACCTCAATACTAGTGGTAGCTAGGCGCAGTGCATGTTTAAGTGAAGTATCTGTCAATGAAGACCTGTATTTCGATTTAATAAACTTCATTGTTGAATATGCACTTTCACAAAGGTAGGTAGTGCCCATCATCGAGCCCATTTTTTGCCCGAAATTCGTCAGTTTCGGGAAACGTTCAGCGAGGAGCTTAAAAAAATCAATTCCTGTTTCTGTTCTGCCCTTGTAAAAGGGGTCTGATTGCAGATCACACAGTTCCAATTGATAATCAATCTTCACACTCGCAACTGCGATCGTTAATGGATGAGTAAAGAGAGCTATATCACTCTCAATTTTTTTTAAATCTGCAAAACGCCGCTCAAATTCGACGATTATTTCGTCCATGTATTTGAGGTGGTCCAAAAAATTACATTCTTCAAAATTTTTCATCTCTAAATAATGTTCTTTACAACTTGAAAAAAAAGAAAAATCATTTTGTTGTAGAGACGTTTTGAACAATTTCAGTTTACTTCTGAATCCATTCACATTTCCGTACATGTTGGCTATATTGAGGTTTTTACCTTGCAATTTTAAATTTAATTCATTCAAGTGTTGCGTCATATCAGTTAAAAACGCAAGATCAGCCAGAAACTGATGATCTCGCATTTTATCTTGTAGTTCAGAAGTGTCAGATGATATCTCATTTTTTAGAAATAAAGGTATTTCTTTTCTTAAGGCGAAAAAGCGTTGCAAGCACTGGCCAGCACTTAGCCATCTGATTTCCGAATGCAATAGTAAATCTCCATAGTTTGCATCGATTTCACTTAAAAAGTCTCTAAATTTTCTATGTGTCAATGCCCTGTTTCCACCTCTAATCAAATTGGTTATCCTTATAACAACTTTCATAGCATTCATTTGACGCAAAGATTTTCCACACAAGGCTTCCTGATGTATAATACAATGCAACAACGGGCAATCAATGCCATTTTGTGTTAGAAGTCCCGCGAATCCTGTCACTGTCCCGGTCATAGCTTTTGCCCCATCGGTCACAATACAAGAACACTTACGAAATCCTCCATATTCTACTATAGTTTTGTTAACCGCTTCAAATATATCACTGCCTTTAGTTGTTCCATGAAATGGTATTAAATCCAGCATTTCTTCCGTGATTGTAAAATCTTTGGAAATGCAACGTATAAAGATTATTAATTGACTGACATCGGTCTGGTCGGTACTTTCATCCAAACATATTGAATAGTATTCGCAATCTACAAAGTAATCACATATTTTTTTTGTAATATAATTACCCATGTCCTCTATTCGTCGCGCCACCGTTTGATGAGATAATGCAACAGATTCAAACTTTTCCGCTAATTTCGGCTGCATAAAGCGTTTAGCCATTTCAACTGCGCATTTTTTTATTAAAACTCCATCACTAAATGGTTTTTTTGCTTTGGCTAATTGTAATGAAACTTCATATGAGGCAGCCAAGCTTTGTTCATTCTCAGTACTTACTTTTGAAAACATACTTGTTTGCTGTATTAGTTTTTTTTTGTACTCAGCCACCATAACTTTTCTTGCTTCACCGACATGTTTTTTATACTTTTCTTCATGTAAAGAAGTATAGTGTCGCTTAACATTATATTCTTTACTTACAGATAAAACTTGCATACAAATCAAACACTGAATTTTATTGTTATTGTTGGAGATAAAGTAGTCTAACTCCCATTTCGCATTGAATGTACGATTTTCTTCACTTAACTTCCTCTTCTTTGTAGACATGATGAAAAGTTCAATATACTCAAACACAAAGCGAACAACGTAATACCAAACTTTAAAATAATGTAAAAGTCTTTAATAACCTGAGAGTAACCTTGCGCAATCAAAACTTTCATTGCGTTGAATGACAAGTGACAAACAAATGCCCAATGAACGATGCGCGGTAGGTACCTATTTTGAGTTCGGGGAATTCCCCGAATTCTCGAGTCAATAGTGATGTGAGCGACGTGATCGAACATACCCAAAACGTTTGAATTTCGTCGCGAGAAAAATAGTTTGCTCATTAATGTATTTAAAACTTCGAACAAAGAAGATAATGAACTAAAATCTGAATAATAATTGCTTTCATACAAAATGTTACAAGAAATAAATAAAGTAACTAAGTTAAAGCAATTATTAATTAAAATAAATATAGTTTAAAAAAACTAAAAAACACGCTTTTAAATAATATCGAACTAAAAACTTCAAAATAATTTTTAAAATAAGCTTAAAGCAATAATGAATGAAAAATGATAGTATTATTGTTAAAAAGCGTGGGCGCTTTGTGCCATATTTTTCGTATATCGTGCGCCCGACGCTTTTTCACAATAATACTATCATTTTTCATTCATTATTGCTTTAAGCTTATTTTAAAAATTATTTTGAAGTTTTTAGTTCTATATTATTTAAAAGCGTGTTTTTTAGTTTTTTTAAACTATATTTATTTTTCACTTTTTAGTTTCGTATGCTACAAAAGCGTGTTTTTTTAGTTTCTTTAAACTATATTTATTTAATGGTAGTTTCTTTATTACCGACTATGGTTCTAACAGGTAACTTTTATTCCGGAGAGGGAGCCTGAGAAACGGCTACCACTAGGGCCGAGGAAGGCAGCAGGAGAGTTACATACAAGCAAGCAAACAAGCAAGCAAACAAACATACAAGTGAAGTTAATATAAAAGCGTGTTAATAAAGTATTATTATATGCAGTGGGTACACCTACAGACCTCTTTGTAGTCGGTGTAACCGAACCGGACTTTTTTTTGAAGTCGGTTAAAAAAAGGTTCAATGGGCCGCAATAATCTAAACCGTGGTTTGGACAGCCCTGCCTTAAATGAATACCTTACATAAATGAAATACCTCTGTTTTTTTATTTACATACATTTGTTAACATGTAATTGTTGGGTTATCTGAAATAAATATGATGTAACCTATAAGCTTTACCCTTTGTACTCTGTATATTTGTGCAATAAATATGTTTTTTTGAATTTTGAATCCATGGATACAACGAAGCTCTCCGCAGAACCACATTATGAAATGGTTTTTTGTTTACTAAACAAAGGTCATAAATAAGTTATTTAAGAGAAAAATAAGTTTTCACTGATATGGGGTACAATTATCACTAAGCCAGAGCAATAGTGGGATATCTTAAAGTACAACATCCTCATCCCAGGTATAAAGCGAAAAGAAAAGTTTGATGATTACAAATCTATCTATATAAATAAAAATGTAAATGTTTATTTGTTCAAAATCTTAAATCTGCGAAAGTTCTTCATTGATTGCTATAAAATTTTGACACAACGTTGCATTCGAATATGTGTGTTTTTATATATGTCACCTGTGACAGGTAAAAACATGATTTTTTTTCGAAAAACAGCGCCTTCTGTTGGACTTAAAAGTAGCACACGCTATTGTTTCTCTATCTGCACAGATATACTGAGCCACAGCAACGCGTTGCGGGTTACAGCTAGTCAAGTATAAAAATCTGGCTGAAAGAGATCCATTAAAAAAAATAAATTAAAAACGACATAGAAAACTAATAAAACAGGAATGAATAGCTTTAGTCCGCCTCAGCACAGGTCACCCTAGTGAGGAGGACTAAGAAATACAATTTACTGTACGTATATTCACATCATATTTTGTATGTACAATGTTTAAATAGTCGCTATAATAAAAAAATAAAAATCTCAGAGTAACCGGAAATTAAAGTACTTTAGATATTAATTGTAATACAGGTATATTTTTCGATGCACCATGTAGAAAAGACTCAAGATTTTACAATGAACATTGTAATGATCTGCCCTTTCTACTTCAAACTTTTCCATAAGGCTTTGGTTATATATATATATCCGGGGTAGGAAGGTCCTCCCTGCCGTCTTTTCTTTATTACACACCCCTTCAAGTGTGTACATCCTAGTTTGTCTACGTGACGTACGACCTTGAACGTACTCATTTCACGTGACGGTTCAGTATAAAAAGGCTTCACCGAACGTTGTGTTGGGTTTTTGTTTCTCGGTTTAGAAACCTAGTTATTTATGTTTTGTGTGGTATCCCTTGGTTCTTTTGAGATAGAGTGAGTTGAATCCATTACCGCTGTTTTTCAAAACCATTTCATAAACCTTATCTTCTAAGTCGCCTGCTCACCCCCCCCCTAGCTACTCGATTCTACCTATCGTAGGGTAATGTGAATATAATAAAGTGTTAGATTTTATATATGTGATATACATACGATAAATTCATGGTGTTAGTTGTCGGCGCCATCCATGTATATATTTTGGGAGGGGAAGGAGAGGAAAGGAAATGAATTTTTTTTCAAGTTAAGACTGGCTCCTCCGCTTACCAAACAAAACTGATGGATGATAATTCGAACAAGGCAATCGATATCTGCGTGTCTGGATATCACAACCGGCCGGGTCTCCCCTTGTTCCAAATCGGCAACCTTCACGCCAGAATAAAGAAAACCAGGTCTCTTCACCAATTTCAGAATTGCCCCAATCTCAAACACCTCCAGGATAAACTACTTTACTGAGTGTAGAAGGGGAAAACCATAACATCCCTTTATCACGAATCTAGTCGCGAAAATGTGACACGCAAGGTCCTAAGTTACGTGCCACCTCCAGAAAACGTTGTAACTCCCACGCCGTCGGGGATTTACATCCCTTTCTAGGTCAATACACATATAACACACGACGATCTTGTCGACATTCTGCCTGCTTATTAACGATAGGTTGTGTGCCTACCCATTCAGCCAATTATCATGTGAGATATATGTAAGGTCTACTCGATATGCCAAATTTGGGATGAGGACTGTCTGTATTTTAATATTTGGTTCCAGTATTTATTTTATGAGGTTACTAGCATCCTCGTGTATTAGGTATGGGTAACTTCTACTGAATACCTATCCTCTCAGGTAAGGTATAAACGGATAATTGGTTTGGTTTTTTGCATTTAATTTAAAGAGGCCGCCTACCTCTCGAAAGATACCTGTTGAGAAAAGTTGTTCGGTTGGTAGTTTTATTTCGGAGATTACCATCTCCCTCTTTCGACTTTAGATTTGTTTTTGTGCATCCCAATTCGTAACTTAGGAAGTCAAACAATAGATGAAAGGTATTAAATTAGAAGGTCAAATAACAGAAGAAAAGTTTTCATTTTGTTCCGTCTGGTTGTATCCGATCGCTTTCAATTTGGGACGGCATACACTAGCAAAACTTCCCCTTTGACTGACTGTACTCCGCGCCTCTCGGCCTATATATGAAAAGGTCGTTGACTCGTCTCTCGCTCACAGCTGATTGACAATGCGTCTAGCGTATCCCTACTTATGGGAAGATTATTTGGGTTGCAGGCGTTGTAAACTTAGTTGTATCCGTCTTTTAAAGGGGGTCCTCTGGAATTTAATAAATAATATAAAAAACTCACCCAGTTAGGCACCTCTCATTCTCAGCGTGAAGCTTACCTGGTTACACTATATAGCTAAATCACTTTAATTTTCGACCTCCTCCCTACGCTTATAAAAGGGTAATTAAATATTCCTGTAAATAAAATTGTACCTCCCTAATCTGTTAGGATTCGAACCCACAGTTAATAATCTATTTGATTCTCTGGTTTTTCGGTCTCCGTGGATAGAATGCCATCTCGCCAAATCAATAACCTAGCCCGATTAAAACTTGCTGCCTTTATATACGGTCACTCTGTTTTAAAAACGCGATCATTATTATTATTATTTTCATGTTTTTAAGACAAGTAATTTAGTTTGAACTACACATTTAAATCAACACAACTTTATAACACAATCGCGATTGCACAACACCGGGCGCCCCTGAGGTGGGTTTTTACAAAACGGCGCTCTACAAATTATCCGATTGTTCCTTATTGTCATTGTTATTAATTGTTTTCTCACTGAGTCCAACCACTTTCACTTCACACAAAAACCGGTTCAATAATATTTCACTTTAGTTCAAAATTCCACAATATTCTCTAATACCATTTGAATTCAATAATTAACTGTAATTTCAAACAACACTTCTGATTTGTATCCATTTCTCGGGGCTGTCAATGCACCCAAGTTCAAGCCTCGACTGCCGCTCCGGTCTCTCCTTTCCCGTGGGAATCTGTTTACTCCAGGCCTGTCTGTCCATAAATCTTCTCATATTCTAAACAAAAAAATTTTTGGAGTATGTTTGTCTCGTTTATTTTATGTGAGTATCCAAACATCACAGCCTCCCTTTAGTTCTAAGCCCAGCGGGTAATCTCGCTTCCTCGTGTTAGTCGATGGGATTAGAAATAACTATAGGTAATTTACGTTTCTCGAATACCTCTGTATTTATTTTTTATTTTTATTTTAAATTTTATTTTAATTCTTCCAAAATGTTGAGCGCCCCTGTTCTTCGGTTTTTTCTTCGCAACCTACCATCTGTTTATTTTTTGGTTTCCGTGATTATCGGCTTGTTCTACTGGTGAGTTTTTTTCCGCCCTCAGCTTTTTCAAGTGTTTCGTGTCGCTATGGGTAGAAATTCAATATGTCATGTCACACTTGTTTATTTTAGAATTTTGAGTTATTTGTTTAAACAGTGTTGTTTCACCTCAATACGTTATTTGTATTATGTTCGAGTGTTATTTATTTTCATGTTGATTTGTTTTTATTTTGTGTCCTCGGCGGTGATCCGATGGTTTTGTCTGTCTTTTATTATTTATGTCTTAAACATTCTCTGCCTTTTAGATCTGGAATAAACAATAATTGTTTACATTTATTCAAATATCAACGGTATAAAATATGCCATATACTTCACGATATCTGAATGCAATGTTTATTTTAGATTTGTCCCAGCTATCTTATTCTTGTGTTATAATTAATCCGATTTCGATGTTTGTTTATCCTTTGGCTTCGTTGTTTATGAACATTTTAGATGTTTTTTGTCGTCACAATGAATTCAATGTTTTCCGGGTCTGTCTGTTTATTCTATTTTGCCTTTGAAGTACGATGTCTCTGTTATCATTTTTGACGATAGGTACCATTTCTTTTGCTGTTAATGTGAATTAATAAGGTTTATGAAATCCATTTTTTTTTTTTTTTCAACAACAGTAATGAATTCAAACCAGCTTGTATATCTATCTCTCCTGGTTTGCGGCATCAGATGTAATGATATGCCCTTTCTACTTCAAACTTTTCCATAAGGCTTTGGTTATATATATATATCCGGGGTAGGAAGGTCCTCCCTGCCGTCTTTTCTTTATTACACACCCCTTCAAGTGTGTACATCCTAGTTTGTCTACGTGACGTACGACCTTGAACGTACTCATTTCACGTGACGGTTCAGTATAAAAAGGCTTCACCGAACGTTGTGTTGGGTTTTTGTTTCTCGGTTTAGAAACCTAGTTATTTATGTTTTGTGTGGTATCCCTTGGTTCTTTTGAGATAGAGTGAGTTGAATCCATTACCGCTGTTTTTCAAAACCATTTCATAAACCTTATCTTCTAAGTCGCCTGCTCACCCCCCCCTAGCTACTCGATTCTACCTATCGTAGGGTAATGTGAATATAATAAAGTGTTAGATTTTATATATGTGATATACATACGATAAATTCATGGTGTTAGTTGTCGGCGCCATCCATGTATATATTTTGGGAGGGGAAGGAGAGGAAAGGAAATGAATTTTTTTTCAAGTTAAGACTGGCTCCTCCGCTTACCAAACAAAACTGATGGATGATAATTCGAACAAGGCAATCGATATCTGCGTGTCTGGATATCACAACCGGCCGGGTCTCCCCTTGTTCCAAATCGGCAACCTTCACGCCAGAATAAAGAAAACCAGGTCTCTTCACCAATTTCAGAATTGCCCCAATCTCAAACACCTCCAGGATAAACTACTTTACTGAGTGTAGAAGGGGAAAACCATAACATCCCTTTATCACGAATCTAGTCGCGAAAATGTGACACGCAAGGTCCTAAGTTACGTGCCACCTCCAGAAAACGTTGTAACTCCCACGCCGTCGGGGATTTACATCCCTTTCTAGGTCAATACACATATAACACACGACGATCTTGTCGACATTCTGCCTGCTTATTAACGATAGGTTGTGTGCCTACCCATTCAGCCAATTATCATGTGAGATATATGTAAGGTCTACTCGATATGCCAAATTTGGGATGAGGACTGTCTGTATTTTAATATTTGGTTCCAGTATTTATTTTATGAGGTTACTAGCATCCTCGTGTATTAGGTATGGGTAACTTCTACTGAATACCTATCCTCTCAGGTAAGGTATAAACGGATAATTGGTTTGGTTTTTTGCATTTAATTTAAAGAGGCCGCCTACCTCTCGAAAGATACCTGTTGAGAAAAGTTGTTCGGTTGGTAGTTTTATTTCGGAGATTACCATCTCCCTCTTTCGACTTTAGATTTGTTTTTGTGCATCCCAATTCGTAACTTAGGAAGTCAAACAATAGATGAAAGGTATTAAATTAGAAGGTCAAATAACAGAAGAAAAGTTTTCATTTTGTTCCGTCTGGTTGTATCCGATCGCTTTCAATTTGGGACGGCATACACTAGCAAAACTTCCCCTTTGACTGACTGTACTCCGCGCCTCTCGGCCTATATATGAAAAGGTCGTTGACTCGTCTCTCGCTCACAGCTGATTGACAATGCGTCTAGCGTATCCCTACTTATGGGAAGATTATTTGGGTTGCAGGCGTTGTAAACTTAGTTGTATCCGTCTTTTAAAGGGGGTCCTCTGGAATTTAATAAATAATATAAAAAACTCACCCAGTTAGGCACCTCTCATTCTCAGCGTGAAGCTTACCTGGTTACACTATATAGCTAAATCACTTTAATTTTCGACCTCCTCCCTACGCTTATAAAAGGGTAATTAAATATTCCTGTAAATAAAATTGTACCTCCCTAATCTGTTAGGATTCGAACCCACAGTTAATAATCTATTTGATTCTCTGGTTTTTCGGTCTCCGTGGATAGAATGCCATCTCGCCAAATCAATAACCTAGCCCGATTAAAACTTGCTGCCTTTATATACGGTCACTCTGTTTTAAAAACGCGATCATTATTATTATTATTTTCATGTTTTTAAGACAAGTAATTTAGTTTGAACTACACATTTAAATCAACACAACTTTATAACACAATCGCGATTGCACAACACCGGGCGCCCCTGAGGTGGGTTTTTACAAAACGGCGCTCTACAAATTATCCGATTGTTCCTTATTGTCATTGTTATTAATTGTTTTCTCACTGAGTCCAACCACTTTCACTTCACACAAAAACCGGTTCAATAATATTTCACTTTAGTTCAAAATTCCACAATATTCTCTAATACCATTTGAATTCAATAATTAACTGTAATTTCAAACAACACTTCTGATTTGTATCCATTTCTCGGGGCTGTCAATGCACCCAAGTTCAAGCCTCGACTGCCGCTCCGGTCTCTCCTTTCCCGTGGGAATCTGTTTACTCCAGGCCTGTCTGTCCATAAATCTTCTCATATTCTAAACAAAAAATTTTTTGGAGTATGTTTGTCTCGTTTATTTTATGTGAGTATCCAAACATCACAACATGAAGCATTTTTTTTCAGAGATATCTCACTGTTGCTTTGGAGTAGTGTTATGTTTTTTTCTTTAACTCCTCATGCAAATTTTTTCAGTTTTGGAGACAAATACCTGTAGAGTCAATTTGATCGCTTTTGAGAATGGCACACACAAATCACTATGGTTACGGGCCGGACGCGGGCGGAGGAGGGGGCAATGTGTGTGTCAAGCAGGGTTCCCGATTTGCGGGAATTCCCCAAACTGCGGGGAATTTTTCAGATTTACTTAAAACTGACCATTTCTCTGATCGTTTTTTTTTCGCAACAATGTAGCCTAATTTTGTAAGCTTTATAACTCGAAGTTGCAACCACTTAGAGCAGGCAGACCAACTTTTTTCATATGCGGAGACGCCATACTTTGAATATGTACTAAAACTACCCATTTCTGTGATCGTTTTTTTTTTCGCAACAATGTAGCCTAATCTTGTAAGCTCTATAACTCATAGTTGCAACCACTTAGAGCAGGCAGACCAACTTTTTTCATATGCGGAGACGCCATACTTTGAATATGCACTAAAACTACCCATTTCTGTGATCGTTTTTTTTTTCCGCAACAATGTAGCCTAATCTTGTAAGCTCTATAACTCATAGTTGCAACCACTTAGAGCAGGCAGACCAACTTTTTTCATATGCGGAGACGCCATACTTTGAATATGTACTAAAACTACCCATTCCTCTGATCGTTTTTTTTTCGAAACAATGAAGCCTCTTGTAAGCTCTATAACTCATAGTTGCAACCACTTAGAGCAGGCAGACCAACTTTTTTCATATGCGGAGACGCCATTCTTTGAATATGCACCAAAACTACCCATTCCTCTGATCGTTTTTTTTTCGAAACAATGAAGCCTCTTCTAGCTCTATAACTCATAGTTGCAACCACTTAGAGCAGGCAGACCAACTTGTTTCATATGCGGAGACGCCATACTTTGAATATGTACTAAAACTACCCATTCCTGTGATCGTTATGAAAAAGACTGTGACCTCTCAGTCTATACGGACCTAACCTAGAAAACAGGCTAAAACACGCTCTCAGTACCTGCCTACCTAGGACCTCTACCCGGTACCATCTGTGTAGGTACCTGCACCTACTATTAAAAATTTACCGAAAAAATATTTACATAACGCAATTAGGCACCTACTCGTTAAAAAATAAACATATGAAAACTTTTAATATGAATGGCTCCCAGGCTAACCTCATCCAAGTTCTGCGCTCCTGGTACAACTAATAAATTTGCTTGACGCTATTGATGTAGTTTTTCACTACGGGGCGACGGTACACGTGCCAAATTATTTTTACCAAACTTTATTTTATTTCGTTCAAAAGCACTATCGATTTTTAAAAATATACTGCGAAGTAAGTACCTACACAGTTTTTATTGTTTCCTTGAATTCACAACATTTCGATGCTAGTCTATGATCGGCTATTATCTCTGATTAACCAAAATCCCGATTGTTGGCATTTTCGGTTCAAATGGCAAATGTCAAAACTTCAGCCGGTTACTGTGAGACATTTTGAACCGAACGCCATCTGTGGAACGGCCGATTAACGTTCCTAAACCTTCGGAGGATGAATTTTTTCGATAATTTTAACCGTAGACTGTGCCTTTTTGACGGTATTCTATCATTAGGTTGACCGTGTTGATTTTATAAAATGGCATACCACGTGGTTTCGTGTTGACCACGTGACTAATTTTTGTCAAAGATTCGAAGCTGTGCCAATTAAACTGCCGCAAATCAACTTAAGTATTAGGCAATTTGTGTGTTAGGCAAACCTGGCGGCCGGAGAGAGAACCGCGCACTTTCGTATGGCGCGCCGCGAGCGCTTCCAGTTTCCACCGCTAGATGCTACTCAAATTTGTGTCGACATTTTATCCCGAACGAATATTTTAGTAAACATTTTCATACAAACTTATACTGTCGTGTTTTCAGTTTTTACAGACTGAATTGAGCCTCGGCTTCTATACGGACGGGAAGGCGTCTCGGTCGCTTTTTGCCTGAAGACCGAAACAAATGAAAGGCAACTTTTTTGCGACTTTCACGCCAAAACGAACCTCGAGTTGTTTGAACTTAAGGGGGAGAGTGGTCGCTTTTCGCCTAAATTTCGGCGAGCAAAAAAAAACAAAGAAACTGAGTATTAATATATGTATATATATTAATTATTAATATATGTATTGTTTTGCCTCAACGACTTGAGGTCGTATAAGTTGCTCTAAAATGATTTTATAAAGTTGATTTTGAATATCGCACACAAAATACTCTTTCATTGCGACTTTTTAAAATTATTTGCTTGCTTTGTAAAATTCATTTTCCTTGTTATGGGAAAGATTTTTTCAAGTTCTGTTTTTATTTCAGTTCTGTCAAGCAAATAGCCTATAATGATATATTAACCCATTTACGCCCAAGACTAAAGTAATAAGTGAATGTATTTGGTTCCCCGTGGAATTTAAATCTCTCTCATGACAGAGTCGATGGTCTCTTGATAACTTGGGTATATCGGCATTATCTGCAGGTTCAGATGTCTCCACGCTGTCACAAGAAGTCTATTACCAATGTTTTTTTACTCTGCAGGTAGGTAGGTTACACTGCCATCTAGCGGTGGGAAATCATCACCGCATCACCGAAATTAAATAAACAAATAAACAAATAACACCAATCTTGAGAAAGTAAGCAGATTTGTGATTGTTGATTTCTTTAGAAGGAAACCGTGTTGATTTTCTCCAGTGAATGGCATAATCTGGTGACTTAATTTGTCACAAATCAATTTATGTATTGTGTGCGTACATCAGGATTTATGCAGTCAATGAGAGCATTTTGCGGCATCCAGTATTTTCAACAGTATTGCAACTTTTCCATCGCCGATATTTAACAATTGGTTCGAGAATGTGTCAGTGGATGGATCTTGTAACATTTGGACGCGCATGTATATTTTCAGCTGGACTTTTTCGAGATTGCGATGATTTCAAGCAAGTGTGGAGGAAACTTTACTTCGTGTGGTGTCGAAGATACTTACGAATCTTTCAGGAAGGATCATGTGTTCAGAGATGAAATCAAAAGTTCCTCGCACATTTAATAATTTATTGAATTTTACATACGAAATGTACAGGTTACATTTAGGCGAGATCGCGGTAGGTAAAAACTTGGGAATGCGAAATAGCTTAATTTTTCGCCACGTGTTCTCGGCACGAAAGTCACGACTAGAATGAAGTCCGTCAAGTTTCTCCGAACGGGGTTCACTCTAGTCGGAAATGGTGACATCACCAATGTTGCCAATGTGGACAAACGAATCAGTTAATTTATTAATTATTTTATAGTCAAGTGCTTAATCGCATTTTCATACAAGCGTTGATCTCATCAGCGTTCGTTGAACGTGGAATGACGGAAAGTGTTTCACTCAACAAGTGTTTGTTGCGTGAAATCACCTGAAAAGAATGCCGCCGAATAGTTTGTCGTTGTTTTTTTATATCTTTGAGTGTTCTGTTCAACGCCTCAACAGAATGTTTGTGTGCCATAGTGCATTCATCACAGATAATAATTTTTCTGCAGTATCGTACTGCAATTCACGATTCATTTCGGTGTCCATTAAATCAGAAGCACTTCGATTTGGCGAACTCATACCGAAATGACTGAGTGGTAAATTGGCAATGACAACGCATAGATCCTCGATTGCAATCAATGCTTCATCGTACATAGCTTCGCTGAATTTAATCGTTAGATCGTTGCACCGTGTACGAATTCGATGCAATATATCGTCAGTCATTGAATCTCTATGCTTATCCCACAATGTGTCTGTTCGTCCCGGGAAACTTGTAGTCAACACTATAGCGAATAGTAGACGAATTTGTGTTGATGTACAGCCCAATGCTGCTTCAGCAAGCATATCGTTCCAGTGATTTTCGTCTTCGAGCAAGCCGGGTGCAAGGCATGCATCTTTAAATGTTGGACACTGTTGTCCATTCACTTTGCGTATATCTTGAAATGACAATGGGCCGGTGACATTAACCAACAACAGTAGCAGGTAGAAGCACTCAATCTGTCTTGGATTGGCTTTATATACTCGGCCGAAATTGTTTGATTTGAATAGGCCGGGGTGCGCAACAATTGGTGTGCCTTGCTTGCGGGGGATCCATTTTTTGTTTGATTCCATGTGAATTAGCGTGGTACTTTGGAATAGAGTAGTGTTCGTGCAAAGGCACCGAAAGTATCCGCACTTTTACACAATTCGAAAAATTCGGTGATTGTAGTTTTTGGTGGATTTATCAAAGCGCAACCAAAGATACGCCAGACAGCTTCATTGTAGCTGATGTACCGGCCAATTTGGTAGCGTATTATTTCATCGTTGTCATTTAATCGAGAAGCATTCACATCCGTATTCACACACTTGCAAATGGATTTGATGCTCTTCACCGAACTGCAGAACTCAACATTAATATGAGCTTTGAAAGTTTTGCTCAGTTATGGGTATTTTTTGATTAAAAAATATTATTTTTGTCAAAAGTTTAAAACAAAAAAATTGGACGGGGACACCCTAATCACCCAGCGGTATGAAATATACTTTGCCACCGATTCTCATACCTCACAAATACACATACAAAATTTCATAAAAATAGGTCAAGCCGTTTCACACACACAAACCACAAACACCGTGACACGTGATTTTTATGTATATAGATAGATATGTATTATAAATTATAAATGTCGATGTGCAAAAAAAAAATTGGATTAGATAGTACATGTGTATAAATCGCTTGGATCGCCACATTAGTACATTGGACCCGTACGAAGCCGTGGCGGGTCGCTAGTTTTCCATAATTGATCATTTCTTCTCCAAAAAATGTAATATTGCGTATTATTACTAATTACATTATTTTAGATAACTATTAGTAGTAATACTTACTACAGAACATGATACGTTTAACCCCCTAAAGCCCAGAGTTTTTAAAATGGACTTATGAATTGTCACCTATGGTTACTTTATGAAGTAGGTCCTTAAAAAAACAATGCCTTCAGACCCAGACAATGTTTGAATTTTTTTTAAACTTCTGTCAACACCTCACATATTTTCATTGACAGCTATTTCCCTTTTTGCACCAGCGTTTGCATTTGTTTACTTCTTCTTTAGCTTGCACCGAAGACAGCATGATGACAGGTTCATTGTCTCACCATTTTGTAATACAATAGTCAAATGTCGTCATTCCTGACAATAACTCGGTGACTGCGTCGACCTTTGGATTTCAATGATTTGTGTTCAATAAATTATTCAACATTATTAAATTATGAAAGGTTAGTTGAAAATTATTGAAGATTATTCAGTTGAAAATCAAAATAAGTATGGTAAAATATTTATGAATATCTACGAAACAGAAAGCATACATTTTACTTGTACTGTACTTGTTACTGTTGGAAGTATTCTTAGGCATAATCATTACATTGGCTGGTCAAGGGCTAGTGTTACCACAACTAAAAAATGAAAACAACTGTCGTGCATTGGAGATTTCTAGTGTAAATGTTAATAATAATAATAATAACATGGCATTTATATAGCGCAGTTTAGTGTCTTTTCACATTACACAATGGAAGAAAATTAAGGACATGCACAATTTATTTAATATAATTAAAATGATGTTGTTTAATTTAACCTTACTGTTACTACAAATGCCCACATACATTTTTTAACACTAAATCCAAGAGAATTCTTGAAGAGTCAGAGTTGGACAAATTTGTATGGAATCAAAAATAGCACCCTAAGTGAATAGAAAGTGGTCAGAAGAGTTTGACTTTGAATTGCGTATGTTCATAAAGTACACACTTTGTGACATAAACGGACATTTGACGTTGTATTCTAACAAGTTCATTAATTTTACGACTACCGCCCTCTAGCGACAAAAAATGAAGACATTTTGATAGTTTGCGAAAATTCACTGTCATATAACAAGCGCTTTATGGTTTTTAACATACTCTTAGTTACTTTTCAAAACTTAATTGAATTAAAGTTTGTAGTCCCACCGTTCTTTAATTATATACTTTTCTAAAATCACATCGTACCTGCTGCCAATAACGTTGTCTCCGAAAGTTTATCAAATGAACACTTTTCCCTCGGCCATTTTTCCATTACACTTTCAAAGTGAACTGCTGATTATGAAGAGGCTCATGATTTATGAACTTTTACCAATTCCTTCCTCATACGAACCAATCACAAAAAGGGTGGGAGTTTACTGATAGCCATGGACCTCACTGCTACAAGGATAGGATTGCTTGGGGGATTCCTTGATGGTCTTCCCCATTTGGATGAAAACTCTGCTGCAGGGTAATTTTATAAATATTGAAAGATTACCTTTTTTCTAAATTTAGACTTATTTGAACACAAATGCATTCCAGAGTGCTTGCTCCAGTAAAGTTTAGTTTTATATCTAGTTTAAATCTTTTAACAATTTATTTCTACGACATGAAGGACACTTTATAATACATGGAAAACTTATTCTTTATAGTATTTAGGCATAACCCACAAAAAGCTTTTAGCTTCTTTAACATCTGTCGGTAATTCATTAAAAAACTTAAATCCTTTAAAATCTCCACAGTTTCACGTGGGGTAGTCATGTATTGCAAAATTGAAATTTACATTCTTCAACATGTATTTCGGGAGTATCTTAATTTTTGCTTAAAAGCTTTTTAGCCCCCTTATCGTTGGCGTCATCAACATCATGTTGTCTGCATAACTTGCTTCGTGCTTGGTGCTTGGTGGAGCACTCTTAGTACCTCTTATACAGCTCTCCTCCATATAAATGTCTAAAGGATAAAGTGTTATTCAATAATTGATAGCAGACTGTTGTCTTTCTATTTAATTTTGCCGCCTTCAATTCCATTGAATTATAGATTTTATATTACAGTATGTTAATGATAAGGGAATGTATTTGGTTCCACGAGGAATTTAAATCTCTCTCATGACAGAGCCAATGGTCTATTGATCAGGTGGGTATATCGTCATTATCTACAGGTTCAGATGTCTCCGTGCTGTCACGAGGAAGTTAAATATGTAATATAAAAAGTACACTTAAATTGTCACACGTTGATCATTTTTAAGTGTTTAAAAAAAATAATTATATTATTTAAAAATTTTAATGAGTCTTCTCTTGACTATTTCCAGTGGGACTAAGTTGGTTTAATATGCTGCACCCACCCTTTTATTCAAGATTGTATATTTGATTGGCGAATGCATAGTAAACCTTCTGTAGCATTGGATTTTGAAGAATATTTCTTAGTTTGAGGAAAATGCAATAAAGTTTACGTATTCTTTTAATAGTTTGCAGTATGTTCTGTTCATGTAATGTGTTGATCTATTATTATACCTAAATATCTCTATATTTTTAATAATTCGTTTTAATAATTCGTTTTAGTCAGTGTTGAGCATGTTGGTGAGTTGCGGTCGTCAGAATTTTTACAAGAGTAATTTTCGAATTTATTATTGAAAGGTTTTTGTCCGTTAATGTAAATGTCATATGGTAAGTTTTGTCCTAGTTTAAGGATAGATAATTGTCAATCATTATAATTATCAACCATTGTTTTAACTTGTTTATTTCTACATTCGCGCTTTGATAGGCTTCTTCTCAGGTTTCTTTTTTATGATCAAGATTGTGTCGTGGTCGTGGGCGAAAGATATATTATTTTAATTTTCGGTATTGATAACATTTCATTTACGTATATGATAAACGATATTGGACCTAATACTGTTCCTTGAGGGATTCCAATTTCTGAATATTTGGGTTTGCATGTTTAGTGACATTTAATGGCTGAATGCGGTGTTAATGTTATTCAAGGCATTGTTTACATGCTGCCTATTTTTATGGCATTCATTCTGAGGGTCCCATATTATTCGGCAAATAAGGATAATATTTTATCAAATATACACCGTTAATACACAGCGATTGTTACTAAATAAACCAAATATGCAAATACAAATAGCCAAGATAAGTGCGACCATTACATTTTAGGAGAATTCATTTTTTCAATTCGTTTTTGCCTCCTTGAGTTCGATTGAATCTCTCCCATATTTCAACAATAAATCAATACGTATATATTCTATGACAATCATTATCATCCTTGGAGACTTCATTTGGTCATTTACAGAAGTGCGTAATTTGAACAGCCCTCAGGCCTTATTTGAGGATCTGAACAGTAACTATTAACTCTCCTCATATACTACTCAATATTATTATTGACATTTTTAGTAGATGGATTTAAGGCAAGACCAAACCGCCGCGATCATTTTGCGTCCGCGATGGCGTGCACGGTGAGCGTCCTGTGTACGTGCAGAACCGTTCACACCAAACTAGCGATCAACTAGCGATCAGCTGGCGTCCGTGGCACTCGTACGTTCGTGTCGGTTGTGTGGTAGGTATAGCTCGGAGCGGGAACCATTTAAATAATCATAATCATGTTTGGAGACGAATCTGAAGAAGAATTATTACTTCTAGCGGCTATTGCAGATGATGAAGATAAATTACTGATACAATTTTTTAAGAGAAAATAATTTCTAAAAGAGGCGTGTTTTTAATGTTTTTTGTAGTTTTGTTCACTGATATAATTCACGCATAAACCATCCCACTCAACTAGCATTAACTTTGGTGTGCCACAGGGCAGTGTACTCGGTCCCACACTTTTTCTCATTTATATCAATGACTTATGTAAACTATCTATTATTGATGGCAATATAATCACTTTCGCCGATGACACTGCCCTAGTACTAAAAAGTAAGACATGGGAAGAAACATTTCATAGAGCGGATCTAACATTGCAAATTATTAAACAGTGGTTGGATGATAATCTACTCACCCTAAACATTACTAAAACGAAATATATAACGTTTAGTCTTAATATTCCGAGTCAGCCTTCAATCAATCGTACACTAAAAATACATTCTTGTAGAGATAACTCTAGTTGTCTGTGCAATCCACTAGAACGAGTAGATTCCATTAAATATTTGGGTGTAATAATTGACAATAAACTACGATGGGAAGATCACGTAATAAATGTTACAAACCGTATACGGAAACTGGCATATATCTTCAGGTCATTACGAAATATTCTAAATAAAAATACACTAAAAACAGTATACTTTTCTTTATGCCAATCAATTATATCTTACGGTATAGTAGTCTGGGGAGGATGCTCTAACACGATATTAGATCCATTAATTAAAGCTCAAAAATTGATAATGCGGACTATTTACAAAGTACACTATATTCACCCCACGAAGGACTTATTTAACGACTTCAAAGTACTCAACTTAAAAT
The DNA here is from genome assembly GCF_061612785.1 of Hesperophylax consimilis. Lineage (NCBI taxonomy): Eukaryota > Metazoa > Arthropoda > Insecta > Trichoptera > Limnephilidae > Hesperophylax > Hesperophylax consimilis. Next base: position 4,455,678 of record NC_142863.1, on the reverse strand, counting down.
CCTTATACGTCAAAAACATATCCTCCTACTATAAATTCAAACATACGAAAAAAAATATTTTTGAATCGACCCATAATACAAGATATTCCAACAAATCCAATTATACTATTCCCCCAATAAAAACCTCAATGGCACAAAGACAATTTAACTTTCTTGCTCCAAAAATATTCAATAATTTAACGTTAGAAATAAAATCAATAGCCAAATACGACAGTTTCAGGAAAGCGCTCGGGATTTTTTTGATGTGCGATTGTTATAGTGTTAGTAGCCTATTCCAAGTACTCAGATAGAGGTGTATACTATATTGTTTATATGCGTGAGGATGCGTCATATGGTTGTATGTATACATGTGTTGTTATATGTATATAGGTATGTCTGCTGCTATATACACATGTGTGCTTGTATGCACACATATTAAAAATTATATATATAATTATGTACATTTTTACAATCTAATGCTAATTTACTTATTTCTCCTTTCTAATTTCTATCTTCTACTTTTTATTACAATTTTTCCAAAATTTTAGCTTCATCTATAGTTACTTATTTCATATGTTTACACTAGATTTCATATTTCATACAAAGTAATTACACTCAATTGGTCACCATGAAACAGGCAGCCGCCTAGTATGGTGATTCATTATATCTACTTTATGTAAATTTCGAAACAATGTAACATGTATTAAATAAATAAAAATAAATAAATAATATTGATATTTACTCAAGTATAAACAAATATCGCTAGGTGAAAACAGAAGATGTTAATTCGTGAAAATATTAATTCATAAAAATGTATGTCCTATAAAAATAAATATATTTTTTCTAAAACTTACCACTTAATCCCAATAATTCTCCTATTTCTTTCCAAACTTGATACTTCTTTCTATTATTTTTATATTCTGGATGTGAAGTGTCATAAAGTAAACGATGCTTGCTAATTTCGTTGATCATTCTCTCTGTATTTGTATCCGACATCATGAGAAATACCACAAACTCAGAGATAATTACGTTGCGTGCAGCATGGAGATTCTGCAAGCATCAACTGATCGCGGACGCGAGCGATCGCCGCATCCAGACGCTGCACAGGACGCCGCGGCCAATCAGAGAACGCTTCGATGTGAACACGTTGCTACAAGTTCATACACAACATCTGATCTCCACTATGCACGGGATCGCGGACGCGCTTTGATCGCGGCGGTTTGTTCGGGCCTTTAGTTCTGAATCCGTAAATACTCATTTTCATCGCCTCCAGTAAAGTTTTAATTTTGTGGCTTCAAGGGTTTTTACCTAATTACAGTCTTTGTATTTTCGGGTTTTCCCACACCCCTTCACTTGGACTTTATTGTGATATCGTCGCTCTAGTTCGTTTTTATCCAACAGACCAAAACGTAAATCGGGAGAAATAGCGCTTCAAAGTTTTTTTTACGAAAAACGCATATACAATGAAATTAGCTCAATTCTAAGCTTACTAAAATGATTTAAAGTGATGGGAATTATTATTTTAAAGTAAAATTCGTTCCAAATGTTTAAAATTACGCAGAAATCACTTTTTTAATTTGGATGTAGGACAAAATGTTGGACAAACACGCTCAATGTTGTTTAATTTTGGTGGACTTACGACAAACTGCGTCTTGAAAACACCTTACAATATTTTTTTTTACTTGTATCGTATAAATAAATGCTTTCTAAGAAAGCTGCATACTTTACTCAATTTCGCCCAAAATGGTCTGTTGGACAAAAACGAACTACAGTGATGATATATCTATCTATTGATGGATATGATGTATTTGGTTCTACAAGGAATTTAAATCTCTCCCATAATGTAAGTATCCAAAGCATTAGGCACAGAGTCAGTGGTCTCTTGATAAGGTGCGTATATTGGCATTATCTGCAGGTTCCTATATACATCTGTTATACTGTGCATTCTATTAGAATGCAGGTACACTGCCATCTAGCGGTAGGAAATTATAACCTCATCTCCGATTCAATTAAAATAAAAATGCTACACGAATGAGGTGAAATGGGAGAACTCACAATGGGCCCACAGCCTGAGTGCTTATGCGAACTATCCGTATACTGTCACAGCTTTATCAAATAAATAATCATTTTCAGGAAGAATGGATTTGCTTGCTTTTAGACCATACGAACTTCGGCTCACGGTGTCTAGTTCATTGGCTAATAATTATAACCCTTTAAATACTTTAATACTTCTCCACCTATTTTTTTTTACCACTAATAAACATTATAAATACGGTGTTTGTTATATGAATCCTCTTTCCAACTTTATTTTCTACTAGTATTAAACTACAGACTAGTGGTAAACAATATACACATTTTTTTACTGTGAAAGTTCCGACTAAATGAAACAACATAATACGAGGGTGGGGTGTAAAGTTTCCGGCCTAACAAAGAAAACAATTTTTTTTTTGGTTTTATTTCTCAACATAGTCTCCAAGACTAATACATTTTTGATAGTGGTGCTCTAATGTAGTGATACCAACTTTATAGTACGATCCATCGAGCTCCTCACAGAGCCAATGACTCGAAGCTCTGAATTTTTTGTCCTCTGAGCCATGTTTTGAGCTGAGGGAATAGATGATAGTCGCTGGCTGATAAGGTGGTTGGGGAAGCAATTCAAACTTTAATTGGTTCGTTTTAGCCATCGCGACAACTGGAGTATGTGATGATGTATTGTTGTGGTGAAACAAGGTTTTTTTTAGCCAAATGTTGTCGTTTTCATTTTTTATTGTTTCTTTTATCAAAAATTTGTCCCTATACATAGATGATACCTCCCGCTATTAAACGAAATATGCACGATTTGGGAAAAAAGGCTGAAATATGCATTAACGTCGTAATTAGAGAGTTATATGCATTTGCATATGCAAATATGCAAATGCATATAATCCGATGTCTAATAATAAGTGAATGTATTTGGTTCCGCGAGGAATTTAAATCTCTCCCATAATGCAAGTATCCAAAGCATTAGGCACAGAGTCAATGGTCTCTTCCTCACTTGGGTATATCGGCATTATCTGCAGGTTCCTATATACATCTGTTATACTGTGCATTCTATTAGAATGCAGGTACACTGCCATCTAGCGGTAGGAAATTATCACCTCATCACCGAAATTAAAAAAAAAAATCAATAATATAATGAGGTGAAATGGGAGAACGCACAATGGGCCCACAGCCTGAGTGCTTATGGGAACTATCCGTATACCGTCTCAGCTTTATTAAATAAATAATCCTTTTCAGGAAGAATGGATTTGCTTGCTTTTAGACCATAGGAACTTCGCCTCACGGTGTCTAGTTCATTGGCTAATAATTATAACCCTTCAAATACCTTAAGACTTCTCTACCTAGTTTTTTTACCGCTAATAAACATTATAAATATGGTGTTTGTTATATTAATCCACTTTACAATTGTATTTTCTACTAGTATTAAACTGCAGACTAGTGGTAAACAATATACACATTTTGATGTTTATATAAATGTTTCCGGCCTGACAAAGAAAACACTTTTTTTTGGTTTTATTTCTCAACAAAGTCTCCAAGAAGACTACTACATTTTTGATAGTGGTGCTCTAATGTAGTGATACCAACATTATAGTACGATCCATCGAGCTCCTCACAGAGCCAATGACTCGGAAGCTCTGAATTGTTTGTCCTCTGAGCCATGTTTTGAGCTGAGGGAATAGATGATAGTCGCTGGCTGATAAGGTGGTTGGGTAAGCAATTCAAACTTTAATTGGTTCGTTTTAGCCATCGCGACAACTGGAGTATGTGATGATGTATTGTTGTGGTGAAACAAGGTTTTTTTTAGCCAAATGTTGTCGTTTTCATTTTTTATTGTTTCTTTTATCAAAAATTTGTTTCGATTTCGTCTGCACAACGCCAATTCTCATTTGAAGCAGTCTTATGGCGTGCCCATGATCAACTGTTAGCACCCGCCAAGCGCGCAGTTTTTCCATACCTGAATGGTTACGTAAAGTATTGCGCAAACATTCGGTTGACATTGTAACAGCCGCAGCTATCTCATTCACTTTAAATATGCGATCTTCCAACACAATTTTATGGATCATTTTGTGAGTTACTACCTCAAAGGGGAGCCCGGAGATTGGTTTGTCATCAGTGCTCCTGCGACCATTATATACATACTGAATTCCCCCACAATATTCAATAGCCGGGTTGCTAATGTAGGCAACATTTCAAATTTTCCCTAGATTCTTATTTTTTCTCTTTTCCCCCAAAATAAGTTTTTCTCCTAGATCTTGGGTTTTCCCTATACATAACATCACTGGTCTGCCAGCTTGCCGGGTCTGGTGCAAACCAGATATAATGTCAAAGGAAACAAGACTAATCTGAATTCATTTTTTGTGTTAATGTGATACGGGAGTTTTTCCTGGATTTCATAGATTGGAGTTACAAACTATGTACTTCCTTTAACTTGGTTCTGCCTCAACGACTTGAGGTCGGATTAGTTAAAATGATTTGATAAAGTTGATTTTGAAAATCGAACACAAAATACTCTTTCATTGCGACTTTTTAAAATTATTTTTCCTTAAATTTTAGGGCCGGGCTTGGTGGAGCACTCTTAGTACCCCTCATTCAGCTCTCCTGCATATAAATGTCTCCGGATAAAGTGTTATTCAATAATTGGTAGCAAACTTTTGTCTTTCAATTTAATTTTCGCCTCCTTCAATTCGATTTAATTATAGGTTTTACATTACAGTATGTTAATAATAAGCAGAGATGTGCAAAATTGGTACCCAAAACTATTTGAAATGCAAAATGGAAATGGGTCAAAACTTTTCCATTTGAAAATGCAAAATGGTTTTTAGAAAAGCATTTCAAATGCAAAATGCAAAACACCTATTTTCAAAATGCATTGAAAATGCAAAATGGATTCTCGGGTCAAACAATTAAAATAATTATTGAATTTTTAAACAATTTTGTCATTCAATAATGGACATCAATGTAGAACAAACATATTACATGATGGTAAATCCAAAAACACCACGACTACAGATTATGAAACCACAAAACATTTGCGCGGGACTTATGTTGCCAACGTAAAAACATAGAAACTGCTATCTAACATTTAATATTACAGCGTCATGGCCCCATGTTCAGTATTTTGTAATGGTATCACTCAATTGCCAGGCCTCCTACCAGGGAGCAACTTGACAAATGTAAATTATCTCTCATAGCGAGGTTGAGGACCGACTGATATTTGGGACTTATGAAAAAAAGATGAGTGGCGATAGTAGGAAGAATGTTGCAAAAAAGCATTTAAAATGGAAAATGCATTGAGAATAGCATTTAAAATGCAAAATGCAAAATGGTTTTTAGAAAAGCATTTAAAATGCAAAATGGAAAATACCCATTTTGCATTTCCATTTGAAATGGGGTTATTTGAAATAAAGCACATCTCTGATAATAAGTTAATGTATTTGGTTCCACGTGGAATTTAAATCTCTCTCATGACAGAGTCAATGGTGTCTTGATCACTTGGGTATATCTGCATGTTCAGATTTCTCCAGTCTGTCACTGCCATCTAGCGGTGGGAAATCATCACCGCATCTCCGATTAAAATGGTTGTTTTATTGTAATTGTTTGCGTTACAGTATGTTAATAATAAGTGAATGTATTTGGTTCTGCGAGGAATTTAAATATCTCCCATAATTCAAGTATCAAAAGCATTTGGCACTTCAGTCAGTGTTCTCTTGATAAGGTGGGTATATCGGCATAATCTGCAGATTTCTCCAGTCTGTCACGAGGAATTCAAACATAATTTGCTGAATTTCTAAATTTTTTTGACATTATGCTTCACACGAACGACTGGTAGTTAATTACACATAAATTATCTTGGTCTTGAACCTGTTTGCCGTTTCTAGAAGATAACATCAAGAAACCACTAGTGGTCTAGAACAGCCGGTTGAGTATGGCTGGCCTAGAATAATATGTTGGAGGCACTCCTCGTCATTAGCTGCCTTTATACAGTCGCTCTATCGCGCATTCTCAGGAGCGTACAGGATTGCGTATTGGTAAGCCTGTGCGCGCAATCGTGCGCGATCACTTTTTGTTAGTTTTGAAGCTTAACATTCATTCGCGCGCGATTACATGTGTACGTTACATGTGAACGGAAAGAGCGAACGTGTAAAGACTAATCATGCGCGATAGACCGCGTGGAACTGGCGCGTGTTGGAGTGTGTGCAATTTACAAAGTTTTACTCAAGTTCGCGTACACTCAGTATAGTGCGACGGAGCAAAATGGATAGAAGAAAAAGAAATATCATGGCACAAGTCATGATATTTGCTGGTGTTAGCCTACTCAAAAAGAAGAAGAAACGATCTGTATGGGTTAAGAAATACAGACAGCAATATTGTCATATGCCACTGATTGAAGAATTACGTGAAAATTATCCGGACGATTTCAAGAATTATTTGCGTATGGATGATCAGTTATTTAGTATGTTGTTAGATAAAATCAAACATAAAATATCAAGACAAGACACCATTATGAGAGAGAGTATTAGTGCAGAAGCACGATTAGCAGCAACTCTTCGATATCTCGCCACAGGACGCTCATTTGAAGATTTGAAATTCAGTACCGGTATATCTGCTCCATCTCTTTCTTCAATAATACCAGAAACGTGTCGAGCTATTTATGAATGTTTAAGGGTGGATTATTTAAAGGTAAGTAACTTTATTATTGTTATAAATAAAAATCTAAATAATCAGTCCTGTATATCTTTAATCATCATCCAAATTATAGTTTTACATAGTATTTTTTATTGAGATTAATTGTGATTCATTTGAGATACATATCAGATTGTCATTGGTACGTATCAGTAGAAGATTCGTAAAAAGTTCTCAGGCTTGTTTCTTCCTGATTTTGGTAGATGCCTTCTAATATAGACTGTGATACGTCTGAACTAATCGATGAAGTCCTGTGCAAGTCAGCAGAAGACGGTGTTCGAATGGTCTTATTACAATAATTGTCGCATATGTCAGTTTCTTCCGTCAACTTTTTCAGCAACCCTTTGCGTAAAATATTATTTATTAAGGATTCCGCATAAATTGCCTGCACCGGATCCATTTTAGTTAATTTTTTGGCCATATTCATTCCGGCGACTTCGAACTCCGAAAACTCCTTGCTATTTGATTTGAGAGTATCTGCACAGACTTTAAAGAATTCGGTCTGGTAGTTGTTTGTAGCTTTTCTTTTATTTCTACGCGGTGTCGAGTCCCATCCAGTAGGAGCAGCATCATTCTAAAAATATAAGACAAAAAACATATTATAATTTCATTTTCAGATGCCGTCTACGAAGGAAGAATGGATCAAGATAGCAAAAGAATTTGAAGTGAAATGGCAATTCATCAACTGCGGAGGTGCCATGGATGGCAAGCACATTCGCATTGTGCCTTTGCCGGGTTCCGGAGCTGTGTACTATAATTACAAACACTTCTATAGCATCGTATTGATGGCTTTAGTTGGTCCAAACTATGAGTTTCTTTATGTTGACGTGGGTAAAAATGGAAGAGTATCCGATGGAGGAGTCTTAGAGCAAACAGAATTTTATCATAAACTGCAAATGGGCGATCTCAATTTTCCAGAAAATTGTGATACCGTAAATAACTTGAACTTTGTCTTTCTGGGTGATGAAGCGTTTGGATTAGAACCTAATTTTCTCAAACCATATTCTCAGAGAGAACTAGATTACGAAAAAAGGATTTATAATTACAGACTGTCAAGGGCCCGTAACGTAGTTGAAAATGCATTTGGAATCATTTCAGCTAGGTTTAGGGTATTACAAACAGCAATAAATATAAAAAACCACAAAAGTATTTGTTACGTCGTCCTTGCTATTTGCACTTTACACAATTTTTTGTGTAAACGCAGTAACACATATCCTATTTCTAATTACCCACGAGACGAGATTACTACAGACTCTCAACAAAATTCTGTTCCATTGATCAATCTTCAAAGACGTCCCCACACACAGATCACTTCGGAAGCTAAACGAAACAGAGAACAATATAAAACATACTTTAATACAGATGGGAGTGTTGAGTGGCAAGATCGTATGGTTAATAGTGGAAGAACTTAAAAACAGAAAATATAATGTAAAGGTTGTCGGACCTTCTCTTAAAGTTGCGTGTGTGTGTGTCTTTGTGTGCGACAACCAATGGGGTTAAGTAACGTGAGTTCTTAAACGGTCAAAATGTTTTAACTGTACTATTGGATATATTTAAATGTATAATAATAATAAATAAAAATAAATTAAATTTACTTACGACTTGAGTTTGCTGTCCAATTTCACCAACGCCACTTTCTGTTATTCCGCCTTCGTTGGTCGAAATAATATTTTCCTCAACAGCTCTGTTTTCATCAACTGGATCATCCTCAATGTTAGATATACTGTCAGTAGGTAGTTCTTGGTCCTTAGTGAACAGCAAATGATCATAGTACCAAAGCGAGGATTTGTACACTTCATCTGTTCCTTTTCCACTGCGGTGGCTGTTTTGAACTTTCTTTAGTTCCTTTCGAAAAGAGCCTCTTAGACTTTGTAGTTTTTTGACCACAAAATCTCGATTGGCATCAGGAAATCCTTTCTCTTTACAAAAGTCGATTATTTTGATGTAAGCTTCCTCCTTAAGATTTTTGTTTTTATAATGTTCCGACTTAATTTTCCATAGGCAAGGAAAAGACTTATATAACTCAAGTAACTCTATTATTAATTCTTTACTCCACGTGCGTATGTCCGCCATCTTGCGTGCGCGAAAGAACTGTACGTGTAAAGCAACCTCGAACCACGCGATTGCGTCAAATACTGATGAACGCAATCGCACGGTCTATTGCTACGTCCAAATGCTTGCGACAAGCAGCTTGTCGCAAGCTCAGGCAAGCTCTGGCAAGCGAATGGCTGGCATCCCCACGCAAGCGCGCCAGTATATTCGCAGAGCCCAAAGATGGCGGACGTCGAAGCAGCTGCATCAGCTGTTATTTTTGCGCTAACGTATTTTTATTATAAAGCGAAACAAAATGAAAAAAAAACGGAAAATTCGAAAGAGAAGAAGATGGTGGATGATTAAAATTCACAGAAATCGTACCAGGTAATTCATTTATATTCTAATATTTTGTTTATTTGTGTGTTTTGTGTTCGTAGATGCTATTTTTTTTTGTTTTGTTTCAGAGAACTAATTGAAGAACGGTTTAATGAACTTCTTTGTGAGCCGTCTGGGGAGTTTGATAACTTCTGTCGCATGACCTCGGCTGATTTTGAATTCTTGCTGAACAAAATTTCACCTGCGATTTCAAAGCAAGATACCAATTTCAGGGAAGCTATACCAGCGAAATATCGTCTTGCGATAACTTTAAGATTTCTGGCATCTGGCGACAGTTATAAAAGCCTTCATTATTTATTTAAAGTATCGAGCCAAAGCATATCTACAATCGTACGAGAAGTTTGCAAGGCTATTATTGCAGTTCTAAAGGACGAAATAAAGGTAAAGGAAAACAATAATAATATTTTTTATGATATTTTTTATTTCTTTTTTGTTAGTACAAATTACAATTACAAATTACAATCACAAATTACAATTACAAATTACAATCACAAATTACAATTACAAATTACAATCACAAATTACAATAACAAATTACAATCACAAATTACAATTACAAAAAAGTTTACTGATTAGTGTCATTAGACACTAATGAACAATTAAAATTTTAATGACACTAACAATTTACTGATTCGTGTCATTAGAAGATTCGAAATCTTCATACGCTTTCAATAAATCTGCGTTTGCAATGTACTCTCGAGGGGGCTGAAGTATTTCTGCCGATATTATTTCTATTGGACGGGTAGAATTGCAGTCGTTTTGGGGTTGACGATTGGATGAATGCGGATTGAAAGTATCGGGTTGTATCGGGTACTGGTTAAATGGAACAAATTTTTTGGTTCTTCGAGGTTTTGGGTTCAATAAGCTCATATAGGGCTCGTAAGAAGTTTGGGAGGATGAAGGGCGTTTTGGAATTGGTGTGCTCAAGGGTTCGTAATGGGAAGATTGAGATGATGAAGGTCGGCTGGGAAAATGGACGCTGGATGCCGATGGAGGTCTATAAAAATTTGAATATTGAGGAGATATTGAGGTTTCTCTTATGAATTCACTTTGCTGAAGTCTTTCCACAAACAATCCATCAATTTTTAACATAAAAAGTTTCCTTTCATTGTTAGAAAGCTCCCGCAGCTTCAAAGCTAATAACTTTCCGTAGAGGTCACATTCATCGTCTTTGGGAGGCGGTGGCTTATTTAAAATGTTTGTCAATTGTCCTAAAGCTGTGGTCATTTGTCGCTCAGCAAAGTCAGGACCACGGCGCGGGCGAGGGGGTTTCGGCGTAGAAACAGGTGTGGCCGAAGAAGTCGATGGCAGCGGGTGATTGTTGTCTTCTCCTAATAAGTCCCCATCCATCTCTTCGGATTCGATTTCTATCTCGTCGATTTCCGGTCGTGATTGCTGAAAAAATATAAACCGACACTATTAAATTGTTATTTGTTACAGATTAATTGTTTTATTAATTACTGATATACCTAATATGTTATAATTTCAGATGCCCTCAACAGCGGAAGGTTGGCTGGCAATAGAAGAAGGATACAGGAGCAAGTTTCCACATTGCGTGGGTTCGTTGGACGGCAAACATATAGTTATTGAAAGTCCATTTTATAGTGGTACTGAGTATTTCAACTACAAGAAAACGTTTAGCATTGTTCTTATGGCATTAGTCGATAGCAAATACAAATTTACATTTGCGGACATAGGAAGTCAAGGGAGAATTAGTGACGGTGGTGTTTTTAAGAATTCATTATTGTGGCAAAGAATTTGTAGAAACGAAACTAATTTCCCCACATCTTGCCCACTTCCTGGATCAAATAATGACGTGCCTTACGTCTTTTTAGCCGACGGTGCTTTTGCCCTAAGCACTCATATAATGAAGCCATACCCTGGAAATCATGAAATAGGTTCACCAAAAAGGAAATTTAACCAATGCTTATCTAGGTCTCGGGTTGTCGTGGAAAATACATTTGGGGTTTTAACTTCAGTTTTCAGAATTTTCCGACGACCAATTAATTTGCAACCAGATACTGTGTCGGAAATCACGATGACTTGTGTACTCCTACATAATTTTCTCAGAAAAAGTGAAAGTTCTTCAGCAAGATATACTCCCCCAGGTACGTTTGATGCACATGATGAAAATGGCAATCTTATGAGACTTGGTTCATGGCGAAGAAACCAGGATGAATATAATGCAATACAAAACATGCCAAACATACCCCGAAGGTCGCCGTTGAACGCCATTCAAATTAGGGAAGAATTTACTTCATATTTTTGTAGGAGCACTACCTGAAGAGCGATTCTATATCTTTAGTGGGATCGTAACGAGATAACGGACGCGATCTCCTTTCAGATTTGTGTGATTTTCTATAGCGGTTATTTGATTTTTCTATGGGCCGATGTCAGGTTTTAGCTGTGAGCTGTGGCGGCTCATGACTTTTTTGTGTGCTAGATTTTTTGTATGAAAAATTTTATGAATTTTTAGTTTGGCCGTGTGTCACACGGATTTCCTGAAAAATCTTCATACAAAAAACCGATTTTCGAAAAGAATAAAAGAAAATTCGCCTACGACAACTTCAATAATGCCGTTTTTTAATATTAGCACTCTAGCACACCCAAAAGTCACGAGCCGCCACTGTATGTGAGCTGTCACATATTTTAGCTTAGATCGTTCTAAACACTAATTCCTATTAATAACAGCCATAGAAAATCACACAAATCTGACAGGAGATCACATCCGTTATCTCACAAAAGATATAGAATCGCTCTTCAGGACGTGATTTATAAAATTACATTTTACCAATATAATTTTATACAATGTCATGTCATGTCAATAAAATTAAACCTAAAAATAAACCATTAAAGTAATATGAAGTTTTTTTACTCACCGTTTCGGTATTTATTGTATTTCTACAGGTATATATAGGCAATAAAAAAAGTTCCATCGTCTTGTACGCGAACCAAATGGGATCATATATGTCTTCAACGCCTGAAAGGAAAAAAAATTGATATTTCTCTTACAAATTTACTCAAATAAATTGAAACAAAAATAAGGTAGAGGCATAAAAATAATTATCCATACCAGCGCCAGATCGTATGGAATCTTGCTTCTTTTTTAGATGTTTCCTAAAAGTTGTCATCAAAATCTCTTTCTTTGATTTTATTTCCTTTACGGGCTTATTCACAGTTCGGCTCAAACGAGTCCACGCATCAGACACTTTTTTTTTATCTTTATGATCCACATCGTTTGGGTTCCAAATGCACGACTCCCCTTGGTAACATTCCAAGAAAAATAATGTCGTGTCATTTGTCCAGGTATTCATGTTTGGAATTTTTATTTGTATAAAAAGTTCGGAACGAAAAGCACGTCAAGTTCGGAACGAAAAGCACGTCTACCTTCCGCCAGTCCGTAAGTTGTACTAACGTGTGGATGCCACGCCAGCGTTTGCCGCAAGCGCTTGCTGCTTGGGCCAAAATATCCGACCTCGATCGGATCGGCGGCAAGCTCTCGCAAGCTCTTGCAAGCCTACGCAAGCCAAGCCACACGCGCGGCACCAGACGCTGGGGCTTGTGGACGCTTGCAGAGGCTTGCCACGTATTTGGACGCGGCTTAACAAAACAAAAGATTTCTCGATTTCATTTTTTCATTCTAATAAAAGGGTATTCCAATAATATTGGAAATCCCCTTTGAATGTAATCATAAATATACGATATATAGATCGATTTTTCTGGGCAAAAATTTTGTCTTCGAAATATATAATATTCCCAAAGAAGCAAAAATGTCGGAATGTTTCACGATAGCAAGGTCCCATCTGACGAAGCGCAGTCCTGAGAAATGATCTTTAAAGCATTTATCTTTTCAGCTCATTCTTCCGGAGGGAGCTTTGTCAGACGCAACCTGTTATGAAAAATCATAAAACCCTCTAAATATTTTAAATGCAACTTTTATAAAAGAAAAATTAAATCTCATGGTTTCATGTTTAAATACTTTTATTTTATAAGCAATAATTATTAGCCTGAAACACTCATCCTTCATCATTCTGAAAAATCTCCTGATTAAAGATACATGACGCCAACGGGACTTGAACCTGTGTCCTTTCGATTTCCGGTCGACAGCTCTGACCACTGAGCTATGGCGGCTTATCTCTTATCCGCGCATAAAAAATCTTGTCTTAAACATTAGTTTACCAAAAAAATAATAATGAATACTTTTAATTTCACCAAAACATAAAAATAACACATGATCACCATGAATTATTATTAGTAAGAAACCGAGTGTCGCTAACATTGTTCACCCACACTACTACAGGCTGGCTTGACTACACGTGGCTTTGCCACAGTCGGCATCGAAAAATTACAAACTGTGATCACCGGGATTCATGTAGACCAATTTTTAAAAATCTCAAACTTCTGACAGTGACGGACATATATATAATGGAGTTATGCCTGTTAGTTCGATCATCTCCAGAAAAGTTCCCACAAAAAAACTCAACACATAAACACGCTACAAGGTTTACAGAAAACTTATTAATCCCAAAAGCAAACCAAACTATATTTCAAAAAGGACCACACTACATGGCCATTAAAGTATACAACAACCTTCCACGTAGCATCAAACAATTGTCGCTACACCTTAAATGAATACCTTACATTAATTAAATACCTCTGTTTTTTAAATTTTTTATTTACATACATTTGTTAACATGTAATTGTTGGGTTATGTAATATAATGTGTATTTGTTGGGTTAGCTGAAATAAATATGATGTAACCTATAAGCTATACCCTTTGTACTCTGTATATTTGTGCAATAAATATGTTTTTTTGAATTTTGAATCCATGGATGCAACGAAGCTCTCAGCAGAATCACATTATGAAATGGTTTTTTGATTACTAAACAAAGGTCATCAATATGTTATTAAAGAGAAAAATAAGTTTTCAGTGATATGGGGTACAATTGTCACTAACCCAGAGCAATAGTGGGATATATTAAAATACAATATCCGCATCCCAGATATAAAGCGAATAGAAAAGTTTAATGATTACAAATCTATCTATATAAATAAAAATGTAAATGTTTATTTGTTCAAAATCTTAAATCTGCGAAAGTTCTTCATTGATTGCTATAAAATTTTGACACAACTTTGCATTCGAATATGTGTGTTTTTATATGTCACGTGTGACAGGTAAAAACATGATTTTTTTTCGAAAAACAGCGCCTTCTGTTGGACTTAAAAGTAGCACACGCTATTGTTTCTCTATCTGCACAGATATACTGAACCACAGCAACGCATTGCGGGTTACAGCTAGTCAAGTATAAAAATCTGGCTGAAAGAGATCAATGAAAAAAAACATTAAAAACGACATAGAAAACTAATAAAATTGAAATGATTAACTTTAGTCCGACCAGCACAGGTCACCCTAGTGAGGAGGACTAAGAAATACAATTTACTGTACGTATATTCACATCATATTTTGTATGTACAATGTTTAAATAGTCGCTATAATAAAAAAATAAAAATCTCAGAGTAACCGGAAATTAAAGTACTTTAGATATTAATTGTAATACAGGTATATTTTTTAATGCACCATGTAGAAAAGACTCAAGATTTTACAATGAACATGAAGCATTTTTTTTTCAGAGATATCTCACTGTTGCTTTGGAGTAGTGTTATGTTTTTTTCTTTAACTCCTCATGCAAATTTTTTCAGTTTTGGAAACAAATACCTGTAGAGTCAATTTGATCGCTTTGGAGAATGGCACACACAAATCACTATGGTTAGAAATATTATCTAAATGATGTTAGAAAGAGAAAATACCACACTTCAAATCTACAAGTTAATTACTGAAGAATTAAAATGTACACCCCTACAAAGCCAAAGATTCAAACCACAATTCGAGAAAAATTTATGTAACTTTTTTTTTACTAAATATTTTTATGTGAAACAAAAAAAATTAAGTGAAAATGAAAAAGTTTTACCTTACAATAAAACCTATATTATGTACTTAGCTTTATTTAAAACCTATAAAGTGAGATAAACATTACCATTTTGCAGCCAAATCGACGTTTCTTACCAATTTCGTGTGTAATTCTTAGTTTAAATCTCCTGCCAATGTCACCTGCTAGTTCCAAATGCATCCTTGAGGCGGCGCCAGTAGTGGGGACGCCACTAGTGACGCTATAATTTCACGCTTCATTAGATCTCATCAGGCATCCCTTGCCTAGGTTTTAAATAAAGCTAAGTACATAATATAAGTTTTATTGTAAGGTAAAATTAAGTGAAAATAATGTTTATAATACATTTGTATAATTTTATTGCAAAGCAAAAAGACACATAAATTCTCTGACTTTCTGACAGCGTCTTTAGGAAATATAAGGGTCAATCATTAAATTTGTTTTTTTTTCTTTACTTCTTTCTTATGTTTCTATAAAATAGTATTTTTTAGTTCTTTTATGTTATTTTTATTATTATTTCATGTATGATTCGTACTTGCATACTTATGTTTCTATAAAATAGTATTTTTTAGTTCTTTTATGTTATTTTTATTATTATTTCATGTATGATTCGTACTTGCATACTTATGTTTCTATAAAATAGTATTTTTTAGTTCTTTTATGTTATTTTTATTATTATTTCATGTATAACTATCACAACACGGGCATTAGCCTAGTATGGTAGTTAAAAAATGTAACATGTAAACATTTATTAAATAATAAAAAATATGCCAGAGCCCTGAGGGGTTAATACTTACAATATATTATAATGCCAGTTTTTTTTTTTAAATATATGATTTGTTTGTATTGTTGATAATGTTGTTGCGCAAATGTATTTATTCTGTGATTTCAATACAATGTAAATGAAAATAAGATTATAAAAAGAATTTTCCAATTGTTTATATTTTTCATAAATAAATTTGTTAATGCGATAACTTGTGTTTATTCTGTTTTCTCTTTCCTCACTCCATGTATATCATATTATCTTTGTATCACTGCGTCAATGACCCCACAACATCTGTGAAGCTGTTTTTATAAAAAAAGTAAGTTAAAAAATGTTAATACTAGATAATATTAATTTTATAATGTGATATCGAAACGTTGCTTGAAATGGCTTTAGCCATTTTCGATAGCCAGGCACTTCCCAATCTTTCCCTTTCCGACTTCCTTCAGCCACAGTCCGTTGAGATTCTTACGCAGTTAGCAAATATATTTTTTAATAACAAAAATATTCAAACTTAAAAGTAGGCTTTTATAATAAATACATTTAGTTTAGCTTCTTCCAAAATGGCGGCTGACCCAATTTCGATGAATCCATATTGTTTTTATCCATTTTTAGTTCATCTCGTTTCAACATGGCGGCTGCATCAATTTTTTCTAGGCGGCCATCTTGTTTCTATATATTTTTAGTTTAGCTCTTTTCAAAATGGCGGCTGAATCAATTTTTTCTAGGCGGCCATCTTGTTTCTATATATTTTTAGTTTAACTCTTTTCAAAATGACAGCCGACCCAATTTTGTTTAGGCCATTTTGTTTTTTTCAATTTTTAGTTTAGCCCGTTTCAAAATGGTGGCTGAATCAGTTCCATCTCTTATAATTTGACCCGTTAAGTCGTTCTTAAATTGTTGTTCGATATTCATTAACGATTTTAAATTATTTTGTTTCTTAATTCGTTCTTTCTCGATACCTTGTAGCTCTTCCAACTCTCTCAACAAACGTTCTCCATTCGATTTAACTTGTTTCCTCTTGTCGGTTGTTACCTTTTTGGGTTTCATTTGCTTTTTAAGATGGGCCATGTTGTGTTTGGTTATTTCTGCATTCAGTTTAGCAACGTGCGTGGGATAAAGGACGCGCATTTTAACAACGTATTGCATCAATTGTTCGCATTTTTCTTCCAGAGTTGCTTCTTCTTCAATTTCTGAAAGATAAATAGAAAATTGGTGAGTATATTAATTTATCGAAATTAAGATCATAATTAATATCAATATATGATCAAAATAAATATGTCAAACTGGGACAAAGATCATAAAATGAGATTTTGGATAAAAACAATGTGTCAATTCAATAGAGTTGCTCGACCATAATATTTTGTGCCCACATATCTGCACTACCCTTTCAATGTAGTTCCTACTATTATTTATTTATTTATTAACGGACATCGTCCAAATTACAAAATAATAACACAAATAAAGTAAAATGAAAAATATAGGAGTAGACAAAGGTACATGAAAGCAAAGACATAGGTAGATATAATATAAGAAAATAAAGTGACAAGTCGAATCAAGTTAAGAATACGCCGTGGGTCAGGGACCACAGGACACTTAATATTCCGCCACTTGTTTAGCGACTGGCAAAAATCATTTAGACTTATCCCAAAAAAGTTAAGGTTTTGACTTGAGTTGACCAGTCTATGAAAAACATGATAATCTGGACAATGGTGAATAATATCCATAATTTGTCGAATGGTGGTTGAGGAAGAGCAGTTCATTATTTCTGAGTCTTTGCATATTGAAGGGAATGAGTTGCAGTAGAGTAGGTGAATCAACAATACCATTTATAATTTTGAAGAAGCAAATGGGGTCATTTCTTTCTATCCTTCTTTCAATAATAATAACATGGCATTTATATAGCGCAGTTTAGTGTCATTTCACTTAAGTGCGCTTTACTATAATAAACTTAAAAATGGTAATTCAGTATTAGTGGTTCTTAAAATTATTCCTACAGTGTGCCTTACCCAATACAGATCTAATATTATAGCACTAATAATTAAAATTCTTATACAAAGTGATGACAAAACTTAGAATAACAATAACAGCAGGACAGGACAAAACAAGAATATTAAAACTAAAACGTAATATAAAACAGGAGGCAGTTTGTGCTCAGAAATGAGAATTTTCTGAGCAGACATTTTAAAAAGGTACAATAAGGAGACAACCGAAACCAAACAATTACCGGAAGTTTTAGAATATGGCTTATTATAAAATAAGTTAAGATTTATGAATGGTAAGATTTTTTAAATAATTTTGTTTTTAAAGCCCGTTTAAATTCAGCCAAATTCTGGTGATTAGTAAGAGCTGAGGGAAGTCTACTCCAGATGAGCGGGCCTGTTACACGAAAAGAACGATAATATACGGGTCGATTTGACCTAGAAAGTTCGATTAGACGATTACTAACATCTAGATCTGCTGACCTTAGAGTAAGCTGTCTATTGCTTAAGTTTTGTCAGACACATAGTTCCGATATATAGGCTGGCGCTATTCCTTGCAATGAAGGTCATTAAGATCTTAAACTCTATTATTTCAGGGCATCGAAGCCAGTGAAGGCGATCCCTTAGAAGTGGGGTTATACGACAATACTTAGATTCACCAAAAATCATTCTCGCCGCAGCATTAAAAACTGACAGGATTCTATTGATTGTTTTCTGAGGTAGGCCGGCATATGCACTATTGCAATAGTCCATACGTGAGACGACGAACGAATTTATGAGTGACTTTGCTCCATCAGAGGGATCCATCAATGTCCTTCTATGTCGGTTTCACAGAATTATCACCGAGGTAGTGATGTTTTTCAACAAATTTTATAATTCCTTATTTGAAATATAAAAAAATATTACATAAAATACGATTGTTTTTAATAAAGTAGGTAGGTATTTAAGTACCTACTTACAAATCTTATAATCTCAGAGGAAGTTTTGGTTTTGATTTAGTATATACTAGCAGGCGTGTAGGTACCGGCGTTGATCGGAGTGAATGATTTGGAGTAATGTTTTGAGGTTGAGAATTCTAAGATAAACATCGGCTTTTCTCTACTTTCTATAAACATTCCGGAAGAAATTCCCTAAAAGATAGTGAAAAACCTATCAAAATCCGTTGACTTACAGCAGTGTAGGTGCGGGTATGCGAATTGTAACAGGGGGCCTACTCTGTATCTTTGGAAACTTTCCTGCCGCCGGTTTAGCCACGTTACAAACCCGTACTAACCCCTCCCTTACGGTGTTCAAAAATTCCTCGTCCTCCGGTGCTATACACTCGGTAAATATTTATATATTACTTAATGCAATACATAAATGTATTGAGGAGGAATACCTACAATTTGAACCCTTTGTTTAGTGTATTTACAGAGATATTTTATTAATTAGAGACGATGTTCACTTAGTTGATAGCACCGGCAAGGAAAGGTTAAACCACGAACTGGTTGGTTAACCCGAAAGATACAGAGTAGGCCCCCAGGTCTGATAACAGAAAGCCTATGACAGACCACACTATATAATCGTGGCTAGGCCTATTTCATGCTGACATAGGCCAAGCAATGATGCGTATAGAATAATCTGTCAGCCCTCTTACCGTAAAGGTAAATATACAAAGTAAATATAGGTAAATATACAAAGTAATAACACCTAAATAGTTGTAAAATTTTCATTTTCAAATACCTAGTGAACAAGAAAGTCTAAAAAAACATTGTTCAGTTTGTATAAAATTTAGTCGGAAACCGGTTGATATTCTGTCAGATCATAAATAATTAATGTCATTATTATTATTATTTGTGAGAGCATGATCTTACCTGTAGTATTGTTTTGTTGCGCCATATTTCCAGTTTTTCATAAATCCAATAAATAAAAATTCGATCAACAATCCAAACAGACAGTAAACATTCGAATTCAATTGGTCATAGAAATTACAAATATTAGAAAATCATTTCACAAAATTATACCATAGACATGAATATTGTAAATGACGTTTGACAGAGCGTTTGTCTATAATGTGTGCAGCAATATCATCTTTAAAACCATACTAATGGAACGTGGTAAAGACTATTTTTGAATAACATTAGTTTAACAGAGCATTTCTAGTCAGGCTTTAGCATTTCGCTGAAATTTATCCCATAGAAAAATGTATTATCTAAGTCATAGAGCAGAAACGAAATAGCGCGATTCGGCCAGTGTTGCCAATTCAGCTCCTTTAGAGCTAGATCTGGCTCTAAATCGACGTCGTCAGCTCCAAAAAAAGTCATTTAGCTTCTTAGCTCTTTTTTCAGATTTTTTAGCTCTTATTCACGTGAAATAATATTAAAAAAAATTATATTTGGAATAATATTCCAAAATAACGAGGACTTCCCAAAAAAAGAGATTCCCCGAACTCCTGCACAAGTAAACAGTTACTAAAAATAGCGCCGTTTACACGCACACTTCGGAGCGACCGAGTCCCGCGACACTTCTAGCCGCCGCGCAAGTCTCACAGTGAACTGCGCTGTAAACTTATCGATCAAATCAGATCTTTCACAGTTTCGGTACTTGCTCTGCCGTGGTCAAACGGAGAAGTGGAACGAGTTTTTAGCCAGTTAAATATAGTCAAAAATAAAACTAGAAATAGACTTGGCAATGACATGGTTAGTTCGATTTTAACAATTCGATCGGGGCTCAGGCGACACAACAAATGTTGCGAGGATTATGAACTTCCCCCAGAAGTTCAAAACAAAATTGAAACAATGGCTGTATATGAAAAAAATCCTGATGAAGCCGGTCCTAGTAGTGCGATGGTACAGGAACTGGAACCGGATGACTGCTTAGATTTTTTTAGAGGACTAGCGACTAGTAACCTAACCTAACCTAACCTAACAAAAAAAAAATTAATTAAAAAACAATAAAAATATCCTGAAGACTTCGATATTATCAAAAATAATAGTGTTTTGAAAATTATAAAAACAAACAAGTGTATTGTTGAGTGTTTGTTATGAGTTGTTCAAAAGCAGCCAACAAGAAGGACAAAAGGTAAGTTTTTTTCTGTCAAAAATTCTGCAGTCCGCCCCCGAATTTTTCTTCTCTCAAATTCTCTAACAACCCCCCCCCCCCCCCATGATTTATGTCACTTTCAAAATTTTAGCTCCTTTTTGGCTCTTTTTGGGTTTCGCCTAGCTCTACTTTAAAATTAGAGTTGGCAACACTGGATTCGGCGTTGAGTTTGCGCTTTCATAACCTCAATGTTATATTAATCACAAGCCGCTTCTAAATTCAAACAATCATGAAGTTAGTTCGCTTTTTAATGAAATTGAGCCACGAAACAGTGACGATAGAGTTGAAGAATGGAACGCAGGTTCACGGGACCATCACGGGAGTGGATGTAGCCATGAACACCCATCTGAAAGCGGTCAAGATGACGCTGAAGAACAAGGACCCGGTGCAGCTAGATACCCTCAGCATCCGCGGGAATAACATAAGATATTACATCCTTCCCGACAGTCTACTTCTCGAGGTTCTCCTGCTCGATGTGAATCCTAAAGGCAAGTCCAGGAAGAAGGACATGGCCAGGGGAAGCGGGCCCCGCGGCGTGCGAGGTAGAGGCCGTGGAGGACGCGGGGGCCCTCGGGGGGCCAGCCGTGGCGGCGGACGGGGGCGCGGAAGACGATAGACTAAATCAAAGTGTTAATGATTATTCGTGGAACCCGGGAAGACTTGGTTCTTCCCACAATTTCACTCCCTTTAAAAGTGTACCGCGGCTCGTCAAAATGTCAAGAGTGTTAAGTGTTTTCAAATTTGTGCTGGGCGCCCGTTTATCCTTCAAACTTTTCCTACAGTGATACTAGTGTTTATAAAAGACCAAAACAATTGTAGTTGAACGCTGATAACTCATTACAACAATATGAAGGGTTGTCATAATTTAATAAAATTTACTAAAGGGAGCATCATTATCAACTTCTTGATACTTTTCCTTCTTCATATTAACGTTTAATCCAAGATAAAAACTTCAGATAGGATTGTAAGTCCAAACAAACAACAATATTATATATTATGATTTGAGATTTTCACTGCCAAAAGTATTATCGTTATTAGTTTTTGGGTCATTATACCGTGTTGAGCTTTCTCTTTCTTTAGACAAAATTTAGAACAGCATTGCAGTGTCTTCATCTGCCCTGATGATGGACACTGAATGCTGTTTGAAACGTTGGCTAAAGAAGGAGGGAGCGCAACACTGCATAATTACCCTAAAAATTATCATGATAAACAACAATATCGGTAATTATGTAAAACACAACACTGTCTACTTCATTCATAATACCATATTGTGTACTCAGGTATTATTATGTAGCCAACCGTATTTGTGTAAGAAAAAATAACATTAAAGTTTTTGTATTTTCTCACATGGTTTTTCTTTTGTATAAGATAGGATGGTTAACATTTTCATGTATGCGTATTTAACTTAAAAAAAATTATATTTATGTATTATTTTTGGCCGTGGGAATCTGAAAATATGTTGTGTTTCGACATGTAAATGTAACAATTTTTCCAGAAGTATTTTTATTTCCATTAACAGAGTGACTAATATTTGTGGAAAATATGTAACATCACATCAAAGGACAATATCGGTATACAATATAAAGGACCGGTCGGTGGCCGAGTTGACATCGCGTTTGGGTCCCACCCAGGCGTAGTGTGTTCAATTCCTCGGCTGGCTAAGTCCTCCATCACAACACAAGCAACATTTTCAGCTTACTGTGGTGGTAGTAGGAGATTTTCAACATTCTCCTTTCAGATCTTCGACAGTAGCACATTCTTATTTTCAATTCAAAGCTAACAATACGTATGAAAAGGATAGCCGTTCAACGAATATGTGTTTACCGGTGAAATAGCTATATAACCATGTGCATTGTCTCTGGAATGTATCTTCCTGTATTTAATTCATCCATGTTTTATTTCATTGTTTTTCCTCTCTTTTGAACAATTTGTTTTATGGCACATTAACGGTATTACTCGCCGAATTAAGATTTCTACTGAGGGTTATTATCGAAGGAAAGTGTTGATCTATGAAGTGTAAACCCTGTCTGCACATTACATGAAGGTTAGATTAAGGTTAAATTTAATTTCTTTAGAAATAAATTAATTTTTATAACACAAATGACTTTATTTCTATTTACAATCCTTTTAGAGTCCTGGGAAACACCTCCGTTTCGTATATTGCGACCCAACCATCTGGAGCCATTGGGACTTTGGCATCCTCATAATAATAATATTTGGATGATTTGTATAGCGCCATTTATGTGCAAAATAACCTCAAGGGCGCTGTACAAATATATAATACATTTCTACAATGATCTATGTTATTACTAACTATATATGGAGATAATATACAGTATAATACTTACCTGGTAGGTCACTTGAGATTAACATTAACTAATTGTTTGTTAGTGAAATTTAGATACAGGATTTAAAACATAATTGTAAAATTGGATATAATTGGACTTTCTCTCAGGAATGGTATATTTAATTTAAGGATATGACAGCTTAAAAAGGTAAGTTTTTTGTTTAGACCTGAATTCTTTTGGACTTGTTATGGATCTTAGTTCCGGAGGGAGTTTATTCCAAGCTTTCGGCCCAGATACTTCGAAAGCGCGATCATCAAACTTAGTATTTGGCTTGCGCTTAGGTTCCATCAGTCTGCCTACAGCTGATGATGTTGCTGATCTAAGAGTTGACTGCCTCAGACCAGTCTTTTCCGGTATGCATAGTTCAGAGATGTAGGGTGGGGCCATTTCAT
The DNA here is from genome assembly GCF_061612785.1 of Hesperophylax consimilis. Lineage (NCBI taxonomy): Eukaryota > Metazoa > Arthropoda > Insecta > Trichoptera > Limnephilidae > Hesperophylax > Hesperophylax consimilis. The sequence continues at coordinate 4,432,035 of NC_142863.1, read as the reverse complement.
TGATGGATTTAAACACCATCCAGCACAATTTGCACTGGATTCTTTCAGGGTATTTGAGCCAGTGTAGGTTACGAAGGTGTTCTGAAATGTGTGAATATTTAGAAACCCCGGTAATGAGCCGTGCTGCTGCATTAAACACTGATTGAAGTTTGTCAATGTGCAGTAATTGGGACGTGAAACTACGTAAGAGTTGATAAGTAGATTCGTTGCTTCTGTAGGAAGATTTCTTCGGACAGTCTTGAGTTGTCTGAAAAACCGGTACTTACAGTCCTATTTATTTTACTTTTAAACGAGAAGTCCGCATCGAAATTGACACGGAGAAGTTTGACTGTTATTTTTGGGATGATATTGCTGCCGGAAATAGAAATAGGGGAATCGTCTATGAAATGTTGACGTTTGTTTGTAGCTGCCCAGAGAAACTCAGTCTTAGATGGATTGAGCTTCAGCTTGTTTGAAGACATCCAACGAGTTATTGCTTCTAGACATTCAGTTATACAGATCTTGAGACTATTGATTTCGTTTGGAGCGCAGTAAAAATAAACTTGCTGATCGTCAGCGTAGCGGTGAGACAAGAGACCAAATGACTCGATTATTTGGGGATGATCATCCTTAATTCTTGTGAGGCTGAATGAAGTAGGGAGGGGTAGGAGACGAGGGAGAGGAAGGTGGGGAAGTACCTACCTGGCTATTCACAGCTGAAGCCATTTTAACCCATATTTCAATTCTGAACGGTAGTCTTCACCAGGGCTACTTTGAGAGTAACTTCCACTCTAGAACGTGCCGCAAGTACACTGTTATTTTTAAGTAATAAAATAAAATATCCACAACCTCCGGGTTGCTCGTCGAGAGCCTTACCCCTCGACCATGGAGGCCGTCAAATGCCCGAGAAAGCAATAGTACAGTGATCAGTGTACTATTCTTTGTCCTGCTGGCTTATTTTAACTCCATACGTCGATATGTCAGCATAAAACTTTATGCCTTTTGAGGTTCCAATATTGAGGTTGTAAAAAAACATGCAGGGCAAACGGCTGCCGATACGGATCGCGAGGAAAAAATGACAGCTATGATAAAAATAGGGTATGAATAACAATAAAGAAAATGCCAAGTCAAGAAAGGAACAAGGTTTTGATGGAGTTCATGACTTCTGCCACATCTATACAAAGTAATACTTGTGTGATGACAAATTCATTAAGACTTACACCAAAAAAATGGCCTTGCCATTAGTTGACAGTTTGGCGATTCTGGACGTTGGTGAATGGTATCCATAATTTGTGGAATATTGATTGAGGAAAAGGGTAAGAGATGAGTTGCAACAAACTAGGTGAGTCAATACCTCTAATGATTAAAAAAAAAGGAAGATGCAGAAAATGATTAGTTTTGTTTGCTTTTTTATATTGGCTCCACACAGGAGACACCACTGCTAAGTCGCCAAATGTAGCGAATTACTTGGGGTGACATATGGCAGAGGTGACCCTATGAATGGTCCCAGGGGCGGCGGTACCCATACCGGCACCCAAATTACTTATTTTTTCTGCTTTCATTGCTTCGCTGGGATTTTTTATCTGGTTTCTGGGATGTAAAACGTAAAGTCTACGTATTTTTATTTTATGTCCCTAAAATAATTAAATATTAATTAATAAATTCGGACCAGGGCGTTGAAGCCATTATTTTTGTAGAAAAATTATCCATACTTGAAAAAAAGTTGATACGATTTGGGCGACATCTATACACAAATATAAAAGTTAAACAATATTGTCCGGGACTCAAACCAAACGAATTTTTCATTTCGGAGTTCTGTTTATATTCCATAGATGGCAACATATCGAAAATAAATTGGTGGTTTGACACCTTGGTAGCAGGGCTACCAATAGTAAAATGAATATATATTTAAAATCTTACACTGTATCAACATTAATTCTGACGTGTACCGGCGTTGATGGGAGTTTTTCTTAGGAGATAGACATATACCATCCCGTACTTTTCCGTAGGCCTTTTTAAGATATACAATTCCGTAGTACATTATTTTGATGTATCTCATAAGGTGTAGCCAGCGTTAACGATGTAAGCACCTGAAAATATTTTATTTACGACTTGATTACAAAACATGGACTTCAGTCTCTACTTTTTATAAGTATAATATGCATGAATTATATACATAAACTTTCCGGAAGAAAATCCTATCAAAATCCACCAAGTAGTTTAGAAGAACTAAGCGCACAAACAGACAGACGCGGATAGCGACTTTATTTTATACTATTTAGAGATATGAATTATGATTATTGCATTATCAGCGAATGCGTCATACAATATTTTCCGTGGATTATTCGATTTATTACATAGCGATTTTTTTTACAATCTTATCTGTGGAGTGATTGATTTAACACATTATCCTATCGTGTGTTTCTCAGACGGTGGTCCGTGAGCCGGCACCGGACCACGAAAGCTACATAATATATAGTAGGTACATGCATAAACGTAAATACCGCATAGGAGTCCCAACTACTAATTCCTTTCTGACCGGAGCCAGTGAGACAATGACATGACATTTTGGAGGAGGCCCACCACTTCCCCGCCCTGTTTTAGGTACTGATGGTACCCCTTCAGAGCTCTCGCAAGGACGCTAATTTTTAAAAAAAAACGAATCTACATTTAAAATTTCAAAACAAGACCTCCAAAATGTCCATGCATACGATGTTATTCGCAGTATGCAAGTGCTGTGTTTTAATAATTTTAGTAAGTTCTATTCTACTTGGTTAATATAATAAAAACACATTTACAAAATGTCAACAATAGGTAGAGAAGAATTAAAATAATACACAGCCACCTACAAAGAGAACAAAAAAGAAAATGGTAAAGTATGCGCCTCTTTCTGTGGTGAAGGGGGTGTCGATACCCACTAACAGGCAGACCTAGGGAGAGAAAGCTGGGCGTTGGATTGGCTTCACGAGAATCAGGTTCCGCGCCCCTAAGCCAGGAAACCGGTTGTGCCTCGACGAGAAGTGTGAGTTGGGGTTGGGAATATCCCGAAGACCATGAGGAGAAAGCGTCGGAATACCTGGAGGCAGGGCGGAAGGTCGCCAATCCACGTTCGGCCCATCCTCAGTCCAGTTCCTGACCTCAGGGGAGGCGCTGCGAGCAGACGATGACACAGATCCCTCATCGTGATTTGATCTTGAAGTTTGATATGCACGGACGAGGTCTTCTGTCACCCCAGAGTTGGGGTACGCCGGACTGACACAAGAAAAATATAAGTTCAGTGCTACTACCAGCAAGCAGGTCACTCTATAGTAGAAAAGAAAGAACAAGATACAAAGCAGTGTATAAAAATAAAAGAAAATCTTAAAAAAATTATAAGCAGAATCAGTCTGTTACAAAATATCCAAAATAACCTGCAATAAGAGATAGAAAGTAAACATTAGATGCAAATAATAAACATTAGTATAATCAGGAACAGAAAATTTGTAGAATGCTAATTAATACAGTAAATAAACAGAAAGAAAAAGAAAAAAAAACAGTTATAAATATGTACATGAAAACAATTGTCTCGTAGTCCATTGTGTCCAGGAGCAACACCTGGCGTTAAAGCTATCGATTTTAGTCTAGTACTCGACTCTAAGATCAGACCATCTCTCAACCCAGATCTTTGTATACTTCCTCAGACACTCGAAATTCACTTTGTTCGAGACGAGATCGGAGTTCCAAACCGGTCTCGTTGTTACTTCCAAACCGGCCAATAATTCATCTCTTGCATCCATCATAATCTCACAGTGCCACAAAATGTGCTCAGCGGTTTGATCAGAACTACCACACGCGCAGTTTGGATGTGGGGACAGGGAGAGTCTATGTAGTCTCCCCCTGAACTCACCATGTCCTGACAAAATTTGGGTCATGTGATGATCCAATTTAATGTGGGCTCCTTCCATTCTGATTTTAACTGATGGGAAGAAGGAGAAAGTCCATCTTCCCATATTCGACCTATCCCAGCGAGATTGCCACTCGTTGAGTGACAAATCACTCATTTGTCTAAGCAGTCCAGGAAGAGTCCCGACACCGCCTGGCGTAAGAGTTACGCCGAGATGGGTAGCGGGGAGTCCCCTGGTCAACTTTTTCTTCGTTAAAACCTCCCTAATTTCTAGATCGATTGGCAAAATACCGGCCAACACGGGCAAAGCGTCTGAAGCAACGGTTCTATAAGCACCGGAGAGCGCCAGCAAGGGGGTTCGCTGACCCCTCTTGAGAGCCGAGAGTATAAGCGAATTCCCCAAACGGTGCTCCCACACAGAGGCAGCATACGAGACTTGCGCCACGTATGTACCCCTATAAAGTAGTCGCAGCGCTGGGGATCGCAACCCCCACTCAGCTGTAGAGATTCTTCTCAGTTTCAAGAAGAGGGCCTGGGCCTTGCTGGAGACCTCTTTAACATGAGTTAAAAAGGAAGACGATCGATCTAGTGTTACACCAAGATATTTGACAGAGTCTGCAAATTGAATAGTGGAGGCTCCCATTCTGATGAAAGGATTTCTTCCTCTACTGAGGGTGCCTTTCATCAAGAGTCCCACGGTCTTTTGGGGGGCAAAGTTCAACTTGTTCCTCTCACCCCAACTGAGGATTGCTTGCAAACCTTCTTCAGCCTTTCTTTCCACTTCCCTTCTGCTGTCCCCCGAGACCAGATACAACTTATCATCAGCGTAGTCGACCGATGTGCATCCTTCAGGAAAGGGTAACCTGGAGGAGTCATCAAAATTTATATTCCAATATTTAGGTGCCAATATGGAGCCTTGTGGGCATCCCTTATCAACCTTACGCACTATTTTCTGATCACCATAAACGATCTCTATTGTGCGATCATTTAAGTAATCGCAGTTGATTTTAAAAAGGTCTGGTGGGCAGCCTCTATTTTTAATTTTGGTGATCAACATCGGCCACCACGCGTGATCGAAGGCACCAGTTATATCTAAGAAGATTCCAATGACATACTTCTTTGGACAGACCTTCACCCATTCAAGCGCATACATAATGGCGTGCTCGGTAGATTTCCCAGGGACGAAGCCAAATTGTCGCTCACATGCTGGTGAAAGATATTGCTGCAACCTGTTATTTATTAGTGTTTCCAAAATTTTGCTGAAAACAGGCAAAAGGGTGATTGGACGGTAGGCCTTCACGTCCGTCCTGAGTTTGTCGTTTCCCTTTGGGATAATCTTGAGCACACCTCTCTTCCATTCCGTAGGGAAAACTCCTCTACGCAGACATGTTTCCATAACCTGGAACAACTCTTCCTTGGCATGGATCCAGACGTTCTTCGCTATTATACCATTAAGACGATCGTGCCCTGGTGCCTTCTTCGGATCCAAACCCTTAATTATAACATCAATTTCAGCCTTAGTTACTTTTAGCGTTCTATCCTCACTGGCGAGGATCCTAGGTTGAAGCCGTGACAGAGCTCTTATCTGTTTGTGGTGGTCGTTTTCCCCGATTACTGAGTCTAATGGAACTAATTTATCCAACAAGGTGTTTAGTGTGCTGGTCACATCAGTACTCTCAGAGTTCCCAGAGGGATTATCCGATATGACGCTAGTCAAATACCGGTCAGAACCTTTTCCCGTTTTTTCGATTGCGCTGTGGATTTCCCACGGGTTGGCGTTACCCACTTGTTTTACCCAATTGTGCCATGCAGTTCGTTTTGCCGAGAGGATAGATAATTTGAAAGCTTTCCTGGCCCTACTGACACGAGTCTTAAGAGATGTGAGCATCTCTTGCGTGCCACCAATCCTCTTTAGGGATCCAAGTGCCCTAAAAGCCCTCTTATAGTCCCCCTTCAGCAAAGTCAACTCACTCGACCACCACGGCGTTCTAATAGCGGTTTTTGGGTTTGATCTTCCCAAAGACCGTTCAGCAGCTGACACAACGGCTGCGTTAAAGTAATTTCCCAAATTATCCGGATCGTTTGCTGCTACGTTGTGAAATCCCCTTAGAGTGTCACGTAGAGCCTCCCCAAAGTTATCCCAATTCGCCCCTGTGGTTTTGAAGTTCCAGGAGGTTTTCGGAGCATGGGTCTTCTGGACCCCCACAGCAAAAGTAATTAATCTATGATCGGAGACAATTGCGCTATCATGGACCTTCCAGTTTGACATCCTGGTTGCAACTGATCCAGAGCAAAGAGTTAGATCTATGTTGCTCTCCCCATGTATGTTTGCGAATGTGGTTAAGTGACAGTTTTCATTTAATAGTAATAGACCTTGCGCAGCAATTAGATCCTCAACGGCGTCTGATCGTTCCGTTCTATGATTATTATCGTCAAACCACATTGGGGAGCGAGCATTAAAGTCACCTCCAATAACTATGTTACGGCCTTTAAGCGCGTTAAGGGCGCGCGTCAAGCTCAGAATGTGTGGTCCGACAGGGTTGCTATATTTAAAGTATATTTGGCCAAAATTAATAGATACACAGGTTTGGTATTCGTTCGACAGGCCAACCAGGAGGAGGGGGCTGATCAATGTGGTATTGACCAGGACACCCGCCCCCGGTGATCTGCCTACTTCAAGCACCGCCCCTGGATGACTTACTGGTGTTCTCCCTTGCCAGGTGTATTGCTCCTGGATGAGCATAAGGTCGATTTTCAGGTCGGACATGACCTTCAGCGCCTCGAGCGTAGCTGCCCGAGATCTCTGGAGGTTGATCTGACCTATGGTAAAGAGAGGGTTAACGGCCATAATCAGTCATTCTGACCTGAGCGTTTATGGCAGCCAACTGGGCCGGGCATTGTCTGTCACCTGTTGTGTGGTTGGACGGCTTCTTGAAACGGCTACAAGTAGCACAGACAGCCGCTTTGCCTTTGTTGGGGCAGACTTCGAAATCATGTCCAGTTGTTGCACAATGTCTGCAGATGGCGGCTTCCTGTGTACAAACCTTCGAAATATGACCATACAAATGGCATTTGAAGCATCTAGTGGCTCCAACGAAATCTCTAACCCTACAAGAATTCCAACCAAGGAAACAATGGCCACTGTCGATTAGAATTTTCCTGGCCTCGGGATGGCAGGTTAAGATCATGTTCATATACGGCCCGTCCCTCTTTCCGAAGAGCGAGACTCGTCGCATGGTCCTTATGTGATCTTCCTTGGTGAGGCTACCTTTATCTGAAATATTATTAGTATAAATTTCCTCAAAAAGGGCCACGTCTGAGCTTGCTTCTCCTCTTGGGACGTCATACAAAACGATTTTGGGTAATCTGCCTTGGGGGGAGATCATCTAAATTCCTTGGGCGCTTAGTTTTTCTTCAGCCTTTTTGATGTTATCTAGACCTCCAAGAGAGGTGGTCTGTAAGGCCAGGCCAGCTCCCTTTATCTTACGAGTGCGCACCACTTGAAAGCCGTCCTTTTTAGGATCTAGAATTTCTGTGAGCGCTTTCTGTAGTTGTTCAGAAGTTTTACCCTCCGCGATCGAAGGGTAAAACAGCACCGTAGGTTGTTTTTGAGGTGTTGGTCGCTCTAACCCATTAAGTACAATGGTCTGTGATGCTGGGGCTCCCGAGGCTACACTGACATAACTTCTTCTTTGTGGTACAGTGACAGGCGGTTGTACTATGATTTTGTCCATTTTATCTGACATCTTTTGTTGAGCTTCCAAAAGTTCCTCAATGGTTGCACCTCTCGTTTTTACTTTTGTAAGTTCAATCGTCATGGAGGTCAAATCCGTCATGAGTGCATCTACCAAGGTGGTAATTTCCGTTTTGTCGGTTTTATTTAATCTATTGCTGCTATCATTAATAATTCTAACAATCCTCATCAGTTTTTCCATAGAGGGGATAATCCGTTCTTGTTCGCTATTAGGTGAATCATTAATTCTGGCACGTTTCCTATTTTCCTGGTTAGGTGAGTTTTCGATCGAAACTATGGTAGGGTTTGGTTGGTCATCAAGTAGCACGACTTGCTTGTCGCCTTTGTCTCTTTTATCACTCTTATTTTTTTTTCGTGGTTTCTTGTTTTTTTTATTGACAAATTCCATGAATTCTTTGATATTGTGAGTGGATATGGTTCCAGTAGACGTACCAGGTTGTTCTGAACCTGCGACATGCTTGTCACCATTGTCTTTATCATCCATTTTGTTCTTTCCAGAAATGAATTCCATAAACTGACTCAAACTGAGCTCCGCTTCTTCATCGCTTGAAATTTCATTCGTTGAGGACATTGTTTTCGAAAATTTGGGGAAAAATTTCCCTAAAAAAGGGAGAAATTTTTTCACTAGAAATCACATAAAATGTTCAAATACTTAATATCATTAAGCGAAAATATATTTACTAAATATGATAAATGGAAGCACCAAAAAAATATATATATATATATTTATTAAAATTAATTAAATAACTAAAGAGAGCCTGTCTAGTTCACTGGTTTCTGTGGAGAAAAAAAGACATGGCCGGCGCCAAAAATGTCGAGTAATTAAAATCTTAAAAATAAGATTAAGTGTACAACCACTACACCGAACTGGGTATGGGGGGTGTCAAACGACGCAGGAAAATTTCCCGGGTCCGGATGACCGTGGTCACAAGTTAAAAAGAGCACTTAAAGGTAATTAAATTATTTAAAAAAAAACAGTTTTAACACAAGTGTGATGAATTGTCATTGTGATGAATTGTCTGAAACACTCAACACAATAAAAACATGACATGACAGTTTAAGTATAAGTCACCAAACATTTTGAAAATATATTTTAAAAGTGCGAATTCAATAAAAGTAGCCGCTTTGTAGCCCAAGATAGCCTTTTTTATTTATTTATTTTTACTATTAAATATTTGAATTTCACTTTTGTTTTTGTGAATGAATGAATACAAATCTTGGAAGTGTAAATTAAACCACTTCCCGATACCTAATCGAGCTGGAACTCTTTGTCGATGACAATGTATTATTTTTGCTGGCAATCCCGCACACGCACGCAGACATAAAGCATTTCTCTGATTTTGGATGACATTACAGCAGTTAATATACGAAATAAATGTTGGTCCTATCCAATCGGGATTTGGTTCAGTTGTTAGCGAGATTGCCTCCAGTCCCTGGGGAGGAAATTTCAATCGTCACTCAACCAACATAAATACATGTTTTTAAAACGTCTATCAAAAACTAGTGATTGATCGAAAACTTTGTCTTTTACGGATGGTTAATAAATTATTACAAAAATCTGAAGTCCCCGGCGTTGCCCGGGATTTAAACAGAGTTTTTAGAAATCAAATTTAGACAGTAATTTTCTTCTTATTTTAAAGGCATGTGTGCAAAATTTTACCAAGAAATGTCAAAATGATGATGAGATGGGAAAAAGGTCCGAGGCTGGTTTTTGTAGACAGTGACCTTCCTCCTATTCTGAAGGTCAAGTGTGCAAAATTTCATCAATCTCATAATAAACTAAAGATTAGTATAAAATAGCAAACCTTCTATTTATCTTATATATTATATTAAACGTCCATGTGGGCTTTTACAAACATGTAAACTTAGTAATCTAAACTAGAACTCACGCAGAAGAAAAGTATTATGCTAAAATTAATTTGAATTATTGCTGAGATATGTTATGATAGCCTTCTTGTAACTATATTCCGTGCAGTTGAACGCATCTATCTGCAAAATTGTTGCCAAGTGCAGGAAATTTAGGTACAACGAGTATCTATATGACTCAGTCCTGATATGACAGTTAAAAATAATTTTCGATCGAGTAGTTGTAGTTGTTATGTTGAAGGTAATTAGACTCTATGAATCAGGGCTGTCTATAATTCCATTAATAATTAAGTCGGAAACCAGTCCCCTATCTGAGAGTTTTAATAATATTAATTCTTTGATCATTATTATTATTATATTTATAATTTCCGACGTTATGTCCGGGTTAAATCTTCCCCATAGGAAAAACTAAACCCTTCCACACACTTTTCCACAAATGATCATCTAGTCAATCAACATTATGCAAGTGCATTATATAAGCAAAATAAATACAAAACAATACAAGAACAACACGTCAACTCACCAGAGATCAAATGGGAAAATAATTCACCGACTCCAGATATTTTCATACCGGAGGGTTCGGCTCGGTAGAACTTCTAACAGGGCCTATAAATCCTACTGATCCCTCAACAGAAATATTTAAAAAATCTTTCGTAATCCCACATGTATTTAAAATGACTGTTTTTTTTTCATTTTTATATATAATTTTTTTGATAGATCTAATACGCCTAAATTTTTATAATTTATATAAATAATAATTTTCTTCTAACAATATTAGTAGAAAATTATTATAGAAGAGAATGGTGAGAATATTAGTAGAAAATTATTATTTGCTATTGATTATTATTTGCTATTTTGAAGAACAAGGATCTCGGAATGAAACTATAGATTTGTATTAAAAAAACAATTCCACACCGTGACTCTCTTCTTTATACATACATATATGTAATAATATTATAGATTACATAAAATTTTAAATGTGAAATATTATATGTATGATATTTTTCCGATAACGAAGGAGTTACACAAAAACCTGGGCACGAAAAAATAGTTTGAGAAACGCTGATCTTATCCTATTGAGAATCAATAGAGTTTAATAAAAAATAATATATTGATTTATAATCTCTTTGGATTTAGTGCAAGATTTACTGCAAAGTTCAGCGCCGCGCCTTGTTTGATTATAAAATAAATTACGTAACTAAAACTAATACGTATTATCTTGCTGTAGGTTACCAGCAATAATGTATTATATTTGTTAATGTGATATTGTGTACAGTTCTTACTCAGTCCAAGGCAACAGCAGTAGTAGTACGACTGGCAGTATATTGTAGCGTTATTAAAGTGTGACTGATAATGGAAGCAGATAAGACTCAAGTGCCAGGTCTCCTGGTTTCCCGCCGGTCCCGCGCAGAACAGAGACGGTTGAGGGGGCTGGAACCTCCCTCCTTCATCACCTTGGCCTGCAAGCACAACAGGGCTGATTTATTGAAGTTTTTATTGAAGGATGACCCGACTTCACCCTCTGATGGGGCGGTTGCTGTCGCTCCCCGCTGGTGTTCAGTGCAACAGGAAGATGACGGACACGATGCTGTATATTATGCCATCCGCTCCAGTAATGTGGAGCTACTCCGCACACTCCTCGGGTCAGTAACCCCTGAACTCTCGGAGCAACTTCTCTCCGAGTCTTACGAGAAATTACTCTTGAACAATGTCCTTGTGTCAGAAGAAATGCATCTGTTTGTCCAATACAAGTTGCTCGATCTACGCTTCTTTTCCAAAGACGACGGCGCGCTTCCTGCCACTTCCACAGCTAATATCCAAGAACGTATCCAACTGCTTATGGAACATATTGCGCAAATTAATACTTATGAAGAAGTGGACAGTTACTTTTTATACACGGCCAAGTTTATAGCTCAGAATATCCACATACTGAAACAACAGTTGAAGTCGACTTACAATATTTTGCCTTGGGAAGAAATTGAGTTCTGCTTGGTGAGCTTTGTATCCGCCCACATTCGGCGACAAGAATTGAATTTATTCTATCTGTCTGTACTGACGAAAGAGAGGTTACTGAATGAACTGGACAAGTTTTCCTCTGCCTTGCAAGAGTTGGAGGAACACATCGGATCTTCAGATGTCCAGACCCTTCGGAAACCAGTGAGATTAAGCCGCGAGAGTATTGTCGCTGCCATCAGCAGCAGTTATCCAAACTTGTACGCTGACTATGAGGAGGTGAGAGACATATCCTCGCTCCACATCATGAAGACATATCTAGACGCGGCCTTGCTGGCAGACTCTGCTACTAGACTCGGCCAGTTGACTATCAAGAGAGCCCTCCAGGTGACGGGAGAGCATCTGAAGAACACATTGGACAGTCCCAAGCTTTCCCCGGCCGCGAGTGATCTTCTCCTTCACTCTGCACCCAAAGATACCAAAAAAATCCTGCAAGACTGTGTTTTTCTATCCCATTCACACCTAGAGGCAGAAGATTCTGTACAATATTCTAACATTCATTTTGATATAATGAAGATTGCTTCTGTCATCTCAGATATAACATACTTCAAAACAGTGGACAAAATAATGTGCATGCTGACCAGGCTCATAAATAGTGACAGTGTAGAAGAATTTTTGAAAATTACAGATATTTATCAAAATGTAAATGATTTGGAGGGTTTCCTAGAAATGGATACGGTTACAAAATACCATCGAAATATTGAAGATCTCATAAATAACATAGAAGATCAAACTCCAAATGAGAAGAAACTCTCCGATGATATAAAATTGATTCTTGATAAAACAAAATTCCGACGTCGTTTAACCCGGGATGATTATTTCATTTTAAAAGATATACGCCATAGATCTTCCAATGTTCATAACCAAAGTACCAAAAATGTTGGCAACATCATAAGGGATATGAAACACCTGGCTGAGTGTGCCTTGGATCATTTTTCATCAAAAAAAAATCTTGCGGAATTTGATGGTTGCATTCTAGAGGTTGGTAGTTTATTATCCAAATTTTATGACAGTGTATCAATCAGAATTAAACCGGAGACTACTAATAAAATCAAACTTGCGATAGCTCGAATAAATTATACCGTATCAACCGACCAAGATAATATTAACTCTATTGATGATTATCGCAGAAAATTATTATCGGATAAATTCAATGAAATTGAAAAAGTAAAGGATGATAAACATAGCGGCGAGATGATAATAGATAAACAACTCAGTCTAAAATTATCTGAACTTGAGAACACCATAGAAATTGAAAGAAAGAGCTGTCAATTATATGAACTTGTTTTATTACTTCATAAAGATAAGAGTACAAATAGATTTGTAGTAGAAACCCTTGTGCTGGATATCTTAACGCTATTAGCCAGCTCCAAGCGTGTTCCCAACAATGTGCTGTATCTAGATGGGGACGTGCCTCTGTTGAGCGGTAAGTGCTTACGCAACCACTTGGCTCACGGGTATGCCTTGGTGGATATTTTGCCAACTGATTTGTGGTCTGCTTTGCTCCTAAATGCAGTAAAACTTACAGAAAGCAAAGACAATTTACTGAAATGTAATTTTGGGAACATTTTAAAACACGATATCGAACAATTGAGGCGGAGATACGAGCGGGATTTATCTATTCTTGATAAACAAAAGGAAATGTGGAAATCTCTTCTTGATGGGAACTTTGAGAATTTCACATTAGAAATCGAGGAAGGAGCTGAAGTATGCTCAAGAAGGGAGGATTATTCTTCTACGCTACATTACGCTGCGCGGGGACCCAATATTGAGACTCTCAAATTCTTGGCTAAAAAAGAAATGATCAGCACCAAAGTGAAAGACGTCAATGGTCAAACTGCCCTTCACTTAGCCGCAGCCTTTGGAAGAGATGAGGCTGTGGAATTCTTGGTGGCAGAAATGGGAAATGCAATTAATGAAGTTGATGATGCTGGAAAGACACCGTTACACCTGGCTTCTCAAAATGGCCACAAAAAAACTGTTATGACATTACTTTCACTGGGAGCCAAAACAACTATAAAAGATATCACAGGTATTTCTCCTTTGCATTATGCTGCGATGAAAAATTACTTAGATGTTGTTGAAATCCTCTCGGAAAAGGATGCTACTGTGGATGAAAATACTGATTGTGAGGGCTGTACTTCCCTTCACATAGCTGCAGAATATGGTCATGTAGAAATGGTACATTACTTACTGCTAAATCAAGCTGATGTCAATGCTAAGGGTAATCAAGGCAATTTTCCATTGCATCTGGCAGCAGGCAATGGTCATCTGGAAGTTGTAAAGATTCTGCTAGAAAAGGGAGCTCATTTGAATTTCAAAGACCGCAAGGGTCACTCTCCATTGTATAATGCAGTGACAAGCAACCACGAAGAAATCGTTAAGATCCTCTTGGAAAAGGGTGCTTTTGTTAATTACGGAGCGACGTTCAATTGCTCCCTCTTCCACTCAGCTATTTTTAAAGGCAACATGACTATCATAGATCTACTATTGCAACACAACGCCAATGTCAATGCTAAAATAAATGGTGGGCTTACCCCACTTCTCATTGCGGCCGGTGGTGGACATGCCAATATAGTTGATCTTCTGTTTCAAAGAGGAGCTCTGGCGGATAGCAGAGACAATGAAGGCAAGACGGCATTACACATTGCTGCCGAGAGCGGCCATACTTTTGTTGTAGAGACATTAATCCAAAGAGAAATTGATATCGATACCAACAATACAAATAAACTGACGCCATTGCATCTGGCTGCTCGAGCAGGTCACCTACAAGTGGTCGACATTTTACTGGCTTCAGGTGCTAGTGTACATTCTGTAAGTGATGGAGGCCTCACAGCTCTGCATCTCAGTGCCGCAAATGGTCATGAAGCAATTTCAGAGGCTTTGCTAAAAGAAGGCGCTAAAGTAAACTGTAAAGATAATGATAAAATCACACCATTACATGCAGCTGCTACTAAAACTTGCAATGTGAAAACTATCCAAATGTTGCTAAAGCACGGAGCCAATGTAAATGAGACAGAGGGGCTTTCTAGAACATCGTTGCATATTGCGTCATTAGCTGGAGACGGTTCAATGGTAGAAGCATTGCTCCAAGCAGACGCTGATATTGAAGCTACAGATATGGACGGTGACACCGCATTGCACATGGCTGCCAGTGGAAATCACAAGGCAGCTGTTAAGGTCTTGTTACAGTACGGAGCAGATGTTAACCACTTGGATGCTACAGGTTCTACCGCATTATGCTGGGCAGCAAAGAATAATAATACTAATCTGTTGAACACATTTATTAAAGAAGGAGCGGATGTTAATATTGGAGGAGGTCAACTTCTGTTAACTGCAATCGAAGCAGGACATAGACTTGTAGCTGAAACTTTGTTGAAGAATGAAGATGTCGACATCAATATTAAAGATCGATATGGATTAAACCTTTTATATACTGCTGCTGAAAGTGGTGATGAGTTTTTAGCCAGGGCGCTGATAAAGAGAGGTATTAAAGTTGAAGATTCACTTTTATTCACTGCAATTGGTTTTGGACATACAAAGTTTGTCGAAGTTTTGCTAGAAAATAAAGCTGACGTTAATTTCGTGTTGGATCTTGTTGGCTCACCGCTGCATTACGCAGTAGTTATGAACAAGCCAGATATTGTTGAAAGGTTGCTTCACTGGGGAGCTAACCCTAATAGCAGAAATTCAAAGAATCTTACGCCGTTAGATCTGGCAGTACATCTTGAAAAAAAACAAACTATTTCAATACTTTTGCAACAAGAATGTGTTAGTATTAACGAGAAAAACCATGAATATGGCAACATGACGTTACTGCATGCTGCTGCTCAACAGGGTAATCTTGAAATAACAGTACTCTTGATGGAGCGAGGAGCTGACAAACATGCTGAAGACGGATTAGGTTTAAAACCTCTCCACGTAGCCGCTAGATACGGCCACTGCAATATTTTGGCCTTCTTCCTGGAGAATGGGATGAGCATCGAAGATCTGGGACACAGTGGCTGTAACTTGATGCATTTCGCCGCGATGGGAGGGCAGCTAGCTGTGGTCAAATACTTGATGGACAAACATGTTGATATTAATTCCACTGATTTATTTGGCTATACACCAATTCACCATTCTGCTGGACTTGAACACACAGAGGTGGTCAATTTCTTATTACAAAACGGTGCAGTATATGATGTCAGGGACAAAAATGGTAGAACCCCTTCAGATTTGACTCATAGTCAAGATATTAAAGAAGTGTTAGAGTCAATTGGAAAACTATTTAAGGCCGTCAAAAAAAATGACGTGTTTTTGATTGGTACTTTGATTAAAAACTTAGAGAAATTTGTAGATGTAAGGAATTCCGAAAATGCAACACTTTTACATGTCGCTTCTCAGGGGGGCTACCAGGAGATGTGTGATCTTCTGTTGAAGAGCAAAGCCAATCCCAATGCTGTTGGAAGGGACGGCGAATCTCCTCTGCATTACGCATCTAAATACTCTCATGCTGAAATAGTTAAAGCTTTATTAAAAAACGGTGCAGCATATAACCTCAAATCTGACAACATGAAAACTCCGTTGGATTTTGCTAAACATAAAGATATTAAATGTTTATTGCAAACAATTGCGAGCTGTTTCAGGAAAATACACACCAGCGATGTTAAAGTAATTGAAGATATTTCTAAAATCGGGGACGTGGAAATCATAAAGGCGGTGATGAAAGCTCGTGACACTGATGGAAACACTCTTGTGGATATTGCTATGAAAAATGGTTTTCCTGAAATAGACGAGTTAAAAAAGGTTTCATAGGCCAATGTTCCTGAAATCTTGTCCAAGGTGGAAACATTGTTCATTTGTAAAATTTACAGAAGCCCTGCGCATTTTAAAACAGCTACTAAATTAAAGAATTGATATATTTGGAGAGGATAATCCAGGAACACTGGACATCAAACGAAAAATAGCGCTAGCATTGTACGGAAAGGGTAAATATTTTGAAGCCATGTCCGTTTTCAAAGATAAGGATATTGCGAGTATTTGGTCCACTTCACCCAGACTCCCCGGAGACCAGGAGTAGGCTGGTAGTATTATTGCACCGGCTAGGAAGGAACATAGAGACGTGGGTTATTCTTCAGGAAGTTATGTCGAGGCAACATAAAGTGCTGGGCGAGGGGCATGAGCAACTAATGCAAACAAAAAACCACGCAGGGCTAGATATAATGATATTACGTAAGTACATACGTACTGAAAATAATAAGATATTGTGTATTTTTAAGAAGGTATAGATTTTTTAAATATTTTATAGAATATTGCATACTGTACATGTATCACAACCGAAATTATATTGTTCATAATTTATGTATTTTAAGATGTCAATACCATCAATGTTTGCTATTTAAAATGACAATAAACATGTATCCTAACCGTGTTTACTTTTTTTAAATTAATAACTAGCTTAAATCTCCAAATTTTTTTCACAAAGTTCTTCGAAATCAGATGTAGACAGTGACCTTTCTCTTGTTTTGAAGAAATGAATTGGTGTTTATTGGAATTGGGTTATTTGCATTTGCATGTGTAGGAATGAACAAGGTATGGAGGGAAGGAAAACGGGATGACTAATCACTTATCACTGCGAAGGAGCAAATACAACACAATCACAATATAGTAAGTTCCATCACGATACCTTATATCGGTGCAAACAACACAATCACAATATAATGAGTTCCATCACGATACCTCATATCGGTGATATAAAGTCATTAGAAAGATGAAATTTTTTCTAACCTAACCTAACCTACTTAACCCAGTTAATAAAGTTTTTGTTTCATCACTTTCCATGACTTTATACAACTTTTTAAAGATGTGATGAATTATCATTGTGATGATTTATCCGGTCACCATCATATCATAGGTATATTCTCATATTGGAATTGTGTTATTTGTATGTGTAGAAATGATCAAGGTATGGAGGGAAAGAAAACGGGATAACCAATCACTTATCACTGCGAAGGAGCAAACAACACAATCACAATATAGTAAGTTCCATTGCGATACCTCATATCATAGGTAATTATCGCCACAACAAAATGAATGATTACTTCAAACTATATTAATAAACCTAACCTCCCCACACCCTGAAATAAAGAATGTATTATTATTATACACTTCTGAGATAGTCAAATTCCTTCTTTTTACTTTTCTACGAGATTATTTCCATTAAAACACCGACAAATCCAAGGTAGTCGCACTCCTTCTTATATTTTCAAAACAAATACATTCGAATTTGCACTATTTTCTTGTCGTTGTTCGAAATTTAAAAATACTTTTCAGCAAGGTGATGGTTAGGGAGAGGAACTGGATAAATGACATCTCCGTATGAACTATGTACCTATATTCTCATTTTAAAACAAAACACTCGGAATAAAATTGCAGATTTGCAAAAAAGTCAAAGTTAGATCCTCTTCTTTATACAAATCTCAAAAGGAAAAATATGAATAATGACAAGCGCAGATATATGAAAAATCAAGTGATATATATGTATAGTTGAAAATTTGGAAAAGACAATTAAAATAATTTTATATGAAAATATTATATTTTGAATAAGTTCTTACTTTCCCTTAACTTACCTTACTATAAACCCTTCAGGCCTCATATCTTACATATTTATTTAACGCCCAGAGGGCTTTTACATGGTTGGTAATATAATTTTGATTTGACAGATACTTTGAAACATAAAAAATAAGAATAAAATTACATTTGATAAAAGCTATGCAACAAGTCATACAAACACAAGAAACAAAAACAGAAAATTACAGCTATTTGTAGGTTTACATGATGTGTTTAGGAGTATTGTTGAAATAAATGTTTTAAATGATCCACAAAACTTGCAAAGTTGGTATTGAATATGTCAACATCACCCAAGTAATGATTTCCCATGGTGTGAAGTCGTTGTATCGGAGAGTGGGCAATGTAGTTACACGCTTATGTGTGCTGCTGTAGAATATTGTATTTTGTCGTGTTCTTACTGTGGGTGTATGTATGTTTATAAGTTGCAGGAGTTCACAAAAAAAGACAATTTATGACAGTAATAATGATTATTTTTCCACAAGTTTTCAATTGAGGTCAAGAACCGTTAATTGGAAAGAGGTGTACATTTTAGTTATTCTGTGGTAAGCTTTTAAATTTACTAAAAACGGAGTTTCAGAGAATTTGGACAATTCTCAAAATTTCAATGATAATTTTCAAGTTATGTGAGAGGTCTTTAGTTCTGTTTATTTTTTTTATTTCGGTTCTGTGAAGTAACTGGACAATTATGAAATAATAATAGCAGATCTTGAAAACGACATTCATAGAACCCGAAAATGACGGTTTAAATTTGATGAATTGTTCGAATTCTATGAAACAATCCGTATTTAGTAAATATAAAAGTTAACAATAGAAACAATAAAATGTACAACACTACCAAACTAATGGTTCAGACCGCAATTGGCGAACTCGTGGAATAATAATCATTTTTACGTGCATAAATTGTTATTTTCATAGGAATAAATGTAAGGTTTGAACTTTGAGAGCCGTTTTCTCGAGAACTAAGATGCCGAATGATATAAAATAAAGAATTCCTACTGAAAAATATGTGCTGAAGTGAAAACAATAAGAAAATCTAAAGAAAGTTTCATTTAATTACAAAATATCATTTTTACGGGCCTAAATGTAAGACTTGGGTTTGAACTTTGACGGAAGGTTTCTCGGGAACTACGACGTCGAAAGGAATAAAATTTCGGATTCGCACTGAAAATTATTGCCTGCAGTGAAATCAATACTAAAATCTTAATAATGTTGCAGTTTTGGAAAAAAATATCATTTTTACGGGCCTAAATGTATTACTTGGGTTTGAACTTTGAGAGCCGTTTTCTCGAAAACTACGTCGCCGAACGGAACAAAATTTCGGATTTGTACTGAAAACTATTGCTTGAAGTGGAATCAATACAAAAATATAAATAAAGTTGCATTTTTGGAAAAAATTTCATTTTTACGGACCTAAATGTAAGAGTTAGGTTCGATTTTTGAAAGCCATTATCTCGGGAACTACGACGCCGAACTGAATAAAATTTCGGATTCGTTCTGAAAACTATTGCCTGCAGTGAAATCAATACTAAAATCAAAATAATGGTGCATTTTTGGAAAAAATATCATTTTTACGGGTCTAATTTGAGACTTGGGTTTGATCTTTGGAGGCCATTATCTCGGGAACTACGACGCGGAACTGAATAAAATTTCGGATTCGTACTGAAAACTATTGCCTGCAATGGAATCATTAATCTTAAAAGTAACATTTTTGGAAAAAAAATCATTTTTACGGGCCTAATGTAAGAGTTAGGTTCGAACTTTTTTTTTCCATTATTTCTGGCTTTCACCCTTCAAGGGTGTTCTTGGCCATCATTTAAAATTATTGAGAAATAAAAGTTGAATTTAATTTTATTTAAATAGGCAAATTTCAAAATTATAGTCGAGTTCAGACTTAGAAGAGATGAGATGTTGAATGGAGGAGAGGCAATTTTATATAAGGCTTGATAAGAAGAGAGGATATTTTTTTAGAGAGGGACAACCAAAAAATATGTGATCTAAAGTTCCCACTTCTAGACCACAGAATGTACAATCTGGGGAGTCAAGGATGTGAATTTTAAAAAGATGGGAAGGAACGGAACAATGTCCGATCGTCATTCGAATGAGTGAAGAAATTTCTTTTTTGGAAAAATGAGGGAATTGCTGAAACCACGGTTTTGATGGAATAGTCCTTTGTATTGAGGCATAGCAGGCTCCCTTGGATTGACTAGCAATGTGCCAATACTCCCACCAAACATTGCGGGATCTATCTTTGATGATGGAAAAAATGTCAGATAGGGGAATGTGGTTTACGAGGGTAACAACAGGGTTGGACGCTCCTTGTTTTGCCAAGGCATCCGCAATATCATTACCCATGATACCAACATGTCCAGGAATCCAAATCAGAGTTACAATTTTACCAGAGCTTTGAATGGAGCTCGAATAAGGCAAACAAAGTGATCATCAGGATGAAGAAGAGGACTGGATTTAAGTTTTTGGAGGGAACTGAGAGTGTCAGAGAGAACGAGGGAATGTTCAAAATTATTATTAATTATATATTTGAGAGATTCTATTATTGCAATGCACTCGGCTGAAAATATTGAAAATTGATTTGAAATTGAATGAAATATTCTGTCATTAGAATTATTGTGGTAAACGTTAATACCCATACCACAGCTAGGAGAGTCGGGAGATTTGGATCCATCAGTAAATAAAAGAGAAAAGTTGGGCCATTTAGATGAAATAATGTCATTGAACATATTATTGACAGTTCGGGCCGGGAGATTGGAATGATTTTTAAGGATTCCGATCCCTTCTAATATTGTTGGGGATAGGGTGACGTGACTATATTTTAATTTGTTTAAGGGAAGTAGATCATTTTGGATGATGTGAAGCTCTGAGAGAGACTTAAAATTTTTACAGATGTCAGGAAGAGGTTTAGTTGAAGCTCTGATTGTAGATGAATGGGTTGAGTCAATGAACAACGAGACGCTGGGGATAACCTGATGACATTTAAAATTTAAACATTTAGGATCAAATTTGTCAGCAAATAGTTGACTCCTTAAATAAAGAGGAGGATCAGAACATTCTACTTGAAGGGAATTGATGGGTGACGATTGCATCGGTCCAGTTATAATTCGCCAAGATTTAGATTGAATTTTGTCTGATTTATCAAGTACATTTTTTGAGGCAGTACTAAAAAGTGGGCAGGCATAGTCGAGATGGCTTCGAATAAGTGCGTTGTAAAGCAACTTGATGCAAGTAGGGTGAGCTCCCCACCAAACGCCAGATAATGATCTGATGATATTTAAATTTTTTTCGCATTTAGTAACTAAATTATTAATATGAGAAGACCATTTAAGTTTCCTATCAAATGTTACTCCCAAAAAATTAACTTCAGAAGCGTTGGGAATTGGAGAATTTTTAAATAAAATTTGAACGGGGGGGTTTTTATGGCGATTTGAGAAGGTGACACATTGAGTCTTTTGGATTGAAAGTTCAAAACCATTTAACGTGAGCCATGTGCAAAGGGCATTCATGGCTTCGTTAAGATAACTAACTTTGTTAACTACTTATTTATTGTTATATATTTAAGTTAAGAAAGTGAAATGTAAATTTCTTTTAACTTAATAAATAAATAAATTTAACAAAAAATATATTTGACGGCGAGAGGGATGATTTTGGATGATAAGAAGAAAGCTATGTCATCTGCAAACTCAATAACTTTTACTTGTGGGGGAATAGTGACATGCATATCATATGTGTATATATTATACAGTAAGGGGGACAATACATCGCCTTGTGGTAAACCCTTGCAAATAGACCTACTTTGAGGAGAAATATCTGGAAGTTCAATGAAAATTTTTATATCTAGAAATAGATTAATAATAGATTGGACAAACATGGGGGGAAGGCCAAGGCCTAGAAGTTTTTTTTTCAGGATTGGGATGGAAACATTGTCAAAGGCGCCTTCTATATCTATAAAGACGGCAAGACAAACTTCCTGTTTAGAAATTGATAAATTAATATCAGTGCTGATGATGGCAAGGTTATCTTGAGTGGATTTTTTTCCCTAAATCCAAATTGAGATGGAGAGAGAAGCTGTTCACTCTCGACGAAAAATTCTAATCGGTTTTTAACTAATTTTTCATAAAGTTTACTGAGGGTGGATGAAAGAGCGATTGGCCTGTAGTTGGATCCAGAATTTGGTGATTTGTTTGTTTTTAAAATAGGGATGATTATTTGATAACTCCAGTCATCAGGCACTATACCAGTCTGAAAGATTTTATTTAAGATGCTTAAGAAGTGGTTTAGAACATTCTCATTACTATTTTTGATTATGCTGTAAGGTATATCATCTCTGCCTGGAGATGAGTCCTTGACTGTTGATAAACAATTTTTAGCTCAATTAAGGTGAATGGAGAGTCTAGTCAATGATTAGACAAAGGAGTATTATAGATGGGCGTTATTTCATCTAAGTTAGGTACAGAAGGGAGGGCAATTTTTTCCAAGAATTCATCTATCCATTTAGAATGAGACGCTCGAGGAGATGGTGAACTGAAGGAGGATCGAAATCTTCGGATCATAGACCAAACTTCAGAAATTGGAGTGTTCGGAGATACTGAACTGCAGAAGTCGTACCACCCGGATCTTTTTTTTGACCTCAATACCCTTTTGGCATTGGATTCAGTGTTTTTGTATGTTAGATAGTTCTCCATAGTCATATTGTAACGATAGGAAAGAGATTTAGCTTTCTGAATTCTTACTACTTTGGAACATTCCTCATCCCACCAGGGAGTTGGAGGGAGTTTTTTGAGAGATTTAGTTTTAGGGGGAGGATTTGATTTATTTATTGCAGTTATGAGCATTGATTTGAAGTTATTATGGTCATCTTTGACAGAAAATATATCGGTGGCAGGTAAATTTAGTAGGAACTTGTCCATATGAGAGTTAAATTCATCCCATTTGGTGTGTTTCGTTGTAATCTTCGTCGAAATATAAAACTTGTCCGATTGGAAAGAAGTTTGATGAGTAATGGTGATCGGGAAATGATCACTGGAGCAAGGGTCGGGGGACACCACCCACGAGGAAAGAGAAGCCAGACTAGTAGAACATATCGAGAGATCCACTGCACTGGGGTTTGTGCTGGGGCGTGAGATCCTAGTAGGAGATCCGTCATTCAAAAGGAAAAGGTTGGATTGATCTAGGAAATCCATCACACTTCGACCATCTCGGTCGGAGAAAGCAGAACCCCAGACGGGGGAATGGGCATTAAAATCGCCTAATATAAAAAAAGGAGGGCTTAGTTGACCTACAATTTGCAACCAAGTTTGTTTATTGAAGTGGGCTGTTGGGGGAAGATAAACCGAAATAAAGGATGTGTCCTTTATTTTAGCTGCAACCATTTGGAAGTCATCATTAGGGGGTTTGATATTATTTATTGGGGAAAATGATATGGATTTTTTTATAAAAAGGGCAGCACCACCGCCCCAACCTTCCGTGCGGTCGTCGCGGAGACAGGAAATACCCTCCCACATTAAAGTGGGTGGATGGAGTAAACCAAGTCTCCGAGATAGCAGCAAAATAAATAAAGTTGGAATTTAATAGGCTAAGGAGATCAGATTTGTTAGAAATAGCACTTCGGCTATTCCACTGAAGTATTCTGACATCTTGAAGAGTAATTTTGAATAAATGATTTTAATGTGGAAATAAGAGTAGCAACGTTGGACGGTAGATTAGTTTGAGAAGAAATAAGGTCAATTAGAAGCATAATAAGAATTTGGATAAATGAAGAATTGTCTTGGGAGAGTTTTTCAGAAAGTTTTAGAGA
This sequence comes from Hesperophylax consimilis, assembly GCF_061612785.1. Classification (NCBI taxonomy): domain Eukaryota; kingdom Metazoa; phylum Arthropoda; class Insecta; order Trichoptera; family Limnephilidae; genus Hesperophylax; species Hesperophylax consimilis. Next base: position 4,408,122 of record NC_142863.1, on the reverse strand, counting down.
GTTCATTGAGGACGGATTATAATTATTTGCACACCCATTGGTGGCATTTGAAAGAGATGAACCATTGGGATTTAAGAGCAGTGAGTTGTGTTGTTGCTGATCGTATCCAGGAGCCGGTTTAGAGATAGCGTTTTTGTATGTAAATTAAGTTGAACGAGAAGAAGTTGTTGTAGAGGAGGGAAGAGGGTTGGATGAGGAGTTGCTGGATAAAGCCTCAGCAAATGATTTTTCGACAGGCGGGAATAGTTTAGAAGCCTGCAGAAAAGGAAAGTTCTGAGAGGCCATAAAAATTTTAATATTTTTTTGGCGAGATTGTTCTGGGCAAGAAGTGTTGATAGCTGTATGTGAGCCTGAGCAGTTAAAACATTTGGGTGAGGAGGAAGAAGGACATTGGTCAGTTGTGTGGTTTTCTCCACATTTGAAACATCTGGGTTGAGATCTGCATGCAGCTTTGGTATGACCAAAACGGCAGCAATTGAAACATTGAGTGGTGGGATAAGTATATATTTCAACTGGTAATGAGTTGAAGAATAAATAAATATGGGAGGGAAGAGATTGACCTTCAAAGGTGATAACGACAGATTGGGAGGGCTTCCAGGAAATTGTACCCTCAGAGGAGTCCTTGTAATTTAGCTTCCTGGCTTTTATGGGATTGCCAATGTGTTGGGGGGTTGAAAGTGAAGACAGAATTTCTTCGATGGACAGATCGGTCGAGATACCTCTGACCAGGCCTATGCGAGTGACATTGAAAGTAGGGATATATGCCTTGAACTTTGAATTTGATGAAATTAAGATATTTTTGATGAAACTGTTAGCAGCTGACCCTGAGAGGAATTCATCGGGGATTCGAGAGCAACCCTCGGCATTTACACCTCCAGGTTTGATTGAAAGATTCTTACTATTTGAAAGAAATTTGCCAAATTCAAGAGGGTGGATAGTTTTTCCTTGCTCAGTTTTTTGGGCGTATACTATAAACGGGCCACGGAAATGAAGAGAATAAAATATTGTTGGAAGAAGTTGAGAAAGTGCTGGTGGGGACTGTGAAGTCGAAGGCGAGTCAAATTTAATTGGGGAAGAAGGAGTAAATTTCCTTTTTTTGGTAGAAGTCAAAATGACAGAATCACTGTCAGAAATATCTACATTTTCCCCGTCTGGGGGGTCTGGAGAGGGATCTGGGGGCTTTGTAGGGAGTACAAGAGGGAAATCTTCCTCCATTATTCACAACAGTAAACAACCACAATAATAATATGGAAAATGACAGAAGTAAAAAAGTTTATAAATATCTGGAAATCAGCAGCGAAAAGTGACTCCTGGAAGATCAGAAGGGAGAAGAAACCTCAAGGCACAACACACTACACTTTTTTTTTGCCAGAAAACAAAAAAGAATGGTAAAAAATTAATTTTAGATACAGCAAAACAAAACAACTGAGGACAGCCAAATGTTATTGTTGCAATCAATCAGGTTCGAACTTTGAAAGCCATTATCTCAAGAAATACGACGCCAAGCAAAATAAAATTTTGGATTGGTACTGACATCTATTGCCTGCAGTGGAATAAATACGAAAATCTATATAAGGTCGCATTTTTGGAAAAATTTTCATTTTAACGGGCCTAAATGTAAGAAATAGGTTCGAACTTTGAAAGCCATTATATCTCGGTAATTACGACGCCGAACTGAATAAAATTTCGGATTCATACTAAAAACTATATGCTTAAGTGAAATCAGTACTAAAATCGAAATAATGTTGCATTTTTGGAAAAAATATCATTTTTACGGGCCTAAATTGAGACTTGGGTTCGATCTTTGGAGACCATTTTCTCGAAAACTACATGGCCGAACGGAACAAAATTTCGGATTTGTACTGAAAACTATTGCTTGAAGTGAAATCAATACTAAAATCTAAATAAAGTTGCATTTTTGAAAAAAAAATCATTTTTACGGGCCTAAATAAAAGAGTTAGGTTCGAAATTTGAAAGCCAATTTCTCGGGAACAACGACGCCAAACTGAATAAAATTTCGGATTCGTACTGAAAACTATTGCCTGCAGTGGAATCAATACTAAGATCTAAATAATGATGCAATTTTGGAAAAAATATCATTTTAATGGGCCTAATTTTAACTTGGGTTCAATCTTTGGATGCAATTATCTCGGGAACTACGACGCCAAACAGAATAAAATTTTGGATTAATACAGTAAACTATTGCCTGCAGTTAAATCAATACTAAAATATAAATAAAGTTGCATTTTTGGAAAAAATTACATTTTTACGGGCCTAAATTGAGACATGGGTTTGAACTTTGGAGGCCATTTTGTCGGGAACTACGACGCCGAACTGAATTAAATTTCGGATTCATACTGAAAATTATGTGTTGAAGTTAAATCAATACAAAAATCTAAATAAAGTTACATTTTTAGAAAAAAAATCATTTTTACGGGCCTTCATGTAAGAGTTAGGTTCGATCTTTGTAAGCCATTATCTCGGGAAATACGACGCCGAACTGAATGAAAATTCGGATTCATACTGAAAACTTTTGTTTGCAGTGAAATCTGAGCAGCGTCCTCGTGCAATTCGGCTCGAAGGACCATAAGCAGCGTCCTCGTGTGGAGTCCAGAAGCCTCCAGTCAGTTTGTAAGGCTGATCGGCTTGTGTAGGCTTCTTTCGTATCACGACAAGGATTGGCTTGCCGTTGAGATAGATGGAGGTTCGCTTCTCATTAAAAACACTTGTGTTTTTGTTGATATGTTTAATATGTAACACAGAAGAGGGTGGACATTAAACCGAGAGAGAGAGAAGCGAGAGTTGGATGATACTCAATGTAAAATTGAATGCTAAGTAGAATAGAACAAAAGATCTCGATCACAAAAAACTATATAAAACAAAACACCAATATTTGACGTGAATACAGACACAAGATATTATAGATGCGAAATAAATGACAATATTACACTATGACGTGCCATAGATAAAAAGATTTAACATAAAAGGTGGCACAGACAGAAAAAGATAATGTAAAAGGCTCTACACATCGAGATTATAAAATGAAAAAGTGAAAGAGTTTAGGCTTGACTGAAGTTAAATAAAACAGGACAATCACAAGATACGACACGCAACATACTCCCGGCTTTGACAAACTAAGTTTGTTAACAAAATCATGATGAAGTCGATGAAAGTAAAGTTCACTGTGGAGAATGTCACTGGAGAGTCATTGCATAAATTTTACTGGAGAAAGTTTTTATAGTAATTCACTGGAGAAGTTATTGTAGGAAAGTCACTAAGGTGACAGAGATGATGATGATGCTGATGACGATGATGATGTTGTCTGGTCAACGGGTAGTAGACAGAGCCGGTTGACAGCCCTTGTTACTGTCGATTTAGAGGTAGCGACAGTAGCTGCTCGTGTGATGCCATCAGTGCCAGGGTGTAGTGTCAGAATGCGACCAAGAGCCCACTTGGTAGGAGGTAAGTTATCCTCAAAGAGCAGTACCAAGGAGCCTGGTTGCAGCACGTCTTGGGTTTTGGTCCTCCATTTAGCTCGTTCCTGCAAGAGAATGAGATACTCCTTAGACCACCTTTGCCAAAAATGTTGAACGAGCTGAGTGGTTCGTTCAAATCTGGAGAGCCTTCCAGAATTCGTAGCGGTCAGGTCCAGTTGAGGTGCAGCAACCAAAGATTCGCCAATAAGGAAGTGACCCGGGGTGAGAGGAGTGAGGTCAGATGGATCGGTGGAAAGGGGGGTGAGCGGACGAGAATTGAGGCATGCCTCGACCTGCGTTAAGACAGTATACAGCTCCTCAAAGGTCAATGACAAGTTACGGAGAACTCTAGTCAAATGATGCTTGGCTGACTTCACTGCGCTCTCCCATAATCCGCCAAAATGAGGAGATCTAGCTGGAATAAAGTGCCATTGAATAGAATGAGAACCAAAAAAATCCGAAAATTCTTTCTGAGTCGAAGAGTTCTGCAAAAAAGAGGTTAAGGACTTGAGATCATTTGAAGCTCCTGCAAAATTCCCAGCATTGTCTGAGTAGATATGAGCACATTTTCCACGTCGTGCGATAAAGCGATTGAAACATTTGAGGAAACCCGTAGTAGATAAATCAGTAGCAAGCTCAAGATGAACTGCCTTGGTAGAAAAGCACACAAAGATACACAAATAAACCTTGAGAGTTGTTTTACTACGAATATTTCCAGATTTAATGTAATAAGGTCCTGCGTAATCAACACCACATGTAAGAAACGGGAGTGTTGGTTGCAGTCTAGAATGAGGTTGGTTCCCCATTAATGGTTGAAGTGTTGTAGGTTTTGACCTGAAACAAACTATACATTTACGAAGAACACTGCGTATGGTGCGTCTTCCACAGAGTGGCCAAAATTGTAAACGAATGGATGCGAGTAACGCTTGCGGTCCAGCATGTAATAATTGACGATGAAAATGATTTATAATTAGGTTAGTAAACTGGTGATTGGAAGGTAAAACTACAGGATGTTTTTGATTATAGGTGAGGTTTGCATTTGATAGACGTCCGCCAACGCGCAGTACGTTCTCCGAGTCTAAAAATGGGTTCAATGAGAGAAGTTTACTATTTGACAAAAGACATTTTGATTTTGACTGTAATGCCTTTATATCTAATGCAAAGCATTGCCTTTGAACTATTTTAACAAGCGTTGTCATTGCAGTAGTTAGTTCAAGTACAGTTAGTGCGGTTGTTTGAGATTCAAACTTGCGGAGAGCATTAGTTTTGAAACGAATACAATAAGCTACTACTCTTTGCAATTTATGTAAAGTAGAATAACGATCAAAGATGTCAGTGTTATGTATTTGTGTTATGAATGCTTGAGTAGTGGTTTTCTGTTCCGGAAGTTCTAGTGAATCTGGGATGACGGTAGTTGGCCAATGTGTTTCATTTTGAGATAGCCATAGAGGACCATTCCACCAGAGGTTGCAAGATGCAAGATCCATTGGAGAAACTCCTCTAGATATGAGATCAGCAGGGTTTAGTTTGATTGAAACATGTCTCCATTGTCCATGAGAGGTTGTGTCTTGAATCTCCGATACACGATTGGCAACAAAGGTTTTCCATCGTGCAGGCGATGCGGCGATCCACGCGAGAGTTATCGTAGAATCGCACCAGTAAGAGGTGGATCCTTGAAATGTTAATGAGTCTGTTACCTTCTTCATGATTTGAGATAATAAAAGAGCTCCTGATAGTTCTAATCTAGGCAAGGAGATTTTTTTCAGAGGCAGATCCAGATGCCGTTTTCGAATGTCCGTATGTAAATACATGCTCCATATGCGCGTTCTGATGAATCGCAGAATCCGTGTAATTTAGAATATTCCTTAATTGTAGGTACATGTCTAGGTATAGATATTAGATTAATGTCTTTCAACTGATGTTGAAAGTTGAGCCATGAAGTTTGAATATGACTTGGAACGTCTGAATCCCAGTCAATTTTTAATTGCCATAAATCCTGGATGAATAATTTTGCAGTGATATTTATTGGAGCAATTAGACCGAGAGGGTCGAATAGTTTCGCTATTTGTGACAAAAGATTTCTTTTAGTTATAGATGAATTTACAGATGACGTAGCAGGTTGATATCTAAGTGTATCCAGAGTAGAATTCCAACTCAGACCGAGTGTTTTGGAGGTTTCAGATTTTCCCAGTAATGTCGAATCGACAGACTGATAGAGGGATTTTTCGTCTGCGATGAGATATTCGTCATTGGATTTCCATTTTCGTAGATTCATACAGGCAGAACTTAATGTAGAATTTATATTATACTTGAGTTTTAGCGTTGTCTCAAAATCATTACTTCCTGTAAGGAGATCGTCGACGTAAAAGTCATGTAGGATGCGCTGACTTGCGTCTGGCGACGATTCTTGTGAATCCAGTGCTAGTTGCCGTAGACATCTTGTCGCTAAATACGGAGCAGATGCCGTACCGTACGTAACTGTGTTGAGTCTGAAATGAGACAATTTGTTTGAAGATGGGTTTGACCAAACAATTCTTTGTAAATCACGATGTTTGGGAGTTATTAAGATCTGTCGGTACATTTTTTCTATGTCCGCAGATATTACATATCTGTAAGTTCTGAAACGTAGGATTATTGAAAGGAGATCATCTTAAACGGTCGGTCCAACCATGAGGATGTCATTTAGAGAGAGCCCTGAGGAGGTTTTCGCAGATCCATCAAACACGACCCTCAGTTTGGTGGTTTCGCTGGATTCACGTAGAATAGAATGGTGAGGTAAGTAGAAATGATGGTTAGAGGATGAAGTGTTGTCCTTAATAGATATTTCAGACATATGGTTTAGGTGAATATATTCATTGATGAATTCGGAGTATTGCAATTGTAGTGGAGGTGAGAGTTTCCGTTCAACGGAGAGCCATCGTTTTGTAGCTGTGTTTAGCGAAGAACCCAAGTCTTGTGGGTTTCCCTTGAGCAGAAGCTCCACGATGAATCTACCATCTTCATTTCTGTAATGTGTGTCAATGAAGTGTGATTCGACAGCCTTTTCTTCCAAGGACTGAGGTGGATGAGAAAGGTTTTCTTCCATATGCCAGAATTTAGTCATGAGATCATGAAGGGCATTGTTTTCTTTAATGGAAAATAAAGAAATACCTTCGTCAGCTGGTGTGTCGGTGTGTGTAATTACCCAGCCGAAAGCGGTTTGTTGAAGTTGCATTCCTGAGATGTTTGTTCGCCTTTGTTCTAGGCAACTCCAGAACATGTCGCAGCCAAGAAGGATGTCGATTGATGCAGGTTCATGATAGGTTGGACCAGAGTGGAAGATACTACCAGTATCGCCCTGGTGTAAGACCACCATTCAGAATTGAAACGTTGCTCCAAATGGCTTTAGCCGTGTTTAGTGACTAGATCTGAATAGCCAGGTACTTCCCCACCTTCCTCTTTCCCTTCCCCACTTACCTTCAGCCTCACAACATCCCCCAACTGGGGATGCCATAGTCTCACTGGCTCCAGACGGGAGCAGTTGGGACTCTTGTGAGGTATTCACTGTAAAAAAAAAAAAAAAAAAAAGGTTGGGTCTGCTAGCTTCATGTGAGATGGGAGCATAACTGTTGCGTTGCTGGTGATTTTGTGTACTGGAATGTTTGGAGTAATTTCATTTAAACAGATGCAAGATAATTGTTTTACAAAACGCTTTTTATATTGTGAAGCAATGGTTATATTAGTTTTGAAATTACTGTTGAATGATGCGCCGGTTATTCCAGTAATTGGGCTATCTGACTTTATTAGCTGAACACCTAGATGCGTAGCTAATTTTGTGGTAATGAAGTTGCTTTGACTGCCAGAATCGAGTAAAGCTCTGGCCTGGATGAAATGTCCTTGCGCATTCTTCACATTGAGAATAACAGTAGATAGTAAGGCATGAGATTCGTTCGCCATGGATGTAGCGGAGATGATTGGACCTTGTTTAGATTCAGTTTGAACTTCTTTGTGAAACAGAGTGTGATGTTTTTTGTTACATGTTTGGCAACGGAATTTGCTTTGACATTGTTCATAAGAATGACCCTTTCCTAGACAGTTGTAACATAATTTAAAAGTCTTAGATGCATTTATTCTGTCTTGAAGAGTCATTTTCTGAAGTTTAGGGCATTGATAGATAGTATGATTTTCAGAACAGACATTGCAACAATAATTTGGAGATGTTACAAAAGTGAAATTTGGTTTTTTGCTATTAATGTTATCAGATTTATGAGCTGTTGCAGATGACTTTGGAATAGATTGAAGCATAATAGATTTATCGGTTAAAAACTTTATGAATGTTTCCATAGAATGAACGTAAGTATTTGGTTCAGGAATGGGAATTCGTTCCCACTCGCGAGATGTTATTGGATCAAGTTTTTTTTGACAAATGATGAATTAGTAAGGCATCCCAATGTTCTGTAGGTAGGTTTAAATTTTTCAAAGCCCGTAAATTAATTAAAATTTGTTCTAAAAAGGCTTGAATTTCTTTGGAAGATTCAAATTTAATGTTTGCAATATTGTATATAGCTTGGATGTGGTTTTGAATTATTAAGCGTTTATTTGCGTATCGATCTGTTAATAAATTCCATGCAATTTGATAATTATTTGATGAGATTTCCAGAGATGTTAATAATTTGGAAGCGCTTCCGGTTAAGCACGATTTAAGATAGTGAAATTTCTGAATTGCAGATAATTCCTGGTTTGTTTCAATTAATGATTGAAAAGATTCTTCGAAACAAGTCCACTCAGAGATTGTTCCGGAGAAAGTAGGTAGTTTCAAAATTGGTATTTGAATTTCGAAATTTATATTTAATTGTGATTGATGTGAATTAAGTTTGGAATCGCTCGTCAGACGCGATTTTGCTTCGGAGATGGCCTTGAAACACATTGTTTCAAAGCGATCGGTGTCATCATCCGAATCGAAATTCAAACTTTCATCACACATACTGATTTTAAGTTGAATTTCCATGCATAAGTCATGCAAAGGTTCGATTTTTGCCAATCGGACTTAGATGATTGACTGATCCGTTCGGTCTTCATCTAACAATGACTGAAACTTCGTTATCAGCCCTTTGATCTGACCTCTTCTGGCTATGAAAGCCTTCAGGTTGTCCGCCATTGTCAGATGACTAGAGATCCGTGCCTGTTATGATTGAGAAACAGCAAAGTATTAACACAGTAAGGAGGGAAAGTTGAAAGGATTGACTTAATTTGGTGCTTGCTGTGATGATTGCTGATTTCTCCTGTGGTGGCTTGGGTGATGATTGCTGGTGTAATCCGGCTCGAAGGACCATAAGCAGCGTCCTCGTGTGGAGTCCAGAAGCCTCCAGTCAGTTTGTAAGGCTGATCGGCTTGTGTAGGCTTCTTTCGTATCACGACAAGGATTGGCTTGCCGTTGAGATAGATGGAGGTTCGCTTCTCATTAAAAACACTTGTGTTTTTGTTGATATGTTTAATATGTAACACAGAAGAGGGTAGAAATTAAACCGAGAGAGAGAAGCGAGAGTTGGATGATACTCAATGTAAAATTGAATGCTAAGTAGAATAGAACAAAAGATCTCGATCACAAAAAACTATATAAAACAAAACACCAATATTTGACGTGAATACAGACACAAGATATTATAGATGCGAAATAAATGACAATATTACACTATGACGTGCCATAGACAAAAAGATTTAACATGAAAGGTGGCACAGACAGAAAAAGATAATGTAAAAGGCTCTACACATCGAGATTATAAAATGAAAAAGTGAAAGAGTTTAGGCTTGACTGAAGTTAAATAAAACAGGACAATCACAAGATACGATACGTAACAAAATCAACACTAAAATCTATATAAAATTGCATTTTTGGAAAAAAATCATTTTTACGGACCTGATTTGAGACTTGGGTTCGATCTTTGGAGGGCATTTTCTCAGGAACTACGACGCCGAACTGAATAAAATTGAGGATTCGTTCTGAAAACTATTGCCTGCAGTGAAATCAATACTAAAAACTAAATAAAGTTGCATTTTTGGAAAAAAATTCATTTTTTCGGGCCTAATTTGAGACTTGGGTTCGATCTTTGGAGGGCATTTTCTCGGGAACTTCGATTCCGAACAGAATGAAATTACGGATTCGTACTGAAAACGATTGCCTGCAGTCATCTATTGCCTGCAGTCAACTTTTGCCTGCATCAATACTAAAATCTAAATAAAGTTGCATTTTTGGAAAAAATTTCATTTTTACGGGCCTAATTTGAGACTTGGGTTCGAACTTTGGAGGCGATTTTCTCGGGAACTACGACGCCGAACTGAATAATTTTTTTTCGATTCGTACTGAAAACTATTGCCTGCAGTGAAATCAATACTAAAATTTAAATAAATTTGCATTTTTGGAAATAATTTCATTTTGACGGGCCTTAATGTAAGAGTTAGGTTCGATCTTTGAAAGCCATTATCTCAGGAACTACGACGCCGAACTGAATAAAATTGAGGATTCGTTCTGAAAACTATTGCCTGCAGTGAAATCAATACTAAAATCTAAATAAAGTTGCATTTTTGGAAAAAAATTCATTTTTTCGGGCCTAATTTGAGACTTGGGTTCGATCTTTGGAGGGCATTTTCTCGGTAACTACGACGACGAACTGAATAAATTTTTTTCGATTCGTACTGAAAACTATTGCCTGCAGTGAAATCAACACTAAAATCTATATAAAATTGCATTTTTGGAAAAAAATTCATTTTTACGGACCTGATTTGAGACGTGTGGGTTCGAACTTTGGAGGCCATTTTCGCGGGAACTACGACGCCAAACTGAATTAAATTTCGGATTCATACTAGAAATTATGTGTTGAAGTTAAATCAATACAAAAAACTAAATAAAGTTACATTTTTAGAAAAAAAATCATTTTTACGGGCCCAAATGTAAGAGTTGGGTTCGATCTTTGAAAGCCATTATCTCAGGAACTACGACACCGAACTGAATTAAATTGAGGATTCGTTCTGAAAACTATTGCCTGCAGTGAAATCAATACTAAAATCTAAATAAAGTTGCATTTTTGGAAAAAATTTCATTTTTTCGGGCCTTAATGTAAGAGTTAGGTTCGATCTTTGAAAGCCATTATCTAAGGAACTACGACACCGAACTGAATAAAATTGAGGATTCGTTCTGAAAACTATTGCCTGCAGTGAAATCAATACTAAAATCTAAATAAAGTTGCATTTTTGGAAAAAATTTCATTTTTTCGGGCCTAATTTGAGACTTGGGTTCGATCTTTGGAGGGCATTTTCTCGGGAACTTCGATTCCGAACAGAATGAAATTACGGATTCGTACTGAAAACGATTGCCTGCAGTCATCTATTGCCTGCAGTCAACTTTTGCCTGCATCAACACTAAAATCTAAATAAAGTTGCATTTTTGGAAAAAATTTCATTTTTACGGGCCTAATTTGAGACTTGGGTTCGAACTTTGGAGGCCATTTTCTCGGTAACTACGACGACGAACTGAATAATTTTTTTTCGATTCGTACTGAAAACTATTGCCTGCAGTGAAATCAACACTAAAATCCATATAAAATTGCATTTTTGGAAAAAAATTCATTTGAGACGTGGGTTCGAACTTTGGAGGCCATTTTCGCGGGAACTACGACGCCAAACTGAATTAAATTTCGGATTCATACTAGAAATTATGTGTTGAAGTTAAATCGATACAAAAAACTAAATTAAGTTACATTTTTAGAAAAAAAATCATTTTTACAGGCCAAAATGTAAGAGTGAGGTTCGATCTTTGAAAGCCATTATCTCGGGAAATACAACGCCGAACTGAATGAAAATTGGGATTCATACTGAAAACTTTTGCCTGCAATGAAATCAACACTAAAATCTATATAAAATTGCATTTATGGAAAAAATTTCATTTTTACGGGCCTGATTTGAGACTTGGGTTCGATCTTTGAAGGCATTTTCTCGGGAACTACGACGCCGAACTGAATGAAATTACGGATTCGTACTGAAAACTATTGCTTGCAGTGAAATCAATACTAAAATCTAAATAAAATTGCATTTTTGGAAAAAATTTCATTTTTACGGGCCTAATTTGAGACTTGGGTTCGAACTTTGGAGGCGATTTTCTCGGGAACTACGACGCCGAACTGAATAATTTTTTTTCGATTCGTACTGGAAACTATTGCCTGCAGTGAAATCAATACTTAAATTTAAAAAAAGTTGCATTTTTGGAAAAAATTTCATTTTTACGGGCCTTATTTGAGACTTGGGTTCGAACTTTGGAGGCCATTATCTCAGGAACTACGACGCCGAACTGAATAAAATTGAGGATTCGTTCTGAAAACTATTGCCTGCAGTGAAATCAATACTAAAATCTAAATAAAGTTGCATTTTTGGAAAAAATTTCATTTTTTCGGGCCTAATTTGAGACTTGGGTTCGAACTTTGGAGGGCATTTTCTCGGGAACTTCGATTCCGAACAGAATGAAATTACGGATTCGTACTGAAAACGATTGCCTGCAGTCATCTATTGCCTGCAGTCAACTTTTGCCTGCATCAATACTTAAATCTAAATAAAGTTGCATTTTTGGAAAAAAATTCATTTTTACGGGCCTAATTTGAGACTTGGGTTCGAACTTTGGAGGCCATTTTCTCGGTAACTACGACGACGAACTGAATAAATTTTTTTCGATTCGTACTGAAAACTATTGCCTGCAGTGAAATCAATACTTAAATCTATATAAAATTGCATTTATGGAAAAAATTTCATTTTTACGGGCCTGATTTGAGACTTGGGTTCGATCTTTGAAGGCATTTTCTCAGGAACTACGACGCCGAACGGAATGAAATGACGGATTCGTACTGAAAACTATTGCCTGCAGTGAAATCAATACTAAAATTTAAATAAATTTGCATTTTTGGAAATAATTTCATTTTGACGGGCCTTAATGTAAGAGTTAGGTTCGATCTTTGAAAGCCATTATCTCAGGAACTACGACGCCGAACTGAATAAAATTGAGGATTCGTTCTGAAAACTATTGCCTGCAGTGAAATCAATACTAAAATCTAAATAAAGTTGCATTTTTGGAAAAAAATTCATTTTTTCGGGCCTAATTTGAGACTTGGGTTCGATCTTTGGAGGGCATTTTCTCGGTAACTACGACGACGAACTGAATAAATTTTTTTCGATTCGTACTGAAAACTATTGCCTGCAGTGAAATCAACACTAAAATCTATATAAAATTGCATTTTTGGAAAAAAAATCATTTTTACGGACCTGATTTGAGACGTGTGGGTTCGAACTTTGGAGGCCATTTTCGCGGGAACTACGACGCCAAACTGAATTAAATTTCGGATTCATACTAGAAATTATGTGTTGAAGTTAAATCGATACAAAAAACTAAATTATGTTGCATTTTAAGAAAAAAAATCATTTTTACGGGCCCAAATGTAAGAGTTGGGTTCGATCTTTGAAAGCCATTATCTCAGGAACTACGACACCGAACTGAATTAAATTGAGGATTCGTTCTGAAAACTATTGCCTGCAGTGAAATCAATACTAAAATCTAAATAAAGTTGCATTTTTGGAAAAAATTTCATTTTTTCGGGCCTTAATGTAAGAGTTAGGTTCGATCTTTGAAAACCATTATCTAAGGAACTACGAAACCGAACTGAATAAAATTGAGGATTCGTTCTGAAAACTATTGCCTGCAGTGAAATCAATACTAAAATCTAAATAAAGTTGCATTTTTGGAAAAAATTTCATTTTTTCGGGCCTAATTTGAGACTTGGGTTCGATCTTTGGAGGGCATTTTCTCGGGAACTTCGATTCCGAACAGAATGAAATTACGGATTCGTACTGAAAACGATTGCCTGCAGTCATCTATTGCCTGCAGTCAACTTTTGTCTGCATCAACACTAAAATCTAAATAAAGTTGCATTTTTGGAAAAAATTTCATTTTTACGGGCCTAATTTGAGACTTGGGTTCGAACTTTGGAGGCCATTTTCTCGGTAACTACGACGACGAACTGAATAATTTTTTTTCGATTCGTACTGAAAACTATTGCCTGCAGTGAAATCAACACTAAAATCCATATAAAATTGCATTTTTGGAAAAAAATTCATTTGAGACGTGGGTTCGAACTTTGGAGGCCATTTTCGCGGGAACTACGACGCCAAACTGAATTAAATTTCGGATTCATACTAGAAATTATGTGTTGAAGTTAAATCGATACAAAAAACTAAATTAAGTTACATTTTTAGAAAAAAAATCATTTTTACAGGCCAAAATGTAAGAGTGAGGTTCGATCTTTGAAAGCCATTATCTCGGGAAATACAACGCCTAACTGAATGAAAATTCGGATTCATACTGAAAACTTTTGCCTGCAATGAAATCAACACTAAAATCTATATAAAATTGCATTTATGGAAAAAATTTCATTTTTACGGGCCTGATTTGAGACTTGGGTTCGATCTTTGAAGGCATTTTCTCAGGAACTACGACGCCGAACGGAATGAAATGACGGATTCGTACTGAAAACTATTGCCTGCAGTGAAATCAACACTTAAATCTATATAAAATTGCATTTTTGGAAAAAAAATCATTTTTACGGACCTGATTTGAAACATGGGTTCGATCTTTGGAGGGCATTTTCTCAGGAACTACGACGCCGAACTGAATGAAATTACGGATTCGTACTGAAAACTATTGCTTGCAGTGAAATCAATACTAAAATCTAAATAAAATTGCATTTTTGGAAAAAATTTCATTTTTACGGGCCTGATTTTAGACTTGGGTTCGATCTTTGGAGGGCATTTTCTCGGGAACTACGACGCCGAACTGAATGAAATTACGGATTCGTACTGAAAACTATTGCTTGCAGTGAAATCAATACTAAAATTTAAATAAAGTTGCATTTTTGGAAAAAATTTCATTTTTTATTTGGCCTTATTTGGACTTGGGTTCGAACTTTGGAGGCCATTTTCTCGGGAACTAAGACGCCGAACTGAATAAAATTACGGATTCGAACTGAAAACTATTGCCTGCAGTGAAATCAATACTAAAAACTAAATAAAGTTGCATTTTTGGAAAAAATTTCATTTTTACGGGCCTAATTTGAGACTTGGGTTTGAACTTTGGAGGCCATTTTCTCGGGAACTACGACGCCGAACTAAATTAAATTTTGGATTCATACTAGAAATTATGTGTTGAAGTTAAATCAATACAAAAAACTAAATAAAAAACATTTTTAGAAAAAAAATCATTTTTACGGGCCCAAATGTAAGAGTTAGGTTCGATCTTTGAAAGCCATTATCTCGGGAAATACGACGCCGAACTGAATGAAAATTCGGATTCATACTGTTAACTTTTGCCTGCAGTGAAATCAACACTAAAATCTATATAAAATTGTATTTTTGGAAAAAAATTCATTTTTACGGGTCTAATTTGAGACTTGGGTTGGAACTTTGAAGGCCATTTTCTCGGGAACTATGAAGCCGAATTGAAAAAAATTACGGTTTTAGACTGAAAATTAATGCATGCAGTGAAATCTATACTAAAATCTATAAAGAGTTGCATTTTTGGAAAATTTTTAATTTTTACGGGCTTTATTTGAGACTTGGGTTCGATCTTTGGAGGGCATTTTCTCGGGAACTACGAAGCCGAAATGAATGAAAATTCGGATTCATTCTGAAAACTTTTGCCTGCAGTGAAATCAAAACTAAAATCTATATAAAATTGCATTTTTGGAAAAAAAATCTTTTTTACGGACCTGATTTGAGACTTGGGTTCGATCTTTGAAAGCCATTATCTCGGGAACTACGACCCCGAACTGAAAAAAAATTACGGATTTAGACTGAAAACTATTGCATGCAGTGAAATCCATAATAAAATCTAAATAAAGTTACATTTTTCGAAAAAATTTCATTTTTACGGGCCTAATTTGAGACTTGGGTTCGAACTTTGGAGGCCATTTTCTCGGGAACTACGACGCCGAACTGAATGAAATTACGGATTTAGACTGAAAACTATTGCATGCAGTGAAATCTATACTAAAATCTAATTAGAGTTGCTTTTTTGGAAAATTTTTCATTTTAACGGGCTTTATTTGAAACTTAGGTTCGACCTTTGGAGAATATTTTCTCGGGAACTACGACGCCGAACTAAAAAAAATTTCGGATTCGTACTGAAAACTTTTGCCTGCAGTGAAATCAACACTAAAATCTATATAAAATTGCATTTTTGGAAAAAATTTTCATTTTTACGGGACTAATTTGAGACTTGGGTTCGAACTATGGAGGCCATTTTTTCGGGAACTACGACGCCGAACTGAATAAAATTACGGATTCGTACTGGAAACTATTACCTGCAGTGAAATCGATTCTAAAATCTAAATAAAGTTGCATTTTTGGAAAAATTTCATTTTTACGGGACTAATTTGAGACTTGGGTTCGAACTTTCACTCTGTTGGTTCGAACTGGAGGCCATTTTCTCGGGAACTACGACGCCGAACTGAATGAAATTACGGATTTAGACTGAAAACTATTGCATGCAGTGAAATCTATACTAATATATATATAGAGTTGCATTTTTGGAACATTTTTCATTTTTACGGCCTTTTTTGAAACTTGGGTTCGACCTTTGGAGAATATTTTCTCGGGAACTACGACGCCGAACTGAATAAAATCCGGATTCGTAATGAAAACTTTTGCCTGCAGTGAAATCAATACTAAAATCTATATAAAATTGCATTTTTGGAAAAAAAATCATTTTTACGGACCTGATTTGAGACTTGGGTTCGATCTTTGGAGGGCATTTTCTCGGGAACTACGACGCCGAACGGAAAGAAATTACGGATTCGTACTGAAAACTATTGCCTGCAGTGAAATCAATACTAAAATCTAAATAAAGTTGCTTGGGTTCGAACTTTGGAAGCCATTTTCTCGTGAACTACGACGCCGAACTGAATGAAATTACGGATTTAGACTGAAAACTATTGCATGCAGTGAAATCTATACTAAAATATATATAGAGTTGCATTTTTGGAACATTTTTCATTTTTACGGGCTTTATTTGAAACTTGGGTTCGACCTTTGGAGAATATTTTCTCGGGAACTACGACGCCGAACTGAATAAAATCCGGATTCGTAATGAAAACTTTTGCCTGCAGTGAAATCAAAACTAAAATCTATATAAAAATGCATTTTCGGAAAAAAAATCATTTTTACCGACCTGATTTGAGACTTGGGTTCGAACTTTGTAGGCCATTTTCTCGGGAACTACGACGCCGAACTGAATGAAATTACGGATTTAGACTGAAAACTATTGCATGCAGTGAAATCTATACTAAAATATATATAGAGTTGCATTTTTGGAACATTTTTCATTTTTACGGGCTTTATTTGAAACTTGGGTTCGAGTTTTGAGAATATTTTCTCGGGAACTACGACGCCGAACTGAATAAAATCCGGATTCGTAATGAAAACTTTTGCCTGCAGTGAAATCAATACTAAAATCTAAATAAAGTTGCTTGGGTTCGATCTTTGGAGGGCATTTTCTCAGGAACTACGACGCCAAACTGAATAAAATGACGGATTCGTACTGAAAACTATTGCCTGCAGTGAAATCAACACTAAAATCTATATAAAATTGCATTTTTGGAAAAAATTTCATTTTTACGGGCCTGATTTTAGACTTGGAATCGACCTTTGGAGAATATTTTCTCGGGAACTACGACGCCGAACTGAATAAAATCCGGATTCGTTATGAAAACTTTTGCCTGCAGTGAAATCAATACTAAAATCTAAATAAAGTTGCATTTTTCGAAAAAATTTCATTTTTTCGGGCCTAATTTGAGACTTGGGTTCGATCTTTGGAGGGCATTTTCTCGGGAACTTCGATTCCGAACAGAATGAAATTACGGATTCGTACTGAAAACGATTGCCTGCAGTCATCTATTGCCTGCAGTCAACTTTTGCCTGCATCAACACTAAAATCTAAATAAAGTTGCATTTTTGGAAAAAATTTCATTTTTACGGGCCTAATTTGAGACTTGGGTTCGAACTTTGGAGGCCATTTTCTCGGTAACTACGACGACGAACTGAATAAATTTTTTTCGATTCGTACTGAAAACTATTGCCTGCAGTGAAATCAATACTTAAATCTATATAAAATTGCATTTATGGAAAAAATTTCATTTTTACGGGCCTGATTTGAGACTTGGGTTCGATCTTTGAAGGCATTTTCTCAGGAACTACGACGCCGAACGGAATGAAATGACGGATTCGTACTGAAAACTATTGCCTGCAGTGAAATCAATACTAAAATTTAAATAAATTTGCATTTTTGGAAATAATTTCATTTTGACGGGCCTTAATGTAAGAGTTAGGTTCGATCTTTGAAAGCCATTATCTCAGGAACTACGACGCCGAACTGAATAAAATTGAGGATTCGTTCTGAAAACTATTGCCTGCAGTGAAATCAATACTAAAATCTAAATAAAGTTGCATTTTTGGAAAAAAATTCATTTTTTCGGGCCTAATTTGAGACTTGGGTTCGATCTTTGGAGGGCATTTTCTCGGGAACTTCGATTCCGAACAGAATGAAATTACGGATTCGTACTGAAAACGATTGCCTGCAGTCATCTATTGCCTGCAGTCAACTTTTGTCTGCATCAACACTAAAATCTAAATAAAGTTGCATTTTTGGAAAAAATTTCATTTTTACGGGCCTAATTTGAGACTTGGGTTCGAACTTTGGAGGCCATTTTCTCGGTAACTACGACGACGAACTGAATAATTTTTTTTCGATTCGTACTGAAAACTATTGCCTGCAGTGAAATCAACACTAAAATCCATATAAAATTGCATTTTTGGAAAAAAATTCATTTGAGACGTGGGTTCGAACTTTGGAGGCCATTTTCGCGGGAACTACGACGCCAAACTGAATTAAATTTCGGATTCATACTAGAAATTATGTGTTGAAGTTAAATCGATACAAAAAACTAAATTAAGTTACATTTTTAGAAAAAAAATCATTTTTCCAGGCCAAAATGTAAGAGTGAGGTTCGATCTTTGAAAGCCATTATCTCGGGAAATACAACGCCGAACTGAATGAAAATTCGGATTCATACTGAAAACTTTTGCCTGCAATGAAATCAACACTAAAATCTATATAAAATTGCATTTATGGAAAAATTTTCATTTTTACGGGCCTGATTTGAGACTTGGGTTCGATCTTTGAAGGCATTTTCTCAGGAACTACGACGCCGAACGGAATGAAATGACGGATTCGTACTGAAAACTATTGCCTGCAGTGAAATCAACACTTAAATCTATATAAAATTGCATTTTTGGAAAAAAAATCATTTTTACGGACCTGATTTGAAACATGGGTTCGATCTTTGGAGGGCATTTTCTCGGGAACTACGACGCCGAACTGAATGAAATTACGGATTCGTACTGAAAACTATTGCTTGCAGTGAAATCAATACTAAAATCTAAATAAAATTGCATTTTTGGAAAAAATTTCATTTTTACGGGCCTGATTTTAGACTTGGGTTCGATCTTTGGAGGGCATTTTCTCGGGAACTACGACGCCGAACTGAATGAAATTACGGATTCGTACTGAAAACTATTGCTTGCAGTGAAATCAATACTAAAATTTAAATAAAGTTGCATTTTTGGAAAAAATTTCATTTTTTATTTGGCCTTATTTGGACTTGGGTTCGAACTTTGGAGGCCATTTTCTCGGGAACTAAGACGCCGAACTGAATAAAATTACGGATTCGAACTGAAAACTATTGCCTGCAGTGAAATCAATACTAAAAACTAAATAAAGTTGCATTTTTGGAAAAAATTTCATTTTTACGGGCCTAATTTGAGACTTGGGTTTGAACTTTGGAGGCCATTTTCTCGGGAACTACGACGCCGAACTAAATTAAATTTTGGATTCATACTAGAAATTATGTGTTGAAGTTAAATCAATACAAAAAACTAAATAAAAAACATTTTTAGAAAAAAAATCATTTTTACGGGCCCAAATGTAAGAGTTAGGTTCGATCTTTGAAAGCCATTATCTCGGGAAATACGACGCCGAACTGAATGAAAATTCGGATTCATACTGTTAACTTTTGCCTGCAGTGAAATCAACACTAAAATCTATATAAAATTGTATTTTTGGAAAAAAATTCATTTTTACGGGTCTAATTTGAGACTTGGGTTGGAACTTTGAAGGCCATTTTCTCGGGAACTATGAAGCCGAATTGAAAAAAATTACGGTTTTAGACTGAAAATTAATGCATGCAGTGAAATCTATACTAAAATCTATAAAGAGTTGCATTTTTGGAAAATTTTTAATTTTTACGGGCTTTATTTGAGACTTGGGTTCGATCTTTGGAGGGCATTTTCTCGGGAACTACGAAGCCGAAATGAATGAAAATTCGGATTCATTCTGAAAACTTTTGCCTGCAGTGAAATCAAAACTAAAATCTATATAAAATTGCATTTTTGGAAAAAAAATCTTTTTTACGGACCTGATTTGAGACTTGGGTTCGATCTTTGAAAGCCATTATCTCGGGAACTACGACCCCGAACTGAAAAAAAATTACGGATTTAGACTGAAAACTATTGCATGCAGTGAAATCCATAATAAAATCTAAATAAAGTTACATTTTTCGAAAAAATTTCATTTTTACGGGCCTAATTTGAGACTTGGGTTCGAACTTTGGAGGCCATTTTCTCGGGAACTACGACGCCGAACTGAATGAAATTACGGATTTAGACTGAAAACTATTGCATGCAGTGAAATCTATACTAAAATCTAATTAGAGTTGCTTTTTTGGAAAATTTTTCATTTTAACGGGCTTTATTTGAAACTTAGGTTCGACCTTTGGAGAATATTTTCTCGGGAACTACGACGCCGAACTAAAAAAAATTTCGGATTCGTACTGAAAACTTTTGCCTGCAGTGAAATCAACACTAAAATCTATATAAAATTGCATTTTTGGAAAAAATTTTCATTTTTACGGGACTAATTTGAGACTTGGGTTCGAACTATGGAGGCCATTTTTTCGGGAACTACGACGCCGAACTGAATAAAATTACGGATTCGTACTGGAAACTATTACCTGCAGTGAAATCGATTCTAAAATCTAAATAAAGTTGCATTTTTGGAAAAATTTCATTTTTACGGGACTAATTTGAGACTTGGGTTCGAACTTTCACTCTGTTGGTTCGAACTGGAGGCCATTTTCTCGGGAACTACGACGCCGAACTGAATGAAATTACGGATTTAGACTGAAAACTATTGCATGCAGTGAAATCTATACTAATATATATATAGAGTTGCATTTTTGGAACATTTTTCATTTTTACGGCCTTTTTTGAAACTTGGGTTCGACCTTTGGAGAATATTTTCTCGGGAACTACGACGCCGAACTGAATAAAATCCGGATTCGTAATGAAAACTTTTGCCTGCAGTGAAATCAATACTAAAATCTATATAAAATTGCATTTTTGGAAAAAAAATCATTTTTACGGACCTGATTTGAGACTTGGGTTCGATCTTTGGAGGGCATTTTCTCGGGAACTACGACGCCGAACGGAAAGAAATTACGGATTCGTACTGAAAACTATTGCCTGCAGTGAAATCAATACTAAAATCTAAATAAAGTTGCTTGGGTTCGAACTTTGGAAGCCATTTTCTCGGGAACTACGACGCCGAACTGAATGAAATTACGGATTTAGACTGAAAACTATTGCATGCAGTGAAATCTATACTAAAATATATAAAGAGTTGCATTTTTGGAACATTTTTCATTTTTACGGGCTTTATTTGAAACTTGGGTTCGACCTTTGGAGAATATTTTCTCGGGAACTACGACGCCGAACTGAATAAAATCCGGATTCGTAATGAAAACTTTTGCCTGCAGTGAAATCAAAACTAAAATCTATATAAAAATGCATTTTCGGAAAAAAAATCATTTTTACCGACCTGATTTGATACTTGGGTTCGAACTTTGTAGGCCATTTTCTCGGGAACTACGACGCCGAACTGAATGAAATTACGGATTTAGACTGAAAACTATTGCATGCAGTGAAATCTATACTAAAATATATATAGAGTTGCATTTTTGGAACATTTTTCATTTTTACGGGCTTTATTTGAAACTTGGGTTCGAGTTTTGGAGAATATTTTCTCGGGAACTACGACGCCGAACTGAATAAAATCCGGATTCGTAATGAAAACTTTTGCCTGCAGTGAAATCAATACTAAAATCTAAATAAAGTTGCTTGGGTTCGATCTTTGGAGGGCATTTTCTCAGGAACTACGACGCCAAACTGAATAAAATGACGGATTCGTACTGAAAACTATTGCCTGCAGTGAAATCAACACTAAAATCTATATAAAATTGCATTTTTGGAAAAAATTTCATTTTTACGGGCCTGATTTTAGACTTGGGTTCGACCTTTGGAGAATATTTTCTCGGGAACTACGACGCCGAACTGAATAAAATCCGGATTCGTTATGAAAACTTTTGCCTGCAGTGAAATCAATACTAAAATCTAAATAAAGTTGCATTTTTCGAAAAAATTTCATTTTTACGGGCCTAATTTGAGACTTGGGTTCGAACTTTGGAGGCCATTTTCTCGGAAAATACGACGCCGAACGGAATGAAAATTCGGATTCATACTGAAAACTTTTGCCTGCAGTGAAATCAACACTAAAATCTAAATAAAGTTGCATTTTTGGAAAAAAATTCATTATTACGGGCTTGATTTGAGACTTGGATTCAATCTTTGGAGGGCATTTTCTCAGGAACTACGACGCCAAACTGAATAAAATTACGGATTCGTACTGAAAACTAGTGCCTGTAGTAAAATCAATACTAAAATCAAAATAAATTTGCATTTTTTGAAAAAATTTAATTTTTACGGGCCTTATTTGAGACTTGGGTTCGAACTTTGGAGGCCATTTTCTCGGGAACTATGACGCCCAATCGAATAAAATAACGGTTGAAGACTGAAAATTATTGCATGCAGTGAAATCTATACTAAAATCTATAAAAAGTTGCATTTTTGGGAAATTTTTCATTTTTACTTGCTTTATTTGAGACTCGGGTTCGATCTTTGGAGGCCATTTTCTAGGGAACTACGACGCCGAACTAAATTTTTTTTTCGGATTCGTACTAAAATTGATGTGTTAAAGGTAAATCAATACAAAAAACTAAATAAATTGACATTTTTAGAAAAAAAATCATTTTTACGGGCCCAAATGTAAGAGTAAAGTTCGATCTTTGAATGCCATTATCTCGGGAAATACGACGCCAAACTGAATGAAAATTCGGATTCATACTGAAAACTTTTGCTTGCAGTGAAATCAATACATAAATGTAAATCAAGTTGCATTTTTGGAAGAAAATTTCATTTTTACGGGCCTAATTTGAGACTTTGGTTCGAACTTTGGAGGCCATTTTCTCGGGAACTACGACGCCGAACTGAATGAAATTTCGGATTCACACTGAAAACTATGTTTCGAAGTAAAATCAATACCAAAAACTCAATAAAATATTTTTTTAGAAAAAAAATCATTTTTAAGGGCCTTCATATAAGAGTGAGGTTCGATCTTTGAAAGCCATTATCTCAGGAACTACGACGCCGAACTGAATAAAATTCAGGATTCGTTCTGAAAACTATTTCCTGCAGTGAAATCAATACTAAAATCTAAATAAAGTTGCATTTTTGGAAAAAAAATCATTTTTACGGGCCTAATTTGAGACTTGGGTTCGAACTTTGGAGGCCATTTTCTCGGGAACTATGACGCCGAATTGAATAAAATAACTGTTTTAGACTGAAACTTTTGCATGCAGTGAAATCTATACTAAAATCTATAAAGAGTTGCATTTTTGGAAAAAATTTCATTATTACGGGCTTTATTTGAGACTTGGGTTGGAACTTTGGAAGGCATTTTCTCAGGAACTACGACGCCGAACTGAATAAAATAACGGATTCGTACTAAAAAACTGTTCCCTGCAGTGAAATCAATACTCAAATCTAAATAAATTTGCATTTTTGGAAAAAATTTCATTTTTACGGGCCTAATTTGAGACTTGGATTCGAACTTTAGAGGCCGTTTTCTCGGGAACTACGACGCCGAACTAAATGAAATTTCGGATTCACACTGAAAACTATGTTTCGAAGTGAAATCAATACAAAAAACTAAATAAAATATTTTTTTAGAAAAAAAATCATTTTTAAGGGCCTTCATATAAGATTAGGTTCGATCTTTGAAAGCCAATATCTCAGGAACTACGACGCCGAACTCAATAAAATTGAGGATTTGTTCTGAAAACTATTGCCTCCAGTGAAATCAATACTTAAATCAAAATAAAGTTGCATTTTTGGAAAAAATTTCATTTTTACGGGCCTTAATGTAAGAGTAAGGTTCGATCTTTGAAAGCCATTACTTCGGGAAATACGACGCCGAAATGAATGAAAATTCGGATTCATACTGAAAACTTTTGCCTGCAGTGAAATCAATACTAAAATCAATATTATATTCCATTTTTGGAATTCATTGGATTCATTTTTAGGGACCTGATTTGAGACTTGGGTTCGATCTTTGGAGGCCATTTTCACGGGAACTACGACGCCGAACTGAAATAAATTACGGATTCGTACTGAAAACTATTGCCTGCAGTGGATTATTTATTAAAATCAAAATAAATTTGCATTTTTGGATATAATTTCATTTTTACGGGTCTTAATGTAATAGTTAGGTTCGATCTTTGAAAGCCATTATCTCGGGAAATACGACGCCGAACTGAATGAAAATTTGGATTCATACTGAAAACTTTTGCCTGCAGTGAAATCAATACTAAAATCTAAATAAAGTTGCATTTTTGGAAAAAATTTCATTTTTACGGACCTGATTTCAGACTTAGGTTTGATCTTTGGAGGCCATTTTCTCGGGAACTACGACGCCGAACTGGATAAAATGACGGATGCGTACAAAAAACTTTTGCCTGCAGTGAAAACAACACTAAAATCTTTATTAAATTTTATTTTTGGAAAAAAATTCATTTTTACGGGCTTGATTTGAGACTTGCGTTCGATCTTAGGAGAATGTTTTCTCGGGAACTATGACGCCGAACTGAATAAAATTTCGGATTCGTACTGAAAACTTTTGCCTGCAGTGAAATCATTACTTAAATCAATATAAAATTGAATTTTTGGAAAAAAATTCATTTTTACGGAACTGATTTCAGACTTGGGTTCGATCTTTGGAGGTAATTTTCTCGGGATCTACGACGCCGAAATAAATGAAATAACGGATTCGTACTGAAAACTATTGACTGCAGTAAAATCAATATTTAAATCTAAATAACGTTGCATTTTTCGAAAAAATTTCATTTTTACGGGCCTTATTTGAGACTTGGGTTTGAACTTTGGAGGCCATTTTCTCGGGAACTGTAACGCCGAATTGAATAAAATTACGGTTTTAGACTGAAAACTATTGCATGCAGTGAAATCTATACTATAATCTATAAAAAGTTGCATTTTTGGAAAAAATTCATTTTTACGGGCTTTATTTGAGACTTGGGTTCGATCTTAGGAGAATATTTTCTCGGAAACTACGACGCCGAACTGAATAAAAATTACGGATTCGTACTGAAAACTTTTGCCTGCAGTGAAATCAACACTTAAATCAATATAAAATTGCATTTTTGGAAAAAAAATTATTTTTACGGACCTGATTTCAGACTTGGGTTCGATCTTTGGAGGGCATTTTCTCAGGAACTACGACGCGAAACTGAATAAATTTGCGGATTCGAAATGAAAACTATTGCCTGCAGTGAAATCAATACTAAAATCAGAATAAATTTTCATTTTTGGAAAAAATTTCATTTTTACGGGCCTAATTTGAGACTTGGGTTCGAACTTTGGAGGCCGTTGTCTCGGGAACTATGACGCCGAATTAAATAAAATTACGGTTTTAGACTGAAAACTATTGCATGCAGTGAAATCTATACTATAATCTATAAAAAGTTGCATTTTTGGAAAAAATTTCATTATTACGGGCTTTATTTGAGACTTGGGTTCGATCTTTGGAGGCCATTTTCTCGGGAACTATGACGATGAATTGAATGAAAATTCGGATTCATTCTGAAAACTTTTGCCTTAAGTGAAATCAACACTTAAATATATATAAAATTGCATTTATAGAAATAAATTCATTTTTACGGACCTGATTTGAGACTTGGGTTCGATATTTGGAGGGCATTTTCTCAGGAACTACGACGCCGAACTGAATGAAATTGCGGATTCGTACTGAAAACTATTGCCTTCAGTGAAATCAACACTAAAATCTAAATAAAGTTGCATTTTTGGAAAAAAATTCATTATTACGGGCTTGATTTGAGACTTGGATTCAATCTTTGGAGGGCATTTTCTCAGGAACTACGACGCCAAAATGAATAAAATTACGGATTCGTACTGAAAACTAGTGCCTGTAGTAAAATCAATACTAAAATCAAAATAAATTTGCATTTTTTGAAAAAATTTAATTTTTACGGGCCTTATTTATAGAAATAAATTCATTTTTACGGACCTGATTTGAGACTTGGGTTCGAACTTTGGAGGCCATTTTCTCGGGAACTATGACGCCCAATCGAATAAAATAACGGTTGAAGACTGAAAACTATTGCATGCAGTGAAATCTATACTAAAATCTATAAAAAGTTGCATTTTTGGGAAATTTTTCATTTTTACTTGCTTTATTTGAGACTCGGGTTCGGTCTTTGGAGGCCATTTTCTAGGGAACTACGACGCCGAACTAAATTTTTTTTTCGGATTCATACTAAAATTGATGTGTTAAAGGTAAATCAATACAAAAAACTAAATAAATTGAAATTTTTAGAAAAAAAATCATTTTTACGGGCCCAAATGTAAGAGTAAAGTTCGATCTTTGAATGCCATTATCTCGGGAAATACGACGCCGAACTGAATGAAAATTCGGATTCATACTGTTAACTTATGCCTGCAGTGAAATCAACACTAAAATCTATATAAAATTGTATTTTTGGAAAAAAATTCATTTTTACGGGTCTAATTTGAGACTTGGGTTGGAACTTTGAAGGCCATTTTCTCGGGAACTATGAAGCCGAATTGAAAAAAATCACGGTTTTAGACTGAAAACTAATGTATGCAGTGAAATCTATACTAAAATCTATAAAGAGTTGCATTTTTGGAAAATTTTTAATTTTTACGGGCTTTATTTGAGACTTGGGTTCGATCTTTGGAGGGCATTTTCTCGGGAACTACGGAGCCGAAATGAATGAAAATTCGGATTCATTCTGAAAACTTTTGCCTGCAGTGAAATCAAAACTAAAATCTATATAAAATTGCATTTTTGGAAAAAAAATCTTTTTTACGGACCTGATTTGAGACTTGGGTTCGATCTTTGAAAGCCATTATCTCGGGAACTACGACCCCGAACTGAAAAAAAATTACGGATTTAGACTGAAAACTATTGCATGCAGTGAAATCAATACTAAAATCAATATTATATTGCATTTTTGGAATTCATTGGATTCATTTTTAGGGACCTGATTTGAGACTTGGGTTCGATCTTTGGAGGCCATTTTCACGGGAACTACGACGCCGAACTGAATTAAATTACGGATTCGTACTGAAAACTATTGACTGCAGTAAAATCAATATTTAAATCTAAATAACGTTGCATTTTTGGAATAAATTTCATTTTTACGGGCCTTATTTGAGACTTGGGTTTGAACTTTGGAGGCCATTTTCTCGGGAACTGTAACGCCGAATTGATTAAAATTACGGTTTTAGACTGAAAACTATTGCATGCAGTGAAATCTATACTATAATCTATAAAAAGTTGCATTTTTGGAAAAAATTTCATTTTTACGGGCTTTATTTGAGACTTGGGTTCGATCTTAGGAGAATATTTTCTCGGAAACTACGACGCCGAACTGAATAAAAATTACGGATTCGTACTGAAAACTTTTGCCTGCAGTGAAATCAACACTTAAATCAATATAAAATTGCATTTTTGGAAAAAAAATTATTTTTACGGACCTGATTTCAGACTTGGGTTCGATCTTTGGAGGGCATTTTCTCAGGAACTACGACGCGAAACTGAATAAAATTGCGGATTCGAAATGAAAACTATTGCCTGCAGTGAAATCAATACTAAAATCAGAATAAATTTTCATTTTTGGAAAAAATTTCATTTTTACGGGCCTAATTTGAGACTTGGGTTCGAAATTTGGAGGCCGTTGTCTCGGGAACTATGACGCCGAATTGAATAAAATAACGGTTATAGACTGAAAACGATTGCATGCAGTGAAATCTATACTAAAATCTATATAGAGTTGCATTTTTGGAAAAAATTTCATTATTACGGGCTTTATTTGAGACTTGGGTTCGATCTTTGGAGGCCATTTTCTCGGGAACTACGACGCCGATCTAAATTAATTTGCGGATTCGTAATGAAAACTATTGCCTGCAGTAGAATCAATATTTAAATCTCAATAATGTTGTATTTTTGGAAAAAAAATAATTTTTACGGGCCTACTTTGAGACTTGGGTTCGAACTTTGGAGGCCATTTTCTCA